>NC_084828.1:138466387-139091387 GCF_033115175.1 Lepus europaeus
TTTTTTAAGTGAGTGGTTGCAAGGTTACCTCTAACACAGTCACTTTCACACTCTGATACACTTTCTCGAATAGGAGAGTAAGAGATATAGAGGCAGCCTGCTTGTTTGCACAGCCCTGGCCATGTGGCATGAACATGCTGTGACAACCTCAGCTTGGCAAGCTCACTTGAGAAAAGCAGAAAACCGCCCTCAGAGGCCATGATGAGTGGTCTGCAGGCTTGCAAGGGGAAGATAAAGGAAACCATGTGTTAGCACAGCCTCTCTGTCATGTTCAGGTTTCATTTTATATGTAGATCCATATACTAAACCCAAAAAGGAAAAAAATGTATTCAATTTGACTCTCGGGTTATTAGTCCCATACTAAATGAAAAGGAGGGGGATACTAGGACAATAGGCCAACCCCTTGTCACAGTCAGAAAATGTTGGCTATCAACCTGGAAGACACAAGAATAAAAAAAGAAAACTCGTAGTGGCCAGGGACCATTTAATGTGGTCATAAAGGGGTCCCTGCGCCTCTCAGCAATCACTGTAATGCAGCAAGGGTGAGGTTTTATGGGGCCCATGGCCACGCCAAGTCCTCCAGCTAACATTAGAAACTCCCCACCCTCCTCTGTTGAAGGAAGCTGGAGCCAAGCCATCCCCTTTAGCGAGATTGTTACTCCAGTGGCTACGATCAGGAGTCAAGGCAGGTGTCGCTCCTACACGCCTTTCCTCTGTGGCACTTCAACTCGAATAATTATTTCATTGTCACTAAGCCTCCTAACCCGTATGCCGTGGGAGGACAGGTGCTGGCCCTGGTGCCCTGGGAGCAAGTTCTCCTTCCTCAGGCCCTGCGAGAGGTTCCTTCTGCTCTGGGCCAGCACATATCCCCACCTGCCACCAGACAGCACGAGGGAGGAGGCAGAGGAGTAGGGGAGGCCTTGTTCCCAGCCCGGCCTCTGCCATGCTGTCCACACACAAAACTGAAGAACTCAGTCCATGACGTCATGCCTCAGGTCCACCTGCCTGCCAGGATCATTGAAACGTGGAGCGTCTGCGTTGATGGCTGCGGGGCAGAAAGCTTCAGTGTCAGTGGAAAACCTCTGTCCTGCCTCCAGCTATAAGTGCTGGCTTTCTCAGGAAAGTGAATTTCTGTTCTCTCCAGTTTTCTAGACAGTTAACTAGAAAAAGGCCCGGAACAAAGGCGACAAAGGGAGCTGCAGTCCAATTCTCTGCCGACCTGGGTGCCTACTGGCCCTCAGGAGAGGAGGCTCTGGGTTCATCCAGGAGCAAACCCCTGGGGCACCCCAGCACCTGTGCTGGGGCGTTCAGATGCACCAGACAGAGCAGCCCAGGGCCAGTCCAGGGTGAGCACAGGGCCACGTGCATCCCAAGGTCACTGCTGAGCCCACCGGGGAGGCCTTACTTCGTTCTTCCATTCCACCTTTGCTGTCCCTCCTTGCCTCCCCCTCTCATCTCCGGTTCCTTCCACTCGCCCTTCCCCTTCTCCCTGCCCCCCACCCCTTCCTCTCCCCGGCCCCCACTCTACCCCTTTCTCCTGAAAGCTTAGTCCCTGCCGAGGCCTCTCCCGGTTACCCGCAGGCCAGTGTTTTATAAGAGCCCTGCATGCTGCCCTTTGGTCAGACAGATGGAGCTGCCAGTCAGAGAGATGAGGCCGTTCACCTGGAGGACATGAATTTTTGAAGAATCAGAGGTATTTTAAGCAAGCTGCATTTTCTGCTTTCCTGTCACAGGGCCACCATGCCCCCCGGGGGCTCCTCACCCTGCCTTCCTCCCCTCACCCAGAGAACAGGCCCAGGGCGGTCTCACAGAAGGTGTCTGGGAGGGGGAAGACTTGGAAGAACTGAAGGTCTAGTCAAGGTTGGCCTCCTAGGAAAGGCCACGGGGGAGCTGGAGACAGCGGCCCCTTCCCCAACGCCACCACCCTCCCGGCCCCCACCCAGAGGTGCCGGCTACAGGACAGGAAGTTCAAGCTTCAGGGCCCTCACTTGCTCTGGCCCCCTCCAGGGCCCTGGGAAGAGCCCCAGTGCTGTGTTCCCAAGGGTCTATGTTTTTAAGATTTGCAAAAGGAGTGTGTTTTAAACATAGCTGTGTTTGACTGTTATGTTGTTGTTGTTTTTCCGTTATAGCTTCCTCTCCTTCTTTCTTCTCTGGTCAGATGGGTGGGGGCTCCAACTAGGAGGAAGCTGAACTGGGCCTGCACTGAACCTGGATGGGGTGGGACACGTTTGTGTGGTCATCCCACTTGGGGTAGGGAGGGCTTACAGAACTAGTGCACAGCCTGGATTAAATATGAATGTGTCCTTGGGCGTGTGGCATCGCAAGTCTGCGGGTAGTGCAGGAAAAACAAAGCTCAAAATGCACTGACCCAGAGGTGACTCTGGAAGATTCTTCCAGTCATGAGACATGGAAGTTTTATTAATGCTCCATCAAAAGGGAAATTCAAGGCTGAATTCAGGATTGAAGTGTGTCTGCTGATAGGTGCTCTGTGCATTGCTTTTGGAAATGGCCTGAAACAGAGATGGTCATCTCACCGTGGAGGCCAGACCCACAGTGTATCTGTGTGCAAGGAAACTGCCTGAGTGATGCTCAGTGCTCAAGTGTTTTGACTCCTCTTGCTAGAGGAGAGACCCCCTCATCTTACCATTCTTTCTAACACGAGATCAGTATCAGGGAGAGAACTGGAGTATGCAGACAAAACCTACAGAGGCAAAAGTTATTTTAGAGGTGTGCCAGGCCATTAATCAAAATGTTGCATGTTTTTCCTGGATTTGTGGATGTCTTTTACATTTACCAGCTTTTAAAAATACACAGCCTTTTGGCTCTTTTGAAGAGTCACTTCTATTCCTGATTTTGTATTTTCATTTTATTTTCCTTAAAGAACCACTCCCCCCACCGCACCCCACCCCTAGATTGCATAAGCCTCAAGACCCGTGACCCTCCCCCTCCCTGTGAGCATCCCGTGAGCATCTGGAGAAAGGTTGCATCCTCTCTGCTTTGGGGACCTCTACCCCGGGCTGGCCACCCACATCCTAGGTCCTGTTTGGTCTGTGGGCCCTTTTGGGGTACCAGCTTCCCTTCCCCCCAGGATCCCAGCTTTTGGCGCTATGGAACTCTTTTTCCTGATGACTCCTATGCCAGATTCTCAGGGCCCTGCTGCTGTTGGGCAAGATGGAAGCAGGGAACTGCTGTTGATGCTCGGTCCCTTCCGCTGAGCCGAGGCCCAAGTGTACCAGCTGTTATGTGGCTAGAAATCCCCTTGAAGCTCTTCTGATTCGGAAAGGTCTTTTGCCAAGTCTTTTCCCAAAGGTGATCTGACGTGCTACACTGTCTTGTCCCTTCTGTGGCGAGTGTTAACCAGTTTTTTGTTTTCTTTGGCAGAGTTGGTGTGGACCTGGATGAAAACCTGAAGGAGGAACCCCCCTCGCACCAGGCAAGTCAAAGAAGCCAATGTATGACATACAGAAATATGAGCTATTCTGCTCCAGACAGTGTTGTATGCTTGTCCAACAAGTGGCCTGGAGGTTCTTTCCAACCAGGGCTGCCTCTGCTGATAAATCAGATGACACTAAAATACATGAGAACTCAGCGTTGATAACATTTTGCAGAATGCTTAGAACTAACATCTGGCCTGCGCCGCGGCTCAATAGGCTAATCCTCCGCCTAGCGGTGCCGGCACACCGGGTTCTAGTCCCGGTCAGGGCACCGGATTCTGTCCCGGTTGCCCCTCTTCCAGGCCAGCTCTCTGCTATGGCCAGGGAGTGCAGTGGAGGATGGCCCAAGTCCTTGGGCCCTGCACCCCATGGGAGACCAGGAGGAAGCACCTGGCTCCTGCCATCGGATCAGCGCGGTGCGCCGGCCGCAGCGTGCCTACCGCGGTGGCCATTGGAGGGTGAACCAACGGCAAAGGAAGACCTTTCTGTCTCTCTCTCACTGTCCACTCTGCCTGTCAAAAAAAAAAAAAAAAAAAAAAGAACTAACATCTGCCTCAACCTCTCTGTGGCAGCATGAGGCCTGGAAACTTTGCAAGGTAGGAGCAAGACCACGGATGTTGGAACGTAGCACCCCAGAAACTTGCTACCTAGATGGTCTCAGCCGAATCTATTCAAGCTGTCACCAAAGCATGTTAAGCACACTGATTGTCCTGCCTGGCTTCTCATTAATCAGGACAAGGTGTGCAGAAATGTTGAAAAGATGCAGTCCTTGGCCGGTGCCGTGGCTCAGTAGGCTAATCCTCCGCCTTGCGGCGCCGGCGCCGGCACACCGAGTTCTAGTCCCGGTCGGGGCACCGATCCTGTCCCGGTTGCCCCTCTTCCAGGCCAGCTCTCTGCTGTGGCCAGGGAGTGCAGTGGAGGATGGCCCAAGTCCTTGGGCCCTGCACCCGCATGGGAGACCAGGAGAAGCACCTGGTTCCTGGCTTCGGATCAGAGCGATGTGCTGGCCGCAGCGCGTCTACCGTGGCGGCCATTGGAGGGTGAACCAACGGCAAAAAGGAAGACCTTTCTCTCTGTCTCCCTCTACTGTCCACTCTGCCTGTCAAAAAAATAAAAAAATAAAATAAAATAATAAAAAATTTTAAAAAAAGAAAATATGCAGTCCTTGTCTGCGGTTCCTGGCTACAAGCCGCTGTCCCCGGGGTGGCTGAGCCCGCCTCTCACCAGGCTTCTGAGGAGAACCTGGTCAGCCTGGAGTGTGAGAGGGCGCTCTCGCCCACCCCGGAGCAGAAGCCCGGGCACTGCCGCCGCTGCCGCCCTGGCTTCAGGACGGCCTCAGCCCGTCCCGCAGGCCAGGAGTGTCGTGGGCTCCTCCGTGAGGGACAGTGTCAAGTGCGTGGTGCTGTGGCCGCCAGCCTGGTCTGCTACACCAAGCACTCAACCCTCGCCTTCAGAGACCTGCGGAGCGCAGTTCGCCTCCTGCTGCCTGGGCAGCTCCACAAGCACGCGGGCGTGGACGGCGCCAAGGCCCTCCTGAAGCTCAGCAGATGCAGGCAGCCAAAAGTGACATGGAGCTTAGCAGGCAGGATGCTGATTCACCATCAGCCCCTCAGGAAGGGAAGGAATGCAAGCAGGAGTGGAAGGAGGGAGAAGTGCCTCCTTGGTGCAGAGCCAGCAAAGCCCCTGCGGGTTCCCAGGTGATGTCTTATGGTCACAGTTACGACTTCCGGGTGCCTTTTTTCATTCGCTATAATACAAATGTTCAAGGGTGTGCCCTGGTCCAGCTTCCTGATCATGCACACTGTGGGATGCTGCAGGTGATGGCAGGAGCAGTTGTGCCCTGGCCAGCCATGGGGGAGACCTGGGTTCATCCGCTGGCACCTGGCTTTGGTGGAGCCCAGCACAAGCTGTTTCAGAGAATTTGGGAGGGATTCAGCAGATGGGAGATTTCTGTTGGTCTGCCTGTCCTTCTCTCTGTCTCCTGTCAGTCTTTTATTTATTGTTTGTAGATATTTCATTAAAAAAAAAAAGAAAATATGCATAAGACAATGAAACTGTCTAAGTGATCCATTCCTGACTTAACTGGGAAATGATTATCTACTAAGACCTAAAGATCCTTTGGAGAGTGTTACTTAGAACAGTTTGATGTCCCCTCAATAGGGAAAATGGATTCTTCAAACTCTGGATTTGAATTTGACATCAAAGTAGAACATCAATAGCAATTTTGCATTAATCTTTTTAATTTGCTTTTTTTTAAGATTTTTTTTTTTTATTTGAGAGGTAGAGTTACAGACAGTGAGAGGGAGAGACAGAGAGAAAGGTCTTCCTTCCACTGGTTCACTTCCCAAATGGCTGCAACAACCAGAGCTGAGCCAATCTGAAGCCAGGAGCTAAGAGCTTCCTGCAGGTCTCCCATGTGGGTGCAGGGGCCCAAGGACTTGGGCCATCTTCCATGGCTTTCCCAGGCCATAGCAGAGAGCTGGATGGAAGAGGAGCAGCTGGAACTAGCACCAGCACCCATATGGGATTCCTTTCGCCACAGGTAGAGGATTAACCTACTGGGCCACAGCACCGGCCCCTTATTTATTTTTTAATTTTTTTTTACTTTTTAATTTTTTTAAGTTGAACAAATTTCATGTATTTCATATAACAGATTTAAGAGCATAGTGATACTTTCCACCCTACCCTCCCTCTCTCCCATCCTTCTACACTCCCTCCTCTTTCCTTTCTTATTCTTTCTTTTAATTTTTACAATGATCTACTTTCAGTTTATTTTATGCTCATAATATTAACCCTTTAGTAAGTAAAGAATTCAACAAATAATGAAAAAAAGGAATGTTCCTCAATCAGTACAGACAGGGACTATAAACAATAATCGAATTGCAAAATGTCAATTTTGCCCATATACATCATATACATTACATTTTTTGTACTCTGTTAGTTACCACAGATCAGGGAAAGCATATGGTATTTGTATTTTTTGGGCTGGAATATTTCACTAAGTATAATGGCTTCCAGTTGCATCCATTTTGTTGCAAAAGGCAGGATTTCATTCTTTTTTATGGCTGAGTAATATTCCATATATATATATATATATATATATATATATATATATATATATACCACATTTTCTTTTTTCAGTCATCAGTTGATGGGCATCTGGTTTGATTCCATATCTTAGCTATTGTGAGTTGGGCTGCAGTTAACATGGGGGTATAGGTGACTTTTTCATATGCTGATTTCATATCCTTTGGGTAAATTCCCAGGAGTGGGATGGATGGGTCATATGATAGATCTCGTTTTAAATCAACACTTCCATGAACAGGTGTGTAGAAACTTTACACCTTACACTGATATTAGAAGTAGGTAGAGATAACAGGGTAATACTGTGAGTAAATGATGCTGCTTAATGAATTGCGTTATGATCGTATTTGGATTGAAGAGGATCCACCACTTGTTACCTCCATGGGGTTTCCCTGTAGTGCCATCCATGAGGCAGCTGGTTAGGTTCCTGGATAAGATGCTGTTTTCCTGGTTTACATGGATTCGAAGAAGGAAGAAGTCTGAACTCCGCACTGAGAAATTAAATTGGTGAAGGTTCCGGCTTTCAAGAACTTTGAATGTTCCGGTCACGAGTGTTCCCCCAGCAGGCTGTGCTGCCTCAGACTTCACTACCCAGGAAGTAACGTCTCACTGCTGGGCTGAGCTCGGCTGCCACACCCAAAGCACTGGGCCAGGGCCAGCCTGGGGACCTTAGGAAGGAGATCAAAGCCCATCTCCTCACACTGGTGGGCATAATGAGTAGTTCCTAAGACCTCGTGGTGGCTGATTTTTAAAAGTGTCTTCATCTTGTATAAGTCAAATAATCCATTCTCCTGCCTTCAAGCAAAACTTTTATGTAACTTTTTTCTTTCTCATATACCCTTTTCTTTAAAAGAAAAAAAAAAAGACAGAATAAGAAAATTCATCAAAGAAAATTCTTTATCTTCCCCTAACTGCCTAATATTTTACAATCACATATAATTCTTGGTAAAATTTCCCACTAGCCTAACTCTTTCCTTTTATAATTTTAATGTATTTTATGTTAGCTCATTCATGTGACACTTTAAAACAAAGTTCACTGTTGTTAATTCAGTAATAACTCATACTTGAAGATATTACAGCAATAAAAGGTACATTTTGTTGTTAGAGAAATAGGATCATGTATCACAGGACAGTGAAAATTATTTGAATCTTGGGCAAGTTTTATACATCTTTGAGTCTTGGCTCCCAAATGTGTAAAATGCAAATGGTAATAACATCAACTTCCCTAGATTACAATGACAATCAAGGGGATTATGTTTATGAAAACTGCCCGATTTTAATTAAGCTCAACCCATCTCATTTTATGAAGGATTTGAGGTAGCTTATGCTACCACATATAAAAAATAGCAAAAGGTTTTTAAAGAATTTTTAAATGCAGTAAAAAAAAAAAAAACCCACAGTAAGAGCAGAAAGTCAAAACAAGAATGATGAATAAGCAGACAGGGAGGACCTCTCCTCCCTGAGTGGAGCCACAAGTAAGCTTCCTGGTGGCCAGGCCAGAAGCAGAGGAAGGAATGACCACAAATACGCTAGATTCATAGCCTCAGAGGGAGGAATCACACCATCTCCAGAGGTACCGAATTTCACAGGTCACTGTGTCTTACAAGGAATTTCTCACTTGGAACCTCCTTCAGAGGTCAAAGAAAGATCTACTTAGATGTTTAGTAACTAATATGATGATTTACAGAGTTCCTACTCAACTGCTACTGTTCAAAAATGAAATAATTTTAAAATCAAGAAACATTCTGTAAGTGTTCTTATTAGCCATAACGTTTGACTATCAAAGTAGTCACATTTCAGAAAGATGTTAGCTCTACACCTTCAAAGAATTCTTGTCTTCAGTGTCAAGTACAGGAAACAGTGAGCTCCAACAGAAGTTGGAGAACAAGCCATAGTCTCTGTAGCTGGTACTTTCCAACATATCTGTCAAGAACCTCTCTGTCCTCAATTTGCCTGGCAATAGCTTACTTCTCAGCCATTGCTCTGTTGAGCTATGGAGTGTAACCCTAATTCTTAGGTGGTTTGCGTGTTTCCACTGGCTTGCATTTATTCAACTAAGCTTGCATTAACAAATAGGATTATCTTTGCACTAGTCAACCTTAAAAAGAGAGACTTTATTCTTACTCACCAAAAGCTCAAAATTTTGTAGGTAGCTATAACCACTACTGACTGTGCACTCTCAAAATACAGAATAAACATGTATATTTTCATGAGTATATTTTTATAGGAATTTCCTCTTTCTCTGTTTGTGGAGAGTAAAATAACCTTTGGGATTATGAACTTGTAGCTATGACTAACTAGCAATGTCACAATTCCCTTTTTGCTTTGTAATACCTTTAAAATGTGAATGATTTTACGGTCTTACTTGTACCGGGCACAAAAGCTTCTGAGAGTATGCCCCATATGAAGGTATTAAACTTTAAATACATACTCCGAGCAAATGTGCTGCATTGAGAAATGGGAGGTTTTGCAGTTGTGATAGTATGTCTCTTAAACTTGAAAAGAGAAAAACCCTCAAATCCTCCTCCGCCCACCACAGGCAGTTTCCCTTGTCATTGACAGATTGGTTCCTTGTCCTTGGACCACACCTCTGCAGAGTAGATGAGCATCCCCAGAGACCACACTCGCCTTCAATCTTTTAATAGGAAATTCTTACTGCTAAGAAGGGCTGCCAGGATGCTGCTGACTTTCCTTTTTTGCCATTTTGTCAGAATCATCCTAATATTTGTTGAACACTGGCTGTTGTTCTTACCACGTCTAAGCACTTTATCTGTATTATCTTGCATAATTTCTAAGCTAACCCTGAGTGAGTACTGTTCATATCTCCATCCTACAAATAAGAAGAGAGTTACATGCCAGCATAAGCAGAGACCTTAAGTAGCCTGACCAACAGCACATAGAAGGCAGCAGTGACACTTGAACTCAGACCAGTTAGTTTCAGAGCTTCCACTTGTAATTGGCATGCATACATGCACACACACAATTATTGTCACCCATTGTCGGGCACTAATTTCGATGTGAGGAAGATTCAGCAGCTACCAATTCAAAGTCTCTCTCACAGAGCTTGTACTCAGATGGAGAGCACTAATCTAAAAGAAAGCGCAACTACACATTCTAAATGCAGGAAGCAGGAGCAACATGGCTGGCCAGGAAAGAAAAATGGAGGCAGAGCTACTGGCTGGTGAGGGTGGGCCTCTCTGAGAATGCAACATTGTATTTTATTTCTTTTTTCTTTTTTTTTTTTTCTTGACAGGCAGAGTTAGACAGTGAGAGAGAGAGACAGAGAGAAAGGTCTTCCTTCCTCTGGTTCACCCCCCAAATGGCCACTATGGTCGGCATGCTGTGCCCGATCCGAAGACAGGAGCCAGGTGCTTCTCCTGGTCTCCCATGTGGGCGCAGGGCCCAAGCACTTGGGCCATCCTCCACTGCACTCCTGGGCCACAGCAGAGAGCTGGACTGGGAAAGGAGCAACTGGGACAGAATCCAGCATCCCAACCAGGACTAGAACCCGGTGTGCCAGCGCTGCAGGCGGATGATTAGCCTAGTGAGCTATGGCAGGATGAAACATTTTATGAGGGGAGTAAATGATGTGCAGAAGCAGAAGCAAGCCATGTGATGGGCGGGGGTGGTGGGAAGATAGGCAGATAGAACAGTGAGTCACATGGGTGAGGGTGTGTCCAAGAGCACCAAGAAAGTCAGTATGGCTGGAGCCAAGCAAGGTGGAAGGAGATGGGGATGCAGGTGGTGGGGGAGAGGGCTGGGCCACCTCATTGCCCACAGTGTTGCATTTGGTTTTGTTATACATGTGATGGGCACCATTGGTAGTTTGGAGCTGAGAAGTAACAGCTTTGAAACAATTTGTTGTTCTGCCAACTGTTAACAATGAGGATAATTTTCTTCCTTTCTAGTACAACTTTATCTTTTCTCACTATGCTTGTTTCTCTATGATTTCTCCTAATATTAAAATCCAGTTCTCTTTTACTTCCCATAGTCCCCTCATTGAAATTCGGTTTCTGGTTGTCCTTTATGCTTATGTGTAACCTGAGTGGATCAGTTCTGATCGCTGCAGCTCAACAAAGTCAGCCCAGAGCTGAGAAAGGTTCCAAGAAGGGCAGCTGCAGTAACTGAACAGAAGGAGCTGCTGCCAGAGCAACAGGGATTAAAAGGATTAGGATTTCTCCATCAGAAAGACCGGAGCGAAGAAGGACTCCACAAAGTGTCTGTCAAATATGAGGGGTGCGAGCAAGGTGAACAAAGACTTGTTTGCCAGCTCCCTGAAAACCATAACCTGGAATACCTTTGAAGCCTAGAAGGGACCCCTGGTGAAGAATAGAAACTTTTGTTTGTCTGCACAATTGATATTTCTTTCTCAGGGTCATCAGGAGTTGCAAAGGCTGGGAATACAAGCAGGTTCAATAAAAGAAAAGATTAATCGGCAGACGGTGGGGTCGTTAAATAAAATTTGTCATTATTGTGAATATTTTCACATACTCCTAATCAAGGCATGGAGAACAGAATAATGAATTCCACACACCACTCCCCAAACTGAACAGTGATCAACATTTCTCCTACTTGCTTCATCATTACCCTTATACTTCTGGACCTGGTCTCAGAGAATGTAAATTCCATGCTACATCCTCCGCTAAATATTTCAGAAATCGAATACAAGGCTCAGACCTAGATGAGGCTATTTTTAAGTTATATTGTAACTTGAATATGCCAGAGAAAACATATTGAGTTTTCCTTTTGCCAACACTAAAATTTTTGGTTATACTTATCTGTGGCTTACATACCCTAAGGTATGCCTAGTCCCCACTAACTGCAAAGCACTAAATTCTATATATTTATCTTATCAATATATTCTACAGTTATATGCTCTAGAATGCAGGAATAATAATGAGCGAGTGGAGGAAGTTGGCAGCTACAGTTTAGTGAGCACCTTTTATATATGTTATATATGATTAAAACCACCTTGAACCCTTGCCTGACCAGTATCTATTATATTCCCGTTTTACTAATTATAAAATTAAAGTTCAAGGAACTAAAGACATTTTTCTAAGACAACACACCAGCAATGTGCTTGGCCCGGGCTAAAGACCAAAGCCAGGGACCAACCATACAGCAAGTTAAGTCACCTACAAAACCGGCATCCCAAATGAGCACCAGCTCAAGTTGTGGCTACTCCACTTCCCATCCAGCTCCCCGCTAATGTGTGTGAAAAAGCAGCAGAAGATGGCCCATGTACTTGGGCCCCTGCCACCCACATGGGAGATCTGGATGGAGTTTCAGGCTCCTGGCTTCAGCCTGGCACAGCCTTATGGTGTGAAACAGCAGATGAATGATCTCTCTGTGTGTCTTTTCCTCTCTTTGTAACTCTGCCTTTCAAATAAATACATAAATGTTTTTAAAAAGATACCAAAGCTGTTTTTCCTTGCCATCCCTTTGTACCGCTCCCTCCATAGGTAGTTGTCCAGTGGGTACATATCGCCTCCACTCCTAGTAAGGTAGCCTGTCAGTTGACATCTGAGTAATCGCTTTCCTCATTACTCCTGACCAGTCTAACATTTCAGTCATATTGAGAATATGAACTATACCATCATCTCAAGGAACCACAGCATATTCTTCACCCTCTTCTTTGAATATCTCAGTGTGGAATCTCTCCCTGCACCCATCCCTGGTAAGCTGTCTAGGAAGTCTTTTCCTTGGAATGGTACATGTCAGCCTCCATCATAGCAGCAGGTTCTACTTCCTCCCAGTAGGAGTGGGTCTAACAGCGTGACCTTCTGCTTGCTACTTTCCCCCAGCAAGGATTGAGCTGTCAACCAATCTAAAACTCTTGTTCATGCAGATGTCTTAAGGGAGAATATTCCAGACATGACAAAGGCCTAGAGGCAAGAATATGCCCCAACTAGTATAGAGTGAGCCATGGTGGGGGAGTGCATTCCAGAATATGAGCCAGTTGGAGATACAAGCAGGAGCCATATCACATCAATTATCTGTTGACACATCACTGCTACATAGCAAACACAAAATCTCAGAGGCATGCAACAATAAACACAAGTATCTCACGACTCTTTGAGGGGTAACTGCTCTAGGTTGGACTTGTTTGGATATTTAAGGTCAACTACAGGTTGGCCAGAAAACCCTGCTGATCTTATCTAGGCTTGTTCTCATGTCTGGGGTAGGAAGGCAGCTAGCTGATTAGGAGAGCCTTAACTGGGATAATTTCAGGTAACGTGGCTGTGTCCCACATGATTCTCTTCTAATCCAGTGCTCAATGGGCTACCCTGGGCGTGCCTTTCCCCGGGAATTGACAAGGGCAAGAATGAAAGCAAAAATAGCTAAGGTTTCCTAAGGCCCTGGTACTGCTGCTGCATTATATTAACCAAAGAAAGTTGTAAGACCATCCTAGGAAATAGATCTATAAATGGATAAATCTTTGGTTGAAAAAAACTACTAACATAGAAAAGGCCATGGATGCAGGGAGAGATGAAAAATTAGTACCCCTAAAGCGTTTAATTTGCCATATAAATCATTTGGGCCAAAGAAAAGAATTTGACCCCTATAGTAACCTGAAATATTTCTTCAGTAAATGTCAGTTACACCAAGCTGATTTGGGGGTGAGTAGGAGTCTAATTATTTTATCAGTTACTAATAGAACTTCCAACTGTAATTAGAGATTTTCCTATTCCTGTCTTTAGTTCTGTTAGATATCGCATCATGTGTTTCAAAGCTTTTTGCTGGACATAGAATTCTGGCTTGCTGCTTGTTTACAATCGATTGCTTTGAAATTTGCATTCTGCTATTTTCTAACCTCTGTTTTTTCTAATGAAAAGGCGGTAGAAACAAACTTTTTATTTCCCTGAACATAATATGCCCTGTTTGCCTCTGGTTTCTTTTATGTTTTTCTCTTTATCTTTGGCTTTTAGAAGTTTGGTTTTTATATTTCTTGTTTGTTTTTCTTTGAATTTACCCTAATTTAGATTCACTAAGTTTCTTGTATTACTAAGTTGATAGTTTTCATCAAATTTGGGAAATATTCAACTATTGTTTTTTCAAACATCTTTTGTTCTTCACATTCCTCTACTCTCTTTCTAGTACCCAACTATTAAATGAGAAGTCTTCAAAAAGTTTAAAAAGTATGTATTGTGAAAAAACACTATGCATAGATTTTTTTTAATTGCACCAAAATAAACATCTTTTAATTCTATTTTGCATGATACTTTTTTTTAAAAGAATCCTTGTGTATATTAGGCTACTTTATGTTTTTTTTATATCACCTTTGGACTACTCTATTTTGTTCATCTTGTTTCTCTGCAGCGTACAGATTGGATAATTTTTATTGAACTCTTTTCAAGTCCATTTCCACTTTCTTCTGTAGTAACCAATCTGCCCTTAAGCCAAGCTAGTGAATTTTTCATTCTGCAAGTTGCACTTTTTTTCTAGAATTTTCATTGTGTTCTATTTTAACAGCTTACATTTTTCTTCTGATATTTTCTTTTGTGTACTCATTGCCTCCATCTTTAATTTCTCTAGCATGTTTTTACAGCTCTTTTAAAGCCTTTACTTGTTTTTTTTAAACACCAGAGTCATTATCTTTTCTTCAGGGTATAGTGCATGCTTTGCTCTTTCTTCACATGTCTAATAATTTTTAGGATATGCTGGACATTATGAATATTGCATTGTGTAGAGTCTGGATTGTTCTATAAAGGGTTTTGTATTTTATTCATTCAAGCAGTTAAAATCTTATAAATCTTGATTTTATGCTTGCTTTGGCTTATATATTTACCTTTTTTTATTTAGAGTTAGGGTATCCTCATTATTCTAGAACATTGTCCCTATTAGTAAAGCATGCTTTTTCCTGAGGTCTCAACTGCATAGCTGACTTTTAACTTGTTACCTTAATCTCTCCAGTTAGTTCTCAACCTCAGAACAGCTGCTCTCTGCAAGCCTTTGTGAACCATACCTTATTCATGCACAGGCTGGTTTTCAGCCAAGGATCTGAGAGAAATATCCACATGGACTTCTGGGTACCCTGTCTGCCCAATTCCTTCCTCCCTAGTATAGAGCCTTAAAAAATCCCAGCCACTTCAGCAGCACCCAAACTCCCATCTCTGCTCTGGTTCCTCAACTCAGTGAGACTGCTCAGGTTCCCTGCTCGGACACTCTGCCTTCCTTGCACGTCAGCTGGGAAAGGAAACAGAGCTCACTTCATTTGTTCCCTTCTTTCAAGGATCACAGTCCTGAGGTGCCTGTTGTTCAGTGCCTGAATCCTATGGTATGCTTGTTGCAATCAAGATGTCAGCCGAAAATTCTAGTCATCTGAAGGATTGTCTGGGCCTGGAAAATCCACTTCCATGTTGGCAGGAGGCCTTAGTTCCTGCCTAGCTGTTGCCAGGAAGATTTGCTCAGTTCCTCACCACAGGGATCTCTCCACATAGGCGCTTGAAGGACCTCACAATATGGCTGCCAACTTCCTGTAGAGCAAGCCGTCCAACAGAGAGAGCAAGAAGGAAGCTATTCTGTTGTTGTATGAGCCAATTAGAATATGACACACCATCATTTCTTCCATATTCTACTCATTAGAATATAGTACATACCCAGTCAGGAGAGAAGTTAGACTCTGTCTTTTAAAATGAAAGTATCAAATAATTTGTAGATATGTATTTTTTTATTTATTTTTTTAGATATGTATTTTTTAAAGATTTATTTATTTATTTGAAAGTCAGAGTTACACAGAGAGAGGAGAGGCAGAGAGAGAGAAAGGTCTTCCATCCACTGGTTCACTCCCCAATTGGCCACGATGGCTGGAGCTGAGCTGCGCTGATCCGAAGCCAGGAGCCAAGAGCTTCTTCCAAGTCTTCCCACGTGGGTGCAGGGGCCCAAGGACTTGGGCCATCTTACACTGCTTTCCCAGGCCATAGCAGAGAGCTGGATAGGAAGTGGAGCAGCTGGGACTTGAACCACCGCCCATATGGGATGCTGGCACTGCCGGTAAAGCCGGTGGCGGCTTTACCCACTACACCACAGCGCTGGCCCCTAGATATATATTTTTAAACCACCACAATATTCTATTATATTCTCCCAGAAAAAAAACCATTTTTCCCCCACCTGGTTTAACAGAGCTGTCTAGATCAGAACCTTTATTTGTACCTAAAAGGGGTGGGGACACTTTCTTCTGCCAAGGGCCATTTGGATATTTGTAACATTATTCATAGGCCATACAAAATTATCAACTTAAAAATTAGCCTACTGTAGATTCATTGAATTTTGAGTCCTGTCTTCAGTTACCTTAGCAGAGCCTGACTAAATGATTTAGGGGACTTTTCATGGCTGTGGGCTGGACATTCCCCACCCTTGAAACCATGAATTTAGCCCATCTAGTGGTATATTGATGATGTCTCTGCATATCCTTAACAGCTTATCTGCCTTTGTCTAACTGTCTGTTGTGGTTTTTTTTTTTTTTAAAGATTTACTTATTTATTTATTTATTTATTTTTGACAGGCAGAGTGGACAGTGAGAGAGAGAGACAGAGAGAAAGGTCTTCCTTTTGCCGCTGGTTCACCCTCCAATGGCCGCCGCAGTAGCGCTCTGCGGCCGGCGCACCGCGCTGTTCCGGTGGCAGGAGCCAGGTGCTTCTCCTGGTCTCCCATGGGGTGCAGGGCCCAAGCACTTGGGCCATCCTCCACTGCACTCCCTGGCCACAGCAGAGAGCTGGCCTGGAAGAGGGGCAACCGGGACAGGATCGGTGCCCCGACCGGGACTAGAACCCAGTGTGCCGGTGCCGCAAGGCGGAGGATTAGCCTGTTGAGCCACGGCGCCGGCCTATTTATTTATTTATTTATTTGAGAGGTAGAGTTACTGACAGAGAGAGGGAAAGACAGAGAAAAAGGTATTCCATCTGCTGCTTCACTCCCCAGAATTGCTGCAATGGCCAGAGCTGGGCCAATCCAAAGCTGGGAACCAAGAGCTTCTCCTGGGTCTCCCACATGGGTGCAGGGACCCAAGCACTTGGATCATCTTCCACTACTTTTCCAGGACATTAGCAAAGAGCTGGTTTGGAAGAAGAGCAGCCGGGACAGGAACCACTGCCCATATGGGATGCTGGTGCCATGGGCAGAGACTTAGCCTAGTACGCCACAGGGCTGGCTCCTGTCTATTGTGTTTTTTTCTCCTAAGCCTGTACTTTTTCACTGTGCCTTCTTGGGAACTTCTAGAATTTACCTGAGCACGAAGAAGTTGTTAATATTTGTGTAAAGTGCTTTCTATGTAGAGGCTAAGATTTAAAAATTTATGTTTTTTTTTTTAATTCCTATTTTTCCCTCAATTACACCATGGTTTCTCTTCAGAAATATTTCTCTTGAGCTACATGGAATATAGCCTTCTTGTTGTTAATTAGAAAATCAAGGCAATGAACTTGAAATGATGACATAAATACACTCCAGATTGGAGGGAAATGGTAGGGTAAAAGTACTGCTAATAAATTCCATTCACGGCACCATGTGAAAAAGTGCTTTGGAACCAAATCTGCAGATTTGTTATGATAATTATTTGTCCTTGTTATCATTCTACTCAAAGTCCACTGACATTTATGTTGGATATGAAATCCTGAGAAATAGAAAGGAAAATCTCTCTTGGACTTAATCCGTTGAATCCCCCTGAAATCAGGAACAATCCCACAGGATTATCCCAGAGCAGAGTTCATCCAGATCACTTAGCCAAGGCTCCATATTTGAATATTGACAGAGGAATGTATTTACATTTCCTTTTCATTAAAGTTAATGCTACAAACAATCCCTTCTTGCTCCAGTGTCTGGTGTACACAGATGCAGAGACTCTTGCTTTCTCTCAGAGGTTCAAATAAGCTAAAAGCAGAGTACCGTCATCACTTTCCCGTCACTCCCCAGGGCAGAAGGGGCTGTCAAGCACCAGAGTCAGGGATGGGAGGAGAGTTACGCAAAAGGAAACTACTCACGTCCTACTGTGCTCACTCTTTCCCCCACCTCTGATCTATTCTGTTTAAGAAGATAAAAGAAAAATATCAAATGCCCCAGTCATTTTTAAATATTCCCTGAAATAGAGGGCACTAGAGGAGCCAGAAATTCCACTTGTGTCAAGCATTCTGCTCCTGAGAAGTATCAAGGCAAATACAGGCTGAGACCCAACACACTGCAATCTCCAGGTCCCCATTTACAGTACTGGGACTTGAAGCTCAGGGTTGGCAAGGGCACTCATATTATTAAAGGGTAGAGTCCAAATTTTGGGATTTGGTTTCTGGGTCCTCTGCTTATTCCAACATCTGCACCACTTCCCTCTCTCCTCTTTGAGAAAGGACCTTAGAAGAAATATTGCTAATGATAAAGAAAAACACCACCAAATTCCAGATTCTACAGCTAAAATGAGTACTCACAGGCATTGTCCTTGTGTTGCAAGCTGATCTCTGCTTCAGAATAATCCAGATAGATGATGCTACCTGCTGTCCTCTGCCCATCTGGGCCCTCCCAGGGGCTTGCTCTCTGTGCTGCCTCATCAGATACCTTCCCTGTTGCAGGGTGACTGCTAAGGCCAGCCTTCCCTTGGCACATTTGTCTTCAACCCCCAGTGCACAAGCAGAGCACACACTAGACTAACTCATTTATTTCTACTCATTTATGGATGGCCTTTCATAACCAAGTTATTAAGTCATCAATAACTTCAGAGAAATAAATGAATGGATCCAGAACTCGGCCAACAGATATGTAAGATATACACTGAAAAGTTTTATCTTGGATCAGCACAAATGTCAATGCTGGGTCATCAGTAGAATTTACCCCACCTGGGAAAACATGTTCCACAAATGTTTTATTCTAATTGGGACCTAGCTTGTTCTTCTACAAAGTAGTAAAATGAATAACTTGTCCAGTTACCCAAGTAAAATTATTTTAAAAGATTGTGTCTTGGGGCTGGCACTGTGGCTTAGTGGGTAAAGCAGTGTCGGCATCCTATATGGGCGCTGGTTTGAGTCCCGTCTGCTCCACTTCCAATCCAGCTCTCTGCTGTGGCCTGGGAAAGCAATAGAAGATGGCCTAAGTCCTTGGGCCCCTGCACCTGTGTGGGAGATCCAGAAGAAACTCCTGGCTCTTGGCTTTGGCTCAGCCCACCTCTGGCCTTTGCTGCCATCTGGGGAGTGAATCAGCATATGGAAGACCTCTCTCTCTCCCTCTGCCTCTCCCTAACTCTGACTTTCAAATAAATAAATAAATCTTTTTTTTTGAAAAAGTATGTCAATATTTTTCCAAAATGTGGCCAGCGCCGCGGCTCACTAGGCTAATCCTCTGCCTTGCGGCGCCGGCACACCGGGTTCTAGTCCCGGGCGGGGCACCGATCCTGTCCCAGTTGCCCCTCTTCCAGGCCAGCTCTCTGCTGTGGCCAGGGAGTGCAGTGGAGGATGGCCCAAGTGCTTGGGCCCTGCACCCCATGGGAGACCAGGAGAAGCACCTGGCTCCCGCCATCGGATCAGCGTGTTGCGCCAGCCGCAGCGGCCACTGGGGGGGTGAACCAATGGCAAAAGGAAGACCTTTCTCTCTGTTTCTCTCTCACTGTCCACTCTGCCTGTCAAAAAAAAAATTTTTTTTTCCAAAATGCTACCTAATATGTATTGCTTCCATTAACTAACACATATGTGTGTGTGTGTATGTGTATCTTTCTGGAAGATTTGCCAGAAATAGAATATAAGCTCTTTTAGGAATGTTTGCAATGTTCTGAGATATTCCTCTCCAGAAATAAAATACAAAGGAGAGGGAAATAAGAAAGAAAGGGAGATTCTTCTAGACCGTGGGAGCCCTGACATCACCGTCTAGGAGTCTAGAGAAATTCCTCCCTGAAGTTACATTTCTATGGGACACTCTCAGAGTCACCGGCAGTCCACCCCGCCAAGGGGAGCCATGCATTTTCCTAGTATTCAGCAGTATATACAGATGCTGTAGCTCAGCATCTGTGAATACCCCCAGTATTCCAGCCCATCCCCCTGTTCTGCTATCTCTTTGCTCCAGTTTGCTCCCACCTTGCTCCTTGGGTGCCTCATCTAGATGAGAGGAATCCTGGCTGCTGAGGAGCCCCAAGTGTACCAGGCCCCAGTTGCCCTAGTTTTCTCATCTATAAAACAGGAATAAGAGTTGAACATACTTCATCAAATTCTCATAAGAATCTAAAGAGTTAATACCTGGAAACCACTTACACTGGGTTCCACACTTGCATGGTAAGTGTCCAGGAAGCATTAGCTATTATAGTTGTTGTCATTTAAAAAATTAGTATTTTCCATATGATTGGGACCTTGGTGACCAGCCTGTTCAACTTCCTCAATTCGTTTTACAGACAAGGAAGCTGCAGGCCAATGAAGCCCGATTATAGAATGCCTATGCTTTCCACATTTTGAAAACTGAGTCAGCGGCCCGCGCCATGGCTCACTAGGCTAATCCTCTGCCTGGGGCACCGGCATCCCGGGTTCTAGTCCCGGTTGGGGCACCGGATTCTGTCCCGGTTGCCCCTCTTCCAGGCCGGCTCTCTGTGGCCCGGGAGTGCAGTGGAGGATGGCCCAAGTCCTTGGGCCCTGCACCCCATGGGAGACCAGGAGAAGCACCTGGCTCCTGGCTTCGGATCAGCGCAGTGCGCCGGTCGTGGCGGCCATTGGAGGGTGAACCAACAGAAAAAGGAAGACCTTTCTCTCTGTCTCTCTCTCTCACTGTCCACTCTGTCAAAAAAAAAAAAAAAAAAACTGAGGAGTCAGCTATCGTGAAAAGAAACATCGTCTTGGGAGTCCAACAGTCCTTACTCAAATTCCAGCTCATCCTCACTGGCCACTTGCCCCTGAGCTCACTTTTTCCCTTCTCTGTGCATTACTAGGTCCTCATGGGCAACGTAGGTGTAACGTGCCCTACCTTGATGGATTGTTGTGAGAAGTGAAAAATAATGACTGAGAAACTTAATGACTGGATAATGTGCCGTGCGCTGCTGAGGAATAAATGAGCATTCAATAACGAGGGACTGTCGTCGCAGCATCGCTCAGCTGGGTTGCTACAGAGCGGCTGCCAGGGTCCCGGGCCCTGGTTGTCAGCAGAGCTCTCCATTATACCTCCCACCCATCCTTGCAAAAACAAATAAACAAGCCCAGGAATTTGCTGACACTCCTTTTTATAAGGTTCAATCATTTATCCTGTCATGAGCTACCAAAAGTCACCTATGCCTGTTGAGGGATAAAAATCAGTAAGTACCTTGTTTTCCCCAAGCTCTCTCTGATCAGTTTCATTCCACGTGAGCAGTTTTGCTCTGCCGGCTGAACCCCAACATGCTGCTGGGGGATGGGAGCTCAGAAAGAACTTGCAGATGTTGCGTGATGGTGGAGAAACGTGGTGTGCACATCTGACACCTTTCTTGGGTGGAAATATCAAGAGAAAAGTGCAAGGAAGTATGGAAATTGAAGCAGATGTCCCGGTTTCCCATAGGGGGAAATACAAATAAATCCTAACTCGAGCTAATAAAACTTGACACTCCAACTCTAGCAGAAGACAGAGGTTTGTTACTCTTGAAGATTTACCGTGTTCATTTATACATAAAGGCCCTGAGAAGTCCTGCGCTTAGGAAATGTGTTTAACGCTGTCAGACCCATCCTTGTCTGAATGATTGGCCAGAATTCCCATCAATATCATGTGAACAGTGGCATATTCAGGACCACTGGAAACCACATGAGATTTGACATTCAGATATCTTAGGACAACCAATGAGAAGGGAAATGAGAAATTTGAATTTAAATTTCACTGTGAGTCTCTGCTTAAACATTTTTTTTTTAATTTGAGAAGAAAGCAGGGGGAGAGAGAGAGAGAATGCAAGAGAGAGAGAAATCTACTGGCTCACTCCTCAAATGCCTGCAACAGCCAGAGTTGGGCCAAGGCCAAAGCCATGAGCTGGGACTGGATCCTGGTCTCCTTTGTGGATGGCAAGGACCCATTACTTGAGCCATCATCTAGGGTCTGCACTGGCAGGAAGCTGGAGTGAGGAGCCAGAGCCAGGAATTGAACCCAGGCTTTTGGATAAAGAATATGGGCATCTTAAGTGCCAGGCTTAATATCCACTCCTGCTTCAATCATTTTAGGCAAAGAGTAAGTGGCTGATTCAAGATGGACCACGCTTTACTTCCTTGTCATCTTGTTTCACATGTGGAGAATGACACTTGCAGCACCTGGTAGTATATATATATATATATATATATATATATATATATATATATATATATTTCAGAAGGCAGAATAGAGCCCTTAACATTTGTCATTAACCAATAATGGAACTGACTATGAAGGGATAATTAAACAAATGAGTGACAGCAGATCTTCTTGGGCTCAACTAAGGGCTGGCTTTTGTGAGCCCATGGATCACCCTCATCTTCCATGTACCATCTCAACTTTGGAACAATGCTCACATAACTCCTGGGCTGCCAACTCATGGTGAAATTTGGAGGTGGAAACCATGGTCCCAACAGAACAACAATATGCACGTTAAGATATAAATGCCTTGGGGCTGGTGCTGTGGCATAGTGGGTAAAGCCACCACCTGTAGTGCCAGCATCCCATATGGGCACCAGTTGGAGTCCTGGCTGCTCCACTTATAATCCAGCTCTCTGCTATGGCCTGGGGAAGCAGTAGAATATGGCCCAAGTCCTTGGGCCCCTGTACCTGCATGGGAGACCCTGAAGAAGCTCCTGGCTCCCGGCTTTGGATCGGTTCAACTCCAGCCATTGTGGCCATTTGAGGAGTGAACCAGCAGATGGAAGACCTCTCTCTGCCTCTGCCTCTCTGTTACACTGCCTTTCAAATAAATGAATAAATCTTTTTAAGAAAATAAATAAATGCCTTTAATCACAGGGGTAATTGCAATTGGCTGGAATTCTCTTTTCTCAATATGCCAAATGGAATACGCAGAGTAAAAATATCATGGAATATCCTTTGTGCCACTCTGCAAATTTTTTCATCATCTGTGTCTGAAGTTCTCAAAGTGTTTCACCTTTTTTCCTTTTTCTCACATTTTCATCTTCTACTCTCACATGAATGCCATCAAATACTTTCTCTTTCTCTTTTGTCTTCAATTCCTTCTCATCCTCCCTTCCTTTGTAGCCCTGGGGCGGAGGGGAGAGGGAGGCAGGGGAGAATGAAGCACAGTAGTGAGTGACTACAGCTTCCCACCAGGAATATCTCTTTCAGAACTCTTCGTAGTCTAAGCAGGAAGATAGCAAAACCAGCCCCAGCCTTTGGTAGTGATCTGCCAAAAAGAAAATGAAGGCGAATGAGTAACAATTATGAGGCTGGCATCATCTCTTTAGCCTTGACCTTTTGGTAATCCATAAATAAATGCCATCCAAACAGGACAGAAGTAACTACAAAATTCCCACCACCACAACCTGACAGAAATGTCGTTTTTATTGATGTCCAAAGAGTGGCATTTCTTAGTTGTTTCGTAAAATCAGGATTATTAAGAAAAGTAAATGTTGAATTCTGCTTGAGGAATCACATCCACATGGCAAGATCTATGAGCTAATTTGCTTGGCAGCTGCTTCACCATGCAGAAGAAAATGCCTCTACTTAGAAAGGTTGTTTTTTTTTTTTTAACATAGTTAAATTTAATTTGGTTTGATGTATATTTTTATATAAAATATGTTTGACTATTTATCCTTTTTCGTTGTCTCTTTCCAGGAAGCAAATAGCTTGGATAAAAGCACAACCAAAGCAGAGAGCGCCCGGCTCTTCAGGATGTGGTATGGCTTTGACCACAAGTATCCTTTGATAGTAACAATCTCACGGATCCTGACAATCTCACGGATCCTGTCCTGATCCTGTTGCACGCCAGAGAATGACTTTGAGCCCGTCAGCATCAAGGTATGTGTGTCTGCTCGTCAAGAAACACAGAGAGGTAACGCGCATTCACAGCCAAACCTACCAAAAGGGATGAGTCCATCAGTTAAAACGCTGTGGAGTCCATACTTGGAAGTATGGACTCACTTGTATGTATGTACTGTGACGTGCAGCTCAAGTGACATCTCAGAGTCAAATGTATTTGGTGTTTTGTTTTCCTGGGAACTTAATCTAATCTAGTACTTTCTAATGCCAGAGATAAAAACATAGACTCTTGGAGGAACCCATCAGCTTACCACTCTTCCTTTGTCAAGATCTTACTTTCGGTTCAGTTGGCCAAAAAGACCTTCTTGAGTAAGGGTATTATGTGAAAAATCTTTGCAACCTTAGTCCAGGGTCACTTGGACTAAGCTCTTGCACTCTTTTCCTAGAAAACCATGGCTATGCCTTTTTTTTTTTTTCTGAATGCTGTAAAAAATGAAGAGAGGAGAGGGGCTCAAAATGAATGGGCAGAGAATGAATCTGATTCATCAGAGCATAAAATAGCACTGTTTTGGTTTTCCAGGCAGACTTGAGTCAGCCATTTCTGGCAAAGGGCAGTTCTTAAAATTCTGGCAATCAGTGTAAACATAGTAGTTGGATCCACCTTGTCATGTGATGCACAGGGCAGAGAAGTCAGGCCTGGAGTGCTTTGCCATTGTGAGATGCAGTGAGTGGTCCATCTCTAATTTTAGGCAAAAGCGCTAAAGAAGAAAGAAAAGAACTGCACTGTAAATTGAATGTCTTGGGTCTTTGTAGCTGGTTTTTCCACAGTCACAAATCCCTCTCCTTTTCAGGGAAGAAATGTCAGTCCCTCGGTGCTTTTAAGCCCCTGAGCAATGATTAAAGCCATAACAGATCAGTGGCAGAGGAAGAAGAATTAAAAAACAGGGCAAAGAAATTCAAAGAAGAGGTGAAAATGAAAAAGAGAGAAAGGCATGAGAAGTATGGGAAATTCACAATGGGGGTGAGAGGAGAGCAAGCTAAAGGACAGACTGTGGAAAATAGGGAAAAATTAAGAAAGAAGCGAAGCCAACTGAAGATTGAAGAGATAAGCAGAAGCGAAACAACATGAGAATTAGAAAGCAGTTCTCCGAAGATAAGAACGTTCCAAAAATTACAAAATGGTGATGTGGAAGGCAGAGGTTTTTTGAGGTTACATTTAGCTTTTCCATAGCTCTGTCTATGGCCAGTAGGCTTGTCGTGCCCAATGTTGAGCTTTTACGGACAGTGTAGGTTGCCATCCCCTCAGAGTCAGTCCATCTTAACCACTGACTACCTCTTAGAAGTTCTGATGTCTCACTGACAACCTTCTTGGAGAAGGTAATTGCTGGTTGGTGCTCCTGGTTGATCTCTCTTGGAGAGACAGAATTTGCCCCTGCCTTTGTTTATGAATGCCTGATATCCAAATGTGTACAAAGTTATAAAAAGTCTACAAATGATGCACACAAAGAGATATCAGCAACAAAATGATGAATTGGAAATGTGTTAAAAGTTGTTTTTGGTCAGATTCTCTGACAGTGCTGTAAGGAAGACTTTACAATGAAAAAAATGAATAAAGGAGAAAAATTAACTTGGAGATGAGAAAATGAAGGTTGGAGCCCACCCAAGTTTGTAGCTTAAAGCAGTGACACAAAATTCAGATGATGTCATAGTTTTTATCTCACTTTTCTCCAAGGGTTTATTTCCATATGATTATGGACAGACTAGCAAAAATGGAAGCAGATTTACACTCTCAGTAATACCTCTTCTTATGGTAATTTGTCCTCCTGTGCATTCATTCTAGAAATCGCAGGGATGCCATCTCGGCACAAATACATTTCCACTTACAGGAGTTTTTGTATCCTGCTTGTGCTCTGAATTTATACCTAGAGAGTAGCAAGCCAAACAGTTTCAACTCCCTGACCTCTTGACACATCTATATTGTTAGAGACAAATTATCCACTTGGCATTTATGTTCATTCTGTTGTTCACCCAGAACCCAGGTGATGCACCCTGTGGACCTGAGAGGTTAGGCCATGCCAACCATCATCAGTGTAGGGATGATCTCCACACCTTGGGGGTCAGGTTGCTCGGCTCCAACCAAAAAGAAACTGTCATGAGGCTGAAACAAATTTATTATGCGGTTTGGAGCTGTTGAGTCTTCATTTCAATAAAATTACATCATGCAAATAAGGCATCATAAAGAATTACAGACAAAAGAAAAAGAGAGATAAATAAGCCTTCATTTATACCTGTGTTAGTCAGGGTTCTCCAAGGCACAGAAACAGAAGTGCTTTAAGTACACTTGATGAGGGGTCTTCAAAAAGTACATGGAAATGCATATTATGAAAAAATTGCGCATGACTTTCAAGTTTTATGCACCAAAATAAACTTACATTTTTATTCTATTTTTCTACAACCACATATTTGAGAGTGCTTCAAAAACTTCCAGGAAAAAGGAAATTTCAAACTAAGCTTGCTGTAGTACAACAAAAATTTAGGAAGTCAAGTATAGTTTTTTCATAATATGCATTGTCCACAATGTTTTGAAAGACCCCTCATATGTATGTATACATACCAGTATATATGCATATGCACCTACATGCATACATATAATTTATTTCCAGGAATTGGTTTATACAATTGTGGGGGCTGACAAGTCCAAAATCTGTAGGGCAAGCTCTCAGTCTAGAAACTCAGGCAAGAGCTGATGCTGCTGTCATGTGGAAAAATCTCTCTTTTTTAAGGGAAGTCTCAGTTTTGCTCTGAGGCCATGCACTGATTGGGTGAGGCTGACCAAGTCAACTGACTGGAGGTATCCCCTTCAACCGCAACACCTAAGAGAGGGTTTGAACGATGGAGTAGTCTAGCCAACTTGACATGTGTAACTAATCATCACAGCTCCCAATTCCCATTCAGTTTATGCCCAATATTTGGACACAAGAATAGAGAACCCCTCATAGTTTACCATTGTTATCAATAAGATAAACTACTGTCACTCACATAGCTTTGTTGTATCTTATTTTACTTTTTAATAACATAAATAATACATACAACATTCCTATAAAATTTCTCAGAAGGTATGAAATAAACATGGTAAAAGTTAACATTAATGAGGATGAGCCCTGGCTGAGCACTATATTGAGTGTTTCACAGTAGATATTTCATTCCCCTCCCCAGCTCTAAAGGAGGTAGGGAGATCTAGAAAGTGTAACATAACACAAGTGGACGGTGGATTCACTCAGCCTCTCTGATGACAACCTTGGCATCCATATTTGAGAGTACGGTAAGAAGCCTTTGGTGCCAAAAGTGGTGATTGATTAAGATTGCATTATGGGCTGGCACCGCGGCTCACTAGGCTAATCCTCTGCCTGCGGCGCCGGCACCCCAGCTTCTAGTCCCAGTTGGGGCGCCGGATTCTGTCCCGGTTGCCCCTCTTCCAGGCCAGCTCTCTGCTGTGGCCTGGGAGTGCAGTGGAGGATGGCCCAAGTGCTTGGGCCCTGCACCCCATGGAAGACCAGGATAAGCACCTGGCTCCTGGCTTCGGATCAGCACAGCGCCGGTCGCAGCAGCCATTGGAGGGTGAACCAACAGAAAAAGGAAGACCTTTCTCTCTGTCTCTCTCACTGTCCACTCTATCAAAAAAAAAAAAAAAGATTGCATTATGATTCCATGTGGGCAGCAATTCTGAATCTCACAGTGCAAAGAAATTGAGAAGTGGGAAAGGAGAAACAGAATTTATGAATACCAATGCTTTGCCATCAGGAACATTGCTTCATTTAATCCTTACAACCACTCTCTTCATTTTACTTAATTTTTCCCACCACACTCTTTATGGTGAAAGAAACAAACTCTCAAATAACTTTCTTAAGCCTCCATAGCTATTAAGTGATAATTCTGTGTTACAAGCCCAGATCTGTCTCACTCCAAAGTCCATCAGTGAACTTTATAGTTAACAGTTCTACACCCATGATCTCTTAGTCGACCTGTAAAATTCTGTATCTCAATGTTTGTAAAGCCACCATTAAAACCACAAATAATTATGATTCCTTACATTATATAGTGCAGAACTCACATCTGAAGCCTCTATTGACACTGTATGAGATGATACGAAGATTTGGGGGTTTTGTTGGTCACTCAAATAGCACCACCATGAAGAAGTCCCCAAGTTTGAGTTTAGATCCTTAGCTTTTTGGGGGCAGAAAGTTAAATATGACAAAGAATCTAAGAGTGGTTCAGTCTCATAAAAGATAGACTCACTCTAGCCAAGCTCAAAGCAGGCAGAAGTACAAACTACACCAGATTCCTAAATCACCACACCCCCATGGAAAGGAATATTCTTTCCAGCCATGAGAAGGCTCAAGTCACAGTTCTGTCCCATCTGGCTCTCTGGTGCACACCACCCTGGCCTCCCTCAGACATCACAAGGCCATCTTCCCTCAAGACATTTAGTGCCTCCTACCTTCACCTCTTTCATTTAACTTATCAGGAGACCTTCCTGGTCCCACTGTTAAATTAGCAGTCTATCCCTCACTCCTTCCCTTCTTTGTATTTTCACCATAGCACTTTATCATTACCATCTGACACACTGTGTGCTTTATTTGTTCAATGGTCTCCTCCAACCAGGATGGATGCTCTCTGAGACAGAGATTGGGGTCTATTTGCATTCACTGATCTGTCCTCAGGGCATAGAACAGTGCAGGGGTAGATTCTTTTTTTGTTGTTGTTTTTTGTTTTTTTGTTTTTTGACAGGCAGAGTGGACAGTGAGAGAGAGAGACAGAGAGAAAGGTCTTCCTTTGCCGTTGGATCATCCTCCAATGCGGCCAGCGCACCGCGCTGATCCAAAGCCAGGAGCCAGGTGCTTCTCCTGGTCTCCCATACAGGTGCAGGGCCCAAGGACCTGGGCCATCCTCCACTGCACTCCCACTGGCCTGGAAGAGGAGCAACCAGGACAGAATCCGGCACCCCGACCAGGACTAGAACCCGGTGTGCCGGCGCTGCTAGGCAGAGGATTAGCCTATTGAGCCGCGGCGCCGGCCGGGAGTAGATTCTTAATATGTGTTGAGTGAATGAACCGATCAAGCAAGCAAGCAGTGGCTCCCATCTCGGACACCTGCATTTCAGACTCTGATACAGCAGGAAGATCCATCAGTTATCTGAAGGTTGCTAAGTGAGTCTGAAAGCAAAATAGGCTACATGGATAATATTAGTCTTTTCATCCAGACTACTCCAGGTAGACACCTCAACCCCCAGCATCAGTATCTAGCTCCTTGGACAGGAACAGGGACAGCAACAGCTACTCAGAGCAGACTTGGATCCCTGTTCCTTCTGCTGCCCTCCTTCCTGTGGTTGGTTTACCCTTCTAGGGTTTCATTAATACAGCTGTTCTGGTATATTCAAGCATGGCTCTGGTTTGGAAGCCATTCTCTGGGTGACTTTGAATATCTTATCTCACCATTCATGTTATTTTATTAGTACCAAACTCAAAATGTTGGAGCCACTTATCAACCTCACGAACAGTCTCAAACAATGAGGTTAGAAGCAGAAATTGATGTCTCCTGATTCAGATTGTAAGATACCAGGTAAAATTATTTGCTCAGATTCTCAGTGTTACAGCCAGCATGGGAATCTTAGGTTGCCTTATTCGCAGGTGACTAATGATCCTGCCAGACTGTCTGCTTCCTAGTCTTTTTCCATTCTGTCATTCGTCATCTTGTTCCTTAAGCATCTGTATATATTAGTCCTACAGTTGTGAATTACACAGGATAAAAATGACCTTTTCCGAAACAGAAAGGACAGCCCCAAATCATTTTCAGCATTTCCTGTAGGTGGACAATCAACTGAAAATAAGGACTCACCGTGTGGTTGCCAACACTTTACTGAGTGTGAAGAAAGCACAAAGATAACAATGGATTGGCCAGTTGACACTGGAACAGAATTACATGAAACCAGGTGGATGGAGACTTCCTCCACATCACTGGTGTGGAATAAGAGCACAGTGCGGTGTTACCAACAAAACAAACAGCCATGGCATTGTGTGTACGTGGCTCCTGCTCTCACATTTTCCATTTCAAAGAGTCTAGCAAGGAACGTGGCAGGTGCCACACCTCCTTCTGTCCCACTGTGTGACAGGTTGGGACTCCACTCTAGGAAAAGTAAATGTGAACATCAAGGTCATTCAAAATGATACTTGAAACCAAGTATTTAATGGATTTTATAATGTAATGGCATTTTAGTCTTACCAAAAGAAAAGGAAGACAAAATCCTTCCCCTCTTGACAGAATTTATTATATTCCACATGGTCACACTTACTTTAAATCTTGGGTCTGAATATCATGGGCAGCAATTTCCATTTTAAATGATGATCCCTGCGTTGAGCTGAAGACCCCATGAATTATTTATTGGGGTAGTACTGTGGCCTTGTGAATGACTTGAGTCTACCTCTCAAAAAATCCTCAGAGGAGCAAAGAATGTTCGTTTTGTGATCCCTGTTTTATAAATGAGGCAGTTGAATCCAAAGGAGGAAAAGTCATATCCAAGGTCACTGATGGATGGTGAGCCAGCATTCATAACCAGCAGAAGGGCAGGCTGTATCTGCCAGAGGAATTCAGAGGATCCTGTTTCAGGTGGTCCATCCACCAGGTTCTAGCAGCACTGGTAATATGGGTGATGCCACTGTGTAAGTGTGTCTGGCGTACACTTGACAGTTTTAATGTGATAGTTTCTATGGTGGTTCACCAAAAGTTTCCCCAGTCTGGGGATGAGGTATATTTAACTTCCAGTAGTAAGCAGAAGTTGCAGAGGATGGAAGCAATCCTATGTCAAATGCATACTTTATTGGGTGCCTACCATGTGCTAGGCGATATACTGAGTACTGAAAGCCCAGCAATAAACAAGATGGCAAGGGTGACCCTCATAAAGGCTTCCTTTTTGCCTCATTGAAGTGAATCATGGCCATTGAAGTGAAACCAAGCCCCTGGAAACTCCAGATCATCCCTAGTATAGGAGAGAGAGACACACACTGGTATCCCCAGAATTTAATGGGAGGGGGGTCATTGAACTCCTTAGAGGAGCCATAAATTTAAATCATCTGTAGCCCTCACTTGTAAATACAACCAGATAACTCCACAAGTGCTTTTCACCAGATAACTAACTTCACAAGTGCTTTCAGAAAGCACCAGAATTTCAAAATATTTGAAACAGACATCAGCAATCAGTTGCCTAAAGCCTCTTTCTAAATATATCCTCTGACAGCATCCCCGTGTGCACACAGCATTACAACTGCTTCCCTGAGAAACTGGCCATAGGGAGGAGCCAATCTTGCTCTGGGAAGCAGTGCAGCCACCACTCCCATCCCCTGGGTAATTCATTGGGTATTCAACTTGGCTTCTGGTCATCCTTGCCCTCACAGGCGCCACTGTAGAAGGATGCTGTAGATAACCCTTGGCTTAGCACCTAAGTGAAGTGGAACTTGAAGTTCCCTGGGCTCTCATGACTTTCTGGTGGGAAGAAATGCAGGGGAATTTTAACAGGACCTGGAAACATGTGCTGTCTTTTGTGCAGGTCGTCACTTGGCTCTTCCATCATTTTTTCTTCCATATAGTAAGAATGATACACACCACTATTGTTTTAACTGAATCCATCAGAAAAGTTGGCTAGCTATTATAATGCTAGTTACCTACTGATGGTAGCTCATTTATTGGCCTCTCAAAACCAAAACATAAAACACTTAAATAGTGCAGTTTTCTCAAGATCCTTTGGCTTAAGCCCATTGCAGTACTCCATAGTTGGATTAAAACTCTTCAGGAGACCTGACAAGGGACTACAAATCTGACTTTGTGAATTGTTATTTAAATGCAATGCCCCCCACTGTGGTTATAAAAAGTTGTGGGTCCCAAGATGATAAGAGTTTTTCTACAATGATCCTAGGATTTTATATGAGCTTTGGCATCTCTGCTTTGTTTTGCTGTTTCCCCTATAAAAAGTTTTAATAGCATTTTTATTCAATGAGAATGCTTTCTCGTTTCATCTGCACTGTAAGCAAACAATATGAAAAATTTTGATTTACGCAAGTAAGAAATCAGAGGGTAACTCTTCCCTTGTAGAATAGTTTTACAAAATACATTGCTGGGGTCAGCGCTGTGGTGTAGTGGGTAAAGCCACTGCCTGTAGTGCCAGTATCCCATACGGGCATTGGTTCTAGTCCCGGCTGCTCCACTTCCCATCCAGCTCTCTGCTATGGCCTGGAAAGCAGTGTAAGATGGCCCAGGTCCTTGGGCCCCTGCACCTGCATGGTAGACCCAGAAGCTCCTGGCTCCTAGCTCCTGGCTCCTGGCTTCGGATCAGCGCAGTTCTGGTTGTTGACGGCCATCTGGGGAATGAACCAGTGATGGAAGACCTCTCTCTCTCTCTGTCTCTCTCTCTGCCTCTGCTTCTCTGTAACTCTGCCTTTCAAACAAATAAATAAATCTTTAAAACAAAAGAACAAAAAAAAATACCAAAATACATTCCTTTAAATCTAGTTCAGAAAACATCTACTGAGTGTTTTCTTGGTGCAAAGCACTATTCGGCTTTCCTTACTCATGCATTCCTTCGTTTGTTTACTGATATTCTCCCACATGCCAGGCTCCATTCTGGGCCCCAGGGATGAAGCCATGAAAAATTCTCATAGTGCTTGCATCTAATACGGTTTTGTTTTTAAATTTCTTTTCAGGAACACATGTAAGGTATAAAGAGGACCTACTTAGACAACTTGCTGTTGACTTTTTATCAAAAAAAGGAAACTGTGGTTCAGGAGTTACTGTTTGCTAGTACAGCCTAACCACTTGCTACTTGTTGAAATCTCTTCGTCTGAGCTGTTGTAGGAAATCTGAGGATAGCAGAAGTCCCTACCTCACAGATTTGTTTTGATGACTGGATGCATTAACACAAAGCACTTAAAACAGTGCTTAATAAATGTTGATATTATTTCATTATTACTCTCTATTGATATCACATGTGTTTTTTTTTTTTTTGGTTAAGATTTGTTTTATTTATTTGAAAGAGTTACAGAGAGAAGTAGAGTCAGAGAGAGAGAGAGAGAGAGGTCCTCTGTCTCCTTGTTCACTCCCCAAATGGCCACAACAGCTGGATCTGAGCCCATTTGAACCCAGGAGCGAAGAGCCTCTTCTGGGTCTCCCACATGGGTGCAGATGCCCAAGCATTTGGGCCATCTTCTGCTGCTTTCCCAGGCCACCAGCAGGGAGCTGGATCAGAAATAGAGCATCCCAGACTCAAACCAGCATCCATATGGGACGCTGGCTCAGTAGCTGGGGCTTTAACCCACTGCATCACAGCACCACCCTGGATATCACTTATCTTAAAGAGACACATCATGTAATGCATTTGATATTGATTGTCATTTGATAACTGCATGTGACTAAAATTTCCATTATTTTATATTCTTGTGATAATTTTTAGCTGCAACAGCAGTATTTTTAATACTGCAACAGTCTTGCATCTCCATAAACAAAAGGTTTCACTTGGGCTGTATGTTAGACATAATTCTTCATATTGATTGTGAATAAATGCATGTAGCTGGGTGTTAAGCTGCTCTTTTGATTTCTCTGCCCTGCACATGCAATTGTTTCATTTATGATTTTTCTACATTATAGGCCATCATCCTGTAGTTATTTTTCTGGAAATTATACTACAGATAGCAATTTTGACTTGATAGAGAAGTGCAGCAATTTTTCAGTTCCACAATGGAAGCAATACCAGCCTTTGATGATAATTATTCCTCTTGTACTTTCCTGTGATAAAAGGAAATCTTTCAATTGCACCTTTCAGGTGAAGCCATGGTGTTTTGTCATTAGCAATGTGGTGTTATATTGATGATTTCTAGGTCACTATTAAATCATTTTATTAAGAAAGAAGAGAAAGAAAAGATGTTAAGATTCATAAAACATGTGTACCAGCTTACTGTTGCCAGTATTAAATGTAGTTGTAATAATTCTCCCCCATGGGAAAAAGTATTTTGTTTAAATTTTCTTTAATTGTTACTTGGTCACTCCTTCCCAGCTGTAGGAGCCAAGATATTTGCAGGCTGCCAACAAATTCATGAGCTACCAGAGACACATCAGCAGCACAGGCCTTGGCCGCTCGGTTCATGTATTATCACCTGACAGGGAGACAGTCCCGGGTCTATCTCGTGGACTCCAGTTACTCCACACCTGTCTGCATGTGATGCTGTGGTAGGCACCACACAAAGCAAAAGTGGCCCTGCCTTAATTAACATTTATTTCACCAAGGTAGACAGTGACGGTACATTCTCAACTCATGTCAAATCAACTGATGAATAAGAGCAGGCAAAGAGATAAGTGTGCCGGTGGCTAAGGGAAGAAGAGTTGTTGGAGAAATGAATCGTGTTCTTCTAGTCACGAGAGAAAGGGTACATGGAGGAACTGGAATTTTCTAATGGGGTTAAATAATGAGAGGCAGGGGAGAGCATTTTGGAGAGAGAACAGCGTGGGGAGAGGCCTGTGGCCCGTGCAGCAGGAACGCTTGAAGCAGGATGAGAGGATGAAGGACAGCCTGGAGAAGCGCGCCTGGGAGGCACAGCATCAGGACCAAGCAGCAGAAAGAGGCTCCCTAGAGCGTGCACAAGCCCATTGTTTCTTTACTTTACACTTGTTTTTAACAGTTTGCCACAATCACTTCAAATGTAAACACTGTATACACACACATATATACTATGCTTTCTTCAGCCAGAGATATTAATGTCGCATAGGGATTAATGACAACATTCATCACGTGGGGAAAGAAGAGTAAATTGTCATTTACATGCTATGATTCAGTGAAGCATTATTTATAACTAAATACCAAATGATATGACATCCACACACTTTTTTAAACAATTTTACTCCTGGGGCCAGCACCGTGGCACAGCGGGTTAATGCCCTGGCCTGAAGCATCGGCATTCCATATGGGCGCCAGTTTGAGACCCAGCTGCTCCACTTCCAATTCAGCTCTCTGCTATGGCCTGGGAAACCAGTACAAGATGGCCCAAGTCATTGGGCCCTGCACCTGCGTGGGAGAGCCGGAAGAGGCTCCTGGCTCCTGACCTCTGATCAGCGCAGCTCCAGCTGTTGCAGCCAATTGAGGAGTGAATCAGCATATGGAAGACCTCTCTCTCTCTCTCTCTCTCTCTCTCTATCTCTCTCTTCTGTCTCTCTGCCTCTACTCTCTCTGTGCAATTCTGACTTTCAAATAAATAAATAAATCTTTAAAAAAAACAAGTTTACTCCTAATTTTTTTTTTTTGACAGGCAGATTGGATAGTGAGAGAGAGAGACAGAGAGAAAGGGCTTCCTTTTTCTGTTGGTTCACCCTCCAATGGCCGCTGCGGCCGGTGCATCTCGCTGATCTGAAGCCAGGAGCCAGGTGCTTCTCCTGGTCTCCCATGCAGGTGCAGGGCCCAAGGACTTGGGCCATCCTCCACTGCACTCCCGGGCCATAGCAGAGAGCTGGCCTGGAAGAGGGGCAACCGGGATAGAATCCGGCGCCCCAACCGGGACTAGAACCTGGAGTGCCAGTGCCGCAAGGCAGAGGATTAGCCTGTTAAGCCACAGTGCCGGCCTACTCCTAATTTTTTTTAAAAATTTATTTATTTATTTGAAAAGCAAAGTTACAAAGCAAGATGGAGAGACAGAGAGATCTTCCATCTGCTGGTTCACTCCCAAAATGGCCGAAAAGCTGGGCCAATCCAAAGCCAGGAGTCAGGAACTTCTTCTGGATCACCCACATGGGTGCAGAGGCTCAAGTAATTAGGCCATCCCTTGCTGCCTTACCAGGAGCATTAGAAGGAAACTGGATCAGAAGTGGAGCAGCTGAGACTCGAATCAGCACCCATATGGGATGCTGATGCCACAGGCATCGGCTTCACTTGCTGTGCCGTAGCTCTGACCCCTCCACACCCTTTTTATACTCTCTCTCTCTCTCTCTCTCTCTATATATATATATATATATATGTATGTATACAGACCATATATGTATATATGTATGTATATATGCATATATTAACTTCCAAAAATAAGAGAAAAATATGGCATTTGTCTTTCTGAGACTTGTTTATTTCACTTAGCATAATAATCTCCAGTTGCACCCCTTTGGTTGCAAATGTCAGGATTTCATTCATTTTATAGCCAAGTAATAAGCCATTATATCAAAATTTATTCATATACTCCCTTTTTTATATATAATCATCAGTTGATGGACATCTAGGTTGATTCCATATCCTAATTATTATGAGTTGAGCTACTATAAACAGAGGAATGCAGGTATGTCTTTCATGTGCTCATTTCATTTCCTTTGGATATATTCCCAGGAGTGGGAGAGCTGGGTCATATGGTAGATCTATTTTTAGTTTTCTGGCACATCAGTGGACAAGTCTTTGAAACAACTCTTCCCACAATGCCTAGTGGCATCAGAAGGCTCTCTTATTGGCATTCATTTTATGTTTTGTTTGGTGGCTCAGATGGCTAAAGATAGAGTGATGTGGCATTGGCTAAAGTGCTCTCTACAGTTCCCTTCTGTCACCAATCTGATTTGTCCCTATGACAGTCACATATCAGGCGTGTACACCCAATGCTTCCAGAATCAGTTTTAGTTTTAGTATTTCTTCCCCCAGGGGGAAAAAAAGCATTTTATTTATAGTTTCTTCAATTGCTTTAACTGAATTTGGCTTTAATACTTGTTCCATAGGAAAAATATGTCTTCCACCTTATTCTGATAGCACAGAGATAAAAAAAAGAAATTGTGGTGGCCCTCAGGATGACAGCATCCTGATGAGATGCAGTCACCAGCTGCTAATGCACTAAGAACTAGAACAACATGAGCAAAAAGTGTTGGCTTAATCTGTTTCGGTTGCTTTAGCAAAATACCTTAGACTGCTGGCTTATTCCCCGTAGAGATTTATTTCTCACAGTCCTGGAGGCTGGAAAGTCCAAGATCAAGGTGATACCATCTGGTAAAGGCCCCTTTCCTGGTTCACAGGTGGCACCTTCTGGCTGCATCCTCACGTGGTGGGAAGGGTGAACAAGCTCCTGCAGTAGCTTCTAAAAAGACACCTGTCTCACCATAAGGACAGAGCCCTCAGAACCAATCATCTCCCAGCAACCACCCCCTCTTAAAACTATTACCTTCTAGGAGGTTAGCTTTCAACATGTGAACTTGGGGGGACACCATCATTCAAACTGTAGTGAGTGTTGTAGAAGCCAGGAAGGGGCAGAGCCAACTGAGCTTTGGAGAATGGAGAAAGCCACACAGAAGGACTTTGGAACTGGGTGATAAAAGAGTAAGATGCTGTAAGGAGCGAGGCTGCGGCTGTGAAAGACTCTCTGGAAATGGAACTAGCTTAGGCAAAAACGCAAATATGGAGTGAGTGCTTGGAAAATGGTGAGCATTTCAGTGGGACTGGTGGGAAGCGCAGCTGAAGAGTTATCAGATACTCAGATTGCACGGATCACAAGTTCCTGGTTAAGAAAGTAGATTGTATTTATTGACAGTAGGCACTAATGCAGCCCCTTAAGCACAGAGTCACACAGTCCAGTTTGTTATAATGAAGAGAACTAGTGGCCATGAGGAAAGTGATGTGACAAGGACAACAATACATTGAAAATGGTCCAGACAGTTGCTCCAGAAATCACCCACCAGTTGTTTATATGCATAAAAATGAGGACAGGAAAGTTCTCATTCTACTTTGAAAGATATTTTGGAATACCCAAGTGCTCCAAAATAGAAATATGTTAACATAGAAAAGAATCACTTCATAAAGAGATTGATTCGTGTTAAGTCTTTGTTTTATTTATTTGAAAGACAGAGAAATCTGCCATCTCCAGGATCACTCCCACAGCAGCTGGGGCTGGGCCAAGCCGAAGCCAGGAACTGAGAACCCAATCCAGGTCTCCCACATGGGTGGCAGGAGCCCAGCTTCTTTAGCCAATACCAGCTGCACCCCCCACCCCGGGTGTGCACTAACAGGAACCTGGAGTTGGGAGCAGAGCTCTCCAGTATCACAGGCAGACGTCTCCAATGGTGTCTTAATCAAAAACACTAAAAGCCTGCCCCAAGACACTGATTGCTAAATTTTCTGTAATGAAAATGATCTAGCAGTATAATTGTCAGGAATCAGGATCTACCAGAAAATTCTCTAGCTCAAAAACTAAGTCAGTCTCTAAACTTATTTTGTGGTATTTCTGTTACCTATTTATAGTCAGAAACTGGAAAGTTAACTAACCTAACAGAAAATGTTCAAATTAAAATTCACTTGCAAAGAAAAAGCTGCCTTTTTGTTCCTAAAATGATGAAACAGAATGGCAGCAGACCTCAAAGCGACACTTAGCTTCCTGGGGCAGCCACTTGCCAACAGTAGCTGGTGCTGTGTGCTTTCAAATGTCGGGGTAGAAGCACGAGAAAACGGATTTCTTTCCAGAGGAAACAGACACATCCTGAAACCATGCCTGTGACAGCCCTTGAAGCCATAGCCTTGGAATTCTTGAAATCCACCAGTGTGTTAGCTTTCACTGACCTGTTGCCCGTAAACCTGGCCAGAACCGACTTCTGGCGCTGACAGTCTGCTGAGCAAACCTACCCCTAGTCCTAGACTGTGAGTTTAAGGCTGGAACAGGAAAGACTGCAACAGCTTTGTCCCTTCCCAGCAACTGCAGATGCCTCTTCCCACATGCTGGCTGTGCCCTGGCACTTGGGCTTTTCTTCCCCTGCTGCATAGACACAGAATGGTGTGTGGAGCTCCCGAGAGCAGTGCATCCGTATCAGTCAGGAGAGGTGGCTGACCAAGCCAGCTGCGGGTACCAACATCGGGGTGCTCTAAGAAGAGGAGGTGCCCAGAACCTTCATAAGCAAGTAGTCCACATCTCAAACAGCTCCTGCAGCACGCACTCAGAAGCCTGGTCTTTAACTAGCTTGGCCAATTGTTTTTTTCCCTGCTCTGAAGTCCTCAGGCTTTCTCTGAACTGAAATGTTCAGAAGACGAACATTATGATAATTGGTAATTGTACAAGCACTTTGCAAACATCAAGTGCTTCATAAAGTTGAAATGATACTAAATTCAGTGACAGGTTTATTGGCCTGAAGGCCTTCAGACTCACTCTACAGACATAAACAAAGAATTTTATTACGTTTTTATTATTTTTAAATTCTAGCTGATTTCCTGCTATATGCAAAATGGTGATGAGTGTGTAAGTCTCCTCTTAGTCCTCAGATATGACTTACTGAGAATCTTCCTCCCCAGATCTTGCGCTCCCACAAGTCCCACTGCTCTGGGGATGTCCCACAGGGGAATGGGGCCGCCCCTCCCCCTTGCGTTAGCTCAGTGAGAATGCCGACCTTGACCATCCAGCTATTGGACGCTGGTGCTCTCCAGCCGAGGCCCTTCCTTCCTGGCCTGGCCTAGTAGGAACTGTTTGTGTTCCTGTTAGGAACCACAGATTAGATCCCTCCTGGACAAATCTCTCTTGCTATCTCAGTCTTCTACAAACCTTTGAAAATGTTGTCTAGGCCCTTTAGGAAAGACAGATGAGATTTAAATCCAAGTTTTTGAAACTGCTGATCAGGACTCATTCGTGGTCCTCAAAAGCAATTTACTGGGTTCCTAACCAGCACTTTTCGATGAATGAAAGTAGACTAGAGAAAACACGACAGTTCATTCAGAACTAGAGGCCAATGTTGCTTCAGGAAGCTTATTTCAGTGTGTATGTATATGTACACCCTGGGTTATGACATACATAACATGCTGCTCCACAGGGTCACGAGCAAAAAGGCTTTAAAACCTTGATCTCAGCTGGCATCCAGTCCTTATGCAGGACTCTAAAACCTTTCTCCATAATTGATTTAAGTGCCCAACAAAGTTGGACAAGGAGCTGTAAGAGCTCAGAGGGGAGCAAGCCATCCATGCTTCTGGGTTTACTTTAGAAGAGTTGGTGGATTTGATCTGGACTTCGAGGAAAAGGTAGAATATGACAGTTAGACACTGGAGGAAGGCCAGATAAAGGGCAAAGACAAGCAATGCAGAGGCACGGACAGTCCCTCAGCTACGCAGTCTCTGGATGCTGACCTGCCCTGAGCCACTATTTTCTAATTGTAAAATAAGTATAATCATCTCTGGCCTGCAGAGTAACTGTAATTTTCAAATGGCATAAAGTGAAATTACTTTGAAAACTAGGAAGTACCAAACAAACATGAGATATGCTTATTAACTTTTTCTAGGCAAAGCAAAGGTCACAAGCAAAGGCAGGAATGTGGGAAAGGTTTACGTGCGCTTGGAATAAAATGAGGGCGCAGCCTGGCACATCCAGGATTGGCTGTTCAATGAGGAAGAGACACTGAAAAGCTGTGTTTGGGGAAGTCTGTGAGGATCTTGAGTCTCGGGTCAAGGTGTCTGGATTTGAGTCATTAGATAATTTGGAATCAGATGACTGGAGGACTTGGGAGACTGATCTATTACCATGGACTAGGCAGAAGTCACGGGGGCTTAAGATGTGGTAGTTCCAACGGGAATGGAAAGGAAAGGGACAGGTGTAGAAAACTCTAGCCCCCGCTCCGATGCTGCAATACTAGGGCATTAGGACTACAGGCAGAAAGGACCAGGCAGGCGCTCAGGGTGACTGTGGGGGTCCCCAGCCCTGAGGCAGGCAGACTGCTCCTGCAGGGAGATGAGTGTGGTCAGCTCCACCTTTGCCAGAATCCTGTTTATAGGAACCTGCCTGTGTTCTCGCTGAGCCTGTTCTTCTTGGGCATAAACAACCCACTTGCCCGGTCTTGCCTCACAGATGAAATTCTCTAGAAGTGAACTTGGTTCTTCTTCTGTGAGCGACCGTCTCGTGGGGGGTGCTCTACAATTGATAACCTACTCTGACAGAGACAGAACGAGAGCATCTATTTTAGCATTTTGTGCTAATTCAGTCTCCTCAACTTGCCTTCTCTCTGTAGACTCCACTTAAATTAAACCTGAGGCTAACTTACCTTATGAATATAGCACCGATATACATCTTTCCAATTCAAACTCATTAACTGAGCAGCATGAAGCAGGAGTCAAATAGCTAGGTTCGGACCTTTTCACTTACCAGCTGTGTGATGCTGGGAAAATTACTTGAACTCTCTGAACCTTGATTTCCTAAACTGTAAAATAAGGATGCTGACAATGATAATAATCCCTATCTGGCAGGATTGTTGTGATATTCACACTGTTACGCTTAAAATACCTAACAGGGGGGCTTAGGGGACAAATGGGTCCTCCATACAGGGCTGCGAGGGTAAGAGCCGCTGGTAATTTCACACGGCAGCTTTTCTTTCTTCTGTGGCACAAGTGAGGCTTACCCAGGTTCTACCCAAGCAGAGGAGCTGCCAAGACTGACCCTGAAGGGACAAAAAAGGTGACCCTGCCCCCTCTCCTTGCAGAGAGCTGTGCTCAGTTACAGGCTTTTCAGACAAAACAACCTTCATCCAGCTCAACGGTGGTCTGAAGTGCCAAGCATCCCTCACTGAGAATAGACAGCGGAGACAACACCTCTGTGTGCACGTTGCTGCAGCCTCCCAGGAGCTGGGAGAAGCCTGGGGGTGGAGGGAAGGTGGCTACAGCTAGCAGAGGCCCGAGGCACCTGGCTTCTTCCTGCCCACCTTGGGAACCTTGGGATCCTTGGGAATCCCACCTGGTCATGAAAATAAACTATTTTTCTATCACAAAATGTGACTGCAACAATATGTGCAAGATTCTAAGATTCAAGTGAACAGAGAGCTCATGATAAGAAAAAGCAGGTGTTTTCCAGCTAAGCCAGATATTTTCCAACTAAACTTGATATTTTCCAACTAAACCAGAATTACATTCAAAGATAATGCAGCTGGGCCCCAGAGTTCACAAAGCAATAGTAGTCAGAAGGAAGTCCTGGTTTCAGGTGCTCTATTTGCTGGTCATGTGACTTTGAGTCCATCCCTCCAAGCTTCAGCTTCCTCATCTGTGAAATAAAAGAAACACCCTCCCTGTTATTTAACTGCACAAGCAACTCTCCTGACCCAAAGTCGTCTACATGCAATTTCAAGAACCCTCAAGGCCGTACAACCCAGAACAGGGAAGATAGAGAAAGAGAAATCTTCCATCCACTAGTTCACTTCCCAAATGCCGACAACAGCTAGAGCTGGGCTAGGCATAAGCCAAGAGCCAGGAACTCAATCTGGATCTCCCTCATGGGTGGCAAGGACCCCACTACTTGAGCCATCACCTGCTGCCCTCTAGGCTCCTGCACTAGCAGGAACCTGGAATCAGGAGCAGAACCAGAACTTAACACTGGTGTTGTGTTTTGTTTTTTAAGATTTATTTACTTATTTGAAAGAGTTATAGAGAAGGAGAGGCAGAGAGGGAGGGAGAAAGAGCTCTTCCCTCTGCTTGTTCACTCACCAAATGGCTGGAACCATCAAAGCTGGGCCAGGCCAAAGTCAGGAGCCAGGAGCTCCTTCCAGGTCTCCCACGTGAGTGCAAGGGCCCAAGGACTTGGGCCATCTTCTACTGCTTTCCCAGGCCATAGAGGGAGCTGGGATAGAAGTGGAGCAACCAGGACTTGAGCTGGTGCCCATATACTACACCATCATTGCAGACAGTGACTACTCACTATGCCAGGGCGCTAGCCCCCAACACAGGCATTCTGATATGAGACGTAGCTGTCCCAGATGGTGTCTTTGCTGCAGCAAAACCTGCCCCCATGTTTTTAATAAGCTTCAAAATTAGAACTCATTTTTCAATGTTTTCAATCCAAACCATATTGCACAGTGGAAGTGCTTATAATAAAGTATTCTTTTAAGGATGTACTTTTCTGGGGCCGGCGCTGTGGCACAGCGGGTTAACACCCTGGCCTGAAGTGCCAGCATCGCATATGGGCACTGGTTCTGGTCCTGGCTACTCCTCTTCCGATCCAGCTCTCTGCTCTAGCCTGTGAAAACAGTAGAAGATGGCCCAAGTCCTTGGGCCCCTGCACCTTCATGTGAGACCCAGGAGAGACTCCTGGCTCCTGGCTTCGGATCGGCGCAGCTCCAGCCGTTGCAGCCAACTGGGGAGTGAACCATCGGATGGAAGACCTCTCTCTGTCTCTCTCTCTGCCTCTCCTCTCTCTGTGTAACTCTGACTTTCAAATAAATAAAAATAAATCTTTTAAAAACAGGATGATTTTTCCCTAAAGAGAGGAGAGAACTTTGACTTTGCTTATGGCCTTGTCCAAATACTGAGGGAATTTGTGACCTCAAAAGGCTTCCAGCCTAGGCAGCTCCTGTCAAGAGTCTCAGGTGGTCACTGACGTCATACATAAGGTGTTAATTGTTAAATTAACAACAGGAGTCACTGTGCACTAACTCCCCATGGAGGACCTCTGTCCTCAATGAGTCGTATTGAGAGTTAACTGTAAAATTAGTTCTTAAACAGTTTTTTTTTTAAATTGTGTGTGTGTGCAAATTATTAAAATCTTTACTTAGTCTAGAGTTGGTCTTCTGTGTACAAAGTTAATTGAAAATGAGTCTTAATAGAGAATGGGACTGGTAAGGGGAGAGGGAGGAGATGGAGAGGTGAGAATGTGGAAGGGAGGGCGGGCATGGTGGGAAGAATAACTATTCCTAAAGTTGTATTTATGAAATTTGTATTCCTTAAAAATAAATTAAAAAAAAGAAAGTGTTCTTTTAGAATGTGGCCTCTTATTGGCCAAACAAAATCTACAAACATACACACACGTATGTATATGTATATATCCATGTGTATAAATACATTCTATATATATAAAGCACGAGTATATGTTCTCCCATGGTTTTATGTGAAGAAATGGAAAATGTGCCTGGCTCTGTTAACTTGGAATCTGTTTTCCAGAAATAAGGCACACTTGTCATGTTTTCAGCCGCACAAATTCAACAAACTGTAATGGCTCGATCTGATGGCATATAGTAAATAGAGGTGCTTCCTTAGACTCCCAGGAAGTAAATGATTGACCTAGTAACTTTCTCTGAGTAAATGACAGGAAGCATACATGAAAATGAAAGAGGCCGGCGCCTTGGCTCACTAAGCTAATCCTCCGCCTACAGCGCCAGTACCCCGGGTTCTAGTCCCGGTCGGGGCGCCGGATTCTGTCCCAGTTGCTCCTCTTCCAGTCCAGCTCTCTGCTGTGGCCCGGGAGTACATGGAGGATGGCCCAAGTGCTTGGGCTCTGCACCCGCATGGGAGACCAGGAGGAAGCACCTGGCTCTTGGCTTCAAATTGGTGCAGTGCGCCAGCCGTAGCGGCCATTTAGGGGGTGAACCAACGGAAAAAGGAAGACCTTTCTCTCTGTCTCTCTCTCTCACTGTCTAACTCTGCCTGTCCAAAAAAAATGAAAGAAATAATTGGAATAAAGTTGAACATGCTGCCATCAATAGCTACTGACCTTCGTCCCCAGCTCCTGGCATGACCTGCTTTTACCTTGTTTCTGATAGAAACAAGGATACAATCTTGCCTTGCTCTGGACAAGCCATGACCTCATCATGTTCCTTAAAGTGACTGTCACCTTTACGAATGTGTTTTTTATTTAACACATCCCTTCCCCATCTTGGTTTTGGAATAATCCTTTCAGAGTAGGGTTAGAAATAGCTACTCACTCCTAAATTATCTAGAAAATACATCTGAAGTATCTGGAAGACCATGGAAGCGCTGGTTACCCCAAGCCAAATAGGAAGGCTGCTGGAGCGTAGAGGGTAAAAGCTGCTGCCTGCAGTGCCAGCATCCCATATGGGCGCCAGTTCGAGACCTGGCTACTCCACTTCCAATCCAGCTCTCTGCTATGGCCAGGGAAAGCAATAGAAGATGCCGCAAGTGCTTGGGCCACTACACCCACGTGGGAGACCGAGAAGAAGCTCCCAGCTTCGGCCCAGCTCCAGCCATTACAGCCATCTGGAGAGTGAAACACTGGATGGAAGACCTCTCTCTGTCTCTACCTCTGCTCCTCTGTAACTCTGCCTTTCAAATAAATAAATAAATCTTTAAAATAAGTAAGATGGCTGCTGAGAGTGGGCAGCTGGCAACACTGGTGTTCTTTTTATTATAACACAGAGCAGAGCATTGCTGCCTCTTCACAAGTAGGGAAACTGAGGCTTAGCAAAGCTAGGACTAAACCCATGGCATCAGAGTCCCCTCTCCCTGTCTTGCGCTTGACAACTCTAGACAGCAAATGGATATAGTTTCCATTTGATTGTCTGATTTCTGATCCAGCAAAAACAAACAAACAAAAGCCGGCGCTGTGGCTTAACAGGCTAATCCTCCGCCTTGCAGCTCCGGCACACCGGGTTCTAGTCCCGGTTGGGGTGCCGGATTCTATCCCGGTTGCCCCTCTTCCAGGCCAGCTCTCTGCTATGGCCCGGGAAGGCAGTGGAGGATGGCCCAAGTCCTTGGGCCCTGCACCCACATGGGAGACCAGGAAAAAAGAACCTGGCTCCTGGCTTCAGATCAGCATGATGCGCCGGCCGTAGCGGCCATTGGAGGGTGAACCAACGGCAAAAAGGAAGACCTTTCTCTCTGTCTCTCTCTCTCACTATCCACTCTGCCTGTCAAAAAAAAAAAAAAAAAAAACACCAAAATAAAACCCTGAATTTCCTTAGGACAAATTCTCTTTGGTGGACATTTGAATTTCATTTTCTTTCTTCCATTTGTCTATTCCTTTTGAGTAAACTTCTTGACTTTCCCTCCTACTTGGCTCACCGTTCCATCTGTTAATGCAAAGAAGTAAAGCTATTCCTGCTCCCATCTGATTAAGCGGTGCATAAATCCCCGTTTCTATTAAAGCCCGAAATGATTGGTCACCACGCTCGTGAAAATCACTGAGCCCGTACATGACCAAAGGCAACGGTGGTGTATACCCTGGGTGCTCCTTGCTGAGAAAAATTCTATCCACCTTCTCATAGGCTCACATCTTGGCATGCAGCCACTGCTTCAGTTTGTATCTCCTAGAAGGCCGAAGTTCAGATCCTTGAGTTATTAGATGCTTTATGTTTACTTGAGATGTAGTTGGTGAGGAGACTATTCTGTCTCCTTTCATTTGATTTCCTAGAATAACCACTTCTTTTCCTCTTTGGAAAAAAAAAGTTAGACTCACCCTTGACCGTGATATTACTTATTATTTGGTGAAGGAAATTGACAAGAATCATTAGAAAAATTTTATGAAGTCTGACAATAATTTTCTTCCTAACAATTTTTCTCTTGTTTTCTATGTAATGTTTTCTGTCTTTCCTTTTTCATTGTATCAAAAGGTTTTAATAAAAATAAAACTACATAAAAGTCCTCGTATTAGAGAATAAGACAAGAAACTGTGATTATGCTAGGGTTTATTTTTTAATAACAACAAGAATCAGTTTTCTCTAGCAGTTAACTCAGCTTTCATTTCACTGAGAATATTAGAAAAGTCAGTGAAGTCCCCATTCGTGTAAAGTTGTGGTTTTCAATCTTTCCGGTCTTTTCTTCCATTTTCTTCTCATGTGGACTTTTTTTGCTCTTTGTATGCAATGATCTTTCATGAGTCTTAGCCAAATTAAAGGGATGGTTTTCTCTTCAAGTTTAATAATGCTGAGAGAATTTCGGTTGGCATAGAGAGAGCAATCAGCATCCAGATAAGAATATGGGTGAGCCCAGGCTTGTATGAAATTGGTTTTGTCTGTGCATGGACCCTCTAAAAATTTATGGTGAGACAGAGTTGTTAAAATTGGACTTAGTCTTCTTTTTCCCTTCAGCTTAATCAAAAATTATATTCAACATTTTAAATATTTATAAAACTTTAAAAAGATTTATTCTTCTTCTCCTATAGACAAGTTATGGTAAGATTGGTGTGTGATTAAATGAGACCCTTCTCAGACTTGATAGGAACTCCTGTTCACTAATGTATCCCTTTTCCCTACTTGCCTGTTTATCCAGGTTGGAATCCATGTACCATCATTTCAATTACACTCTTGCAAACACTTCAGATTTCCTTATCTGTTTATGACACCCATCTGGCAAAACCCCAACTATTATAAACCCAACACTTTGCTTTTGAGGACTGCACCAGAGTAGCTGAGCCCTGTTGTGGAAAGCTACACACATGTGAAGACTGGTTCTCTCATCAATGACTGATCACCAACCTCACATAGACGCCTACTGCCCAACTATGGCTATTTCACATCTTCCATCATTTTCATCTTCAATTACTTTTTCCAACCTATCTCCACTTTCCTCAAACCTCCAGCTCTCCCCCTCACCATCTCATTCTCAACAACTGATCTTACCTCCATGCTTCAAAGGGAAGACAGGAGTTATTAGATGGGAACTGTCCCCATCAATCTATCAAAGGTTAAAGTCAATGTACTGCTACACTTTCTTTCTCTTTTCTTATAATAGTCAACCTCCCTTCTCTACTAAATCCCCGGAAATGGCTTTCAACATGTTTGAAGTCTTAATCAGTTAATAAGAAGCACATAAATAACCTCACAGCTCCTTTCTGTGTCTTCTTCTATCACCTTTCTTTCATAGTCAAACTCCTCAGAGAAGCTGAGGATACCCATTGCCTCCATTTGCTCTCCTTCCGCTCACTCCTCACCCTACTCATCTGGCTGCCACCTCAACCACTTGCCCAAAACAGCTTGCTAGGTCAGCAACAACCCCCGTGTCACTCAACCAGAGGAACATTTTCTATTCCTCTTCCAACGTGTCTTTTCAGCAGCCTATGATGTGATTGCTCCCCTCTTGTAATACTCTTCCCTCTTGTTGTAAGACTCTTCCCTCTCTTCAATGCTTTCTCTCTTTTTTTTTTTTAAGATTTCACTTATTTATTTGAAAGTCAGAGTTACACAGAGAGAGAAGGGGAGAGAGAGAGAGAGAGAGAGTCTTCCATCTGCTGGCTCACTCCCCATGTGGCTGCAATGGCCGAAACTGTGCCAATCTGAAGCCAGGAGCCAGGAGCTTCCTCCTGGTCTCCCACGCGGGTGCAGGGGCCCAAGGACTTGAACCACCTTCCACTGCCCTCTCAGGCCATAGCAGAGAGCTGGATCGGAATTGGGACAGCCTATATGGGATGCTAGCACTGTAGACGGCAGCTTTACCCACTATGCCACAGCGCCGGTCCCTCAATGCTCTCTTTAGTTTCCTCCTACTTCTCTCCCTGTTGTTTTCCATGTATCTACCTCTGTCCATTAAATGCTGGAATTAATAAAGGCTCTAGCCCAGGATCTCTCTTCACGCTATTCTATATCCCTAGGTGGTTCTCTCACTACTCTTGTATTAAAATAAACTGAAAGGGGTCAGCATCATGGCATAGAGGGTTAAGCTGCTGCTTGCAATGCCGGCATCCCATTTGAGTGCAGTTTTGAGTCCCAGAGGCTCTGTGTTTGATCCAGCTCTCTGCTAACGCACCTGGGAAAGCAACAGAAGATGACCCGAGTGCTTGGGCCCTTGCCACCCATGTGGGAAATCCAGATGGAGTTCCTGGCTCCTGGCATGGGCCCAGCACAGCCATGTAGCCTTTTGAGGGGGGAATCCGTAGATGGAAGTTCTCTCTGTCCCTCTGTCTTGCTCTGTCACTCTGCTTTTCAAATTAATAAATACAATTACAAAATAAGATAAACTGTGAATAAAATAAATAACAACTAAAATAAAATGGAAACAGAAATGAATCACAAATTCAAGACAAATAGATGGAACTTACTTGCTATCTCCACTTGCATTCCTCAAAAACATACCCGTGATTAGATCCAAAAGCAAACTCAGCAGTCCGCCTCCGACCCTCACTGGCTCCCGGTATTCCCTGCGCTCTGTCCCACAAGAAAAAACTCAAGCGTTTGCCCCATGAGTTCTCCCACATCCAGTTGTTGTGTAAACCATCTTTGAGCAGTTTCACTGCCTTCAGAATTTACATTCCAGTTAAATACTTCAGGATGTCATGGTATTATTATTGTTCAGTTGCATTTTATTTAAACTACACAACACTTTTTTTTTCCTCCAACACACTAAAATGAGAACGAATTGTCAATGGGGAAATGATGTAAGTGTAAAATACTCCACAGAGTCATGGATTTTTGAAAAAATAAAAATAAAAAACAGTTGCACTCCAGGAAACATTTTGTGTTTTAAAAGAGAAGCGTTAAGAGTAGGCACAATTCTTGTTGTGTCCTCAAGGTCAGAGTTAGACACATAGAGGGCTGTAAGCTGTGTTACGAATTCCACCGAAAGGTCTAAATGGATTAATGCCATCCCTTCTTAGATCCTTGTATTTCGTGCATTTGGTAGAGTTGTAAGAGTTTTAAAGTTAATTTTTTGGTCATAAAATCTTGTAAATGAGCATCATCTCACTGGATTTCTCAAGAGATCTGTAACTGGGCCTATAAGACGTCTCTTAATATATTTGAAAATTATCTTTACTTCCAAGCAAAGAGCCCTACAGAGTTAGTATATTTTGCCCTGTTCCCTTTTACTCTTGCCGTTTGTACATTAGCAAAGAGAAATACATTCTTCTACAAAGCCTCCTGAGAATGCAAAGATAAATCGTCAGGATATTGAGTTATTGGGGAAAATAAAAGTTCCATTTTTGCAAATAAACTCTTGTATCCATATTGAAACTGCGATATTCATAGGCTCTTTCCCAAATAATATGCCTCTCTCTGCCAATACACAAAGCACCCTCCATCAGTTAATAATGAGCATGACTAATTATTAACCTGAACAACAGATGACATCAGAGAAAGCTGGCATAAATTATCCCAAAATGAACTGTGAGTGAATCTGTCCATTTAATGAATCTAATTTACATGATTCGTCTCCCTGCTGTTCCCTTTGTAAATAATCTTTCGTTTAAATAATTTCCAGCCCAAAAGCTAGAATCATAATTATTCTGAGAGTTATGTGAGCTTGATGGCTAAGCTATTCTTTCAGCTATTACTTGCAAGCTGTTCAGATCATTGATCACTACACCTGGCAATTAATTTAGACAGAATACTGCTCAGGTAGTCAACTCCGTACCATATTCAGGTCTCGGATCATAGACACAGACTCTTGTGTGGGAACTCATGGACTTAGACCCATGCTTCTCAGGCAGCAGTGTTGCATAAAAATCTAGATAAAAATGTATGTTCTCTGTCCTTTAAGTTGTATGAACAGCAGACAGAAGTGTTTCCTTTCACACAAGCCCATGAATTATCTTTGACACCATCAGAAGAATCAGTGGTACATGCAGCACCTTCCGAGCCTTGCAAGTTCCAGCTGACCATCTAATTCACTTTGAGGGGACACAAAACGGGCTCCTGCAGTTTTCTCTCTAGCATGTTCTTGCTGAATCCGGGATCACATTACGAAACCATGTCATCGATTTGATCGACTACCCCTTGTGGCAGTTCTCTCCTAGCTGTTGAAAATTACTTTTTTTCTCACCGTCTTTATGTCTCGGCAGAATATCTTATTCTGAGGACTGACGTACTCTCATCCTCCATTCCCACACTTTGTCTAGAGAAAGAATTTTAAAAGAATGCCCTCCTGTTTTTGCCACCACAAAAAGAAAAAGCAAAAGGAATTTGACATTTCCTGTCACACACAGGCTTGCATGCACATGATCACACACAATTAGTCTCCATAACAATAAATAGGAAAAGAAACAGAGGGGAAAAAAATCTGTAACCTCTTTTGGCATTAAGTCTATGGGATGCACAGCAAGTCAAACCCTCCGTTAAGGTCAAACCCATTATCTCCTCCTCTGGGTGTCTAAACTGCCTTATCAGTCATCTCAGCGAATAAAGACTAGCAAATAGGATAGTTGCAGATTTGAAAAATAGTAAAGTGCTGGTTCCATAGGTAGCAGTGATATCGCTTGTATTATTACCATCATTTTTATATTACTAGCACTTGAAGACTGTATTATCTAGCATTTGTGGGTTGTATCGACAATTTGCTCACAGGCGAGATAAAGATGGAATGATCTTTTCGAGAAGAGACACATGTGTGTGTGTGTGTGTGTACACATAAGTACATATGTGTGCATGTGCCTGTCACATTTGTTTTAGCTTGAACATAGCTCAGACACTCCAAACCCAACCAAAGTGATTAAATAGATCACTCAGTATTAATTTTGCTCAGGTCCTTTTCAGTTCACTTTGTTTTTTTCCAATAGGGTAATAGTTTCTGGTGTCAACAGGGGCATGTGTCTGTAAGCATTGCCTGAAGTTAACAACTTGCTCAAGTTAATCTTGACACATATGGTCTGTGGCGGTTATTTGGCCTTGCAGATTATTCCATGTGTAGACGCTGCTCTAGTTGCTATGTAGATGGTAGCATTGTCAGGATGAGAGGTTAAATCAAAGGTAGTCCAATAATAAATTGGAATATGTCAACAACAAGCTTTATCTATAGTTTCTTGGGACTCTTTGGCCCATAAAGCCTGGATCCGGATACGCTGTTTGTGAAGAAGCATATGTTCTGGTGTACATTTCTGAGAGGTCTCTCCCTAAATGCTCCAGCGAGCAGCTTCTGAGCTGCTCATCAAGGTACTCAGGTGTGCAAACCTCAGGACTGTCATTTCTTCTTTTACCTTTGCCTGCCTCCTGCTGAGGGGACAGGAGAGGGGGGTCCTGCCCATGACGTGGTGCTCCCACAAAACAGCTCTCCATCCAGAGGCAGAGTCCCTCAGAATTGATGAAACTCAACTTTCAGAGCCCTTCCCTTGCAGAGGCCTGTACTTATTTTATAGTAGAGGCTTGTACTTATTTTATAGCCGAAAGTTTGCCCCCCAAATTGTACGTTGTTCATGCTCCATGAAATCTAGATCCATTGCTGTCCATGTGAGTGAACAGGAGAAGGAAAATGCATTGAATTCATGGTCTCATTACAGTGCTCATGTTCAGTGTTACAATAAGGCACATGATTGTGAACAATTTAAATCCTAGCACCCATATAGCAACATTTTCTGCGAGCACGTATTAGAAGAGTTTGGGTAGATGTATAAATGGCCAACGGACTTGAGCAAAGGTCAGAAATTCTCCAGGAAGTGTAATTCTCACCTTGGGATCTGGAGCTGGTGCTATGCCTCTCCACACCTCTCCCCAGCTACTTTACACAGCTTCCCATTCTTGTGACACCCCAGCAAGCAACCTGCCACCTTCTGAAACGTGTGTTTAAATTCACAGATGGCCAATAGCGACTGTTGCCAGCTTTCGATCTTCAGCCTAAATTTACATTGTACAATTCTGATCTGCAGGTCTCTCCTGCCCTACTTTGTAGCTCAATGCCGCTGTCAATCACTGACTACTTTTCCAAAATCCTATTCTGGATCCCCCAGACCACAGGCATTAAAGGCTCCCAAACTGATCCCGTCTAAGATGTGCATTCCTAAGACCAAAAGTTCACAGGAGCTAAGCTCCTTAATCCCACACTCCAAAAGGGCTGTAGAGGAGAAGTAGTAAAGGGCAGTGGAGAAGTTCCTAATTAAAGGAAATCAGCCCCCAGGCATGCCAAGAGAATGATACCCTGAGATGTACCTGGGGAAAAGAATTTATTATATTCCATGTAAGTGCCACAAGGGATTTGGACAGACTTTTCAGCCCAAAGGATAATGGGAGGGATAGTCTTAAGAATTTTGTTAAGGATTTCTTAAAGAAGTTTCAAGCCACTTTCAGCTTTAATTACTATTCTGCTACCGGCATAAGTGATAAAGTCCAATTGATGCTACCTGCACAAAATATGTGGAAGTCAAAAAAGTCTTTTGTGCTAATGACCAACAAATTTCTTTTTATTTCATTTTTAATTTAATTTTATTTTAATTGGGTTATAACAGACACAATGTGATGTGTAGATACAGTTCTAAGAACATGATATTCTGGCCAGCGCCGCGGCTCACTAGGCTAATCCTCCACCTGCGGCGCCGGCACCCCGGGTTCTAGTCCCGGTTGGGGCACAGGATTCTGTCCCGGTTGCCCCTCTTCCAGTCCAGCTCTCTGCTGTGGCCTGGGAGTGCAGTGAAGGATGGCCCAAGTGCTTGGGCCCTGCACCCACATGGGAGACCAGGAAGAAGCACCTGGCTCCTGGCTTTGGATTGGCACAGCGTGCCAGCTGTAGCGGCCATTAGGGGAGTGAACCAACGGAAGGAAGACCTTTCTCTCTGTCTCTCTCACACTGTCTAACTCTACCTGTCAAAAAAAAAAAAAAAAAAAAGGAACATGATATTCCCTTCCTCCTTCCATCCTTCCCTCCTTCCCACACTCCTCCCTTTCCCCTTTCTTTGTCTTTTAGTTTTTGAGATAACATATTTTAAATTTACATCATGTAAAAAGCCTTAATACTTCACTGAATAAGAAGTTTAATAAGTAAAAAGCAAAAGGAGCCTAGTGGGAGTAGAGACAACAACTATAAACAATAATTGAATGGAAAAATGTCCAATTCACCCATATACATAAATTTTAAAATAATCACAGATCATTAAAACTATAGTTGTGTGGCATTCTTAGCCATTTGTTTGAAAAAGGTACAAAACAAAGTTTTACAGAACTATACTTGCAGCAGTATAGATACACAGACATTTCTTTCTTTTTTTTGTTTGTTTGTTTTTAAATTTTATTTCCTACATATAAGGGAGAACACGCAGCATTTGTCTTTCTGGGTCCAGCTTATTTCACTCAGCGTGATGTCCTCCAGTTCAGTCCATTTTGCTGCAAATGGTCCGGTAGAATTTCATTCTTTTTTTATAGCTGGATGCTATTCCATTGTGTGTATGTGCCACATTTTCTTTATCCATTCATCTGTTGATGGGCACCTTGGTTGATTCCAAATGTTGACTATTGTAAACAGCGCTGCTATAAACATGGTGGTGTAGGTGTCTCTATGATACATTGTCTTCAAGTCTTTGACCAACAAGTTTTAATGAATTCCATCTCTCTTTATGCCCCTTTATCCCAACTCATTCCCATTGCTATCCTAGAAACAGGAAACGAAGGATTGTACACCTTCTGAGAATCTTTACTGAGTGGCAATGTCCACCTGAGAAGATCTTTACTGAGTTTGCTCTGAAACACAGGCTTATGTTTGCAGATGATAAATAATGCATAGGGAAGGGTAGAAAGTCAATGCCAGCTTTGAGCAGAAACCTTGAAGAAGGTTTAACAGAGAGCCCTGGGAAAGCTGCCCACGCCCTAAGCTGAAACCTCCTTGAGAGAGTCTCTTCAAAGTCTCTACCAGCAATAGAACGTGATGGGGAACCATGTGGCTTTCCACTGAGAAACTCCAACCACTCTCTAATACTGGTTTTTTCGCCTTGGTAGCCTTTAGACCCACCTCCATGCCTGACACATAGCAGGTGCTTTAGTAAATGCCTGCTGTAGAGTCAGCAGGTAATCAAAACAGTCATTCAGTTAAATGACAGTAAAAACACTAATGTTTTCCAATGAGAGACTTGCTATATTTTGGGTTGATGATGAGCATTATCTTTTGACCTCTTCCCACTATCTCATTTATTTATTTGCCTTCACTTCTGTAATCTGGCATGGTTGTATATAGAATCTGGAACCTAAGACTGTATTGGGCCAGTCAAGCATGAAATTATAGTTTGTTGGCTGACGACAATGCACTAGAGTGCCCAAGAGACTAAGCATGATATAATAGTACTGAAGGCTTCTAACACGAATTTAATCAACCATGATTCCAAGTCACTTATTATTTTGTTTGCAATGTCACAATGCAAAAAAAAAGTTTTCGAGTTATATCTTTTAGAGCTTTTGAGATTTCTCCTGTACATCCGTGTATTCGACTGATTTGCTTTTTTCCATGTCAGCTAACACCTTTTAAAGAGCTGTAATTGTATGGAGCATACCCCATAATCCAGGCAGCACCATCCTTTTACAGAAGCAGTTGTCACTCCCAGAGCTGCATTAATAATTAGAAGAAAACAGAGAGTTGAGTCACAGTTGTTAACATGAACCTAATGATCAGAATTGAAGACAGCCTGGCTCAGCTTTGTAGCAGGAACAGAAATCAGCAAAGTAGAGTTGCCTGAGAACCCCAGAGTGCACCTCAGCCATCTGTTCTTTTAGTGACAACTCTTGTTCACCTAGTACTGCAACATTTCTAAATGATGTGGCAATATAATGTGATGGAAAGCCTTAAAAACCTCACAGAAAAGGATCTGGAAAGCAATTGATGCATGTTAGCAAACAAAGTAGAGTGTTAATGTAGAAGACGGGTTGCAACCAGAAAGGGAGGTAGCAGGAAAAGGGAAGCTATCCACTGAAGGAGAAATGAGCAGCCCAGGACACAAGCAGGGAAATCCCTCAGCTGAGGCTTTGGCTGAGCAGGAGAGTGATGGAGTCAGAGGCTCCATTTCTTCCCTCCAAACACCCACCTCATAGGCAGCTGTGCAAATTGCAATCAATTACAAAAGGAAAAGATGACAGACAATACGCACTAGCGGCGAAGGAGACTGAGGGCCCCTGTCCAAGGAGCCACATGATGCACCTGCACCCCAGGAGGCAGCTCTAATGAGAAGATTGTGAGATAGAGCATGGTGGAATTCCAGGGGCTCACAAATAATTATAAATGATGGTTGAGAATGAAGCCATTGATGGCAGGTAGAGGCACAGGGAAACCAGAATTCCATCCCCCAGGCTGTCAGCCTTGCATAGGAGGCATCAATAAGATTTAAATTACGGCATCTGAAGGGTCCCAGCTTTCCCAACCACTCTTTAGCTATTTCATTCACTAATAAGTCAGCAACCACTCTTTGGCTCTATAATTCACTAATAAACCAGAACCAGCGAAGCTTAGCAGAGAAAAGAACTGACGAGATTTTCAGTTCACAGAGCACTTTTTGCTATAAGTTAAAGGTGATGTGGTATCGTGGAATACGGATTCAAAATGCAAGGGTTCAGGCTGCAGGCTCTTTCACATTGTAATGGAGATGTGAGCAAGTCACTGTTTCAAGACTCTTGTCACAATGGTAAAGTGCCAAGCACCAGACCCACATTCATAATCATTTTGATAACTCAGAGCCCTAGGTATATAATCATCTGGATGCTTTGTTTTTCACATAAAGATGATTTTTTCCCCTGGGTTATTCTGATTCTCTCCTATATCCAGTGACTGCAGTAAGAGGAAAACAAGTGCCTATAAGGCCATTGGAGTGCAGTCAGGTGCATCATTATGTTTAAAGAATCTTTTGAAATATATGTATGCATGTCCCAAGATCTAGATATGTAGTTTTGGTTGAGAATGAGCTAATCAGAAATAAATAATTAAACTGAGCTCACTAGCTCGCTCTCTTGCTTACCCCTTGCTTTTCCTCTTCTCTCTCTCCCCTCCAACCCTCCACTGTGGATTTCACAAAAGTGGGTTTTTTAAAAAATATTTATTTATTTATTTGAAAAGCAGAGTTACAGAGAGGGGGTGGAGAGAGAGAGAGAGGTCTTCCACCCACTGGTTCACTCCCCAGATGGCTGCAACACAAGCTGAGCTGATTCGAAGCCAGGATCCAGGAGCTTCTTCTGGAGTCTGCCATGCAGTACAGGGGCCTAAGGACTTGGGCCATCTTCTACTGCTTTCCCAAGCCATAGCAGAGAGCTGGATCAGAAGTGGAGCAGCTAGGACTCAAACCAGCACTGATAGGGCATGCTGGACCTGCAGGCAGCAGGTTTACCCACTATGCCACAGCGCCAGCCCCAACACAAAAGTGTTTTTTAAATATAATACTGCCTGGTATGCTTGTCAGGATTTTCAGTTTGACATCAAAAACACAAAGACCAAATCGGGCCAACAATGTTTGCCATGTCTTTCTCTGCCACATTCTTTGTACAAACTGAAATATTACATAAAACAGAATTCAGTTTTACTTATAATGAACCCTCTTAAAATGTATTTAGCACAACTGGGTTGACAACCATAGCACTTTGACATTGCAATCAAAATGAGACCTCTTTTGTTTCTTGGAGCTTTCCAAGGCCAATATGATAATGAAGCCAGTTTTTTTAGCCTGGCACATGAAGTACACATTCCAAACCTCTCCAAATATGCATTAGGTTTTCTGTTCTGTTTTGTTTTTACATTTATTTATTTGAAAGTCAGAGTTACAGACAAGGAGAGATACAAACACACACAGAGAGGAAGAGAGAAAAGAGAGAGAGAGAGAGAGAGATCCTCCATCTGCTGGTTTGTTCTCCAGACAGCTGCAATGGCCAGGACTGGTCCACACCAAAGCCAGGAGCTTCCTCCAGGTCTCCCATGTGGGTAGCAGGGCCCAGGCACTCAGGCCATCTTATGATGCTTTCCCAGACCTTTAGCAGGCAGCTGGATCAGATCTGGAGCAGCCGGGACATGAACCAGTGCCCACATGGGATGCCAGCCCTGCAGGCAGCGGCTCCACCCACCACGCCAAAATGTCAGTATGTATTTGACTAGGATTCTTATTTGAAGGGGCATCCATATTCGTCTCACTTAATTGGCATTTGAGAGCCGTGGCTTTCATCTTTCCCCAAGGATACGGTAAGTAAAAGGATGCAACTCTCCATCATGGGCTGTGACTGGTTCCACTCAGCTTTGACAAGAAGTAGTCATGGGTTCTGACTTTCAAAGAACCCAGGCAGATGCTCCTCCATCAATAGAGGACACAGGTCTAAGATGAAAGGGATGTGAGCCTCAGGCCAAGGTCACCACAAGCTGGAGATTCCCTTCCCTTGAGGACCTCAGACAGGGTTTGCTGAGCTGCCTCTAAAGTGATGGCTTCCAAAGGCGGAGGCAGCTGGGGCACTTTTCCGAGTTCAATCCTGAGGATCAGGACCCAAGCAGGCCAGGGGTTGTGGGTTATTGTCCCACGGGATTCTGCTAAAGCAGGTGGACAGGGAGCTTAGGGAAAGTCCCAGGCCTGCGAAGGACTGTCAGAGTCAGTAAAGCCTGGCTGGCTTAGGGGATTTTCAGTGACCAGATCCCATCAATGAACCGGCACAAGGAGCAGTCTCATCACTGGTTTCAGCTGGTCCTCTATCAGGTGGCCTGCAGTAGAGTACTGACGCCAGTGTACAATTTAGGGAAGGCTCGAGGTGCCTCAGGAAAGCCCAAGTGACCAGTTCTCAGTGAGGATTGGGGATGGGAGGAGGGAAGGTCCTAATCTATCTGAAGCTGACAAATTCAACTCAGGGGGGAGAGCAGCTAGTTGCATTCATGGTGCAGAACAAACAACTTTAGCAGCTATTTGCTCGTGGTAGGCACTCAATCAGTGTTTATTAATAAAAGTACAATTTCTCGCCCATGCACAAATAGTCCTCTCTAAAATACATCCCTAGCACTTTTTCATTTTCAAAGCTAAAACTCTATACCCATTAAACCACAATTCCCTGTTTTCCCTCCCCTAGCCTCTACTAGCAACAACCATTTTGCTTTCCGCTTTTATGAATTTTACTGTTTTAGATACCTCATGTAAGTGAAATCCTACAATATTTGTCCTTTTGTGGCCGGCTTCTTTTATCAAGCTTTATGTTTTATCATGTGACAAGATTTCCTTCTTTGCTAAGTCGGACTAAAACTCTCTTGTATGTATATTCCGTTTTTTATCTGTTTGTCCATCAGTGGGCAATGTTGCTTCTACCTCTTGGCTCTTGTGAATACTGCTGCAGTGAACACAGAGGGGCAAGTATCTCTTGGAGACTCTGTTTTTAATTCTTTTGAATATAAATTCAGAAGCAGGATTGCTAGGTCATTAGTAGTTCAGTTTTTGATTTTCGGAGGAACATCTAGCTGTTTTCCACATCAGCTGCACCACTTTACATGCCCACCAAGTGTGCACAGGATTCCTCAGCAATACTTACTTTCAACTTATTTTTATCATGGACATTATAACCCATGTGATCTGGTATCTCATTGTAGTTTGGACTGGAATTCCTCTGATGATTACTAATGTTGAGTATCTTTCCATGTGCTTGTTGGACATTTGAATCTCTTCTTAAAAGAAATGTCGGCCAGTGCCGTGGCTCAATAGGCTAATCCTCCGCCTTGCGGCGCTGGCATCCGGGTTCTAGTCCTGGTTGGGGCACCGGATTCTGTCCCGGTTGCTCCTCTTCCAGGCCAGCTCTCTGCTGTGGCCCAGGAGTGCAGTGGAGGATGGCCAAGGTCCTTGGGCCCTGCACCTGCATGGGAGACCAGGAGAAGCACCTGGCTCCTGGCTTCGGATCAGCGCGGTGCACCGGCCGCAGCACTCTGGCTGCAGCGGCCGTTGGGGAGTGAACCAATGGAAAAAGGAAGACCTTTCTCTGTGTCTCTCTCTCTATCACTGTCCACTCTGCCTGTCAAAAAAAAAAAAAAAAAAAAAGAAATGTCTATTGAAGCCCTTTGCCTATTTTTAATAAACTATTTTTTGTTGTTCAGTTCTAGGAGTTCTTCATATATGCCAAATATTAACCTCTTACAAAGATTTGGAAATATTTTCTCATTCCCTAGGTTGGCTTTTCATTATTTCCTTTGATGGCACAACATTTTTGTTTAAAATACTGCCATTTGTCTTTTTTGCTTTTATTGCCTGGGCTTTGGATATCATACTCAAGAAATCACTGCCACACTCAGTATCATGAAGGTTTTCCCCTATGGTTACTTCTAGGAGTCTTATGTTCAGGTCTTGATCCATTTTGAGTGAATTTGTTTCCATGGTGTAACTTAAATATTCAACTTCATTTAAGAAACTGTCTAATCCCTTCCTGTTGTCCTGGTGCCCTGGTTGAAGATCTCTTAACCATACAAGTATTTTACCTCCTCGGTTAAGAATTTTTATTCCCTTTGATGCTATTGTAAATGGAATTGTTTTTCTTAATTTCATGCTTTTAAAGAAGATTTATGAGGCCAGCATCATGGCATAGTGGGTAAAACCACCTCTGCAACACCTGTATACCATATGGGTGGCCTGTTTGTGTCCTGGCTGCTCCACTTCCGATCTAGCTCCCTGCTAATGGCTTGAGAAAGCAGCAAAAGATGGCCCAAGTGTTTGGGCCCCTGCATCCACATCAGAGACCCAGATGAGGCTCCTGGCTTCTGGCTTCTGTCTGGCCCAGCTCCGGCCAATGTGGCCATTTAGACAGTGAACCAGTGGATGGAAAATCTGTCTCTCCCTGTCTCTCTCTCTCTCTCTCTCTCTCTCTGTGTCACTCTGCCTTTCGAAAAATACATCTTTTTATTTTTTTACTTATTTGAAATTATTTATTTGACATTATTTATTGAAATTGTTTATTCAAAATTAATTTTTTTTTTCAAAAAGATTCGTTTATTTATTTGAAAGGCAGAATGACAGGAAGAGGGGAGAGACACAGAGAGAGAGGGAAGAATACTTCATCTACTGATTCACTCCCCAAATGGCTACCGCAGAAAGGTCTGGGCCAGGCCAAGGCCAAGAGCCAGGAAGTCCATTCTGGTCTCCTGTGGGCAGCAAGTGCCCAGGTATTTGGGCCATCTTTTACTGCCTTCCCCGGATGTAGTAGCAGGAAGCCAGATTGGAAGCAGGGTAGTCGGGACTGGAACCAACACTTCAGTGTGGGATGCTATTGTCCCAAAAAGTGGCTCGACCTGCTATGCAAAAATGATGGCCTCCTTAATTTCCTTTTTGAGTTGTTAGCATACAGAAATGCAACCAGAACAGGCATCTGGCCTAGTGGTTAAGATGCTGCTTGGGATGGCAGCAGCTCCTATCAGAACACCAGCTCAAGTCCCAGCTCTGCTCCTGATTTAGGTTTCCTGCTAATGTACACTCTGGAAGACAGAAATGAAAGCTTATGTAGCTGAGTCCTTGCTAACTATGTGGGATACTCAGACTGAGGGTCTGGCCTCTGGCTTCAACCCCAGGCAGGGGCCATTGTGGGCATGGGTAATGAACCCAGTGGATGGGAGCATTTCTCTCTCTCTCTCTCTCTCTCTCTCTCTCTCTCTCTCTCTTTCCCTCTTTCTCTCCCCTCCCCTCTCTCTCTCCCACTCTCTCCCCTCCCTCCCTCCCTTCCTCCTTCCATCCCTCTGAAATACATTTTATAAAAAATAGAAAGGCAACTGAATTCTATTGTTGATTTTGTATCTTCCAACTTTATTGAACTCACTTATTAGTTCTAAGAAGCTTTTTGCAGGATTTTAAGGGTTTAATATAGATAAGATCCTGTCTTCTGTGAATACATTTTATTTGTTTTGCTCCAGTATATTTTTCTTTTTCTTTCTTTTTTCTTTTCTTTTTTTTTTTTTTTTTTTTGGATGGGCAGAGTTAGACAGTGAGAGAGAAAGACAGAGAGAAAGTAGTTCCTTTCCGTTGGTTCACCCCCAAAATGGCTGTTATGGCCGGCGTGCTGCGCTGATCCGAAGCCAGAAGCCAGGTGCTTCTCCTGGTCTCCCATGCAGGGCCCAAGGACTTGGACCATCCTCCTCTGCCTTCCCGGGCCACAGCAGAGAGCTGGACTGGAAGAGGAGCAACTGGGACAGAATCTGGCACCCCGACCGGGACTAGAACCCGGGGTGCCGGCGCCACAGCTGGAGGATTAGCCTAGTGAACCGTGGCGCCGGCCCAGTATATTTTTCTTACCTAATTGCTTTTGTTAGGAATTTCAGTTCCATGCTAAATAGAAGTAACAAAGAATGAGCACCCTTGCCTTATTTCTGGAATTTTTGTTTTTATTTTTTTAAAATATGTTTATTTATTTATTTGAAAGGCAGAGTGACAGAGAGGAAGAGATGGAGAGATCTTCCATCTGCTGGTTCACTCCCCAGTTGGCTGCAATGGCCGTAGCTGCGCCGCCAGGAGCCAGGCACTTTTCTGGGTCTCCCACGCAGGTACAGGAGCCCAAGGACTTGGGTCATCTTCCACTGCTTTCCCAGGCCATAGCAGAGAGCTGGATTGGAAGTGAAGCATCCGGGTCTTGAACCGGCGCCCATATGGGATGCTGGCGCTTCAGGCCAGGGCATTAACCTGCTGCACCACAGTGCCGGTCCCTGTTTTTATTTTTTAAATGATTTAAAATCATTAAATCCTACAGCCTATAACTCAACTGTTTCCACTTTCTTTTCTTTTCCGTGACCTCCATGGAGGTCCCCTTCACTAGAAATCTTGAATTTCCACAGAACACAGCTGGAACGTCAAGGTTCTAGCCTCTTCTTCCAATGATTAGTAAAAAAGCAGATGCTAATGAAATGCATAAAATTTTGCCAAGAGAATAAACCATGGCAAATAAATAAAACACCCCTTCCTTGGCTGTATTGCTAGGAATTCATATGGTCTGGTGATTGAGAGCATTTAGATTCAGAACTGGGAATTCTACACTCTGTCATGCATTCCACTTCAGGCATCTTTTATCATTAAGGTGAGCTGTGAGGCTCACTCAGCTGCAGTGGCTCAACCCTCAAAACCCCAACCATCACAGCCTGCCTCCAAGTTCAGCACTTTGTCACCTGCTGGTTTATAGACGAGAGCCACATTACCAAATTCAATGCACATCATGGGTCCTGGATTTTTTTTTTAAAGATTTATTTTACTTATTTGAAAGGCAGAATGTCAGAGAGAAGGGATAAGGAAGAGATCTTCTATCTTCTGGTTCATTCCTCAAATACCTACAACAGCCCAGTCTGGGCCAGGCAAAAGCCAGGAGTTAAGAACTTCCTCTGGGTCTCCCACGTGCTTGAGCCATCTTTCACTGCCTTTCCAAGCATAGTAGCAGGGAGCTGCACTGGAAGCAGAGGAGCTGGGACTAGAACAGGTGCTCCAATGTGGAATGCTGGAGTTACAGGTGATAACTTAACACGCTGCAACACAACCCTAGCCCCTTGGGTACTGGCTATTTATAGCTGACTTGATTATGTAGATTCTAGAAGCTTCAACAAAGTAAGAACTTACTGTTTCCTGTGAATACTACAATTACTGCTTGTTTCCTGCTTACTAGTTCTGACACGATTCAGATGATTAGATAGTCATGAAGCATTATTTGGTCGCTAAATAACAGTGGGGAAAGCATATATAACACTTACAGGCATTTGCAAAAGGACATTTAAAGGGAGCCAAAGTGTCTGATTTGGAGAGGGCGTCTTTGTATTCTTGGTTCATGGAAATCACAACCAAGAAGCCACACCTACTCAGGGCAATGACCTGATGTGTTTTTAGATGAGCATTTGAGTAGTTCAGAACACAAAGTGAAAGCACATTCCTGGAAGGTGAGAATGACCTTGTCCAGACCCAAAGAGAAACACTCCCATCAGTCTTCCCCCAAAAGACTACAGTAGATGTTTTGGCAATTGTCATTGATATCAATTGCCTTGTATCTGTAAGGAAGTTACTTAGGTCTCTAAGATTTCATTACCTTATCTGTAAACTGAGGATAATAAATACATATCAAAAGGATTACTGTGTGGGATTAAGTGAAATGCTGTATCTGTATTCAAGTCAGAAGACACGTAGATGACCATCAAGAAAGTGGTAGCACTATACAAGTATGAATCAAGACCAGTGACAAACCCTTTCCTACCTTCCCCAAGTCATCCTTTCTCCTCTCCAAATTCCTATGGAAGGAGATAAAACTGCTTCCATTAAACAAATGAATAAATGTTTTCATTATCAGATACCTGGACAACTAGCTCTCAACCCTTGGGCTCACGTATATTACTTAGGTTTTATTTTGTTTTGCTTTGTTTTAATTCTGGATTAATTGATCTGGGACAGAGCCTCGGTATAAGATATTCTTATTTTTTATTTGCGAGGCAGAGAGACAGAGCTCCTTTCCACTGGCTAACTCCCCAGATTGCCCAACAACAGCCCACTAGGCTAAATTCCTACTCCATGAGATATATTTAACAAGCCCCCCAGTGTTTCAGTGTGCACCCAAGTTAAGAACCAATGACTTCAACTACAGATGAGTCTTTTCCCGATTCAGCGTTCTCCCATTCCATCTGTTCTGTACCAGTTCCAATAATCTGCCCAGTGATCAAATCTGGCTTTGCCGTTCCCTTTTTAAAAATGCAGTTTCCTTTCCTTGTCGCAACGATGGAGGATTCCAAGGCTGGCCTAAGCTCAGCAGGAAAGAGTGCCATTTGTGCCAGATGGGGGACATCTGCCATGAAGCTAGGAAGGAGGGAGCTCCGGGATTTGCCATTCCCACCATGCAGAAAGCCAGCTTTGACATGATGTAAATGACTGTGCACGGCCTCTTCTCTAGCTGCATTTCCTGTCTGTGAGCCAGAAGCTCTATCTACAAACAACTTGTTTTCTTACTTTTTCTCCCGAGCGTGAATCCTGACCCCGTGAGTTCTCACACTGCTCCCGTTTCCCTGGAATGACCTTCCCTTTCTTTCCTCCAGGTTGAATGTCTCCCTTTCTGTGAAGATTCCCAACTGTTCCGAATATAATTAGTCTCTCCACCTCTGAGCTGCACAGCATTTCCCCCTGTCTGTATAACTGATTGTATCGTGCCATATGGTGATTTACTCTATGTTTACATGCTCAGCTCCCCTAGCAAACGATGTCCATCACGGATGCTCAGGAAACATTGGCTGAATGAGTGAGTGAACAAATGAATGGACTCCTTTGCTCCAGACACTACTGCTTACTCATCTTTGTCTCCCGGTGCCCAAGAAGGAACCAATGCATAGTAGGAGTTCAGGGGGATCTTCTGAGTGACTGAATCCGTGCCTACAGGCCCTGCTCCCACCCATATGGCACAGTAAGCTGGGCTCATTCTGAGTCACAAATCACAATCTGCCTCAAAACTTCCATCTGGAGAGCCCGCTCCCCACTATAGCTTTCCCTTTCAGTCTTCAGGCTGGTTTTGTTCCTTATTCAACAGGAAATAATCGAATGCTAGCACTGACTCAAAAATAACTCGGGAAGCTATAAAAATTGTAAAAGGCCTATTAGTGATACTGCACAGGATGCTTTATGGCAGCCCTGTAGAGGGCCGTGCCTCTAGCTTTCAGGGTTTCTTTATGCAGCAATGATGCACATGCACTATCTCTCTCAAGTGTATTTGTTTATTTGAAAGGCAGAGAGCGAGCAAGTACTCCTCCTCACTGTTTCATCCCCACTTCCCCCAAAAAGCCTGCAACAGCCAGGACTGAGCCAGCCTGAAACCAGGAGCCAAGAACTCAATCCAGGTCTCCCACATGGGTGTAGAGACCTGAGTGTTTTAGCCATTACCTGTTACCTGCCAAGATGTGCATTAGCAGGAATCTGGAATTAGGAACAGAACCCGAACTTGAACCCAGGCGTGCTGATGCGGGATGCAGGCGTCCAACTGGCATCCGCCTGTGCTTATCTATGTAGTCAAGATGCCCACCAATCCTCGTGTCTACAGGTTAGCCTTACTGATCGCTCAGTGCGGCAAAACCATCAGCTGCCTGTGTGGCGTACATGAAAATGAAATGCCCAGAGTAGTTCAGGCTTTGCTCAATCACTTAATGTTGTGCAGAAGAAATGTGGCATTCCCACTTCATCACCCGAAACAGTGTTGTCTTCTCTAGGTTCACTGAGGGTGTGATCCTGCCCCCCAAAGAATGCCCTTATACACAGGACAATGCTGAGATTCACAAAGAGTTAAGTTCTCTCCATTCCTTGTGATTTACTCATTTACATCGGCATCGCTACAGCGCAGAAACTATTTTGGCTCTATGCATAAGTGGAATATCTAATATAGAATTACATTATAATGAAATATGCATTAATGCAAGCCTCATAAAGTGCTTTTCATGATCTGCAGGCATCCAAAAGCTTAAAATGCATATCATCTTATTTTAGTCATTGCTCAAAGGATGATACATCAGGTTAATATGCTTAATTAAAAGTCACATTTGAAACCGTCAAAGGGACAGTTAATTCACTATTGACAGTTGATGTAACACAGGGAAGCATTGTGGAAACAAGACAATGGGATACGTCACTGCTATTAAGAGCCAAAGGAAGGGTTTTTTTTATGATTTTCAGGAAACAGCATGTATTTGATACCCAGAAAAAATTCAAGTTACCATGCCCTAAAATATTCGCTGTTAGATAAATTTTCAGTTAAAGAGATAGTCTCAAAATAATATCGGAACCACTGGACTGCTTATTTTTAAATGCAAATGAGTGAGAAAGATAGCTCTAGGCGCCATGCATTTCACAGCTCGGATCCAATTAGAGGAGCGCTGGGCCGTGGCCTCAGGAAACACAGGAGTGTTGTCTCTGATGTTGAACGTGAGGTTTGAAGCCCATGAAGTCAAGTCCATTCCCACCTCTTGGCGCTGCACGTGACCTCAAACAGCTGAGCCCCTGCCTCGGACGGTCAGGCCCCAGGCAGCTCCTCACCGCCCTTGGTCTCCTCCACCCGGTGTCAAAGCCTGGCGGGGGTCACAGCCAGGCCAAGCTCCACTTTTCCACGAACTGCGCTGCCAGCAGTTTTTCAGGATTTCGAAGACTCCTTTTCAGGATTTCCTCCTCATTTACCCTTCCTCCTCTATCACGGAGAAAAACACACAGGTCAGGAGCCGGGCGCGCAGCCAGGAGGTGCGGACGAGAAGCTGGGACGCAAGGGAGCGCGGGTGTGGGCCCGCGGCAGGCAGCCCCCGAGCCCCGCCACCGTGATGCCACAGCCCCTGAGCCGGGGAGGGATCCGCTGGGCTGACCTGAGGCTCCGCGAGCCAGACGGGTGCCATGTGGCCCTGGAAGCCACGAAGGCACAGGTGTCCCCGCGCCCGCGGCGAGAGGATGGCGCACCCGGTGAGCCCAGAGGCTGCAGCGTCCTTACCTCTCCCCTCTTGCCAGGTACTTGGTGTTGTTTTGCTAATCAGCTATTTCAAAGTTCAAATCTACAGAGACCCTATGCGCCCAGGGCAGCGGAGAAATTCCGGTCCAGATCCCACATCTTTTTCACTGTGGCTGTTGGGCTCCTCTTGGTGCTAGGCAGCACCCTGTTCTACCCTGCTCTCAGATTCTCGTCTCTTTGTCTTGGACTGGGCTGCTGTCTCTTGTACCATGCCCAGTGGAATGGCTTCCCAGATCTGTAAGGCTACCCCTAGAAGAACCCCACCATGTTGTCTGTATGCGGATTTATGGTGGGCGTTGTGCACCTACGCGTTGTCTGGGGTACTGCTGTGCTGTGACCTAACAGCACTCCCTGTCGAGTGGTTGGAGTTTTGAAAGGGGGTCCTTTGACTTGTGACCCTTTCAGAACCACTTGCAAAGGTCAAGTGGATAGAAGGGTCAGGGTCCGCAGCAGACAATGAGTTATCTCTTTGACCTGATCCTTAAATGGATGGAACATGGTCAAGCACAAATCGATAGCAGAATATCAAATAGCACAAAACATTCGGATTGCAGACAGGCCAAGCCAGCATTGCCAAAGAAAACCCCAGGTGCTGCCCAATAATCCATACAAATACCGTGTGGCAAGGGTGGCGATCAAGCTGATGAAGGAGAACAACCTCTGTTTCTTGTGACAGCAGAAGACATCTTGTAACAGAAACAGGAGCGGCCTCTGTACAGTGTGTGACGCCTAAGAAAATTCAAGCGAATTACCACATCAGGAGTGACAGAAATCCCTTCCAGCTGGAGAATGAAGGTTCTGATAAAAGAGATCCGGTTACACTGGGCTTTGCCTGTGTCCAACTTGATCAGAGACATCCAGATGTCAGTGCTGTGTCAGCCCCTCATTACCACGGAGGAAGAAGTTCACCTGCCTCGCCATGGCTCACTGCTGCTGTATTTTCCAGCACTTCACACTAATTCCATGAGACAATCTTTGATATCATCAAAGATCTGAGAACCAAAGTGATTATAGACCACTTTCAATTTTTGCAATTAATAGACTTCCCTTTTTAGAGCAGTTTTACAAAAAATGGAGCAGAAAGTGCAGCATTGCAGTGTATCCCATCTCCTCTACAGTTTCCCCTCTTGTTAACGTGTGGCATGAGTGTGGTGCATTTGTTACGACTGATGGCCAATCCTGATACAGTATAGATACATGATCATTTAAACTGGAGTTCCTCTTCCTATGGTGCATTCTATAGGTTTTAACAAATGTATAATACATCTATCTACCATTACAATAGTATATATCATAGTTCATTTTTTAAAAGATAGCTCAGATTCTGACTTCTAGAGATGGAGCTATTCTTGATTGGAGCACAGGTAGTCAGGGAAAGTAGATTGCACTTATGCATACAGTAGAACCATCCATAGGAAAAAAAATCCCATCCAGTTGATAGACCTGGCAAGCTGGAAGCAAGGAGCTTGTCACAACCTTTCTTTTCTTAGAAAATCTGATTCAAGTTCACAACTTCCCTGGAACACGAAACTTGCGGATTGGGTTAGTTAGTGATCAAAGCGTTTAGAGTGGCTTTGGGAGAATTGGCATTGCTTCTCATAAAAATTACTGCATGGACTTGATTTTTGCCCCCTGGATAGCCTGGAAAATCCACAGCTACTACCACATTCCTGAAAAGTGTGAGCACATACTCACTGAGATGTCGAGACCAGAATTCACTGTCAATCCTAAGTGATATTCAGAGTACGACCCCCAAGTATTCTGAGCAAGAAAAATGTTAAGGTCTATTTCCTTGGCTCCAGTAGATGGCCATGGGTGGAAGAAGCAAGACTAGCAAAGGGAGGAGGGGCGGGCTGGAGGGAAATACTCCTGAGTTCAAATGATAGGAAACAAGAGAAATCCCACGGCACAAGAAATGGAATCAATCTACAGTGTTAATAAGAAGAGATAGACAAAGTCGGTGACAAAGGCCATGCCTCCTCTTCCTCTTGAATTAAAATTCCCGTGGTTCCATGTGATACACGCAAAGGGACTCCTCCGTTTTGTGCTGTCTGGACCCACTTCTAAGAGGATTTTTCTCCTTTTTTTCTACACTTAAGAGGAAAATTCTGTTACATTCATTCATCCATGCTCTACCCCACCCCGGAAGAATACTTTATAGACTTTTTTTCTTTAATGGTGAGAGATACTTATTTTTTTTAAGAAAGGAAGTTCTCTCCTCACCTAGATTTATCAGTTTCCATTTTCAGACAGTCTTGACTTCCTTCCTCTTTCTTTCCTGTCTGAAACAGCCTCTACATGTGAGGTCCATGCACATTCCAGAGGGATACGTTTCCAGCTGACTCCTGGACTCTCAGAGTACCTGCAAGGATGTGTATGTGCTTTTCAAATTGGAATTATCCAAAGAAGACTCATTTTAGAATGTGTGTATTCTGTCTACTGACACATTCAAGGAGATGGTTACTGCCACGGAAAAATTTGCTTGGTTTCACTGTAAGATATACAAGTGACCTTTAGTGTGTACACTTTGCAGAATCACGAGCACTTGGCAGGAAATAATGGGCCTCTCACCAAGAGGTTCATGTGACCACAGATTTTAAGTGTACAAAGACACAACACAATTGATTCCACAAACATTTATGTAGTGCCTACTAAGTGCCAGATACTTTGCTAGGTCATGGAGATAGAAGTAATGACCCCTGTTATTATGCGGTTGGCAATCTAACAATTTTTTTTATTGAGAGGTGGGAAGGAGTGGACCATAAGTTTCAGTGTGATCATTATTTGCCATAATAGAGACTAACCATGGGGTGGGGCAGGGTGGGGGGCTGCATTAGAGAAGAGAGCTATGGAAGGGCTTTCTTGAATTGAAAATAAGAAGGGGCCAACCTCCTGAGAAGCCTAAAGAAGGGTGTCCAGGCAGAAGGAACAGCGTGTGCAACAGCCTGGAAGAGAAAGAGTTCAGTGCATCTAAGAAACAGAAAGAAGGTCCGTGTGGCTGCACAGGGATGAGAGAGGGAGTGAGCAGGGAGGCTGAGTGGAAAACAGTAAGGCAGACACATCCTACAGGTCTGGCAGGCCAGCTGAGGATCGGGGATTTCATTCTAAGTGACTGGGCATCTGGTAAAGGGTTTTAAGCAGAAGAATGTGAGCTAACGTCTTTACAGAGCACTGTGGTTGTTGTGTGGAGAGTTGCAGGAAAGCAGAGTTTAGCACTTGGGAGAACACCTAGGAAGCTATTGCGCTCGTGCAGATGGGAGACAATGGTGGCCTGGATTGTGGTGTCTGGAAATCCAGGCTAGAGGTGGAACCCGGGACTTCCAGTGCATTAGGTGTGGGGAATGGGATAAGGAAAAGGAGAAATCAAGACTACTTTACCATGTTTCCAGCTGCAGCGACTGCATGCATGGCAATGTGAATGGGGTCAGGGAGGACTCCAGAACTCAGTGTTAGTCATGTGAAGTTTGCGTTTGGTGAATGGACGCAATGAGCAGCCAGCCTGATACATGAGCTCATGCTATATATTATGAGAGTTGTTAATCCATTGCTATTTATGCCATGGATGAGATCACCTGGAGGGAGAGTGTCTGGGAGAAGGGAGAGGGTCTGAGACCCTCAAAGAACAGCAGTATTGAGACCCAGGTAGAGAGCAGAGTTAACAAAGAAGATGGAGAGGGAAGAGCAGTAATTAAGATGTGAGCTGGGCGCATGCAGGGTCCTAAGTACCGGGTCAGAGAGCAGGTGGAGGAGAGTGTATGTGATGCCAGGAGCACTGAGGGACACAGAAAGGCCCTTTAGAGTGGTCAGTACAGAGGTCCTTGGTGACCTTGACAAGCACAGTTCACTGGAGTGGCAGAAGCAAAAGCCAGTGAATAAAAATGAGGAAGACAGCAAGCATAAATTAACTCTTGAGTGTTTTTGAGCTCTAAAGAGAAGCTAAGAAATGCAGCAAAATGTGGGGCAGAGTTAAAGATGGGAGTTACTGTTTGAATATATTGGTTTAGGAAGTTTGTATCAGGAGGCTAGAGGAGAGAAAGGCAGGACAAGTCATTTCAGGAATGGAAAAGCAAGTCTATAAAAACGCACTGGGGTCATCTGGCAAGGTGAGAACTCACTGGAGGTTTGTTTCCACAACCTAGTTGAGTAATAATTTTCTCCAACACTATCCAGAGAAGGGATCATTTTCCCTTCCTGTAGAGGAACTCATTTGACTTGCCAGAAAATGAATCCCTGTCCAGGCACTAATACCTAGTAGCTTCAGAAATGCCCACCAGGACTAGATGCTGTCTGTGAAATGAAGCCCAAATACTACACAGGAGTAAGGAATGCATGAAAGAGGTGTGGACAGGAATTTCCTTTTGTTCTTCCCATTCTCATCGAAATATTCATTTCTCCAGTAACTGGGCCCAAAGAAATTCAAAACCCCCTTTCACTGCACATATAAGATTTGTGTATTTTTCTTTCCATTATTGCTAACAACTTTTTATTGAATTTTCTATGAATATTCACATAGAGCCGAAGACATAAATCTCTCACTGAGCAGTTGCATGCATGATGAGAAAAACCAATACCAAGCTTTATATTAGAGCTTCAATCATAAATAGATACAAACTTGCTAAAACCATATGTTAAACCAGAGCATATTATGATGCCTAAAAGTTTGTTGAGGGCATGTCCATACCTTGCAGAATGTGAACAAGCAATGATTGACACACACTCCTCTGTGTTGGCCCTGAGCTGATCTTACAGGCGATGGCCAAGTCTGCAGGACCCACAGATAAATGATAAAGAACCAAGAAAGAGTCTGTAGCTGTCCCTTGTGAGGCTGCTGCTGACAGTACTGACCAGCATGGGGTCTGAAGCTCTGAAATCCCCACAGCGCCAAGGATCCCACTCTGCGGATTGGTCAAGTCCCTCTAGGAGTGTCTGTGATATTCAGTCAAGTGGTCCTTCCCACAACGTCCTCACCCTTAGTGAAGACAAAGGAGCCTTATGGTCTGATTTGCACATGTGGTGTAGAAAATAGAACCATGACCTTGGGAGCCTGTAGTCATATGTGACTTGTCCTGCAAAGCCACACTGTCGGGGAGAGCAGGGTGACAGTGTCCTTCCCACAAGGAGCACCTGGTTGCATCACTCAAGGGTCTTCAGAGAAACAGAACCAACAAGAGAGGAGGGGAAGGGGAAGGGGAAATGGTTTCTGTGCAGCAGTTCCTTAGGGTTACCCTAACCAAGCACCTGTGCAAGCCTAACAGAAATCTATCCCCTCACCGTTCCCAAGGCTGAGGTTTGTAGTGAAGGCGTCAGCAGGGCCACACTCCCCCAGGAGCTCTAAGGAAGAATCTTCCCTGGTCTCTCCTAGCGTGTGTGGGTTGCAGCAATTCTTAGCATTCCTAGACTGGCAAATGTGTTGCTCTAATATCTGCCTTTGTCTCCCCACGGCATCCTCCCCTGTGTGTCTGGGTCTCTAGGTACAAATTTTGCCCTTTCACCTTAGTCCCGTATAACCTTAGCTTAACTGGATTGCATCTGCAAAGACTCTGTTTCCAAATAAGGTCACGTTCGCAGGTGTTGGGGGTTAGGACTTGACATACCTTTTGGAGGGGTGTGATTCAGCCCACAATGCAGAAGATTCAGACATATCCTCTTCTGAACAGGAATTTGCCATTGTTGGAGTGGTAGTGTACAGAAGACAGACAGTAATTCTGCCAGTCAGTATTTGTTGAGCAGCCACCTTGTACAGGGTCAATCCAAGGCACTGAGGGCACCATCATGACTAAGAATGGATGAAGTAACTGCCCTCAGGAAGCCCGAGGTGCAGTGGAGAGACAGACTGTGAACAAACACAAGCAAAACAGCTTTAGAGGGTGGGGATAACGATCACCCGTGCTGCTGGCAGGAGACCAAGCTGAGCGGATCTCCAACAAGCAAATATTGCATCCTGCATCCGTACCTAGGTCTCAAAGCAGTGGACGGGGGTGACAGCACAGCCCCTACAGCAAGTCAGGGATGCAAAGGGACAGCCAAGAGTACCACCCCCATTTCAGAGTCAGGAAAACAGGAACACAGGACGGAAGTTGTTTTCCCTTTAGGTCTTCCACTCTCCCTGCCACCATTTTGCCCTGATAGCCTGGGAGATGTTTCTCGCTATGCTTAAGAGTCCAGTTTCAGAAGAAATTGTCACTGCCCCGTCACCTCCCCACATACCCCTCCCCTGGTGTGTCTACCTGTTAGAGATCTGTGACTTCCCACAGACTGCTAATGTCAGCCAGGACATGCACAAATGATGGTGCTACACTGGGAGTTGTACCCCCTTGGCTGAACTCCAGAGGCCGTTTCCAGAGATACATTTCCTGCTAAGCAAATCTCCTTCTACTGAGAGGCAAGTGCAGAAGGAGGCCCCATCCCACCAGGTAGAGAGGTGCCGCTGCCCTGCCAAGCATCCTCTTCTCCTAAGGGACTTGACTTCTCAGAAACACTGAGCCCTTACAGTAGGCAGAGCTCGGATCTTCAAAGCCCTTGACAAACATCCACTAATTAAACAGCCCCACATCCTGTGGGCCAGTACCTCTCATTAACTACTATGTGCAGGTGGGGAAACATGAAACAACACCACAGGGGGAAATCCATGCAGCCTCTCTGTACTCTGCCCAGGGCCTACCTTGAGGGCCATCGTCCCTCCGAGTTGGAATTGAGGGAGTTTCTCTGTCCGTGCAGGTACCAGGGGCAAAGTTATAGACCCTAGTCTATAGTCCCTAGTCATTGATAAGGTTGGCAATGAATGAGCTCCCATTTTTTTAAGTGCTACTCCAAGAGGCCAACTCAGTGCCATTTCTATTGTCTTTACGAAGTCTGTGGTTGAGGTTTCATTTTTTTCTCTCTCTCTCTTTTTTTTTTTTTTAGCCTCACACGTATTCATTACAAGAAGTCAATGTTATTTATTGTGAGAACTAGAGGTCAGTATAAGAGACTTTCCCAAAAACTAGGGCTGGCAACAATGACATCAGAAGATAAACCCAACCTTACTTGACCAGCGCCTTTATTTAGCGTGGTCACGCTCTGTGCCTCCTCTGTTACCTTTCCACTTTCCTTGCCTTCTTGCAAGCATTCCTCTTACAAGGCCAAACTCAAGCCCATCTCTCCCCAAAAGACTTCAATTCACGTTAGCATCTCTCATCTCTAACTTCCTTTGTCCGGTCTCTGTCCCATGCAACTAGTACTAGGGCCCCAGGTGACCTCTGCTCTTGTGTAGACAGGGGATCCTTCACCTTATCGTCAGGCAGGTAACTGAATTCAGTACTGACCAGGAATGGCAACCGAGACCCACCCTATGTAGGGGAGAACAGGAAGGGCAGGAGGTGGGGGGGCACGATGACTCTAGCAAGCCTAAGAGTCTATGACCCACAAGTTGCTTTGGTTAATTTGGGTCACTTCACACTCTGGGCAGTTGGCAATGCCATTTTTGCTGACTAATTGTGAGGGCTGTATATAGCTACCAATTCTGCCTAACCGCATGCTACATCTGAACAAGCAAATCACTTTTTGCTTCTTCATGAGAACAATGCCTCTGATAACATTTCTCTCAGGTTTTCTTCCCAAGGTTCACTGCATGCAGAGGCCCTCCAAGCAATATTACAGAAATCCTGCTTCTCTTCCTTATTTTACACATGGCATGAATAATCACTTGTTCCTAGTGTGCTTTATTTTTCATCTTCCTTTTCAAATAGCCCAGGCTTTATTTGTTGAAACAAGGGTAAAATGCACTTAAGTGCATTTCTTAGTCAATGGTGAAACAACTTGAGGTATGGCTTTGGTTGTAGGTTGTCTGAGAAATAATAAAAAGAAAAAGAAGACTCTGCATCTACACCCAGCCCCGCTGCTGGTGGCTGTAGAATCTTCTAGAAATCCCATTGGGTGGCAAAGCTCTGTAGAGATTGGGATGCTGGGAGAAGGAAAGAAATGGAACATAGAGCACTTCAAATCTTCAAAATAAATAATAAAACTTGCACACGCTGCTTGCTTGTTTTAGAAGAAAATCAATGACTGCTTACCCCAGTGGGCAGATGGCCCACATCCTGGGGAAAATAAGTAGTGGGAAGTGTAGCTCACCCACTCTCATCTGTCACCCCCTCTCACGACCTCACACCTCCTGTCACCTCCTCTCACGACCTCACACCTCCTGGAGCAGGAGGATGAAGAGGAACACGATTGGGGAAAGTCTTCTAATTTCAGTAACCCTGAGCCATCCAGCCCCGAAGGTAGCAGAAGTTCTTTTTAGTGCTGGGCTCCTGGGAGCTGTCACCATGCTCTACAGGAGCAGTGGCCTCCTTGGGCAGGAGCCTGAATCCACACAGGGCTGCCCTAGCCACACTGACTAAGCTCTGTTTTCTAGACAGGCCTGATGTCTGGCCAGACAGAGGGAGCTGGCAATTCCTGCCTCATTTCTTGTCCCCTTTAGAGGCAGATAATGAGTGCCTTTAATCACGAAGGGGTCTACACTAGGTTGGCTATTTGAGGAGAGATCATTTGTTTTTTCTTGGAAGGGGTCTGCAGTAGAGATTAATCTGTGTTTGTGATAATGGTTAACGATTATTAAGTGCTGGCTGCATTTCAGGCCTATTCCTGGCACTTCACAAATACTGGCTTGTTTAATCCTCCCCACAGCCCCAGTTAGGATCAGTAGCTTCCTGAGAGAATGAAGTGCAGTAACACAAACGTACTAAGCGCTCAATCTGACTTTGCTCTTCATAGTGTCACCAGACCAGACTTCTCTTTACCTTCCCAGGTGTGTCCATTCCCAGCGGGGTGGATTTCCCCACTGCCCTGTATTAGTTCCTTATTGGTTGGTGAGGGTTTATCAAGTGTCCAGAGTCAGAGGAAGAGGGGTCAGCACAGAGTGTCGGGAGGTTCATGAGCAGAGAGCAGTATAGCATCCTGACATCTGGATGTCTGGATGTTGCCTCTACATGATATGGAACTAACAAGGTATTTATTTTCCCAATGTCACCGTGGTTTGTTAGTATCTGTGTATTCTTAAAAGCACTTCCCTGGGGTAATTCCCTTCCTGCAACACTTCCTGCCTGGCACTTGGTGGTAACAAGCTCTTGTGGGAAGCCCTGCCATACAGAGGTCTTTTGTCACCAAATGTGGTAGTAACCGCCAGTCCTGGCTCACAGAGCTGGCCACTCAGCTCTTAGAACACGGGGCACAAGAAATTGATGTTGTCTTCTTACTTTCTGTCTCCCTCACTAGAACAAGACAAAGTCTGAGGGTAAGGACTATGTCATAATAACAGCTATATCTTCTTCCCCCAGCAAACTTGGCGTGTAGTAAGTACACATCATCAATGTTGGGTAGAGCTGTGAAAAATGAACTCACACCGGCAGCACCTTTTGCCTGCGTGGCCAAATCCGTGGTCTTGTGAGTGGTGAGTGCTCTTCAGTGGCTAAAGATGTGAGGACAGCTTCTGCCCAGGTGGCTTCAACGCCAAAGCCTTTCTTCCTCCTGTCTTAGCTTTGAATCCTCCAATTTCCCATCCTCAGTGACAGCTTCAGGCAGGGAGCACCCCACCTGTCTGTTCGGGAACCCAGATGCGCATCCCAGAACCCTGTGGATGGAGCTCTTCCTGCCACCCCTTCCCTGTCTGCCTCCTGACTTCTTTTTGCCGGCTCCGAGTCCTTCCTGGCTGCTGTTTGAAGAGCTCGTGGCATGCAGCTGATCCTCCATTTTCCCTGGAGCTGAGCCCCATGGGATTGTGTTCACACTGCCGTTACACAACCCATCCACGTGTTAGCGTTACCCCAGGGAAACATGAGACATTGAGCTTCTTTTAACTTAGCCCAAACGGGAATTCTTCTAATTAAAGAAGATAATGTGAAACCTTGAAACCTCGGTACCAACTGTAAGTGTCACTAAATTTCCTTGACCAGAAGACGAGCAAGCCTTCTATGTTTCTGTTCCTGGACCATGGTCCTGCCACAGGGGGCTAAAGTTAGGAAAGTGGCTAAGTGGCATCTTCCAGTTCTTGGTGATGGGAGGTCTGGCCAGGACCTGCTGTGTGCCGAGCAGTAGAGGAAAGAGAAGCGGGCCACTGGCCTCTGTCCCATCATCGCCACGTACAGCAGCTCCCCAGACACACAGAAGGCTTCCTAGAGCAGTACAGAACAGAATTCACCCGCATGGAGCATGTTGCCATCAGAGGTCCTCGCCACCCCTCAGCTCTGTCAGGATGAGCCAACTCTATCTCTGCAAAGATCTAATTTGAGAGAGATCAGAGCTGGGTAACGTGTGCCCAGTGTAATGGGAATACAATGTGACTTCCATTAGTTAGATGGCCAGAGATGTACTACAGCTTGTCTTTGTCGGGGCCTACAGCTGACACATTTTAAATTTAATTTATCCTCAAAAATTGATTTTCTTTATTTGATTTACTTCTCCTATCAGGCTTTCTTCTACGACTGCCCAATTGTATGGCCATTAATAACCACAGAACTCTCTGAAATTTTCTCAAGGATCACACCGTGGGTTATTTGTTTCTGCAAATTGGACTCTTAACTCTCTAATGAGAACACTGTGGAAATCATGCCAAATTGTTCTGTGTTTCACACCCAGGTGTGGAGGGGCTAAGGGGAGCAGCACTGCCCACTGGCCCACCGATACTCACTGTGCGGTGCAGTGCCGGGCCCGCTCTAAGAGTGCCAGGGGCAGCTCCGAGATCAATCACCAAGAGTGTGGCTCTCGCCCCAGCGTGGAGTGGAGCTGGCCTGGCTGCCTCTGTTCAGGTGGAGTTTCACTCGCAGCTCTGCGGAGAGTGCTGGGCATCAGCGTGGGGCCAGTTACCATGGGCGACGCGCAGCCAGCCGGGGAGAATGAGGCTCTGTTCCATCTCGGTGATGCGGGCAGGCCAGCAGGGAAGCACAGGGCCAAAGGAGACCTTTTTTGGTGTCAGCTGGAGAAACTTCTTTCTCTCCACCAGTTGAGAATAATTTAGAAAGATTGGTTTCCATGGAGTTTTGTTTTAAATTCCAAGTTCATTTGTAGCGATACTTGCTAATCAATTTTAAGTGGAAACAGCTGCTCTGTGTCACACCCACAGTCCCCCTTTCAACCCAAGAACAGTATCATTCAAACCATCCTCTCCCTGGCCCAAACCGACTTAGCATGCGCAGCCACATGGCTCTGTTAGCCCAGTTCCTGAGGGCTCTTCCCTGGGGTCCGCCCTCTGCAGGGGCAGGCAGGTCAGAGGAAGAGGGGTCAGCACAGTGTGTGGGGAGGTTCATGAGCAGAGAGGAGTGCAGGATCCTGACATCTGATGAGAGACAGCAGTCTGTGACCTCAGCAGCCAGGAACAACATCCACATAAAATACCAACGTTTCTCCTCCCATTGGTCCATCCCAGCCGTAGTGTGCAGTTACTATGTGCAGGCAAAGTGCTGTCCTCCAAACCTGGAGATGAGAAAATGCAGACTCTACTCTCAAGTCGCTCACAATCCAGTGGGGGAGACAGAGGCTAAAGAAATTGGAAGACAGAGAGCTAAGTGCTGTGCCAGGTGGGCACAGGCACACTGAGCACTCAGAGGGGAGGTTACTGAGCTCCCACTCCACCCCACACCTGCTGCTCTTGCCTGCTGTCCCCTGGAGAGGCAGCCGTGAGTGGGCAGTGTGGTCAGCTCTGGGCCTGAGCCCAACTCCCTGGAAGATATTTCTGTCCTGGGTGGGATCAAGGTGGAAAGTGCCCCACTGCCCCCTGCTCTGAGCTGCAGACAGTTGCCATGAACAGCTGCCCCACTTTCAAAGCCCGCATCCCACACAGAGCCATTCCCTGGGATGGGAGGAGAGAGAGAGACACATGCCGCCCAGCCTCCCTCTGGAAGGTGGAAGTGGGAGGGCTCGAGCATTTCTAAAAGCTAAGAGATCAAAGATAGTGAGTTTCACTCCTCCATTGCTCGCAGGACCTGGGTGTCTCTACATCTCAGCAACATGGTGCTAACACTTGGGAGCATTTTGGGAGAAGTCAGGGAAAAAAGAGAATGACGGTCTGACAGTGGAGCATGAAAAAATTAAGGACCAAAAAGGCAGTGCTGGAAATCCAGTGGGGGAGAAGACATTGTTTCTGACCATGGCGACTGCAGGAAGGAGCCTAGATGACTTCTGCCAATCACCACAAAATCAGCTGGGTGTGTTTTGTCAATTCATGGAGCTGTGTTTCTCTGACTACAGGGGGGCAAAGACAGAAAGGCAGGGATGAGAGCTCTGACCTGTAGGGTGGAACCTTCCCTGTCTCAGGAGCCTGTCCCCTGTGAGCAGCCATGAGGTGGTATAGCGCTTTGCATCAACAAGACTCTGAACTGCACTTCGTCCATGGACAGCAGAACCCACAGTCCATTTCCTCCACCACAAAGGTGGCTACAGGCAAAGCTACCTCGAAGGCTGCTCATGGGGTTAACCGCGTGGCCCATGTGAAAGTGCTTGGCGTGGTACCTGGTCCACAGTGGAAAATCCACGAACTCCATTCTTTGTTGTTGGAGTTAGAACTGTCTCAGCCTGGCTTCTACATCTTGTGTAGTAACACAGCGTCATCAAAGTCTCCCAAGAGGAGTAAGTTAGCTCTCTTGCCCAGGGGCCTGAAGGAGAGGGTATTTGGAAGGAGATGAGGTGTAGGTTTGAAGGAGAGCTGGTGCTCAGGGCAGGAAGGATGACTGGGGAAGCCCTGTGAGTCTGCGACATGAGGCGGGGATCCTCCTGGAGGCTGCCGTCTTGGTCTGAACAAGTCGAGGTGTGAGGCACTAGCAGTGTTGGGAAACTGATCAGCTATACTGTAGGAAGATGACGCGGTCACCAAACACTGCAACACAAAGGACTCCGCCTTGAACTCCACCTTGAGAGACGACCTCCCATACATTGGGAACGCCACCCCAGTGAACGAGCTGCCTGGAGGAAGAAAGGCAGGACACAGCAGATGACTCTGTTGAGTCCTAGCTCACCCTCCGGCCTAAGAGCCAGTGTCCCATTTGGAAAGACCATGTCCACTGACCTGGTGTGACCTCAAGCAGCTCACCTGCTTCCCTCTTTTGGGATGGACTCAGAGAAACCAGAATGGATTTGAAAAGAGGCTCTTCCATAGCCTCGCTCAGCCTCTGAAAACAGCGAGCCCAGGCCTTCTGCCGAGGTGCTGTTGTGACCTTGCAGTCGGGGTTAACTGTTGGAACACATCTGTTTTCTCTCCAAAGTTTATTCCTGATCCTTGGAGGTGCTCTTGGTTTGAACCTTGTGGCAATGCATTTTCAAGCACGTAACGCACATACACACACTTCAGTTCTTGTTCAGCAAATGACAGAAGTAGGTTAAACCATATCCTCTGACATTGTGGGAGGGCAATTATTTTTCTGGGTTGTTTCAATTCCCTGTAACTTAAAGATTTAACAGACAACATTGTCAGCATTCTGGCTCGTTCTTGAAAAGAGGAGCTTCATGCTCTGTGTCTTCCTCTCTTAGACAAATAGAATGTTTCTGTCTCTCAAAAGGATTCACTCATTTAAACGTTTCCCCATTGGGTAGGTAAGCAAGCATTTTCAGACTATTTTCTAAGGCTGACCATAGGAAGTTCTAGGAGAAACTCAACTACGGACTGGCGGGGCTCACCCTTCACTCAGTGTTTAGACTCGGTGTTTGGTACTCATGGGAGCACAAGCAGCCAGAGTAATGGGCAGAGACCAAAGAGCATTCAGAACGTAGTTTCTGTCCCCACTGTTGTCAGCCCTGTCAGATATACATCCTAAGGAAACTTCTTCTCCTGGCATTTTTATTTTCTATAATCAGATGTGGCATGTCACCTGCTTCTAATGCAACTGTGCTTGGTCCTAATCTTCCCCACGCCTGCTCTCGTGTTCCCCAAGGTAAAAGGTATAGTTATTGATCACTGAGACACCCACCCTGTCCAGGGGAGAAGTCGGCTCTTTCCTAACCTGGGAAACTGAGTTACATGTGGCAGAGAGAAAGTTTGAATTGAAATAGACGTCCAGGACCTAAGCCTCTTGTCTGCTAGTTAAGCTTGACTTAATTGAGCGAATCATGTTTTGCTGTGCTTTAATGTCTTTGTATTGGTGGAAACACCTGCCTCACAATAAAGACTTTCAGAACGTCTGAGGGGGAGTGAAGACAGAAAGGGAGAGATGATATGATTGAAGAGTCTATAAACTCATTCAAATTGAAGATAATTGTATGACATTTAAATGTTTTGATTCCATTTAATTTCCCAACTAACCAGAAGAGGGAAGGCAGGTACATTTATTTATTAAAGGAGAATCTTTCCAATCTCCTACCAAAGTAATGTGTCATTTCACTTCACCAGCTGTGTAAGATCTCTGCTTTCCTTATACAGAACCAAATGATCAAAATTTGGAGTATCAGGCATATTTACTTTCTGGCTCTCAGAGCTATTTCACCATCTTTTCTACTTCTGAGACATTGCTCCCTTTATTGCTAAACTGTTAACCCTCCTGTATAAGAGACAGGGGCTGGGCAGGTAAGAGGGGCCCCTCTAGAGACAAGGCAGTCGACCGAGGGTCAATGAGTGTGCAACAGACTTGCTCTTAAAGGAAAGACCACTACCTCCCACTGACTGTGCAGGGTGAGAAGCCAGTTTTGGTCTTAGCTGAACTGGCTGGGAAGGGTTCCCTGGAAATCAAGTTGTTTACACAGAGTTCTTCCCTTCGACAACCTTGGGCAACTCACTTGACCTTTGGGGGCGCCCATTTCCTGTTCTCTAAACGGAGAGGCCTGAGGACATCCGACATCCTCCCAGATAAACAATCCATTCTGACTCAAGGACGTGCTTAGCTCTGAAGGATTGGAGGCCCAGAATATTTTTCCTAGCACTTAAATTTCCCTTCTGATTTTCTGACCATGAAAATTCCCCGCACCTGTACTTTTGGGGGGTTTGCAGAATTTCGTGAGCGTGGAAGGAGCCCAGGACACAAACTCCACTAGATATGCCAAGACCTTCACTGCCCCCCAGGCACACACCCCATTGTGCCCACTGCTTTTCTTAGTCCCCTGGCATCTGCTCCAACCTACCAACACATCCTTTGCAAGGTTGGACCAAAGTTCTGCCAAGGAGCGCCTTCCTTCTACCAGGAGGGTGGGCAGGAAGCAGCAAGTCTCCATTTCTGAAACGGGTACAAACGTAGATTCCAAATCGAGATTAAAAAAAAAAAAACTAGTGTAAGACTTTCTGGTTTTGTTTAGTAAGGCCACACACCCCCACATTTCACTCCAAGCGTCTCAGCTCTCAGGCTGGCCTGATACCAGCTGAAGAGTCATAGCAGTCCCAGACTTAGGACTTTCTTCTAGGAAGGAGATGGTTGCACAGCCCTGTGGGAAAGGAAGAAAGCGCCCACTGGAAACCGTTTCTTGGTTTACAAACCTCCCTCCCAGCCAGACTCAAACTTGTTAGCAAATCACAATTCCTGTGACTTCGAGCCTTTGGGCTTCCATTCTGAGCTGCTTGCGAGGCAGGAAATGGCATGTTGCCCTAGATGCCAGTGGATGGTGAGGGCGGCACCAAAAATCCTGTCCAGTTGACTCCGGCCCCAGCATGGCAGCAGCAGAGTGTTAGATTAAACTAAGGGGAGAGCAAGCCTAAGCACTGGACAGTTGCAGGCTTACTCCCAGTACGCAAGCCTCATGCAGTTTTGGCAGGCTCTGTGCCAGCACAGCCCTAAATTTAAAAACAAATTACTGAAAAGGTTTGCAGGACCTGTGGCCCAGCCACTGACAGGGATGGACATGATTTAGGAAGCAATAGGATTTCCAGAGAAGAAAAGGAGCCACCCCTCACCCCAGCCCCCAACTCCCACCCTTGGGAAAAGCTCAAAAATTTCCAAGCACCAGGCAGGAACATAACCAGATGCCCCATGCAGAGGCCTAGTGGGAATTCACGTGGCCCAGACCCAGGGGATGGCTGAGAACATTCTTCTCTTCTTTTCAACCTTGTCTTTTAAAGGGATGACTAGATATCCCCCAAAGACCATTTGAAATAGAGGGAAACAAGAGGTTAAGAAAATGTTCCTTTAAAGGACCATCTGCTTATGCACCCTGGAGTCCAGAAACGTGAGAAGAAAGAGTCTGGAAATCCTACACTCAGCCGGGAAGAGAGGAAACCCTTATCTGCACTAAAGAAAAACAGCGGCGAAATCATGAAACCCAGCCCAGGTCAGGTGTACAGGGCTTGAGAAAAGTGGGAACATCCTTGGTAGAAATCATTGGGTGGGCCTAAATGAAAACTGTTCTCCGGCTTTTCTATTTCTTCTTCATTTTTTATGAGAAAGAATAATTGCAAAGTACAACCAGAAAGGTAACCCTTGTGTTTCCTTCACCAGAAGAGAAACCAGGCAACAGTGTAGCGTACCTGGCTTTCCTCCCCACCACCTCCCATCTCGTTCTATGGCCCTAGGCAAGTCATGAAAGCTTCCCAAGCTGCACACTGCTCATACGTAAAATGGGTTGACCTTTGAATCAGAAGAACTTTAAAATAATCTTGATTCATATATTCAGGGGTGGAGGCAGAGCTCCTTTGATATGAATGGAACTGGAAGTCCAAATAGCATCTCAGCAAGCCCAGAGAGGAGAAACTGCTGTCAAAAGAGCATTCAGACTCTGCTCCTATGTATAAATGTCACGGAGTTGGCCAAAACGGATTTAGAGCTGATAAGCTCTTCAGAGATTTCCTGCAATCCTCGTGTTTATAGAAGGAAAAATCTGAGCCTAGAGAAGCTGAAGTGACTCACAAAAGATCACTCAACACACCTTGGTGTCAAGGTAAAAATAATACAGGTGTCCATCTTGAAAGAAAGAGGAAGCCAGCCTAGACCTCATGGTCACCTCCACATTCTAAATGTGTCCCTGGGCCGGGCACTGTACTCTACTGTGGAGGCTTCCAGCCTTCAACCCCTGCTCCTCCAGGGCCAGCTTCATGGCCATGAGACTGTAAAAACACAGACTGCACCATTCAGGGGCTTGAATGTTTTGTAGCCATCTTGGAATCCTTAATCATTTTTAAACAAAGACTCTACACTTTTATTTTACACCGAGCCCTGTAACTTATGTAGTGCGTCCTCATTATCTCCATTTTGTAGATGGGTCAGCAGAGGCTTAGAGAAATTAAATTGCTTGCTCGTGGTCCTGGCCACTCACCAAGACAGGCAGCCAGATCCACGCAGAGTCAGCGGGCAGTGTGAGGCGAGTCAGACACCTGCTGACCCAGAGGAGTAACTGAGTGGCTGATGCGGTGATTCTGCATCTCCTTCGGGGATTTCCTTTCTTCTGACAGGTTGCTGGGCTCCGGAGTCTTGTGACCGTGTCGGGGAAACCACCCTTCCAGTGTGCCCAAGACTGTGGGGATTCCCAAGAATCTTCTATCAGTGCTAAAATCAGGAGAGAGCTAAACAAACTGGGATGTGTTAAGCTTTTCTACTTCGAAGTCACAGGTATGGGGCTCTGCAACCTCCCTAGCTCATGTCTGTTGTGCTGGGCCTCATGGGCCACATAAGCATTCTCAATGCAAGGCCCATCCAGACACGGGTTGGAGTCCTTGGTCTAGGCAGAGGGCGGGGCGGGGGCCAACCAGGGACCAGGCAAGTGAGCCAGCAGGATCGGTTAGCAAGGCAACAAGCAGGCAATGGGTCACATTCAGAAGTCAAGTCAGATTGAAGACGTGTGGGTGCAGAACTCCAAGAACAGAAGGCAGCAGGCTGGTGCTGGGCCCTAGTGTGCAGGCGCAGGGCATCTTCAGCTCACTCACTCTGTGACCTGGGCGTGTCGCTAGACCTTGCTGAGCTTAAATTTCCTGAATTGAAAAATAAGGGAAGCAATACTAACCTCAAGAGGTCATTGTCCAGATGAGAGATCACGTATACATGGTGCACGGTTCCATATGCCCCACTGGAAGCTTTCACTTAGGTTGATTCATTTCCATAAGTATTTCTAGCAATCTATTAGAAGCCAGGCTCTGTGAGACAGATACACCTCCTGGCTCTTGAGGGACTAATCAGTGGTGCTCTGATAAATGTTTAGCAACCAGCCATCTGGCAAAAAAGAAAAAACCACTTTATATATGTGCCAATTTTCAGAGTGTAAATACTCCCCCATCGCTGATGTCAGTCTACCAAAGTGAGGTCACTGAGTACAGAGCTGGGAAGAGTTGTCCGTAATCTCTTGGGAGCTACAGACAGTCACACGATGAGCCATCCCTATGTTAGAAAGAACAGACAGTGAAGCCATCAGCCCCGTGAAAGAGGACAGAGACAGAAGACAGGTCAGTATGACTGGACAGGGTGGGAAAGGTCCTCCCTGCCGAAATGAGATTTCTGCTGAGACCCGAAGGGTGCACAGACATAACGAGAGAGGAGGAAGAAGGACTTGGCCATGTTTGTGAGAGGCCTGACGCAGGAAAACAGGGCTGAGCAAGTGCAGACATCGGACAGGGCAAGGGCACGTTCACCACGTTCCAGAGCTGAGTTTTATGCTAAGGAGACTGTGTGCAGAATACTTATCACTGAGAATCATCACTGGCTGAATTGTGGAGAGTTGTGTTGAGGCAAGGGGGCAAGTGGGGAGGTCAGGCCATGGTAGGATCCCAGGAAGAAGTCACTGGTGACCTCTGCTAGGTTTTATAAACAGTGATCCCTAGGGTATCCATGGAGCATTGGTTCCAGGACCCCATGGATACCCAAATCTTCAGCTGCTCAAGTCCCTTATATAAAATAGCACAGTACTTGCACATAACATACATGCATCTTCCTATATCTGAAGGTACTTCAAACGTTTATAAGAAGCTAGAATCAAAAGATGTTTACTTTGACATCCTTGCATATTTTTCATAACGCATATTTTCATGAAATTTTTGAAGATCCTTCATATGCAGAGATTTCAACTTTTTTGCACCAAAATGAATGTAGCTTTTAATCCCTTTTTCCACAAACGTTTTGAAGTACCCTCATACTATAAATCACAATCAAGATTATGTTTCATATTTAATACAGTGTGTTATGTAAATATTTGTTATGCTGTATTGTTTAAGGACTAAAGTATATACTCAAAACAGACTCAGTTTTTTTTCCAAATATTTTCAATTCACAATTTATTGAATCCAAGGATGCAGAACCCATGGATAGAGAGAGCCAACTGCACTGGTTTTGTTTTGTTTTTTTTTTTAAAGATTTATTTATTTGTTTGAAAGGCAGAGTTACAGAGAGAGAGGAAGAGACAGGGAGAGACAGAGAGAGACATCTTCCATATACTGGTGCAGTTCCCAGATGACCACAATGGCTGGGGTTGGGCCAGGCCAAAACCAGGAGCCAGGAGCTTTTTCCAGGTCTCCTACGTGGATGGCAGGGGCTCAAACACTTGGGCTTTCCTTCTCTACTTTTCCCAGGCCATTAGCAGGGAGCTGAATTGGAGGTGGAGCAGCCAGAACACAAAACAGCATCCATACAGGATGCTGGCATTGCAGGCGGCAGCTTTTCCTGCTGCACTACAATGCCAGCCCCATAATTGCACCTGTTTATCAGATACTGATGGAACTTGTGCTGTATTCCAACCTCTAGGTTCTGGGGATTCATAAAAAACAAAACAAACAACAAAAAAAAGCCAATAACCTAGACTTCATGAAACTTAAAGTAGAGAGGGGCTGGCACTGTGGCATAGCGGGTAAAGCTACCACCTGCAGTGCCGGCATCCCATATGGGTGTCACTTCACGTCCTGGCTGCTCCACTTCTGATCCAGCTCTATGCTATGGCCTGGAAAATCAGTGGAAGATGGTCCAAGTCCTTGGGCCCTTACACCCACATGGAGACCCAGAGGAAGCTCCTGGCTCCTGGCTTCGGATTGGCACAATTTTGGCCATTGTGGCCAACTGGGGAGTGAACCAGCAGATGGAAGACCTCTCTCTGTCTCTCCTTCCCTCTCTGTGTAACTCTGACTTTCAAATAAATACATAAATCTTTATTAAAAAAAAAAAAGAAAAGAAACTAAAGTAGAGAAATGTTTTTAAAATATAATAACAGTTAACTATTTAGTGCTTACAGCATGACAGGCACAATACACAACACTTTCGATGCCTCATCTCGTTGCACTGTCACAACAATTCCAGGGCTCAGATTCAAACGCTATCCTTGTTTGTGAGAGCAGATGGAAAACTGGGAAGCAGGCAGGCTCATGGTACAGATTTTAGTTGCTTCCTGTGGCAGCTGGGAGGTAAGTGGGTGCTAGAGAGGGGGCGGGAGGGGATCGGGTCATCTGGAGGCCCCTCAGCCTTCTACCAACAAACCCTTGCTTTCCTGTAGAGGGGACCCAGCAGGGCTTCCTCCAGCCTCCCTGGCGATACCTGTCAGGTGCAGTGGAGTCTGCTCAGGGCAGGACAAGGTCAGCTGGATTGGAATAACAAGGGAAATCATGTCCACATTTGTAAGAATCTCACATTTTAGGTTTTTTTTAAGGAATTCCATTTTATGATTTTCAAGTCATACAACACAGAGAAAAACAATGCAATCATAATCTGATTAAATTGGTGATTAGAATATACCACAAAAGGAAGTTTTGTTAGTGTTTTGTCCATTCTCAAATAAACATAAATTTGACAAATAGCGAGTTTTTTTCGCCACATTTGACAGCTGAGAAACTGAGACAGGCCAGGAAAGCAGACAAGGACAGAGTTCTGTGACTCAAACCTTGTCTTTGGTGGCCCCTCTGGTCAGGGACACACTTCTTGTCATCAGTAGCCATTTATTTTTGATGGGTGATGGGCAGTTGATTTTTATGAGGGACACTAGACAGAATCAAGGTTCGTTAGCCAGATCTGCCAAATTTGCCAAAACATTTCCTTGAGACCTTGGCTCACCACAGTATTCATATTTCCATAGGCAGCCTCTTCCCTAGCCCTTCTCTTCCTACCATGCACTTCCCCCATCATCCATCATCCTTGTCATAACGACACTGGAACCCAGCGAATGGATTTTTCTAGTGGCTACAATATTGCCTTTGTGACTTTAAGTTCAAGTCCTCAAGGTCTGGTTTCTACCACTTGGGAGCTGTGTGATTCTGGAAAATGTACTTACCTTCCCTGGGTGTGCTTCTTGGGGATAAAATGGTATTGGCTGCCTTACGTGGCTGTCCAGAAGAAAAACTGAAGCAACACACAGAGAGAGCTTGACAGTCAGTACATCCATCGCTGGAACCATCATCCTCAGAAACGGTAGCAGCAGCGGCCTAGCAGAGCGATGATGACTCCGTGAGAGGGTCAAGAAGAGAGACAGAGGTCACCTGGAAGAACATGGTGAGCGACAGCAAAAGAAATGCCTAATGGGGCTTCCCAGAAAACCGCACCAAGCCTTGTCTCTCCCAACCTGCATCACCAGCATTTAGGATTCTTGATATAAAAGCTGTGATTTACTGAGTAAAGGAAAGGGGCACATTGGCATATTTTTCTTAATCGAAGAAATTATTAATAACTTTGCTATCTGGCCCAGGATTAGATATCAAAACATAAAAATATTATCCAAATTTATTATTCATAGACCTGGATCAATTGGTTGACCTCAAGTGATAAAGTTAGAAGCAGAGTTGAGTAGTCACCAGCAGGAGGCGCTAGACTGCCAAAGAGTATATGAGGATGAAACCAAGGATAAGGTATGTTCTGTGCTGGGGCTCGCAGGTAGAATCAACCTGGGGAAAAATAACTATGTATTAAAACTAAGCCATATAATGCCACTGGACTTAAATGTTCATAAGGCTACTGTAGAAGGAAGAGGAAGATGTTAAATCAATCTTTTAAAAACTTATTAATAGGAGATGGAATTTGAATGTCTGAGGGAACATTTTGCAAAGAGTCATTATTATTCACATTATCTTTGTTGAAAGAAACTTCAAAGAGACTCAAACTTATCAAAAGTGATAACAGTAATTTATCAGCTTCTCTGAAGAAAGGCCTTGGGTGTCTCATTGATGAGCCAGCCTTGGCTAGACTCTTCTCAAGTCTATCAACTTGAAACACAGCTCTCGACCCGTGGCCTGGATGCCGCCAAGATGAAGCCAAATCTGAACGCAGCATAAACATCCCCTCTCATCCCAAAGTGGCTCTCTTGTAAAACTCCAGCGGAGTGCGGCCTCAGATGCCTGCCTCTCGCTCTCTCCCTCCCTCCCTCTCTCTCTCACAGCACACAGTCCCCCGTTCCCTGCAATGCTCCTGGCTGCTGGAGTCAAAGGCATCTCCTAGGCACAGCCCTTCAGGTGGGTATCTCCCACCAGGGACTGCCAAGAGTAGCCCCATGGTTTGTGTTTTCAAGGCTCTTCCCTGTCTCTCTTCTCCCTGAGGCCACTTCCCTAGTGGTCATCTCAGCCGGATATGGGAGTCAGGAACAGGAAAACCGTGGGAGAAATTCCGTTTTGTTGCCATAGCAGAGCTGGTGGAAGTTAGTGGAGGAGCGCACTGACACTAAGGCAGTCACCATTCCAGCGGGTGACTCAGCACTGACAGGGTCCTGTGCTCCCTCAGAGGCCTGAGGAGCCTCCTCCCCCCAGCCAGCGGATGACCAGCACACGCGTTTCTGGAAATCAGTGTCCATAGATGCCCATGGAGCCAGAGCTTAGCTTTCTGGAGACCAACCTGGTGTGAACGAAGTCGTTGAGTTGAGCAACGGAGGAAAACGGCTTTTTAAAATCCCCTCTGTAAGGGACCCGGCACCATACTTGTTCTGGCCTGAGTCGAGTCCTTTTTGACTTTCGGGAGTGGTGAGTGGGGCCCAGCTAATTTTGCAAGGGGCAGCTCACAGGGGTCCTCCAACCAGAGGGCAGAACAAAGGAGCTGAATTCTGGCTCCACGCATTGTAATGGCCCATGAAACAGGTCACTTAGGCATACCACTCTGAAGCTTCATTGGCTCCTATGTAAACAGCAAAGACTAACACTTCCTCTCCAAAGTCATCATGCTCCCGTGCAAGGCTCCTTGCCCCTGTGTCACCCCAGACACCTGGCCCTTAGGCCGGCCTAGTCTGACTTCCTCCCCCACCTCCTGGTCCCTGCTCACTGCTTCTCAGTCCGGAGCTCTCCTGCACAGCCTGAACTCACTCCTCACAGCCCTGCGGCTTTGCAAAGGCCATGGCAGCCCCTGGAAGGCCTTGCCCGCATTGTCCCTCCCCCACCCCAAACAAGAAAACACCCAGGACAGGGAAATTATCCGTTCATGTTCGGAAACTCAGCGCAGATGGCCTTTGTGAGAAGCTTGCCTTGCGTGTCCTGCACACAACCCGCACCACACACAGCCGGGGCCCCCTCCTCGAAGTCTTCCGCCAGGTTTCCACGTCCCTTTGGCTCCTCTGTGACCAGGCAGCGGCCCTGGAGAGCCGGGCTCCGCAGGGACAGGAAGGCGGCCCGGCCGGGGGCCCGTGTCACGCTGGGAGCCAGGAAGGGAAATGCCTGGAGGTGCAGTTGCGCCGGGCGGGGGAAGGGCAGGATGTGGCGGGCGGGCGGGGCAGGCCGCCAAAGAGGCTGTCTGGGGCTGCGGGAGGGGATGTGCGCCCTGGGAGGCACCGGCTGTGGGGGCTGTGGGGGCTGGGGGCGGAGGACGGTGCAGAACAAGGAGGATTAGGAAACCACCCAGTGCTAGAAAACGCCGTGACCCCTGGCGGGGCCCCACTGCCCGGCCCGCTGTGCTCCCGGGCTGCCCGTCTTGGGCCTGAGTCTGTCCCTGCGAGGGGCAGTCACTCTGTGTGTCCTCGGCCGGGGAGCCGCCGGGCGGCCTTGCTGCCCCTAGTCCCTCTCCTGCCTGCTCTTGGCGGCTTCCCTGCCTTCCTCTCCCCTGAGGGGTCTGCCCTGCTCTCCTGCCATTTGTCACGTTCCCTCTGGCCGTTTTGAGGACCGTGTGGGCCCACTGCGCACACCCTCACTCAGGGCTCTTGGCTTTTCCTGCTGTTTGGTTCACGCGCTCTGTATTTATTTCCATATTTGCACCTGGGTTTCTCCATCAGTATCCTTGCCTTTCTGTTTCCTGGCCGCCTCTGGCTCTTCAGTGCTACCTCATGTTGATCTTTCTGCCACTTCATTCATTTGTTCTGCAGGCGTTTATTTCCCAGCCCCTCCTGTATTCTAGATCTGCCCATTTCACAAAGCTGCCAAGGAATAGTCCAGAAGAAGAGTGGGCTGACAGCCTTTAAAAAAAAAGAAATTATTCAAAAGGCAGAGTTAGAGAAAGAAAGGAAAAGATCTTCCATCTACTGGTTCACGCTCCAATATGGCCACAAGTGAGCCAAGGCTGCCAATGAGGCCAAAGCCAGGAGCTTGGAACTCCATCTTGGTCTACCACACCGGTGCAGGGGCCCACGCACTTGGGCCATCTTCTACTGCTTTCCCAGGCCATCAGCAGAGAGCTGGATGGAAAGTGGAGCAGCCGGGACTCGAACCAGTGCTCATATGGGAAAGCAGCTCCTGGCCCGCTGTGCCCAAGGCAAGACATCACAACAGTGTCCTTAGAGACCCTGCAGGGAGGCCCTGTGAGAGCCAGCCGCAGAAAGGCTCGCCCTGTGCTGGCCACCTGCATAAGCCAGGCGCTCCAATGCCTTCTTCCCCCTCCCTCTCCCTCTTCCCAGGTTGGGCAAGGATGAGCAGGACCATGGGGACGCTGAACCTCTCTACTGTTGCCACTCTGCCTCTCTGGGAGGGTTGCCCCATCTGGTTTCGTAAGGACTTTTGCACCCATATTAAGAATGACTTGAAAATGAACAGAAACAACAAGGGTTTTACCCACCAGAAAAGATTTTCAAATTTTGCATGGCTTTAGGAAAATATTTGGGGAGATATTAAACTGAAAACCACAAAGGAAAAACTGAATATTATAGGACAGGAACGTGGCTCTCAAACCCTGGTCCATATTAGAATTAGCTGGGGTGCTTGGCAAGGCCCAGGCCCCTTTCTGGTTTTCCTGGCTCCCGGTGGTTCTAGAACATAGCGTGTTTGAAGAGCCACTGTTCTGGGACGGCCCTGTCTCATCCTACTGCAGAGGGCAGACTCTAACACCCCCTCCAGCCCTGCCGGCGGAGCCCCTTTCGTGCCCTTGACCTCCAGCCTCAAGTGCAGCCGGACTTTCCCCGGGAGAATCAAGAAGACAGCTAATCCCGAAAGGCATTCTTCTTGCCACAGCTTTTACAATATCATTTCCGCCCTCATGTTGATTTCTCTGCATCTCTGGGGGTACACTAAGCCTAAACTTTGCATGAATAGAACAGAAAGCAATGGTACCATTGCAAGAGGGAGGTAGACGTCCATAGTTTAAATGTGTCTAGTTTTCCCAAGTAAGCCCTTTGCATAAATGTCACAACGTAGTCAGCAAATCAGAACAATTTGGGAGACCTGCCGCAGGAGTGTCTTTGAAGCTGCATCTGACCATACACCAGTCCTGTGGTCACTTTGTAGGATTAGCCAAGTTTTGCAAATGAGAAAATACAGAAACATAAACATGAAAAGATTTCCCAAGGTCATGTTGAAGGCGTAGGGGAGAGGATTAGGAGATGAATGCTCTTTCTCTTGGGGCTATTTCTGAGCTACTGGACAACAGAGCTTCCTGAATGCAGATGTTAAACAGGCGTTTGCCTTTAAAATAAGAGCTTAAAAATGTTCTTATTTGGCAGATCTCCTAGGGAAAGGGGGTGGGGTCCATCTGAAAGGAAATTAATCACATGAAGTCCTGGAACACCAATCAATTTGCTTTCTCCCTGTGCCTTACTAAAGAGTACTTTAGACTTCATAGAGAGGTTCTCAAACTTTCTGCCTGGGAGCTTTTAAAAACCCTCAGTGTTGGGGTTGGCGCTGTGGCCTAGTGGGTAAAGCTGCCACCTGCAATGCCAGCATCCCCTACGGGCACCAGTTCAAGTCCCAGCTGCTCCACTTCCAATGCAGCTCTCTGCTGTGGCCTGGGAAAGCAGTAGAAGATGGCCCAAGTTTCTGGGCCCCTGCAACCTGTGTAGGATCCCTGGGGGAGACTCCTGGCTCCTGGCTTTGGGTCAGCACGGCTCCAGCCATTGCAGCCAATTGGGGAGTGAACCAGCAGATGAAAGACCTCCCTCTTTCTATCTCTCCTTCTCTCTCTGTTTAACTTTGACTTTCAAATAAATAAATAAATCTTAAAAAAAAAAAAAAAAGACTCGTGCACAGGCCACACCCTGGACCACACCAGAATCTCTGCAAGCATCAGCCTTCTGTTTTAAACTCCACCGTGTGCCCAGCTTTGCTGCAGAGCAGTGCTGTGGAGTGCATGTGCTGGCCTCACCCGGAGATCAACTATGAGGCTTGTGCCCACCCTGGAGACCCTGAATTTGCAGAGTTGGGGAACGTCTGGACCGCAGGCTCTCTAAGGCCCACAGAACCATTTGACCCAGCCCTGCCAAGGGAACCACAGGCAGGACTCCAAATTCAACACATCTATGGGAGGCTAATTTTTTTTTTTTTTTTTTTTGACAGGCAGAGTGGACAGTGAGAGAGAAACAGAGAGAAAGGTCTTCCTTTGCCGTTGGTTCACCCTCCAATGGCCGCTGCGGCCCGCGCGCTGCGGCCGGCGCACCGCGCTGATCCGAAGCCAGGAGCCAGGTGCTTATCCTGGTCTCCCATGGGGTGCAGGACCCAAGGACTTGGGCCATCCTCCACTGCACTCCCGGGCCATAGCAGAGAGCTGGCCTGGAAGAGGGGCAACCGGGACAGAATCCAGTGCCCCGACCAGGACTAGAACCTGGTGTGCCGGCGCTGCTAGGCAGAGGATTAGCCTTTTGAGCCACGGCGCCGGCAGGGAGGCTAATTTTTAAGCTGATAATTTTGTAGGGCCGGTGAATGATATTATAAATATCCAAAATGGCCCTTGGCAGAAAAAAGGCTCCCCAGCCAGGGTTTAGGATCTGGCCTAGGGATGTTAAAGATGCCCCTCATGGTGAACCAATGGCAAAAAGGAAGACCTTTCTCTCTGTCTCACTCTCTCACTATCCACTCTGCCTGTCAAAAAAAAAAAAAAAAAAAAGATGCCCCTCATGATTCCAAATATGCAACTGAGTTCCAAAGCCGCTTCTTCCGAGCTGTGGATCAGGAGTCTGGACGGCACCTGAGAGGTGTGAGGAATGCAGAGCCTCAGCTCCTACTAAATCAGAACCTCCCTGTTTTACAACATCCCAGGCAATTTGAGTGCATGTTAAATAAAGATTGAGAATCTTTGACTTGAATGCTCTGTCAGAGCATTCCCTACTGCCCACCCTCCCAAAAACTGAAGACCTTCATCTCTCTACACCAGATAGGCACAGGGTAGACATAAGAGCAAATCACAGAATTTTGGAAACGGAAATACTCATGTGCTGAAAAGACATAGTAATATGCACGCCAAGTACTCTACATGCATCACCTCGTTCGATAGTTACCACAGTCCGGTCATTGTGGGGGTGTACAGGTCACCGGCTGGATTTACTCCACGGTTCTTGCCTCAGTACAAGAGATGAATTCAAAGCAGAGACATAGAAGAGGAAAAATGGAAGCAGGATTTAAAGAGAATAAAGAGATAATAATAAACACTCAGAAGTGGATGGGGGCTTCCCTGTGGGGAGAATTACCCCCACCCCCATTCAGTTGCCCCCTTATGGTGTAGGGGGTGGTGCCCTAATTGAATATACAAAAGGGGTGCAGTTTGGCTGGGGTGCAGTGTGTGTGATGATCTCTGGGAAGGTTTCATGGCATCTACATATGGCGCTCAGCATACTCATATTGATCATGGCATCTTCTGCCTGATGGATGAGACTCAAATGCATCATGGGAAGTGGGTGGACCGAATTCCCATGGAAGCCAGTGCTGTTTTCAGCAGTGCATCACAGAGGCTGCTAGAAGCCTCTTGGCTGCTTGCCTGGCCCACATCACTATGTTATAGACACAAGGACTGTACTCACTTCACAGTTTACCAACCTGAGGCTCAGACACAGGTGAACATCTGAAAGTCCCTAAAGATTTTGGAACTTGAAAACAGATGCTTTTAACCAATCAGTCAGACTTCCTCAACTTGTACAGCAACATTCCGATGGGTTACAGATATGCCAAAGCTGTGATTCCCCTCAGCCTCCATCAGCCTCACTGAGCCAGCTGGGATGGCCACCCAGTCACTATAGGAAAAAGATTAGGGAGTTCTGTTCTAAATTACAGCGTTTCCAAGACATGCTTCTTGCTGATGCTGGACAAAGGTGTGTCTCGGATGGTTTTAAATGGCCTATCTGTGGTCATGTGGCTCCTTAAAACCAGGATGGACCCGAAGTCCACAAGCCCCTGCTTACATGTCTTCTCCCACTGAGCAGCGATGCTCAGAGTGTCGCTCCCTGACCAGGAACACCTATCCTCTGAGAATCTGTAAGTACACCCCACACCAGCCTAACAAGCTTTTTAACAAGCTCCCCATGTGATTCTGAGGTTGGCTAGTTTGAGAACCAGCCTATTAAGGCCAGCAGCCCTCCATGGCCCTGCCTGTTCGCCTGCTCAGAGCTCCTAGGCTTGAGCTCCTGCTGCAGGCTAGAGCTTTGCAAATAAAGATTTCTTAAGGGGCTTAACTTTGAACTAAGCTGAAATTTACATGCTGATTTAATCTTCTTAGGGCCCTCTTTGCCTTTTAGGAAAGACCCGTAATGCTTGAGAAAGGACAAAGTAAATGACAGCTAACATACAATATTAAATGCTCTTCCATGCTTTCAACCCGTTTTCTGCTGGGGCCAGTAAACATGTGGGCATCCCAACAGGCAAGGAGCACCGGTGTTCCTTGAGTACATACTGTGCGCCAGGCATCAGGCGAACAGAGATGCAGTCATACTTACCTCGCCACTGTCAGCGCATGTAACACAGTGATCCTTGTCTGACAGACAAGGAAGCTGAGACTCAGACGAAGTGACTTGTGTAAGATCCAAAAGTGACAAAGGTGGCACCAGGATTGTTCCATAGCCTGTGCTCCTGGGATTCCAACGTCTGGAATGAGTGGGTTCCAGAATTCCCAGAGGGAGCTGCCATGACAAGCCTGCCTACTCAAAGCCCTAGGGAGATCTAACTCAGTAATCTTTTCTTGTGTCTTTGGGAAAGACTATGTTCACACTGCGCCGTGGAAGCGTCTCTCAAAGTGGAATAGTTTTCAGCTGTGCTTGAGCAGCTCGGAAACACACAAAAATCTATTCTTAACCAGCAGCATCTGCTCCAAGGCAGGAAGTCTGGCATTGCCAGTGCTCTGCTGAGCAACCTTGAGCTTTGCTCTTCCAAGGACCAATGTCTTCACTACACCTAGAACTTGGGAAATGGAATCCTATGAAAAAGGAACACATGAAAATAGTGCTAGTGAGTGCACCCTCCCCTGCCTCCCCAGAGCTCATGTTTATGTCACCAGTCACTATGATCAACAGGGAGAATGAAAGTCGCTGGTTAACTGAATCAAGAAAGAGATGGATTCCTGGTCAAGAGTCTGTGTGGAGTGAGTCGTAGATCAGTGTGAGCTTATTTCCCTGTTTGCTACAGCACAGCCTCTAAACACCCAGCTCCCAATCACTATGCTCATCCACAGGATGGGCACAGAGCAGCTAACCTGAATGTCAAGGCAGGGGCAGCCCTTCCAATACTCGGTTCAAATTACTAAACCCCCTACTGTAGGGCTGAACAGACAAAGCAAAAATTTGATCTTAGCCTGTCTAGTTCACACAAGGAAAAAATCATTCTATGATCTGAGTACTTTGATCTGAGTTACATACTTTTGCCAAAACACGGTCAGTTATTTCTGTAAGGGTGTCCATGGGTAGTTTTCTCTCTGGTTTGAGATCAAGTTGAGTCTGAGATTCCTGGCAAGCCTTCATCGAACCCAAGGGCTACCATGTATTTGTCACTACTGAGCCCCCAAGTTCTCCTCCTGCACACCTGTATCACACCATGACGGACTCTTAGAGTCAAAACTGAATTCAGTAGAGTTACAGGGCATAAAATCAGCCTACAAGTATCAGTTGTGGCTCTATACTCTTAACAGTGAACTATCCAAAAAGAAAATTAAGGAAACAATCCCACTTACAATAGCAACAAAAATAATAAAATACTTAGGAGTCAGATTAACCAAGGAAGTGAAAGACTTGTACACAGAAAAACTATAAAACTTTGATGAAAGAAATTAAAGAAGATGTGAATAAGTGGAAAGATACCCTATATTCATGGATTGGAAGCCCAAATGCAGCCACAATGTCCATATTATCCAAAGCAATCTACAGATTCAGTGCAACCGCTATCAAAATTTCAATGCCATTTTTATAGAAATAGAAAAGGCAACTCTAAAATTCATGTGGAGCCATAATAGACTAAGAATAACCAAAATCATCTTGAGAAAGAAGAACAAAGTTGGAGGCCTTACAGTTCCTGATTTCAATATTCTACAAAACTCAACAGTAATTAAAACAGTATCATATTGGCATAAAAATGTAAATCTATACCAATGGATCAGAATAAAGAATTCTGATCTGTTGGCTTCTCATGTCCTAATTTAACAAGTGTGTCAAGAACACACAGTGGAGAAAGGAGAGTCTCTTCAATAAACAGTGCTGGGCCCCCATTGTATGCCATGCACAAAAAGCACTTCAAAGTGGATTAAAGATTTAGACATAGGATCTGAAACTCCAAAAAGGAAATGCAGGGATTTTCATGACATTTGGCCAAGCAATGATTTCTTGGGTGTGACACCCAAAATATGGGAACAAAAGCAAAGCAGACAAGTGGTATTATACCACACTGAAAATTTCTGCAAAGTGAAGAAAAAAATCAACAGAGTGAAAAGTCAAGCTGTGTAATGGGAAGATACTTTTGTAAATCATGTATCTGGTAAGGGGTTAATATCCAAAATATATAAGAAACTTCCACAAGTTAATAGCAAAAATAAATAATTAAGTAAATAAGCCCAATTTTAAAATGGCCAAAGGGGACAGGCTTTGAAGGAATGAAGACACAGGTTAAGATGCCCGCATTCCACATCAGAGTGCCTGAGTTCCATGCTCAACTCCAGCTTCCTGCTAATGCACACCCTGGGAAGCAGTGGTGATGACCCAAATGGCTGGCTTTCTGCCACCCAGGTGAGAGGCCTGGATTGAAGCTCCAGCTTCCACGTGGCCCACTCCTGGCCATTGCAGGCATTTGGGAAATGGACAAGCCGATGGGGGAGCTTGCTCATTCTCTTTCTCTCTCTCTCTCTCTTTCTTTGCCTTTCAAATATATGAAAATATGCAAATAAACATTTTAAAAATTAATAAAATACAATGGGGTGGGCGTTTGGAATAGCAGCTAAGTCACTGCTTGTGATGTCTGTATGTCAGAGTGCCTGCTTCCAGTCTAATCTCTGCTTCTGATCCAGCTTCCTGCAAATATGAATTCTGGGAGGCATCAGCTGATGGCTCTCAGGCTCTTAGGTCCCCTCACCCATATGGGAGTCATGGATTGAGTTCCAGTCTCCTGGCATCAGCATGGATCACCCTGCTGTTATAGGCATTTGGGGAGTGAGTCAATAAATAAAAGATATGGCTCTCTCCGGCTCTGGCTCGCTCTCTCTCTCACTGTCTCTCAAAAAAAGTGGAAATAAATAATTAAAATAATCAAATTCATAGAAAATGAGAATAGAATGATGGTTTGTGGAGGCTGAGGAGAGGAAAATGGGGAGTTACAGTTGAACTACTGAAGCTTCAGTTATATGAGATAAATGTGCTTATCTTCTGCACAACATTGTGTCTTCAGGTAATAATACTGTTAGTGTGCACTTAAAAATTTGTTAACGGCATTCAGCTTAGCCAGTTAGGAGACCCATGACCCATATAAGAGTGCCTGGGTTTGATGCTCTGCTCCCTGCTGATGCACACCTGGGAGGCAGTGATGATGGCTCAAGTAATTGTGTGTCCTTGCCAACCACAGGGGAGACCTGGACTGAACTCCAGGCTTTTGGCTTCAGCCCCAGCTGGGAGCCTCTGCATACATTTGGAAACTGAAATTGGATGGAAATTCGTGCTCTCGCTCTCTCTCAAAATAAATTTTTTAAAAAATATGTCATTAAGAGGGTAGATCTCTTGTTCAGAGTTCTTACCTTGGTAAGTAATTAAAGAGAAAAGTTATTCAGCTCTGATGGGCACTGCCATATCGTTAACTACTGCAGGCCCTGCAAACAGGAGCATTAATGGGAAGGTCCCCAATACCAGAAAAGGGGGGGCTCCTTTCTCAACAGGCAAGGGAGGGGTGGGTGTCGTGAGCAGCCCTGAGAGGGGGCGTTCCATTGTGGATTACGAAAAATGCTGCTATGTAAGTAAACAAACGCTGGAAAGGGAGCATGGATAAAAGTCTCTTTGCTCAAGAGGAAATGAAGGAAGAAGGGATGAGGGTCCAGGAGCGGGGGAAGGTGAGGATGGACGTGAGAGGCTATAGCTTCATTGTCAATGACAGCATCCTCTGTGGATTGCTTAAAGGAACATGTATTTTAAGTGTCTTAGAGTCCGTTAACATCTACTGAATATGATTGTGTGGATTGTTTTATTTAACCTTCCCCAAACCATTCATCTTTCCTATGTCACATGAACATGAACAGATAGCTTCCCTGTCCTGGGTGTTTTCTTGTTTGGGGTGGGTGTGGGACAATGCGGGCAAGGCCTTCCAGGGGCTGCCATGGCCTTTGCAAAGCCGCAGGGCTGTGAGGAGTGAGTTCAGGCTGTGCAGGAGAGCTCCGGACTGAGAAGCAGTGAGCAGGGACCAGGAGGTGGGGGAGGAAGTCAGACTAGGCCGGCCTAAGGGCCAGGTGTCTGGGGTGACACAGGGGCAAGGAGCCTTGCACGGGAGCATGATGACTTTGGAGAGGAAGTGTTAGTCTTTGCTGTTTACGTAGGAGCCAATGAAGCTTCAGAGTGGTATGCGTAAGTGACCTGTTTCATGGGCATTACAATGCGTGGAGCCAGAATTCAGCTCCTTTGTTCTGCCCTCTGGTTGGAGGACCCCTGTGAGCTGCTCCTTGCAAAATTAGCTGGGCCCCACTCACCACCCCCCAAAGTCAAAAAGGACTCGACTCAGGCCAGAACAAGTATGGTGCCGGGTCCCTTACAGAGGGGATTTTAAAAAGCCGTTTTCCTCCGTTGCTCAACTCAACGACTTCGTTCACACCAGGTTGGTCTCCAGAAAGCTAAGCTCTGGCTCCATGGGCATCTATGGACACTGATTTCCAGAAACGCGTGTGCTGGTCATCCGCTGGCTGGGGGGAGGAGGCTCCTCAGGCCTCTGAGGGAGCACAGGACCCTGTCAGTGCTGAGTCACCCGCTGGAATGGTGACTGCCTTAGTGTCAGTGCGCTCCTCCACTAACTTCCACCAGCTCTGCTATGGCAACAAAACGGAATTTCTCCCACGGTTTTCCTGTTCCTGTCTCCCATATCCGGCTGAGATGACCACTAGGGAAGTGGCCTCAGGGAGAAGAGAGACAGGGAAGAGCCTGTTCATGTCTGAGGTTGATGGGTGGCAGAGTGCACAGAGCTGACTTGCTCATGGTAGGTTCTTGAATGCAAGTTTCTTTGCTTCTAGCTTTTACTGCTCTGTGGATCAGCGAAGTCTCCTCAATGGCTGTAGTGGCACGGCCCACAGTGCACATAAGGGGAGTTTCCAGATTCAAGACAGGGAGAAAAAAAGAGACAAATAAAAGCCATCGACTTGTCAGGGAGACAGGAGAGACTGCGGAGGTTTATGGCAAAGAGGAGAATGGCAGACAACCGCCCAAGTGAACAGGTGCTACTGAACTGACTGATTGTTCCTGTTTGGGAGTACAGACTGGTTGCCAGGTCTGTTGTTTTCCTAGGAGGAACCAGAGATCAGATGTTTACATAAACTCTCCAGTGTGTTTATTCTAACATTGGCTTAAAGAAGAAAACCTTAAACACCAGACAGGTGACATGTCATCTAGCGGCAAACCCAGTTCGGTGTATGAATGGCCAGCAGTAACCTCAGCTCTTTCTAAGCCAGGAATACCCAGGCCTTATGTCTTATCAAAGAGAGGACACACCAAGGCTGGACTCCTCATCCTGCTAAATGGGAACTGTGTGACCTTAAGCAAGAAGCTTAACCTCTCTGGTACTCAGTTTATTCATCTGCAAAATGAGATGTGAGATATAAATGAGGTAGGTTTGGGACATTATCATACACAAGGTCCACCAAAGGGAGCTTGGCCAAAGGCCAAGGGGCTGTGCAGTCCACCCTCCACCCCACAACCCTCCCATGTCTGTGAATATCTTTTCTTACATCACTGGACCACCCATTTAGAATCCAATTGATTCCCTTACAAGTTAATATAAAATAGAGACTGGAGTTCCAATTTTGAAATACACTCTTGTAGATTTCTTTGCTGCCGTGTTGCATATTTATCAGGCACCTTGCCTGGTCACCCTGTGAACATGTGCATTACGGATTTGAACCTTTGTCACCTGCAAGCTAACAGAAGGCCAAGGCCCCAGCGTCCTTCAGCTTTCCTGCCTCAGCTGCCTGAGATAAACTCAGTGGCTCCTTTCCCACTGTAAACACCAACGGCTGCAAGGGAGAGTAAGTGATTTGAGTTTAGTTCAGTTTAGTTTTATTTGAGGCTAAGTGAATCCCACAGCAATGAAAAATCAATACTGTATTTGGCCAGATAGACATTATTAAAGCACCTAGATTAAATGGAACATAAATAATAGTCCATTGATTTTTTTTTATCCAACTTTTTGTAATTTAGTTTACAAGAAACAGAATTATTCTCCATGCTCCAAGTACTTGTCTGGGTATATTCTATAGTATTTTATATGAATTTATGTTTCACTGTCTCATCATGGTTGTTCTATTTGTTTTCATAGATGTTTACAAGAAGAGGGATTTTATAAAATTTTCCCTCTTGTTTTATCTTCCGGTCCCTAACTGAGCACTTGGTCTTCACAGTGAATACCTCCTGTGAGGGTGACAGAGGTGTTTAAAGCACTGACTTTAGCTGAAAGACTCAAGTCTTCAGTATTAGTCAATACTGCAGGCGTCTTATTTTGAAATCTGATCATGGTGATTAAACCAACTTCTGACTTCAAGACAACCCAGTGCTTGAGCGGCACATTATTCAGGAATTTCCAATTCCAGAGCCAAAAAAGGCTCAGCTAAGTTCCCATGATTGACAGTATCATACTAAAATTCACAGCCGCCAACCTCAATCTCAGATCATATTCAACAGAAAGTAGACTTGCCTCTTTTGCCCAGGCCTCAGGTCTGTTCTATTTTGAAGGTCCTCTCTCCCATAGGCACTGAGGACAGTGACAGGAGAAATGCCAAAAACAGAACAGCCATGAAATGGTCCACAATATGAATTAGTCTCCCCTCCCTGGCCATTTCTGAACGTATCTGTTCATGTCAGCTTTCAAAGGCAAAGGTGTGATTGCAAAGCTAACATTATGCACATCATATTGATTGTTGGCAAAGGGAGACAAATAATATAAAAAATAATGTAAGAATGAAGAATACGTGCAGATACACATATCCACCAGGCCACTTGTTAAGCCCTGCCTGAACCAGTGCATACAAGTAGGTCATTGAAAGTCAATGCAAACCGGGGCAGCTCCCCTGGCAGGAAACATTAACCTGCAGGAAGAATCTTGCAGGCAAGTGATACATTTTAGCCAAGCAGCTATATATTTTATTTATGAATTGATGTAAGCATAGAGATATAGAGGGAGAGGGATGCATATAATATGTACCCTTAAACACATTCCAAACTAAAGACAGATGGCAAGATTTACACTTATACATTCTCTAATTTAAAGACCCTCTTCCCCACCCCCAACCCCAATAAAAGAAAAATCAGAGGTCTCTTTACAGCTCAGGAACCTTAATGTAGTTAGCACCTTCTCGTTCTTCCCCTAGCAGATGGAGCATTAGCCAGTCCCAGGCTCCTACTCAGTTGAGACCACCTATGCCGCAGCCAGAGCAGCGCCCTCAAGGGTCTTGGGTTTTGGATGAAGTCCTAACGGGGCAGATTTCTCTTCCGAGGCATCCACCCAGGTGTGAGCCCTTCTTAGACCGTGGGTCATGCGTTGGCTTAGACCCATGTACTGCGAGGTCTGGAAGGGACCTTTGAGCTCATCTGATCTACACACCTCATTTTACAGCTCTGGGAGAGTCCCCAGCCAGGGGGGCTGCTCCACAGACATGGGAGAGCAGAGCACTTCACTGTAGCCAAAGAGGTGGCAGGATATAGGATAGAGTGGGACGAGAATGGGTTACAGAACCAGGCCAGGGTGTGTGCGGATCTCGGGTGTATGAACTGTGGACATATTCCCTAACTTTTCTTCTCCTCATATCACTCAACTGTATACAGAAATCACACTGGAGGTCCACAAGCTGTCATTGATTGTTCAAACGCCCAGTTCCGAAAACCAAGTGTTTCATAATTCACTTGGTGGCAAATTTAACTAAAACTGAACTTACCTGGGAGTAAAACCTGACCGGAAGTAATTAATGTGAGGTTACACATCACCGTGGTTGATCCCAGCCAAGCACCGTGCCCAGATCTGGCAGAGGAGCGTATAAGCCAAACGGGAGGTCTCTGGCTCTGTGTCCTCATCCATGTACCCACAGAGAGGCTTCTGCTGCTTCCAGTTCTCTAGGCTCGAGCCCGCCGTTCCAAGTAGGAGTAGTAGGTTAGCAGCTCAGAGAGAGACTTCCTGTAGGAGCAACGGGGATGTGAGGGAGACCCCTCGAGCGCCCTCAATGGACCCTCCAGCTGGACTCACTCAAAGCTCACGTCAGCTCAGCTGCAAAATTGCATTGTGGTATTTCCTGGCTGCTTCTCCCCCTTAAAACCAGAAAAGGGACATTGGGAAATGAGGAGATTCAGCTTGTAGCTTTGTGGAACTGCATGATTCTGTAATGTGCATATAATTTGAAAGAAGGAACAGTAAGCAAGATGACACTACAAAAACTTCTTTAGGACAGACTTCTTAAACCTGTGCTGTGGGAGCTGGATTTGACTTCCATCCCCTTTTCTCCCTCCATTATGGGGTGGCTTGAAGTTGGGTTTGTCCCTTCCTTTCCCGAAGTCTCTATCCCAACAGAATTATCCTCCTGCATTCTGAATGCTGCCCCATGTGGCCCTGACCTTCAGGAGCATGGAGAGAACACGGGGCTTTGGCACATGATCAAGACCAGCCTCACGGGTGGGTGGGGCAAGAGACACAATGTGAGGGAGGGATGGGCAGGCTCCTGCTCAGAACAAACCCTGCCACCTGGCCTCTGCCTCTTGACCCGTTCTCCTTTGAAGCCTGCAGGGCTTTTGTCAGAAGAAACCATCCAAGGCTGTGTCTCATCAGCTGAGCACTTTGGTGAATAAAGACTGACAGCCGGACCCTGTGGGAGTGGCCATTGGGAAGGTAGGGGCAGGACCGAAGAAGGGGTGAGGCCAAAGAGGGTGCAGCTTAAAAGGGTGACGGTGTGTAAAGGACAAGCTTCACCAACCTTATCATTTCCCACGTGGTTTTCTGGACAGTCGGAATCCTCCCTGCTCCTAAGCCCCTTGCAGGGCTGACCTGGCAGGGTTACGTGACTTCCTCCCAACCCCAAGCTCCTCTGCCCTCATTTAAATACATATGACATTCCAGTCCACATGCAACAAACATTGACTGTGTGGGTTAGGCTCTGGGAAGAGATAAATAAAGCCTGACCCTGCCTTTGAGGAGCTGAGAGCTTTCATCTCCCTGGAGGTGTCAAACAACCTGATGTTTCTGATTCTCAAAGTAGGTTCCATGGGACAAGAAGTCTGGGAGATGGGGAAAGTAAAGGAGGAACATAGAAGTGCTGTGGCTCTCTGACTTTGAAAAACACTGGTTACTTCACAGTGTCTAGAAAGGCCTTGGCAACAGAATGTGTACGTGTGTACACTTTAATTCCATGCGTCCTTTGGGGCCTAGAGCCCATTTATCATGTAACATCTCTTAACATCCTATGTGCTTGTATACTATGACACATACTTTGGGACCCAGTCCCTCTACTTTGTTTCAACCAGGTGTGCTTTGGAATTTGAACGGTGGCCTGGGGAGTTAGCATCTTTTTTTTCTATGCTTGTATGGTGGCTGAGCACTCACCACCAGAGGAGAAGCAGGAAAAATCTAGCTCCATTTGACATGGGGAGCTGCCCGCAGGTGTAGAGACAGGTGGCTTCCCCTCAGACTCTGGATCTGGGACTGCATGACCAAGCTCTGTGGTTTCAGCCACGTTCACCCCTATGCTCATTTATTTCATAAATGTGTATTACGTACCTCCAATGGAAGTGACTACATTGAAAACTGAGCAGTCCCAGTCATCAAGCCACTTGTAGTGTAGGGAGGCCCGGACAGCCACCCAGAGTTTACAGTGTGATAAATACCATGGCGTATGTGACCATATATCCTGGTTTACCTGGGACCATCCCAGATTCTACCTGTTGTCCATGTATAATATGTATAGGTACCCCTCCTTTCTCTCTCACGTGTGTCTTAGTTTTAACAATAGCTTGCACTTGTTACTGGTTCCAGTGGGTATGGGATGTGAAAGTCCTTCAGAAGGAGGGCCAGGGAAAGCTCCTCAGAGGAGCTCACTGTTGAGTTGGGCTCCAAATAACCGAGGAGGAGGCAGACAGGGACAGTGGTGGAGTCCACATTCAGATGGAGGGAATAGTAAGTGCAACGGGTGAGTGGAGAGGGAACCACGCACCTGCTGCGTTACACTGAAGGAGGCAGGTCTCCGAGTCCAGTTGAATCAGGTGCAGGAGTTTAGGGGTGTAGAGCCTCTGGGGTGGTAAGTAGTGCAGTTCCATGGTCTGGTCAACCCTGCAGAAGAGCCTCTTTGGATGTGAATGGGAGTAGAGCTGGAACACTGAGTTGGGCCAGGATTCAGAGACCCTAAACCAGGGAGGAGGCTGTCGCAGACACGGGAGGAGAGATGATGGAATCTGGGGGTAATAGCTATAGACTGGAGGGGGTGGGTGGCTGGACAGATGGATGGCTGGGTAGGGAGGTCTTCAGAAGCTGGGGTATATAGGATTTGGTGACAGGTTGATTGACTGGCGGAGGTGGGAAAGAGAGAAGAAAGATTTGAAGATGAGAACCACGCCCAAGCAGGAAAGAGAGCGATGACATCTACAATGAGAGAGAGAACAGAGCAGGAGAAGGAACCAAGTCAGTTTCATTTTGGCCAGGACGGATGAGGCGTGCCCTTGCTGTGTCTCTGACAGTCCCCTGGCCTTCTCCAGAGCTCCGGGGCTGAAAGGGTAAAGACAAAGGGACATTTTTCAAAAGGATTCAGAAACATCTTTGAAGCTGAATGAAACAAAAAGCCAAGTCAAAATGTACCAGAGCAGCCTTGTTACTGGCACCAAGAATCACTGGCTGCTGTTGTTCAGAAGACAGTGAATTGAGCCTCCAACGCCAAGCTCCTCTGTTTAGCCCCACAACAGAGCAGGTGTAGACAGGGATCCTGTAACCATCCCCACCATCCACCCGGAGAACAGAGCCGTGGTGGCTCCCAGCCTTTGCTACCATTGACAGCCCAGCTGGGGAGACCAACAGTTATCAAGTGCACTCCATCCCTCCTCAGACTGAGAAAGCTTTAAAGTCTGATGGTGGAGGCACTCAAAGCCATTCACCAGCACCAGAGCCATCCACAGCTGAGTTCGTTCACTTGCTGCTGCTTCCCCCTGTACCAAACATCCGTGGGGCCATTGTGCAGGCTAGAAGAGGGCCAAAGCACTGGGGTTTGTTTTGCTTTGGGCCAGAGAAGATCTGAGCTTTAATTTTCTTCAGTAGCCCTTGAATCCCCAAGGTCATTCGACGACTTCTAATTGGTTGTCTTATTGTCTGTTTTTGGCTTTAGATTCTTGGCTTCAAAGTTTATTAATATTATTCATCTTGGTCATGGTCTGAGAAATTAAAGTGACCACATGTTTGTAATGGCCCTATTCTTCCAAGCAAAGAAGAAGGAAAATTACTCTGTGGAACATCACGTCCACAGGGCTCGGCTCTGTAGCAGGAGGTATTCTTCCAATGGCAATCATGAAATTGCATCTAAAACCTTTGGGGTCAGTCACTAGAATGAGCCCAATGTCAAGATCCTGAGACATCCGAAGATGTTTTGTTCACACCCCCAAGGGCTTCCTGCTGTAATCTGGAAGACCAACCTTTACATACAGAGCAAGAAAATTCAAGTTTCCTTTCATAAGTTGTTCCAGTGACCCGGGTCAAGATGAGCTTTTAAAAGAAGACTTAAAAAGAACTTTTAGTTCTGAAAATGCAAACGAGTAGAACCTGAACTGTGTATTTATTTTTTACTTAGCAGTCCCAAGAAACCTACGGGCATTTGGGTTTTAGAAAGTGTGACATGTTCTTCGGTTTTTGTTATAATGGGAGCCCAAGCTTAGCTTTTTTTCCATGCTCTCTCTGTGTATAGCTGGAATTACAATCATCATAATCAAGCATTTAAGCAAACAAAAATAATCATTTGAAAGCTATTTTCCATAAGCTCTTCAGTTCTCAATTCACTACAATTCCGTTCAGAAGGAAATGTTCCATTTTTTCCTATTGTAGTACTGTCAGCAACAGAAGCAATGACCAGTTCTCCACATACAAAATTAATTCCATTTCAGTTTTTCTGAATAAAAACAAATCAATCAAAAGCCTACATTTTTGTTTCCAGCAGACTTTTTTATATATATATACAGACTAGCATCTATTGGAGAACACAATGCTCATTACACTTAAGAGTAAGTAACTGGTGTAATTTTGAGTTCTTTTGGGGAAAAAATGAAATACTTTATTTCTGGGAAATTTTTCATCTTTGATGTTCCCTTTGGAGTCCACTCCATGAGATTGTTATTCTTAACCGGAGGTGTTCCTAATTAAAGTGCAAAGATCTGTACGTGCAAAGAGTCTATAAACTAACTCACTAGTATTCCGTCACCACTCAAGGGTAAAATGCTCAGCAGAAAATGAGGAAATGATTGTACCGATCCATACGAGCAGCTGAATCAGGAATTCTTCCACCTGAAAGGATCAGCTCTACAGACAGCGACTTCATTGTGTCGTTAGAGAGAGAGAGAATTTGCCAGGATAATTCAAAACCACGAGTGATCTGCTCCAGGTTCTTCTTTCAACTCTAGTGACCTGGAAATCCTGAAAAATAAGACACAATCACAAGAGAAACTAGCACTGGCCAGCATGGGAAGGGAGGCTTCAAGTGCAAGGAAGTAGTAAAGGAAGATCTTGGCACCCTTTGACGTCTGCTCGTAACCAGCTATTTTTTTTAACTCATCAGATAAACCACAGTTTGCTTTATTAGCATGCTCGTGAGTTGCTAAAGCAAAAGCTTTGCTTGAGATGTGAACTGATCCAGTAAAAGTCAAGCACAAAAAAGGGCGTGTTCACACTGTTGCCACTTCCAGTCAACGCCAACTGCCCACCTAGGGCCACCTTGCTGAGCATCCTTGGGCCTCTCCTGCTCACCAGCAATTGTTGCCCCTCCCATGCCAGCCAAAGGACAAGCACAGAGAAGGGCCTAGGACATGGATAATTTTACTGATGCACAGCTCATGAGGTCCAGAAGTAGGGGAACCTCATTTTGCTTTAAGATTTCTAATGAGGCTAAAATAACTCAAAGGTGACTTGTATTGGCACCAGTTTCATAGCCTATCAGATGCTATGAGGTGTTACTCTAAAGGGTTTGGAGTTAACCCAAGACAATTGCGTCCCGGGGAAGCATCAGAAAATGCTGTTCTGGTAGTACTCTGCCGTCCCTGAAATGTGGCCAGTTCTACTGAGATCTAGCGCTGCATCACTAAATATCACTTCACAGCCAAAAACAATGGTGGCTTTAGCCTGAGCAAGAACACTAAACCCAAGGCTGGGAGTTGGAAGAGATATCCCCAGGAGTTAAACCCCAGAAATCTGAGGGAGCCCGTGCACTGCTCTGGACTCCTTTCAAACTGTCAGACTTACTGCAGGGGTTCTGAAAGGTGTCAGGCTCTGCACCCCTGCAGAAACCAGCAGAAGGAGCACTGGCCTGCTTGGCTGCTCAGGAAGGTTCGGAGCCCGGTGTCGGTCAGCACCGTGTGCGCAGGCCCGGGGCCTCGCTGCAGCTCTCGGACAGGCCCTGGGAAGGTTGACTGAGATGCGCCCTCCCCACTGCTGCCTCCAGAGCATATGCAAGCTCTCCTTCGCACGCATTCTTAAAATCAGCCACAGAAAAAAAGAGACTCAAGGACAAGAAAATGATACAACCAGCATTCCATCAACCAGTGGCATATGGAATATGAACATTTTGAAGCTTCTAAAATCATCAGCTTTTTAATGTCCTTGGCCTTCTTTTTGTTTGTTGAATGAGAAGAGAATCTCTCAGTCCTGGGTCCATGACTAACTCTGAATTGCAGCCTCTCCTGGATTTTGGATTACAAGTCACATCTGATAATCCCTCAACTGTGTTCAATTCTTAAAATCCCCAAAACTCTACAGCTCAGGAAGAGAACCTCAAAGCCCCATAGAAAGAAAAGGAGAAGTATGAGAGATCTGAGTTCCTCTTCCTGGTTCTCTGCTCCTCTTCTCTGTCCTCCAGAAACCGGAGACACAAGAGGCAAAAATAGTCCAACTCGCATCATTGCAAATGGAAGTTTCCAGTAAACCCTTCCCATGCCAAACTGTGACTGGTTCTGTTCCCAATCCAAGCCCCATGAACGATGCCACAAAGCTCCCAGGGGACTGTCCCCTGTTGGGTCGACAGCTTCAGGTGTGAGTGATGCTGATGCAACCTTAGAGAATGCAGAAAGTGAGGGTCTTGTCTAAGAGACATCTCTGAGGACTCTTTCTGGGGCCAAGGAAGCGGTCCTGCCATCTGTCCCGAGCTGCAGAGCCAGAGTGCAGGGGTAACTACAGGCTACAGGACAGAGCCTGAGTTCAGGTCTTGGCTTCACCACTTCCTAGCAGTGTAGCCACAGGTTGTCTCTTTTGCCTTCACATGCCTCGGTTCCCTCACGCGTAAAATGTGGATGATAATAATAAAACTAGACACCATTACCATTGCAATTCTGAGGTCGGAAGTCAGAGAGACATGAGACGGCTGCTTTTGATTCTAACTTGGGTCCGAAATTGAACAGTATTGCATAGACTTGGGAGATAAGAATAGCAGGAACTCACTCAGGGTATGGAAAGGACCCTCGGTATCAGTACATAGAAGGGCATTTCCGAAGTCTGTGGGAAGATGGAACCAAAAAATAAGCTTATTTTGGTGCAAAAAAATTTCAAAATCCATGCATAGTCTTTTGTACAATATGCATTTTTCCATGAGCTTTGGGAAGTGCTCATCCCCATTTGCAGTCAATCAATAAGAACGCCAAAGGTGTTTGACACCTCATTTTGATCCAGAGCGTGCAGCTATCTGTCCCTCTCATTTCATGAGCAGAAAGTTTTTGCCAGATTGGGCAAATTATCCATAAATGATCCCTTCACTATGGGGTAGGGAAGCCCCCAAGAGAATGGCTAAAGAGCAAAGACCCCCCCAGCATTGCGGAGCGGTGCCCCTGGACTTCAAGTTGTTTGGAGAAGTGTTTAAAAGGGTTATAAGATTATCTAGACAACAAGGCCCAATCAGGTTGAGGTAGAAGTCCATAAGATTCCATTTTCCTTACCAAATTCCCTAAGACACCTGTTGAGTTGGAAAGGTCAACAAAGCAATCATACTTCTGAGAAACCACCAGTACTTCCCACCTGTGGCCACCATTGAGTAGTTGAAGATGTAAGTGCAGGAAACCTCTCCCTCCTGCTGACATATTTAGAAAGGAATTCTACCTGAAGGTCACAATCAATTTATCCTTCTCAATCCCTAAGGGTAATTGCACACGGAGTTTCAAAAAAAAAGGCCAAGAGCCAAATCGCACTAAAATTCCTGGAGCTGGCATTAAATGAGACTTCTTTCACAGAACTTGCAGCGGTTGGATATTAACAGGGAGAAAAGAACAATTATCATTCGGGACTCCAAGTGCCACTTTATGTCACTTTAAAGAATGAATAGACTTCCAGTCCCACTCGGCTGTCTGCTCACAATTAAAAAGCAATGGTAAATAATCATTGCACACAAGAAGTTTGATTTAGGAGAGTGAATTGTATAAACCACTCTGCACTTTCTCTTCCTTTCTTCGACAAGGCAGGCAGGACAGCTCCTGCCACTGGTTGGGCTTGAGTCCAAATCTGTACAGATAAAGGCCCTCGAACTACATTTGAAAGCAGACACACACACACACACAGCAAACCTACCAACACACAGCAAACCTATCAAAGCATGTTTATAATTTTTATAAGGAGAGAATAATCAGATCCCGAGCCATGGTTTAATTTGCTCTCTAGTGGTTTCATTCAGCAAAAGGATCACATTTGTTCACACCAATAAATTGCTTGTGTGGCTTTAACAGAAGAAAGCACATCTTTCCATTTTCCCAGTGCACTGGCTTCCAAGGAGCCAGCCACACTCTCCTCGACTTGTGTTGATCCTGTGAATACAGGCGGGAGTTTCTCTCCTTTCGCACCCATAGTTCACTGGAAGGAGAAAGTTCGCTTTTATTCTCACTCTGAAAGGGGTCTAGACCCTGAGCAGCAAAGACTTTGATCTTGGGCCCAAAAGCATCTTATCCAAACACACATTCATTTAATCTTGCAACTCAAGAGTGACGGACCCTTCCAAAGTGGTTTGGGAGGACTAAGGGGACAGGGTTGGGGCCAGTGGGAGAGGCGCGGGGCTGTGCCTGAGGAGCCAGTTATCTGTGATACGGGGTCTCGGGAGAGAAGCGCTGCCTCTCAGCAAGGCTGGAGGAGCAGCGCACAGCATTCCTAACGCAGCAGTGAGTCTCCTCCAGGGCTTTCCAAGGACAGTGAGTTTTTGTAGAGCACAAAATGCAAAGGCCAACAAGAACTCCCCTCAGGACATCCAGGCAGGCTGAATCCATGGCTGTCCTTTGTCCCACCTCCCCTTCCAGTGGCCTGCTCTGTCCCAAAGCTCCCCAACCAGTGCCAGTCTCATGGCGTCAGGACTTAACCAACAAAATCCCAAATAAGGTGCAGGTTTCAGATAACACCCTTCCCCAGAGAGTTCGCCTGTGAATAGAAAATGTGATTTTCCTTTCGGTCTCAATCCAACAAACCTGGATTGAGATGACTCACTCCTGGCTACCAGGCCTTGTGGGTAAAAGGACAGTAAGACAATGCTCCACCCTCCAAGGGCTGACAGTCCAACAAGAGGGAATATCTAGCCTAGTAATTCCGATGTACAATAATTAATCAGAGAGCTCCGAGGGAAGTATTGTGGGTGCCTTAGTGAAGAAATGCTGCTTCCCCAGTGACAAAGAAAAGGTGCTCTCTGACATGGGCCATGTATCCATTAGGATTGTGTCTGGATGTATAGAATAAGTACTAACAACAATGCATTCCTCAAAGTCCAGATTGCTAATATCAGTAAAAGAGGTTTGGCATGAGGTAACCTGTGGCTGGTAATGGAGCTCCATGACGTCACCAGCATGCTCACAGTCCTCGTATCTGTCTTCCTCATTGTTAGTGCAAATCTTCTACCCTCAAATTTACCTTTTGGACCTAGGATGGCCGCTGGAGCACCAGACAGTTCATTCCAGTTCTAGGCAGGAAAGGAGAAAGGGCAAAATTGGTGCTCTCTTTAAAGAACTCCTCTAGAGGTTCCACCAGGTAACTTCTCCCACTTCATTGACCACCCAATCTTCTGAGGAAAGAGACCACCTCAATAAATTAGGGCTTCTAAAAGGTAGACTACATGTTGGGTAGGCAAATAGCAACTCCTCGAGGTTCTCAAAGAATAAATAGGCTTCCCAGAAAGACAAAGTGAGGCAAACATTCTTGGCGATAGAACCAGAGTGTACAGATAAAGGCTGTGCAGTGTTTGCAGGATACAGGGAAATATGGACAGTCTATACAACGTTACCAAATCAACCTTGGTTTTTAAGTGAGTGAATTTCCTAACTTTGAGATGCATTTTGTGGTTACTGTTGTTCACAGAAATCCTTTTACTTGAATGGATTTTGTGTTGGGCCCTACAATGAAAAAACAAAGAGAAGTAGTTCTGATTCAAGTTGTGGTAGGAGGAAGAAAATTTTAATAGTTATAAAATAGAGGGAGAAAATTTCCGGGAAAGTGGTCCACAGAGGCCGGTGGGACTTCGGAAGCAGCGTCGGCAGAGCTGCATCTGAGTAGCTTTAGGGTCGTAAGCACTAAGGGAGAGGAAAGCTGCTCCAGTGGCGGGAACAGCCTATGCAAAGATCCAGAGGGCGTGGGAAAGATAAACCGGAGCCAGGCTGCGCTTCACTTCTCATACACTGAGTGTGGGGAAGAAGGTTGGAAAGGTCCGCCGAGGGCCGTGCAACTCTGGTATCCAGGCAAGGATGCAGCCACGACGGAGGCCTCGGATCACATCATTTGACAGTGCAGGGGGAGCAACTGTGCCTTTGCACTCTCGTTTCTCTTAACAATGAGCAGGATACATTTGTAAACCGGATTCTTAATGTGCACAGCACGAGCTGCGGACAAATCACGGGGTGTGTGGGGCCTGGATGTGTATCCACGCCTCCAACAGGCAGATCCTGCAGACAGAGTGAGTCCTCTTTTGGAACTGGTCTCTGGTGCACCCTGCCCCACCCCCCACAAAAGCATTTGAACTTAATTCTCTCTGGTCACACAACCAGAGTTGTCAGGTCAACTAATTTGGAAAGTTGGGACCCTCAGCAAGGACAGCACTGGGATGTGTTCTCCGCCCCCATGGTGCTCTCAGTCTCCACTTTGAGGCTATCTAAGTGGCAGACACTTTGGAAAAGGATTTGAGAACTGCATGTAGCTCAGAGAGTCATGTCAGCAACTCAGGACCAGCATTTCTTTTGAATGAAACAGAAGAGAATACTGTATTAGTTAGAACAGGATACAGCATACCATGGTAAGAAACATTCCCAAAATCTTGCTGGTGTCATCAGGCAAAGTTCCACTTCTCTTTCACTTAAAGGCTGCTGAGGACTTGGGTGATTCTCTGGGGACCTTCCTCCATGTGCCAACTCAGTGATGCAGACAGCTCTGTCTGTGGCTCCACTTCTCATCTTGAAGCCCATCTGGGTCACTATGTCAGGGAAAGAGTCCTCTAGAGGGTTGCTTACCAGCTCCCTGTGGTTCAGTGCAGAAATAACACAAGGCACTTTTGACCTTAGCACACTACATTGGCCAGAATTAGTTAGGTACCCACCTACAGCAAGAGTGCTGCTGCAACTGCTTCAGGTACTTGAAAGAGAAGGAGAACTGGATACTGGTGAATACTACCAAGCAATGTCTAGTACAGGCATAATAGAAGATGGGATAGGATAGGATAGGATAGGATAGGATAGGATAGGAGGGATGGGATGAAATAGGATATAAGATAAGATAGATCCAAGTGCATTATTTTATGATTTTTAGTTTTATATGTGTGTGGCTGAACAGATGTTGGGGCATGTGCTGAGTAACAACTATAAAATATATCTTTAGGTAGGGGTTAGAGGTTAAAATTAAAAAAAAAAAAAAAGTTTGCAAGTGACTGCATCTGAGACAAAAATGTGCCTGGAGAGGAGAAGGGGTTTATTTGTGACATGTGACTCTTTAACAACAAAGTGCAGGCCGGCACAGTGGCTCACTAGGCTAATTCTCCACCTGCGGCACCAGCACCCCGGGTTCTAGTCCCAGTTGGGGCGCCAGGTACTAGTCCCAGTTGCTCCTCTTCCAGTCCAGCTCTCTGCTGTGGCCCAGGAGGGCAGCGGAGGATGGCCCAAGTGCTTGGGCCCTGCACCTACATGGGAGACCGGGAGGAAATAGCCGGCTCCTGGCTTCAGATCGGCGCAGCGCCGGCCGTAGGGGCCATTAGGGGAGTGAACCAATGGAAGGAAGGCCTTTCTCTCTCTCTCTCACTGTCTAACTCTGCCTGGCAAAAAAATAAAAATAAAAACAACAACAAAGTGTTCTCCTTTGTGCCTGCTCAAAGAAAATAGTTTCTAATGTCTCCTGAACTATACCTCAAAAATAACCCAATGTCACATACTGTGATTCCTGTAACAAACTCAGTGAGTTACAGTCAAAACTTCCAGAGTGAGTGCTACTTTTTAATTTTCTTTTTGTTAAGATTAATTTATTTATTAGAAAGGAAGGGTTACAGCAAAAAAGGAGAGAGAGGTGGGAGAGAAAGAGAGATCTTTCATCGCTGGTTCACTCCCCAAATGGCCACAATGGTTGGGGCTGGGCCAGGCTGAAGCCTGAAGCCAGGAACCTAGAACCTTTTCTGGGTCTCCCACATGGGTGCAGGGCCCCAAGCACTTGGGCCATCTTTCGCTGCTTTCCTAGGCACATTAGCAGGGAGCTGGATTGGAAGTGGAGCAGCCGGATCTTGAACCAGTACAGTAGCCATATGCGATGCCAGTGTCACAAGCAGCAGTTTTACCCATGCTCGCCCCCAGTTTTTTCTTCCTCAAACAACTGCAAGGCATGTATTCTGCCTAGTAGCTTGTTAAGTGGTCAGGAAGAAAAGGTGTTCATAGAGTGTGGGGAAGTCGGGAGGTGGCCTCAAAGACAACAAAGTTCCCAAGACATAACCATAATAATGAGAAAAGAGGTGTCCTGTATGACCTCTGGTTCAAGTTCCTCCAGCTACACACCACTTCCCATCCAGCTACCTGCTGAAGTGCCTGGGAAACTAGCAAAAGGTGGCCCAAGTGTTTGGGACCCTGCTGCCCTCGTGGGAGGCCCAGACAGAGTTCCAGGTTCCCAGTTCCTGGTTTCAGCCTGGCCCAGCCCCGGCCATTGCAGACATTTGAGGAGTATACCAGCAGATGGAAGATCTCTTTCTCTCTTTCTCTATCTCCCTTCCCTCTGTAACTCTTTCAAATAAATAAAATAAATCTTTTTTAAAACAATGTTGAGCAAAGGCTGCTCATGGATAATGTTAAAAACGTGATGCCCAATATGAAACCCCCCACCTTCTAAGTAAGCATCTCACTTCTACAGAGACAGGGTCTTTCCCACGTCAGGACCCTCCTTGTGTCAATGTTCAGTTGAAACCCTGTGTGAACGTGCAACATCCATCCTAAAACAATGAGTAGTGCCTCCCTGGGTCCCTCCATGTGGGAGAGAAGAGAAGGGAATCTTTGTGGAGAAACTGCAATATCTTTCTCAGGGCTCCAGCAACCAACAAAACAAATATTATGAACTCTGCAGGGCATGTGGTAGGTGTTACATGAGTAATTGACTTGGGGATGTTTCCAAGTTATTTCCAATACTTATAACTGCTCAAGGGACAGAGGGAAAAATAATAATGTTAGCTAACATTTATTGAGTGCTTAGTATGTGCCCAGAACAATGCTAAAAATTTTATCTATTTTTATTTCACTTACTCCTCTCCTTTATGAGGTCACGACTATAAGTTATTCCATTTTATGTTGGTTCAAAGAACTTAGGAAATTTGCCCACTCATAGATACTAAGTAGCAGAGTTATGATTCAGTCTGTCTTTTTAACTACTACAAAAAAAAAAAACTAACAGAAAAATTGGAATTGTTCAGATATAGTAAGGCAGTATGGGCTGAATTATTTACCCTAAAAAAGTTATATTGAAACCCTAACTAACTCCCTGGACCTCAGAACGTAATCTTATTTGGAAATAGGTGCTTTTTCTTTTTTCACTTGAAAGGCAGAGTTACAGAGAGAGGAGGGGAGATAGACAGAGAGAGAGATCTTCCATCTGCTTGTTCAGTACCCAAATGGATGTAAGGGCCGTAGCTGGGCCAATCCGAAACCAGGAGTCAGGAGCTTCTTCTGGGTCTCCCACGTGGATTCAGGGACCCAAGCATTTAGACCATCTTCTGCTGCTTTCCAGGTACATTAGCAGAGAGCTAGATTGGAAGTGGAGCTGCTGGGACTTGAACCAACACCCATATGGGATGCTCGTGTTGTAGGTGGAGGCTTAACAATTCCAGCCTCAAAACAGATGCATGTATAGACATAATTAGTTAAGCTGAAGTCATACTGGAGTAGGGCAGGTCCCTAATCCAACATCACTGGTTTGCTCGTAAGAAGATGGTCACGTGAAGACATAGACAAGTGGCGAGAGCACATGTGAAGATGGAAGCAGAGACTGGAGTGATGCACTGACCAGCCAAGAAACACCATGGATGGATGGCTGTCCCCAGAAACCAGCAGAGAGACATGGGACACGTCTGCCCACACACCCTCGGAAGGAACCTATCAAGCCAACACTTCGACCTGCGACTTCTAGCCTCTGGAACTGATAGACAATACTTTTCTGTTGTTTTAAGCTACTCAGTTTGTGACATTGTCTTATAACAGTTTTAGGAAGTGAATACATAGGGTAAATACATAGTGAATTACAATGGCCAAATAGTCATCTAACCAAATCTAACACAGCACCACGTGCTTCCCTAGTAAGGGGAAAATTGAGGCATAGAGATTTGGAGACTTTTGCTCGGATTGAGAAGCAGTCACAGCAGCCAGCCCCTCCGCCGTCTGTGTGCTGTTTACTGTTGGCTGTCTCATCCCATGAACACACTGAGTAGTGTCCTTTTCAACTTTGTGCTCCCAAGTGTTGACCCATGGGACAGAAGCGACTCTTCCAGAGTCAGAAGATGCTCAATCGGACTTGCCCCAAATGGTAGAGTTAGAAACATACCAGGGGATTCCAATACAATCCCATCAAGATGGATTGTACCAATGCCATCTCACTAGTCCAAGTGATCAATTTCTGTTCACAATTGATCATAATGATAGGACTAAGAGTCAAAGGGATCACATAAACAAGACTAGTGTCTGCAAATACTAACTGATCGAATAAAAAAGGGAGAGAACAATCACGCATCTCCGTGGGATCTCTGTCCACTCACTGCTTACTGGGAGTCAAGGGGAATGGGCCCCACCCCATGAGATACTGGGTGAGCCAGGGAAGGTGTGGGTAGTGCAGGCCACCTCCATCTTACATATAAATTCTGGGGTAGCTGACTGAGACACTGGCTGTCACAAGACCACATCCAATCAGTGTTGGGAAAGACATCAAATGGCAACTTCCCTGCAAACCTCAGATGACAACTTCCCTGGGACACTGGAGCAGAGTCACTTCTCAGAGCCCAGTTCCCCAGCAGTGGGTCAGGGAAATGAGCTGTAAAGTCTGTTGTCCAAATCTTGGTGAGCTGAGTGCCTGGTTCTTGGTGGCACTTCCTCTAACCAAAAAGATGACTCATCCCATGTGAGCGGCAGCAGTCTCATTCTACAGAAGTGTTTTCTCTCACAACCAATGTTATATTCCATGTCACCCAGATGGAGTTCATCTGTATCTGGTAAGCAGCAAAGATCCCTAGAAATCCATTGACCCCATCGTGTGTACAGGGAAATGTCTTAGAGACACAAGAGTAGGAGGAGAAGTAAGAGTAGTAAAAGGTATATTATTATTGTTAGTGCTATTGTTATTGCACCCTACAGCTCACAGATGCAACACCTCCAAAGCCAGATTCCTCAAAAGACCAGATACCACTGTGCACTGTATCATCAGTTGTTAAAATGCAGATTACTGGGTCCCTCCCAAGGGGGGTCAAGTTCAGGAGCCCAGCAAGGACAATGGGAGATTCAGGTGCAGGTGGTAAAATGACCACACTTGGAGAAAGCCTGGGTTTAGCCTTTCTTCTCCATTGAGCTCCAAGGACATGATGCAGATGAACTCTTATGTTTCCTCCAGCCTTGTGACCCCAGTATGTTCCCTTGATTATCTCAGGTCCATTTGCCCTACTTACACTGGGTGCTTTGGTGCCCCCGCACTGGTCTTTAACTGTTCCAACACACTCTGCACCCCTTTCTCTGTCCCTGGATTATCTGTCTGGATCTGAGGAGCCAAATAGGGTTATCTGAACATTTGATAGGTAGATCCTATAGATATCACTGCTAAAACGACCTCCCAATACAAATGGGATAGTAGGCATGCCACTTTATCCGTCTATACTCTTAATATTTAATCAGTTCTGCCCAGTTTCCTAACTCAGGCCCCAGAGTTTCAGGGCATCTGGAAACTCTGACCTGTCTGTGAAGTTGTATGCAAATGATGAAATATACAGGCAGTGTTTCAGAGATACAAGTCATAGCCAGGGGAGGTTAGGAACCATAGCCCTAGGCATCATCTGACTCACTGCTCTTGTATAGGAAGTTCATTTCCATAACTCCAAGCCACATGGTTTGAATCAGAGACAGTTCCCCGTCCACTTCTGCAGATCATAGAGGACAATGTAAAAATCACCCTGGAGCATGCTCATATTCTTCAATCATGTGCGTCACGTAACCACCGAGGACAGATCACATGCGTGCAGTTCCTGCGGGGGCTCTGGGAAGAGAGCAGCGGTGTCAATAGCACAGTCTTTCCGTCTCTCCAAATCCCTGCACAAAAACAGGCAATCTGATAACAAATCTAAAATATCCTGGACACATTTACAACGAAACTAAGGGCAAGTTTTCTCACAAACCCCAAACTACAAGCTGGTGAAGAAAAAACCACCAGTAGCACAAGGTCAGTGCAGGAGACACATCTGTTGAGTGGGCAGAGCAGAACCCCTAAGTAGCCGGTGGGATAAAGTATAGCTGGGATTCATTTGAGATATGCCCTAAAACTGGAGCTTCAGCAGGGAGGAGAGGCCATTGTCTTCTCTAACAGGAGAAAACAAGTGGTCCCAGTATTGAAGACTGGTGGGGCTAGAGCAGTCCAGACCCCTGAGAGCTGTCAAAATGGATCCACCAGGACAAGAGGAACTTTCTAGAGCGCAGTCGAAACTAACAGGATAGAGACAATAGTGAGCAAAGACGGGCACAGAACAGCTGCGGAGCAAAGACAAAAGCTCAGAACATAAGCCACTCTGCTTAATACTGTATTAAAATCACAGAAGTGGGATGCCAAAGATAGAAAAGGTTTCTTGCACCCGCCTCGTTCTGTAAGCTCAGGAATACTGATTCCACATAAAAAATGAGCAACAGGAAAAAATGGAAGTCAAATCTCATACAAACTTATTGAAGGAAAAATAAAGTATAAGGAGCAGAACAACTTCTCTATAGACAATGAAACCATACCAGAAAGCCACACCCACAGAAAGATCATAACTGTAACAGACAAAATTAAAGAAGTCAAAAGCATGAAGAAAATGATGCAAGACATGAAACAGCAACAATTCTCAGAAAAACTCGAACTCTGGAAAATACTTTAAAACAAATTTTAAAAATCATATCATAAGTCAAAATCAAGTTAAAAGGAACACAAAAATAAATAAACACAATGGATAACATATTAAGAGAAATAGTGGATGAAAAGGAAGAGAAAAAAACTTTAATCAAAAATAAATTATGGGGGCCAGCACCGCAGCTCACTAGGCTAATCCTCCGCCTATGGCGCCGGCACACCAGGTTCTAGTCCTGGTCGGGGCACTGGGTTCTGTCCCGGTTGCCCCTCTTCCAGGCCAGCTCTCTGCTGTGGCCCGAGAGTGCAGTGGAGGATGGCCCAAGTGCTTGGGCCCTGAACCTGCATGGGAGACCAGGAGAAGCACCTGGCTCCTGGCTTCGGATCAGCGCGGTGCGCCGGCCGCAGCTGCCATTGGAGGGTGAACCAACGGTAAAGGAAGACCTTTCTCTCTCTCTCTCTCACTGTCCACTCTGCCTGTCATAAATAAATAAATAACGGGGCCTGGCACCATGACATAGAAGATTAAGCCGCCGTCTGCACTGCCGCCATCCCATATGGACACCCGTTCAAGTCCCGGCTGCTCCACTTCCTATCTAGCTCCCTGCTATTGCACCTGAGAAAACAGCAGAAGACGGACCAAGTACTTGGGCCCCTGCACCCACATGGGAAACCCAGAAGAAGCTCCTGGCTCCTCGCTTTGGCCTGTCCCAGCCCGGGGCCGTTGCAGCCATTTTTGGGAGTGAACCAGTGAATGGAAGACACCCCCTCCTCCGTATCTCTGCCTTTCAAATGAATAAATAAATCTTTTTTCTTAATGATGAAAAAGATAAAAAGAATTCAAGAGAAAGAAAGTGACAAATATTGAAAACGGGCAAAGAAGACTGAACATTCAGAAATCCCTGAATATGAAAAGCAAAGCAAGGAAACAAAAAATACGGATTCAAAAGAACTCCCCTGAAATGACGACGCATTTGGAGCTACACATCCAAAGAACACATTTGTGACTGTCAACCTAGAACAATCAACCTCAGATAAGCTTTACTAAAACTAATAAACCTAAAGAAAAAGACTTTTAGACTTCTAGAAAAAAATGTGATTTATAAGGAAAAATTTTATTTTCATTAAATTTTTCAGGAGCAACTTCTTACGTCAAGAGAAACATAGTAATATATTTAAGATACTCAAAGAATAAGCCAGTGCTCTTATTTCCAGTGACACTGACTTTGAAAAACAAGGGGCACAGATTGTTATCAATCAGTAAGAAGGTGAAGAATGTGGTTTCCATGAGGTCTTCCTGCCGAATCTTTTGAAGAGCAAAGTTCAGATGATCAAATGTTGAGATACACATGGACATAGGCCTGATGGTGAGCATGAAATACAGTAACCGGCAGAACTAGACAAAGGAGGAAGGAGCTCACTGGGGAGAGAAGATGCCTATAGATTAAAGGATAGAGTGCATTTTCAATGCCAAAGCCAAACTGTCCTCTGTAGGAATGCACATTTGAGTGCGAAAACTGTAGGGGTCAGGTGTTGTGACACAGCAGGTTAAGCTCCCTTCAGAACACCACATCTCATATCGGAGTGCTAGTTCACGTCCCAGCTACTGAGCTTCTAATCCAGCTTCCTGCTAATGCCTATTGGGAGACAAAAGATGATGGCCCAAGTACTTGGGCCCCTGCCACCAAGGTGGGAGACCTGGATTGAGTCCCAGGTTCCTGGCTTTGGCCTGACCCAACTCTGGCTGTTGCAGGCATATGGGGATTGATCCATTTCTCTCTCTCTCTCTCTTTCTCTCTCTCTCTCTCTCTCTCTCTCTCATTTATTTATTTGAAAAAGGCACAGCGGGGGTGGGAGGGGGAGAGAAAGTCTTCCATCCACTGGTTCATTCTCCAGATAGCCGCAGTGACCAGGGCCAGGCCAGGCTGGAGCCCAGAGCCAGGAGTCAGGAGCTTCATCTGGGTCTCCCGCATGAGTGGTAAGAGCCCAAGTACTCGGACCATCTTCAACTGCTTTTTCCAGGCCATTGGCGAAGCTATATCAAACATAGAGGAGCCAGTACTCAAACGGGCACCCATATGGAATGCCAGCATCATGGGGGCAGCTTTACTTGCTGTACCATGAAAGTCCTGAAATCTGAGTTTTTAATAGGCTTTTTTTAAGAGGCAGAGAGACAGAGATTTCCCATTAGCTGGCTCACTCCCCAAATACCCTCCCTGGCCAGGACTGTGCTGGGTTGAAGCCATAAGCCAGGAATACAATTCTAGTCTCTCACATGGGGCGCAGGAATGCAACCACTCATGTAATTACCAGTGCCCTCTAGGGCGTGCATTAGAAGGCATCTGGAGTGAAGAACCTGAGCTGGGAATTGAACCCAGGCACTCAGAGGTGGAACACAGGCTAAACACCCACTCCTGAAATTTAGAAGATATCCTAGATGATCTTTCTCATGAGGCAAGTTTAGAGAAAGCCAAGATAGAACATAGCTCCACACGGCTCTCAAACCCAAAGCTTTTCAAGAGGGCCAGCGAGACAGAAATCAGTCTGCTTGGGCTGCCACAACCAAATGCCATTGACTGGGTGGCTTAAAGAGCACATTTGTTTTCTGAGAGTTCGGGAAGCTGGAAGTCAGAATAGAGTAGTAGCATGGTCAGAGCTGGGTGAGGGCTCTCATCCTGTTTTGCCCATGGCCACCTTCTTGCAGATCCTCACATGCCCCCTTCCTTGTGTGTGTGTGTATGGTGGGAGGGGGAAGTAGAGAGAAGAGGGTAAGAGAGAGAAAAGGGACGAAGAGCAAGTTCTCCAGTCTCTTCTTTTAAAGACGGTAACCCGCCCTGATGGTCTCATGTAACCCTGATTACCAGCTAAAGATCCCAGCTATCATCACACAGGGTGGGGGTCAGGGAACAGATGGATGGGGGGTGCAAACATTTAGTCTACACGGGGGCACTGAGGCTTGGTTTCCTAAAGGGGCATGTGTTCACTTGTGCAGCTGGATCTTTGCTTAGGGGTTTTGCTTCTCAGCAACCTATGCAAACTGCGCCATGTGAAGCGTTAAGTGTGAATAAGCTGTGCACCATTGGCTTTGGCGACTGACAATGAACAAAGCGTGATGATTCAAAATAATCAAAACAAAACCAGCAAACAAAAGGGAGAGGGAGAGAAAATGAGAGAAAAATCAATGCTACCAGGTATTTGGGATGTTAGTTCAGTTAAGCACTAAATTTAACTAAATTTAGTTCCGGATCTGCTGATAGCTCAGGCCAAAGGAGAAAATGCCTTTGTGAATTCTTTCCTCTTTCACCCATATTAAATTCCAGGTAGAGTTCTAGCTTTTCCTTGTATCACTCAAGCCAAACTGCTATTCCCAAACTTATGCCCTTTAAAGATGAGAAAAGTCATTGAGTTTTTTTTTTTCTCCCCAGAGCTTAACATTTCATTGTGATACTTTTCTAGCTTATTGTAGAAGCAAAACTAACCATTCCAAAAATACCCAAAGGGGAATCTCCCTCACCAAATGTACACTAGAACCTGATGAGAAAAATAACACATTTTGCAAAATGTGTAGTTGGTTTTTTTTTAGATAGATAGATAGATAGATAAAAAGAGCTTCTTTCACTGTATAGTAATTCAGGTAACCCTGGAGATCCAAGCACTCCACAGACATGGCAGGAGGAAGAACTCAGAAAATCACTGATTCCCTGATTCCAATCAGATACCCAGTTGGGTTCATCTCTCTATAACAACGATAACAACAAAGACAGCTTGAGAGTGGAGGAATCCCTCCTCTCAGGCTCACCCCTGCCATAAACTAATCAACTGAGCGCTTCACTTACCCTCTCTGAGCCTGTTGTCTTCATTAATTCAACAACTACTTTTTGAGCATCTAAAATGTACTAAGCACTGCGTCCAGGTGAAGGGGCCAGCCCTGCCTTCCTGAAGACCACAGTCTGGAGGCAAGGGAACTTTCCATTCCATGACGTATTTGTTATTTCTTTGTGCAGGTGTCATGCCTCTGTTCCTCATTAGTTTGGCACATAAAACAAAACACATGAGTGTACAAAAGAACGAATGAGTGAGTGAAACAGGAAGGCTATTTCAATCACTTTATCTCATGCCATTACCACTCTTCTTGTGGTCCTCTTTGTCAAATAACTCAAGCCCAGGTGGTCCACCTTCAGCATGACCTTTCTTTCCGCTAGCCCTCAGGAAAACCTTAGTCATCAGCCACTAACCTTCTCCCTTCATTCTTTTCTAGCACAGTTACTTAGAATCTACTGCCATTCCTCATACCACCCCTGAATATTTTCCTATACCATAAATTCCACAAACATCCATTAAGCTAACAAAACGTACTGCAAAAATGGATAAATGGGATGAAAAAATAAGTTTCTTTGGGTACAAAAGAAAAACCAGAAGCAATGTTGATGAGGGGTCTTCAAAAAGGCCATGGAAATGTATATTATGAAAAATATATGTGCGTATCTCAAAATTGGTTTGCATCATGAAAATAAGCATCTCTTAACTTCAGTTTTTGAACAGATTCTTTGAAGTATCCTTTTATGCAGTAAGCCCTGGGGAGACCGAGGTGTTGGAGAATGTACTGTGTTCTACGTCCCCTGTGGCTGTGGACAGAAGCTCTTTGCAGGTCCCATTCATGGCCACAAAGGGTGTGCTTCATTCTTTGACTCACAGCTATTGAGATACCAGAGCACCCCAAATGCCATCGTGTACTTCCTAGAAGAGCCTTACATTGACAAATGCTACCTGCCACCCATGCTAGCCCCTTATACAATGATTTTCAACCAAAACAGCTACGTTTGCTGTACAAGAAAGTTAGGAGTAGGCTTTGTGGTACAGTGGGTTAAGCTGCCACATAGAACGCCCACATCTCACATTGAAGTGAGGTTTGAGTCTTCCAATCCAGCTTCCAGCTAATGCATCCTGGGAGCAGCGGATGATGGCCCAAGTACTTGGGTCCCTGATACCCATGTGGTTGACATGCATGGAGCTCCTTGCTCCTGGCTTTGAACTGGCCCAGCACAGCCACTGAAGCCATTTGGAGCATGAATTAGTAGATGGAAGATTCTCTCTCCCTCTCTCTCTCTCTTCTCTCATCGTTACCCTGCCTTTCAAGTTAAGTAATTAGTTAATTAAAGAAATAGGTATAACATAAACCAAATTTTACTGAAAGAAAAAGAAATAGGTGGGGGGAAAAAAGAAGCTTAAATTGTCTATCCACTTAATAGTCCATGAATCCCTACACCAACTGCCTGCAGTGTCAAACTCTTATCTCTACCCTTAGTATCATTTTCCCACCACTATTTGAACCATGGTTGAGATACAGGTTTCTCCAGAAAGCATTGCTCAGAAAATAAACTTTAAAAATAAGCAGTACATGAATAGTATCACAGCTGAAAACCACTCGTACACATGTCATCTCAGTTACTATTCATATCGGAGCTTGAGACTCAGAGGGGTACCTGACCAGACCATGGCTCGTGTACTCACTGAGCTACCGTCAGGCAGAGCTGGCATTTATGTCCCAGCTCTTCTGAGCCAAAACCCCAGAGCCAGTCTAGAGGAGGTCCCAGCTGGTCCAGGCCTCATACTCACAAAAAGCTACACATTGAGACTTTATCTGTTACCTCCAATAGCATTAGCTACAGATGTAAAGAGGCACCTCCTGAGAATTAAACAAAGACAACATTCATTATGCAATGCTAAATGTGTGTTGTTTGTGTCACATTATCTGGGCATTTTGACACTCTTATTTTTCAGTGTCTTGAGAATCTCAGTGGAAATTGCCCAGGCTCCTCTCAAACTCTCAGAGCCTCGTCAAATCTCTTCATTTTCCCCGGTGACATCTCTAACAATGTTGCTTACTTGCTGTCACTTTCCCATCTGCAAATAAAACTGATGGGATTTTTCTTGTTTTACAGTCCAGTTGTATGTCTATCTCACCCACTTCACCTCACTCACTGTTCACTGGCCCAGGTGTGACATAAATCTTAGCGAGATCACATGTCCTCGTGCGCCCCAGCCCGAGAGCACCTGCCTGCAGCTCGCCTGCCCGTACTCGCCAGCACGGATGAGGTCTGAACACGCTGCTCCCTACAGAACCCAGCTGGTCGCAACGCATGACTCTACCCTGATAAATGAGCTTCTTCTACCGGCGCTGATGGTGGATTCAAAATAGCAAAGGGAGCCTTTGGATTATTTAAAATCATAATATCTCCAGGCCTCAGTTCCTTCATCCATAAAATGAAGAAAGCAACACCCTAATGAAAATTAATGGAAGATCATCAAGGGCTTCTCACAGCAAATGCAGGCTCTGAACTTTTCATTTCCCTGCTCCTTAATTGGGCACAACGTCTGCCCATCTGAAAGAAGAGGCAGATTTTTCAGAGCCTCTTATGCCTGTTGTAGTCACTCGCCTCACATCAGAACGAGGCCATCTTCATGGGCATCCCCTACTTTGCTCCAGCTGTGCTGCCACATGACCGGTAGCCAGGGGCACCCAGATTCCTGCCCCGCCCCAAGCACCCTCCGCCCTCTGTGCCCATAGGTGTTGTCCAGCTCCTGTAGAGCCATCTCCAGGCCCAGCCCCTGCCCTGGGCACCGGCAGGGCGGGGTGGGGTGTGAGTGCAGATCTTCACAAGCCAACCAATGTTAACCGCTTCCCATTTTTTCCCTTTCCCTATTTATTGTAGCTTTTTAGAAAGTTGATGAGGTGAAATATTCTCCAGCAGAGGAAATAATATAAAGCTTAAAAGTCATTGCTGATGGAATGGTGAAATAATGCCACTACTTTTCTTTGAGCGAAATAATAATAATAATAAGGCAACCTGAGGTGGCATCTGGGGATTCCATTATTGATAGGTTGGAGGGAAACATAATGGCTTTAGATGAACAGGTTTTCCTTTTAACTTGTTAGAGCACTTTGGGATAAAGAGATGAAAAAGACAGGTGCTATACAATAGAGCAAACCTGGCACCAGCTTATTTACATAATTTTGTATAGAAATGCATTGATGTATGAAGTATAAAGTGGCTGTGTTGAATGGTGAAAATATTTTGGAAAACAATCTATTTTCACTACCTAGCTCTAAAATAACAGAACATTGTATGAAATACCTCTTGCTTCTTTGTGAAAATTTATTGGTGGCTTAAGCTCATGTGTATGTGCAGTTTTAAGAAAACATCATCTTTTATGCAATTGTTTTAGGTAATTCTTAAGAATGTGTCCTCTAAGTAAATGAGACATTGAGTGGAGGAGGGGATGGGAAGAAAAACATTTTTGTCTTTTTTATCCACCACGTGGTCTGCTCTTCATTTCTTCATGATTAAAGGCTATCAGGAGGGCTGGAGAGTGTGTGGAGCAAAGATTATAAACAGCAATTTTTGCAGGCCAAATTGCTTCCTAAATGAGGGAGTAGGAGATTGCAAGGGGAACATAGCTGTCTCTTTCGCAGCATGCAAAGGTTTGTGCTGTGTGAGAAACTCAATCCTAACTCCCTTTTGACAAGTGTTCCTTAACAGGCCTCCTAGATATCTGAAACCAATTTTAACCCACGCGGGCCCTCCGCTGACCACAACGCTACCTGAGTGGTGCGGCCCAATTTCCAGGCTGCTCACCAGTCCTCAGGCCTATGGGGTAAGTAAATATCTCAAGAGGCGCCCAAGATCCTCAGGGCTTACACCCCAGCTAGAGGAGGAAGTGTTCTTAAAATTCACTGTCCCAACCGGCGCCGTGGCTCACTTGGTTAACCCTCCGCCTCTGGCGCCAGCATCCCATATGGGCATCGGGTTCTAGTCCCAGCTGCCCCTCTTCCAGTCTGGCTTTCTGCTGTGGCCCAGGAGGGCAGTGGGTCTCCCCACATGGGAGACCAGGAGGAAGCGCCTGGCTCCTGGCTTCGGATCAGCACAGCACCGGCTGTGGCAGCCATTTAGGGGGTGAACCAATGGAAGGAAGACCTTTCTCTCTGTCTCTCTCTCTCACTGTCTAACTCTACCTGTCAAATAAATAAATTAAAAAAAAAATTCACTGCCCCAAGAAGCGTTGCTCTTCTCTTAGCCGTTGTTGCTGATGTTGGCTTCTTCTTGTTTTTAAAACGCAATTTTTATTGTTACCAATACTTTTAACCATAAAATAAGCTTAGAAGATGTAAAAAAAAAAAAGCCATGTGTCCTTACAAACTGCTGCGTGTTGAGGTTTTGACGATTAGGGCTGCACTTTGTAGCTCAAGGGAGTGGAATAAAAATTGCTGAGAAGCAATTAGAAGCGTTAGCAGTGAGTCGGCGTGTCAGGGGATTGGAGAAGAGCAGAGTCGCAGAGCTGGGAGCACCGGGAGAGCTCGTCCAGCTGGCCGCCCCTGGCACGCCCAGGGAAGACAGCGTCTCAGATGTACCCGGGCACAGCACCTGAAGTGAGTGCTCCCAATGTGGCCTCCGGGCCAGCAGCCGCAGCTTCACATGGGAACTTGTTAGATGTGCACACCTCAGACACCAGGCTGAGCTAGGGCTCAGTAGTCTGCCTTTTAACAAGCTCTCCACTTGATCTTGGTACAGGCCAAAGTTGGGAAGCTAGCCCTAAGGTCACCTTCCCAGGGCCCAGCTAGCAGTAATTGAATGTGGCCTTCCCAAGTGGAAGAGGAGTTGAGATCTTCATCCTTTCCCTCGAGGGAACCTCTGTAACAGGAGTGTTTCCAGTGGCCAGATCCAGGTAGTTTCTGGCGTTTTCCACCCTGATGACTTCTAACCCTTTCTAGCCTTGTGACTTTCATCCCAAGACACATGCTGCGAGGACATACTATTAAGGTAAAATAAAATAGAATTTTGTGATGTGGAGGATCAACATGAGAATCCTGCCCTACTCTGAGGTCACAGGATGAGGCTAACCCCAAACTCCTCTCAAGCCTAGTGGCACCAGTGGGGGAAGCACGTATCCATTGAATTTCCTTTGCACTCCCTCAACACAAGGAGCATGTGCTCCCTAAGGACTCCTATCATGGGCCCAGAGACTCCTGTGGCTGAGTATGGTGTCAGGTCTTCAAAGCTGACTCAGGCAAACGCTTTACCACACCCATGGCGGAAACCAGCCAAGGCAAGACGGGGTGGTTAAGGAACGGAAAGAAACATCCTCTTTTCATGCATTGTGAGACTGGTATTGTTTTTACCTTCAGCTTGAAGTGACCTCTCTCTCTTTCTAAACCAGGAACAACTGAAAGAGGATGACGTGGAATGCATTGTCAACCAGGATGAGCTCGCCATGAATTACCAGGAGCAAGGCTCCTCGCCATGCAGCCCCCCTGCCAGGCTGGGTCTGGACCAGAAAGCTTCACCCCAGACTCCAAGCAAGGAGAACATTTATGAGGGAGACCTTGGCCTAGGAAGCTATGAACTCAAGCTTGAACAGACTCTGGGTCAATCCCAGATGAATTAATTGGCATGGAGCGCGCAGATGTCATCACAAGCAATGCAAAGCCCACTGAGGAATGAAAGCCAAGCTGACAACACAGTGCAAGGGAGACGCTGAAAAATGTGTTAAGAACATCAATTGGAGAGACTTGAACCCTTGTCAAATGTATCCTCTCGTGTCTGTGGAAATGAGAATGTATTGTCATCCCTCTATAGTACGCAACTGAATTTAATTGTTTGACAGCAGCCATTTGTATTACTGTAATGGGTGGGATATGGGGTGGGGGAGGGGTCGGGCTGCAGTAAGGATGAACCACATGTGGTAGGCCACAGGGGCTTCTACCCTGTAGGCAGCTCACTTGGATTCAGGATTCTACTCCATTCATCAAGCAGAGTTCAAACATAAGAAGAGGTTCTAAGAGTAAAAATGTGGCTCCTCAGCTAAGGGAATGTCCAATTAGTTAGCAAGTGAGAAGTTTTATATTTCTGCGACTTGGCTCCCAATTGCTCGAAATGACCCCAGGGCTCCATGCAAAGCGGAGATCAGTGTTCCTCGCCTGAGCTGGGGAAGCTCCTGGTCTTGCTGGCCTCCTGTTCACACTGCTTTTTCCCTATGGCCAAACGGGTTGCTAACAGCCCAGTGTGCCTTGAGCTTCCTGCAGTGCCGCTGTCTGACCAGGGAAGGCCCCTTCCAGGGACAGCTGGTCTCTTTTCCCCAAACCATGTTGCACCGGAGGAATGGCCAACATGTCCTTGCTTGCATGTGAGTCACTTCTTAGCTGTGCAGGGTCCCCTGTGTACACTGGGTCATAGAATCCACACACATGTTGCTCCCCAGCAGGCAGGAGAATATTCCTGCATTCACAGTTGATCATGGCACCAGGGTAGACAAGCAGGGAAAAGAGCTGACAATGCATAGAGCCCAAGGAGGACCAGCATTAGGGGTTCTGGACTTCCCTTTACAAGGCGTGGCTCATGGCCCACATTCCAGGGACCAACACAATAGCTTCTAATTCAGCTGCATGACCTGTGCCTTTCAAGCCATAAAGATACCTCAAGTCTAGCTTCTTTTGAAATGCAGATATTAAAGTGAGACTCAACAATGCAGGTGCCCAGGCTGTCCTGAGCTTTCGAGGGAGGTGGGGACCAATGTCTTCCTCAGGCCAGGGCTTAATAGTAAATAACATATGCTTTGCTGATCACTTGTTAGGCCTTAAATATTAACCCTGGTGGTGTCAGGCACACTGCTATCTATGTCAGTTTTCTTGTTTTCCAAACAGTAGAATCTGGGGCACAAATTGTTTTATACCCAGGAAATATAACCTTGTCATTTCAGGTAAATATGGCAAGTGGTGAAGCATGAAGTTTTTCTAACTTGACTTAATCCTAATAAAATTTTATTATAAAGTATGGTTGCATTGGCAAATGCTTTATTTACGGGCATCTTCTCCGTTCAGGTTAATTGGAAATTCTAAGCACTTATATGTGAAGTTAATGTAAAGGAGATGCAAGTGTCCTGTGGCCTGGTAGCAGACACAGAGACTTGCATGACAAGCCTTTGAAGGAAACGAGTGGTGTTGGAGTGGAGAGGATCTTCCAGAGACAGGAATCCTGAGTCAAGCAGAGCGGCGCAGCCTCCTCCTTCCCCACTGGAGGAGACCGGAATTCGTGGAGAGCCACAAAAATAGAAGGAGGAGATAGTAGGGGGTAAAGGAAAGAACAGAAAAAAGTAAGGATTCCTCTTATGTCTGCCCCTGTCCTGTGAAAGGCAGAGATGAGAACTTCGTGTTTTCTTTGCCTTTGTGTAGAGAAAGACACCGAAGGGGAGATCCCCCTACCCCAGGAAAGGCAGACACTGGTGAGGGCACAAGTGAAGAGAAGGGAGAGAAATACTGCATACCGGATGGGTGTGGGATAAGGGGTAAGGGGTTAAGAGTCGAGAGCTAACCCCAGCACCAACCTGCTGAGGACAGAGCCCTCATCCTGTTCAGAAACAACATCTCTTTCCAGCTGAACATCGTGAATGGTTGCCAACAAGGAGAACTGGTTACTGCATAGTCAGGGCTGGGCCACATATCCAGGCTGATTCTAGGTAGGTCCGATAATCATGAGTCAGAAGAAATTCTGCCCACTCACCCCCTTCCCCACCCCACAGGCAATCTTCAAGACCGTACTCCAGTCTGGGATGTATTAGCAGCCTTTTCCCTTATAGTCAGTCCAAGACCCGAGCAGAGGCTAGTGTCCCAGTCAGTAGCTCATACAATCAAATTCTCTTTATGCCCCTGTTGTGAGGGATAATAATTTATGATCTTAAGAAATGCTCTGTGCTTTGATTAGCAGCATCAGGACTGTGAAACTCAAACTATTATTTACTGCCAGTTTCAAATGAATAATACAAGCAAAGGAGCTTCATTCAAACTACTAACACTTCCACCCGTGATTAGAGCTTTAAACAGGACTCTAATTAATTAACTGACAGGTCTCCCTTGAACCTCTTATCATTTGTACATCACAGAGACATTCACAAGTACATGTGCACACATGCAGACTGACACACACACACACACACAGAGTTCCACTCACTATTGAGGACCCTGGTAGATTCATTTGTGATATCCCCCCCCCCCCCGGTACTTGAACTTGTCCAAGCTACTCTGAAGCCTAGTGACAAGTGACATCAGTGTCTTCATTTGTGAAGTCTCCAGAATTTCCTAGAGGGCACTTTAACCTAATAAATCAAAATTGAAAAATATAAGGGCTCTTTAAACCCCCAGCTTAACGTGCAGAACTTTTATTCTAGATACGTGAGAAATCATACATCTGAACAGTATTTATTGAAACAACTCAACTGGCATGCTGATTAAATAAATGACAGCACAGCCATCTTTCTAGAGTCTCATATGTACTGATTTGGGAGGGAGCTTCAAAAAGTTTGTGGAAAAGTCTATTGAGAAAGCACCTACAAGGATTTCAATGTTTTTCCACCAAAATAATCATCGTTTAATTCCATTTTTCCACAAACTTTTTGAAGTACCCTCAGATCGTTAAATAAAAACAGCAAGATGCAGGACAGAAAAGAGGACGTGCAACCATCCTGGCAGACTAAAGAAGACTCTGGAAGTAGGGTTGCTCCTAAGAACCCGGGAGAGGCTTACCTTTCCACATTGTTCTTTTGAGTGTTGTACACTACATAGGTATTATTCAATCAAAGTCAAAGAAAATAATAAGAGTCCTAGGAAATAGCTCATACCAAGTACTAAGACACAATAGGAGATGAAGTTTCAAAATGGAGAAGCTGTTATTTTTCACCATAATCTTTTTTTGCATAAGGCAATGTACACGATGGTATTCATTGTAACACTACTTATCGCTAAATAGTGCAGGGGGAGAAGAAAACACTCAGCAATAGAGATGTCAACTAAAAGGCAGCACACCTGCTAGGCAATGCTCTGCAGCTGTACCTTGGATAGATATGGGTCTAAATGTGTGCAGTCACATAGAACTATTTCCAAGATAGATCATTAGTGAAAAGTTATTGTGGAATGATAGCTGACTGGTGGTCAAAGGAATGGTAGGATTAGGAGCACTGATTGAGAGGGTGTTTTTATTTGTTTATCTGTATTTTTTTATTTTTACACATATCCTATATTCATGTATTTTCTGTATATTAAAATAAATGTAAAGGTATGAAATATGAAAGTGGGTAAAGTAATAAAGCTATCATTATCAGATCCTAAGGTAAGGAGGAGCCCTAACGGTCATAGTCTGTATCAGGTTGGCTTTTAGATGAGGAGGGATAAGGCAGATCAAGAAAAACTTCAAAGAAGAAGTGACATTTGAGTGAAGTCTTGAAAGATGGGAGGGCTTCACCAAAGTGAGGTTCGATCAATAGTATGTGGTAAAGGCCTTCCCATGAAAGGGGACGGAGGGATCTGAAGGAGCCTAGCATGTAAGGGGAATGTGGTTATTCTACATGGCTACTGTACAGGTTGTTTTGGGGTTTGAAGCTAGGACATAGGAGAATAGAGGACATGCTGAAACTGTAGATCAAATTAAGAAGCTTGGGCCATGATCCCGTGAGAATGGGGAGCTATTGAAATATTTTGAACAGGGAAGATAATTACACAGACCGAGGGGACTGTAAGTAATCCTGGAGGCGTGCAATAATCCCGGTGAGGTGTGACTTCAGCAACCCCGGAGAAGGATGATGGGAAACACAGCTAAGGTGCTATCAGAGCGCATGGGGAAGAGGACAGTCCTAGATAAGTTTCAGGGCAAACATCCACAAAGTTGACAGCAGGCTGGATGTGGACCATAGGAAGTTGAACGAGCCCAGATTACTGCAAGGTGATGACTAGTTAATGGTTTCATTCACTGAGAGAGAAATGGGAGAAAACATAGGTTTGGGGAAAAATCAACAAACTCAGCTCGGAAGATGTTGCGCCTGCAGGTCCAATAGGCTTAGGGATGTCCAGCTGCTTCAGTGGAACTGGAGTTTAAGTAGAAGGTGTAGGCTGGAGATGCAGATTTGAGGGGATGGGATGTGCAGCACAGGTTCACCACAGCTTTTTCCAGGGCTATGCGATCCTCTTCATCTTTCTCTAACTCTGCAAAGATCCTATTATGCCCTTCCTGCAAGAGGACTATGTCAGAGTCTCTGAGAAGACACACATATGTTCCTTCAAAAGGTACCATGGCTGATTCTGATTCATGCCCTGGGGAGAGCCACTGACAAGAAGAAGAAAGGAAGGAGAAGAAACAAAGAACTGAGAAGCACTGAATTCAGTGGCGAGACAAAGTGTGCATTGTGGAGCACACCCTGGAGAATCCCTTACTGCTAACCAAGACTGGGCCTTGACAAGGAACGGAGAATTAGATACAGAGGCACGCTGACTTCCGCTGTTACTGTGCTGTGGTCTTACACACCTGCCCTACTTCTCCCTCGCTGAAATAGTTTCACTTGTCAACTCAACTAGAGTATGGTCTCCAACTAATCAAACACTAATGTAGGTGTTGTATTTGGGATTAATATTTAGCATTACTTGGTTTTAAATAAAAGGTATTATGCTAAATAATCCAGGTGGGCCTACAATCAGTTAAAAGATCTTAAGAATAGAACCAAGGGACCTGCACTGTGGTGCAGTAAGCTAAGCCTGCACAAGGAGCGCCAGCATCCCATGGGGGCACTGGATTATGTCCTGGCTGCTCCTCTTCTGATCCAGCTCTCTGCTATGGCCTGGGAAAGCAGTAGAAGATGACCCAAGTGCTTGGGCCACTGCACTCACATGAGAGACCCGGAAAAAGCTCCTGGCTCCTGGCTTCAGATTGGCCCAGCTCCGGTCATTGTGACCATTTGGGGAGTAAACCAGCGGATGGAAGACCTTTCTCTTTGTCTCTCCCTCTCACTATCTATTATTCTACCTCTCAAATAAATAAATAAAATCTTTATTAAAAAAGAATAGAACTGAGATTTTCTGAAAAACATGAAATTCTACCTGAGGACTGCAGCTTCCACTCACGCCCAGCCAGCCTGTCCACGCTGATGGCCTGCTCTACAGGTTGTGCACATTTGTAGCCAAGCTCCACAGTTGTGGAAGCCAATTCTTTTAAATAATATACAGAGACAGCCGGCGCCGCGGCTCACTTGACTAGTTCTAGTCCCGGTTGGGTTCTAGTCCTAGCTGGGGTGCCAGATTCTGTCCTGGTTGCTCCTCTTCCAGTCCAGCGCTCTGCTGTGGCCCGGGAAGGCAGTGGAGGATGGCCCAAGTGCTTGGGCCCTGCACCCGCGTGGGAGACCAGGAGGAAGCACGTGGCTCCTGGCTTTGGATTGGTGCAGCACCAGCCGTGGCGGCCATTTGGGGGGGGTGAACCAATAGAAGGAAGACCTTTCTCTCTGTCTCTCTCACTGTCTAACTCTGCCTGTCCAAAAAATAATAATATACAGATTCAGATGTAAGTGTAGATGTAGATATGGATATAGATGTAGGTACAGACATATGAGGGTGTGCAATGGTGTGTGTGTGTGTGTGTTCTACTGGTTCTGTTTTTTTGACGGAACCATGACGAATAAAGATTTCGGCATTGATAGTGGTTCTAGATGATAGAATCTTAAGAGTGAGTTTCCTGAATTGGTGGTGAGTTTTATGGAATTGGTTCTCTAATCTGATAAGATTTAAATGCATGAATGACTCCATTTCCAGGGATAACAAGTCCACACTGGCCATCTATAGCATGATGTGGCAATACAGGCATGCAAAATGATGCTCTTGGTTGCTGCTAAGCAAATATCTATCAAAGGCAAGGCGTTTGCCACCTTCCTGAAGTGGGGGATGCCTGGCACATGGGCCCTAAAAGGCCTGCACAATCAAAATCACTAGGTCTGGCTCTGCCAAGGTAACTGCAGGCAGGACTCGAACTTCGATAAATCCATAGCGGGCTAATTTTTAAGCTGATAACTTTGTATGGCCCATAAATGATATTATGGATATTCAAATGGCCCTTGGCACCAACAAGATTCCCACCCCTGCATCAAACTACAGGAGTATAATGAGATTTGATGGTTGCTTCTAACCGTGCTGAAGGAAGTGCAGAAAGAAAAGGATGAACTGACGGCTTCAAATTCCCAGCCCAAACACCACATAAATGATCTAAATACTTCAGCGTCGGCACTTAAATCAATCCCAACTTCCTTCGGCTACAGAGCTGAGACTTCTGAAAACCAAACCTAGAGGCCATCTGTGAGTGCCTGGGTTACGATGTAAATTGAATTCCCAACCTCACTAAGTGATTTCTGTTAAACAGAGGGCATTGATCGGGAAGGAATAGGATCGTGCAAACTGGCGTGGGGATATATGAAAAGACCTTGGTGAAGCTGAGGACATCAAGTCCCTAAATTTCACTGAGTCTTCTTTACTGTAGAAGTAGCCCTTCCACCCACCTGAAGAAGCTGACATTGCGTTGTCCTAAAAACATGTAATGTGGGGCAGGCGTTGGTGTGGTGGTCAAGGTGCCTCTTAGGATATACACACCCCGTGCTGGAGTTCCTGGGTTCAAGTCCCGACTCCACGTCCTGCCATTGCACACCAAGGATGGCAGCAGGTAATATTAAAGAATTTGGGTTCCTGCTACCCATGTGGGAGACTTGCACTAAGTTCTGGCTCCTGGCTTTGGTCTGGCCCAATGGATGAAAAATATCTTTCTCAGGACCAGCATTGTAGTGTAGTGGGTAAAACTGCCGCTACCTGTGACGCAAACATCCCTTACGGGCGCTGGTTCAAGACTGGCTGCTCCACTTCTAATCCAGCTTCCTGCTAATGGCCTGGAAAAGCAGCAGAAGGGAACCCAAGCACATGGGCCCCTGCACCCACGTAGGAGACACAGATGAAGCTCCTGGCTTCTGGCTTCATCTTGGGCCAGCCCCAGCTGTTGCAGCCAACTGGGGAGTGAACCAGTGGATGGAAGATCTCACTCTCTCTCCCTTTCTCTCTGTGACTGGCTTTCAAATAGTAAATAAGTCTTTATAATAAACAATATATATATATCAAATAAATAATATATATTTTAAACATGTAATGCTATGGCCTGCTGCTGCCTTGCAAGATGTGGGTATACGTGTGATCCACAGGGAAGTAAGCTATACTCCTAAAGAACTGTATGATCTCTCCAATTTATACAGACATAAATCTGACTAACAGCAAAGGAACTTGAAGTGCCACACCTGCCTTGATATATTGTAGAGGAAGAAATTCAAACACATAGGGAGATGAGAATGTTAGGGTTGATTTGTCTTTTAAGATCTGCTCACTCACCCTGGAAATATCCAGAAGACACATCTTTCATGACTGTGAAAAATAAGTTTGTGAAAGGAGCTCCAGTGTCCTTGAATAGCTCTCTAATCACTGTTCTCTGCAGGCCAGGAGCTATGCAGGAACTGTTGTCACTTAACAACAGACACCTAAATGCAATGGAGGTAAGTGGATGCAGGGCTGGCTCTCAGTCACCAAGGATAGAACAGATGCAGTCGCCACGACAGGCAGCAGTGTCAAGGTATCAGTCTGAATAGTATGACTTTGGGGCCAGCGTTGTGGTGTAGCAGATGAAGCCACTGCCTGCAGTGCTGGCATCCCTACAGGCGCCAGTTTGAGTCCTGGCTGCTCCTATTCCGATCCAGCTCTCTGCTATGGCCTGGGAAAGCAGTAGAAGATGGCCCTAGTCCTTGGGCCCCTGCGCTTGTGTGGGAGGCCCAGAAGAAGCTCCTGGCTTTGGATCAGCACAACTTTGGTTGTTGCAGCCATTTGGGAAGTGAATCAGCAGATGGAAGACCTCTCTCTCTGTCTCTCCCTCTCACTGTCTGTAGCTCTACCTCTCAAATAAATAATAAGTTAAATCTTTTTTTAAAAATGACTGAAGCATTTGCAAAAATAGTATGACTTGCAGAGTCCAATGTCATTGTCTAGCATATGATGGCATTCCTAGAATTAAAATAGATGGGAAGCCTAGTGCTTCTTCATTTGTATAAGCAGAAGAGTTCTAAATCAAGTAAATAAAAGTCTAACAAGTCTAACTTGAATCATAAAAACGAAGTTACAGTTCCTCAATCAATGCCCAGATTTGGCTTACTCTTCAGCTACGGAAGCCCTTGAGCGCAGAGGAAGCCAGAGCCGCTTGAGGAAGGGTCCGGCTCTATGGGCACACTCTTCCACTGTGACCTTCTCCTGGTCTTCCCTCAAGAGACCCATGGCCTCTTCCCAGGGTGACTCTGTACTAAGGAAAGGAAATAAGGGACTCTTTCAGGGATTCTGGGCACTGACTCTGAACTGACACTAACTCCAGGAGAGAGAAAACATCACTGTGACCCACCAGAGAGCGCAGGGCTTACATGGAGGTGGGTGATCAACGCAGTTTAACTTAAGTTCATTGCACAGCAGATCCCCAAATCTTTCCTGTGGCTGTTTTCCCAGGTCTGGAAAGTATAATCATAATAGACACCTTGGCTCGGCACCTGGCAGAATCCCCACGTTGGTTCCCTGCTTGTATAGGGAGAGCTATTAGGTTGGGAAAGGCAAATGGAAGCCTCTAGAATGTCCTTTACCTACAAAAATGGTCCATCAATAGCAGTACCACTTTCCTGGAGAGGTTGTAATGATTAGCACAACCACCAAGGACTTGAAAGATACAGCAGGGGCCAGCACTGTGGCGTAGCAGGTAAAGTCGCTGCCTGTAGTGCCTGCATCCCATATGGGTGCCAGTTTGAGTACCGGCTGCTCCACTTCTGATCCAGCTCTCTGCTATGGCCTAGGAAGGCAGTAGAAGATGAACCAAGTCCTTGGGCCCCTGAACCCATGTGGGAGACCCAGAAGAAGCTCCGGCTCCTAGCTTCGGATCAGCGCAGCTCCGGCCGTTGCAACCAATTAGGGATTGAACCAACAGGTGGAAGACCTCTCTCTCTCTCTCTCTCTCTTTCTCTCTGCCTCTCCATCTCTCTGTGAAACTCTGACTTTCAAATAAATAAATAATTCTTTAAAAAAAAAAAGATACAGCAATGGCGATTCCTACAACACTCCAGTGCAACTTGACTACTTGACCTGTGTAGAAGACAGAAGAATCTTGGAGAACAAGGAGTGAATTTTTATAAGCCTGTTCAGGTAATGGCTCAGATTTCAGCTAGTGCCATTGTTTGACCAGTTATCACATCCCCTCATAGCTGTCAATGCAGCTATTGATCTGACAAATGCCTTTTTCTCCATACCTGTTAGTAAAACCACCCGAAGCAGTTTTCTCTGCTGGAAAAGCCAGCAGTATGTTTTCACTGTCCTGCTTTAGTAACTTATCAAGTTGCCTGCCTGTCTCATAATTTAATCTGCAGGAAACTTGATCATCTTTCCCTTCTCTGAGACATCATGCCAGCCCATTACATTAATAATATTTGGACCTAATAAGTAAGAAGTAGCAATTACTGTAGGCATGCTAATTTAAAAAATGAACACTTCAGATATTGGGAAATAAATAAAATGAAAATTTAGGGGCCTTCAACTTTAGTGAAGTGGCCAGGCACCCAGTGGTATGAGGCATGCTGAGATACCCCCTCTGAGGTAAGGATAAGTGGTTATATTTGCCTTTTCTTTAACCAAAAACACATGATGCATCATGGCTTGGATTACGGAGTCTTCATATTCCTCATTTTCTATTCCACCTCATTTGCCACCATTATGGGTTGAATGGGGTCACCCAAAGTGACCTTATTTGGATACAGGTCTTTGCAAATATAATGAAGTTAAGCTGAGGTAATACTGGATTAGGGTATACCCTAACTCTAATGACTAGTGTCTACAAGGAGAAAAACTTGGGGAAGAAGGCTCTGTGACAATGGGCCAAGATAGAAGTGATACATCTATAAGCCTATGAATGCCAAGGATTGCAGCAACCACCAGAAGCCAGAAGAGAGGCATGGAACAGACTTTCCCTCAAAACCTCCACTAAGAACCAACCCTGCCAACACCCGGATTTCCTGATTTCCTATTTGCAGCCTCTGGAACAGTGAGGGAATATATTTCTGTGTTATTTTAAGGCATATAGTTAGTGGATTTGTTACAACAGACACAGGAAACAAATACAACAAATGACCTGAAAAGCTACTAATTTTAAGTGGGACCTAAAACAAGAGCAGGCTATACAACAGGTCTGGGCTGCTGTGCAAGCTATTCCACCATATGAACCACCTGATCCAGCAAATCTGATGCTGTCTCGGGCCTCAGAATCAGCCCTTAAGGCATTTGGACTGGCTGAAAAGCCCATGAGAGTATTTCAGGCATGGGAAGCCAAGACACTCTGGCAAAAAAAAAATGACCTAAATGAAAGATCTTTGTGAGTGATATCCCAGTGGAAAGAAGGGGCCATCAAAGAAGGAGGTACCTTTCTCTGCAGGGAGGAGAGAACTTCCACTTTGATTATGGCCTTGTCTAAATAAGGTCGGAGTTTGTGGATTCAAAAGTTTGAGTCCATGAGTTCGGCAGCTCAGGACAAGAGCCTCGGGTGATCGCTGATGTCATAAATAAAAGTGTCAGTTGTTAAATCAACAACAGGAGTCACTGTGCACTTGTTCCCCATGTAGGACCTCTGTCCTTAATGAGTTGCACTACGAGAATTGACGGTAAAACAAGTCTTCAAACAATATACTTTGTGTGTCTGTGTGAGTGCAAATGGTTGATATCTTTACTTAGTATAGAATTTATCTTCTGTATATAAAGATAATTAAAAATGAATCTTAATGAAGAATGGGATGGGAGAGGGAGTAGGAGGTGGGATGGGAATGGGGGTGGGAAGCCGGGTATGGGGAGAAGAACTGCTATAATCCAAAAGCTGTACCTATGATATTTATATATATTAAATAAAGGCTTTCTAAAAAAAAAAAAAAAAAAGATCTGATGCTGTGTGAAGCAGAAGTGGCAGAGAGAGGCACTGCTTGGGAGCCATTGTCAGGCACCGACAGATGGATCTCAGCATAGATCCCCGGGATTTTGGAGAAAAGCCCTGGTATCGCCTGCACATGATCACTTCCCTTTGAAGAAGCAATTCTTAGTGTGCTACTGGGCCTTAGTGGACACAGTTAACCATGGCTGCTATGTGACCTGACATGCTCATTATGAACAGGATGTCCTCTGACCCACCAAGACATAAAGCTGAGTGTACAAAGCAGCATGTCTTTCTTGCATGGACATAATATATACAAGCTTTCAAGCAGGCCCCAGAGACCCATATAATTTACATGAGGGAATGACCCAATGGTCCATGTTCCCTCTGCTACTATTTTCCCTCCTCTCTCCCAGCTTCACCTATAGACTCGTGGGGAGTTCCATATGTACAGTTGCCTGATGAAGAGAAAACTCAAGCTTAGTTTATAAACAGTTCTGCATGCCATGTGGGCACCATCTCAAAGTGGAAAACTACCTGGTGGTGGATTGATTACACTGGACCACTTCCACCATGGAAAGGGCAGTATTGTGTTCTTACTAGAATAGATACTTGCTTGGATCTTTTTTTTTTTTATTTTTTTATTTTTTTATTTTTGACAGGCAGAGTGGACAGTGAGAGAGAGACAGAGAGAAAGGTCTTCCTTTTGCCGTTGGTTCACCCTCCAATGGCCGCCACGGCCGGCGCACTGCAGCCGGCGCACCACGCTAATCCGAAGCCAGGAGCCAGGTGCTTCTCCTGGTCTCCCATGGGGTGCAGAGCCCAAGGACTTGGGCCATCCTCCACTGCACTCCCTGGCCACAGCAGAGAGCTGGCCTGGAAGAGGGGCAACCAGGACAGGATCGGTGCCCCGACCGGGACTAGAACCCGGTATGCCGGCGCCGCAAGGCGGAGGATTAGCCTGTTGAGCCACGGCGCCGGCCCTTGCTTGGATCTTGATTTGCCTTCCAGGCAAGAAATACTTCTCCCAAAACTGCTATCTTTAGACTTACAGAACTTCTTATCCACCTTCATGGTATTTCACACAGCGTTGCTCCTAAACAAGGTACTCACTTCACAGCAAATGACATGCAGCAGTAGGACCACACTCATGGAATTCACTGGCCTTACCATGTTCTCCAACATCCTGAAGGTGCAGGATCGATACAACGTGGAAAGGCCTTTTGAAAACTCAGTTACAGTGCCAGGGAGGTGGAGGTAGAACTTTGCAGTGTCCTCCAGGAAGCCATTCTGCTTTAAATCAATGCCAAACAGGCAGTATTGCTTCTCTAGTCCTCATATTCATGGGTCCCGGAGTACAGAGATGAAAATGGGCATGGCATCACTCATTATTACCCCTAGCAAAATTTTCTTTCTGTTTCCCCAAACATGTTCTTTTACTCTAGAGGTCATTGTTCTAACTTCCACTGGGACACTCAGCAAGGATCCCACTGCACTGAAATTGGAGCCTGCGGTCAGTCCTTGTGAGTCTCAACCAACAGACAGGGAAGGGAGTTGCTGTACTGGCTGGAGTTCTTATTCCTGATTGCCAAGGAAGAATTGAGTTGCAACTTTACAATGGGAAGAAGGAAGAGTATGTATAGAATAATGAAGATCTCTTTGGGCATCTTTTAGTACTACCATGTCTTGTGATTGAAGTCAATGGAAAACTTCAGTACAGTTCAGACAAAACCTCTAAGGACCCAGACCCTTCAGGAATACAGGTTTGGGTTACTCTGTGAACCCAAGAACCAGTCCTAGCTAAGGTGCTTGTTGAACAAAGGTACCATGTTTAATGGGTAGTGAAAGAAAGTACTTAGAAATACCAGCTGCAACCACATGGTCAGTTGTACAAATGAAGACTAATAACTATGATTAGTTCTCCCTTTTTATAAATATGTTATAAACACATTACGCAAATAGTTTTTTTTCTTCCCTTTCTTACACAGTCATCATCTTCCATAAAATCTATCAATAAGAGTTAACTAAATACGATAGTAAGCCACAGAAAAGAATGAAAATCATGTAAGAACAGCATTCTCTTCTGGGGAAAGTGTTAAAGATATTTCCAGTTGTACCCAGGAAAGCTGTAGCATTCGTAGGAAGTATAACTTTATTGTTGTCTTTATGTGGAGATTGAATAGAACTTAAGGAGATACATATGGGTGTCAAGTTAACAAGGACAGACTTTCATGGTAATGTTTACATGTCCATTTGGCTAGAATCCAGTCCCTAGCTAGTGAATCAAACACTAACCTAGGTGTTGCTGTGAAGATATATTTTACAGATATGACAAATGTTCATAAATAGTGTATTTATTTGCATGCATTTCATAAATACAACTTTAGGAACATAGCAATTCTTCCCACCATACCCACCCTCCCAGCCACACTCCCTCCCTTCTTCCTCGTCCCTCTCTTATTCCCAGTCTTATTTTTTACTGATCTTTTTTTTTGTAGTTTTATTTAATGAATATAAATTTCCAATGTACAGCTTATCAATTACAATGGCTCCCCCCCCCATAACTTCCCTCCTACCCGCAACCCTCCCCTCTCCTGCTCCCTCTCCCCTTCCATTCACATCAAGATTCTCTTTATATACAGAAGATTAACTTAGTATATATTAAGTAAAGATTTCAACAGTTTGCACCCACATAGTAATACAAAGTGAAAAATACTGTTTGAGTATTAGTTATAGCATTAAATCACAATGTACAACACATTAAGGACAGAGATCCTACATGAGGAGTAAGTGCACAGTGACTCCTGTTGTTGACTTAACAAATTGAAACTCTTGTTTATGGCGTCAGTAATCACCCTAGGCTCTTGTCATGAGTTGCCAAGGCTATGGAAGCCTTTTGAGTTCGCCAACTCTGATCATATTTAGACAAGGTCATAGTGAAAGTGGAAGTTCTCTCCTCCCTTCAGAGAAAGGTACCTCCTTCTTTGATGACCTGTTCTTTCCACTGGGATCTCACTCACAGAGATCTTTCATTTAGGTCATTTTTTTTTTGCCAGAGTGTCTTGGCTTTCCATGCCTGAAATACTCTCATGGGCTTTTCAGCCAGATCCGAATGCCTTAAGAGCTGATTCTGAGGCCAGAGTGCTGTTTAGGACATCCGCCATTCTATGAGTCTGCTGTGTGTCCCACTTCCCATGTTGGATCATTCTCTCCCTTTTTTTATTCTATCGGTTAGTATTTTCAGACAGTCTTGAATATGTGATCCCTTTGACTCTCAGTCCTATCATTATGATCAATTGTGAACAGAAATTGATCACTTGGACTAGCAAGATGGCATTGGTACACACCACCTTGATGGGATTGAATTGGAATCCCCTGGCACGTTTCTAACTCTACCATTTGGGGCAAATCAGCTTGAGCATGTCCCAAATTGTACATCCCTTTCCTATCTTATTCCCACTCTTATATTTAACAGGGATCACTTTTCAGTTAAGTTTCAACACTTAATAATAACTGTGTATTAATTACAGAATTCAATCAATAGTATTAACTAGAACAACCAAAAAAAAAAATACTAAAAGGGATAAAGTATTAAGTTGTTCATCAACAGTCAGGGCAAGGGCTGATCAAGTCACCGTCTCTCATAGTGTCCATTTCACTTTAACAGGTTTCCTTTTTGGTGCTTGGCTAGTTGTCACCGATCAGGGAGAACATACGATATTTGTCCCTTTGGGACTGGCTTATTTCACTCAGCATGATGTTTACCAGATTCCTCCATTTTGTTGCAAATGACTGGATTTCATTGTTTTTTTTGTTTGTTTGTTTTTTGTTTTTTTACTGCTATATAGTATTCTATAGAGTACATATCCCATAATTTCTTTATCCAGTCTACTGTTGATGGGCATTTAGGTTGATTCTAGCTCTTAGCTATTGTGAATTGAGCTGCAATAAACTAAGGTGCAGACCGCTTTTTTGTTTGCCAATTTAACTTCCTTTGGATAAATTCCAAGGAGTGGGATGGCTGGGTTGAATGGTAGGGTTATATTCAGATTTCTGAGGAATCTCCAGACTGACTTCCATAGTGGCTTTACCAGTTTGCATTCCCACCAACAGTGGGTTAGTGTCCCTTTTTCCCCACATCCTTGCCAGCATCTGTTGTTGGTAGATTTCTGTATGTGAGCCATTTTACTGCTCTTAAATAGTTGATTTTAAGAAGGTTAAGCTGGATAATCTGGGTAGCCTGATCAGTCTGTTGAAAGGCCTTCATTCTGTGACGAAGGAAAAATTCCACCCGTGCACCATGCCGTCGGTCCCTGCCAGACTCCCAGCCTGTCCTTTCTGACTGGATGCTCCACAGATACCACACTTCTGAGTCAGCCCTCACTGCCTCCTAAGTGCCGACCCCTTGCACTCCATCTGTCTCTACAGCTCCCTCCCTCCAGACTAGAACAGCAGGAAAAAGCCTGTCAGCGGAATATTCACAAAAATAAATGAAACAAGTAGATTATTTGATGAAATCAAATGTTTGAAAGGAGCTCTTCGGGGATTTATTTCTTAAAAACATCTTCCCTGCTAGATTCTGATTTATTCAAGGACTTGATTTTGTTCCCCACTCCTTGTCTGTATGCAGCACAATTGAAGGAGTGCTGATGTACCGAAGGACGACCCTGAAGCGAAATCCTGAAGCACTTGTGAGATTAGCAAAGAAGCATTCCAGAGCATTCATTATTCATGGAGGGCAATGGTTAGGCGGGATGCGGGGGTGGTTCCAGGGAGTAAGACGTTTGTCTATATAATGTGGAAGGTTCCATATGCCTCCAGATATTGTCCATCAATCTGTCGTTCATTCTGTTCAACAAACAGTGATTAAACTCTTACAACGCGCGGCTGCTAATCAAGGTTAGGAATTACCAACGTCAGCATCACTAATGGGATAAATAAAGATGGAACAGAAAGAGTAATGATGAAGTCCAAAAAGTGCATTAATTCAGAGACATGATAGCCCACTCACTATCACCCAGATGGATTCCTTTTAGAAATGCATGGGGTGGAAAGAGTGCGCCAACAACCTGGCTTGTAGATAAAGGAATCACAGGACCAGCCGGCGCCGCGGCTCACTAGGCTAATCCTCCGCCTTGCGGTGCCAGCACATCGAGTTCTAGTCCCGGTCGGGGCACCGATCCTGTCCCGGTTGCCCCTCTTCCAGGCCAGCTCTCTGCTGTGGCCCGGGAGTGCAGTGGAGGATGGCCCAAGTGCTTGGGCCCTGCACCCCATGGGAGACCAGGAGAAGCACCTGGCTCCTGGCTTCGGATCAGCGCGATGCGCTGGCCGCAGCGCGCCTACCACGGCGGCCATTGGAGGGTGAACCAACGGCAAAAGGAAGACCTTTCTCTCTGTCTCTCTCTCACTGTCCACTCTGCCTGTCAAAAATTTAAAAAAAAAAAAAAAAAAAGGAATCACACAGGACCATCTGAGTACAGACCTGGAGGGGCCAGTTTGTCTGTGTGTCAGCATCCTCTCTGTGCCCCCCTCCCTACTGGGGTCTGGCCAGCTGGAGGGGAGCACCTCAGCAAGGACCCAGTGCAGGCGATCAGGTTCAGATGTCCCCTACTTCATAACGTGGCCCAAACCAACACAGAACCAGATAATAAAACTCACCAACACCATGCTTCGTCTACAGGCAGCTCCACAGTGGAGCAACCCCATTGTTCATTCATCTAGCAGATGGCAAGCATGTAGGCTATGCTGATTAAATAGAACTGAACTGAATTAAATCTTGGCCGGTTGTACCTGGCACTATCTCCATAGGGAAAAGGTGAAAGTGGCAAAGAGAAGAAAAAGAAATATTCCTTTAGCCTTGATGTGGGCCTCCCTTTTCCATATATGAAAATTCATTTCATCTTCACAATAACCTTGGAAGCATCACTTATAAGCCTCACTTTCTGAGCAGGGACCTGGGTGACAGGTGTTAAGCCCAAGGCCTAAGAGCACCCAGTTGATTAGTGGCAGAGGGGAATTTTGAACCCAGGACTACATAGTCCCCACTCTACTAGGCTTCAGGAAATTTTAGTACCTACCTGTCAAAATGCACAAGAGCAGTTAATGCACCAGCATTGGGGAAGGGAAGCAGAAATATGCACCCTAGCTCTACAGGGCTGTGGCTGTCAGTTTATAAGAGACCTTGAGCCAGAGCCATCCAAGGAAGCTTCTCCCAGATTCCTGATCCACAGAAACTGTGCAAAATGTACTCTTGTTTTAAGCACTATATTTCAGGATAGTTTGTTATGCAACAAGAGAAAATTCCAATGAAAAGTTCCTGGACACAAAAAAGAAGTGTGTATCCATCTATATCGTTAAGCACATTTTTCCTAGCAAAGTATAAGACCAGACCTTTTGCCTCTCCTAACCTTGGTGCATATATATATATATATATATATATATATCATCAGTGCATATATAGATGCAAATATCTGACTTCCCTAACCCTAATCCCTGAGTCCAGAACTGAACTGATGGTGGCAGCAAGAATACAACCACCACAACAATCACACTTCCTGTGATCAGGATCCACGGTCACCAAAGGTCCTACACTGAGACGAATGAGTGAGAGGAAAGCAGCCACATGCTCATGCTAGATACCATGGGGAGAAGGCGGGGAGAAATTGCTGCCCTGACTTCTGGGAGCTTCCAATGTGGACATAAGGATAAAGGGAAAATGGTGATGTCTTATATAGCAAAATTAGGCTTAAGAGAAACCACAAAAGGACAAGGATTATGGAACTGGTTCTCCCCACCCTTGCTGTACATTGGACTCCTCTGTAGAACCTTAAAAACTACTGATGGGACCAGCACTTGGTGCAATGATTAAGTCGTTGCTTGGGATGCTCACATCAGAGTGCCTGGTTCAAGTCCCTGTTCCTCTGCTTTTGATCTAGCTTCCTGCTGATGATCACCCTGTCAAGCAGCAGGTGATGACTCAAGTACTTGGGTCCTTTCTACCCACCTGAGAGACTTAGATTGAGCTTTGGCTTGGTCCAGCCCTGGCTGTCATGGTATTTGGAAATGAACAGACAGAAGATCTCTCTGTGTCTGTTTCTGTGTTTCCCTTTGTCTCTCTCTCTTCCTTCCCAATAACATGAAAATAAATATAATTTTAAAACCTACTGATGTCTGGGTCCCACCCCCAGAAATTCGGACTTAATTGGTGTGGGCTGTTGTCTGAACTTAAGGATGTTTTTAAAGTTTCCCAGGTGGTTCTGATACTCAGGCAAGGCTGAGAACCACCAGGTTACAAGAACTTTCCTGGAGGTAGAGTGGTAATCTGGCTGCAGAAAATCATCAAAGGCTTGCTGGAGGGAGCAGTAGTTGGTTTGGGCTGAAAAAGATTTCAGAAGCTAGGGAGGACTCCAGGGGAAGGTGGAACAGGAGCAAGCTGTGACGGCAGAGGTGCTGTCACATTTCCTGTTGCAGGAAGAAGCACACACAGGCTAAACAGCAACTGCAAGGTGGCGAGCATACTGCTAGCATTTATGTCTAATTCTGGCCCCTTGGGCTGCAACTAAGTGCTCGGCCAAGACCCCTGTCCGGCTATAAAAGCGCCAACTCACAAAACCTGTGAATCATCAAGTTCTAAATCCTTGGCATGCAACACATTTGGGGTATCATTTCAGGGAGGCACAGCTGCTGCCTGAACAAAAGAAGAAAAAATAACCATTCCCTTCAACCCCCCTCCCAACCCCCCGTGACCACACAACATCATCCACCAAGCACATGGCTTGAAATTGTCTCCTTTTCACGAACACCAGACCCGAAGATGAGAACTGCATTGGAATTTGGCTCAACTCTGGCTCAGTAAACCATGGCTGTGGGTCTTGACATTTATCTTTTTCCCGGTGAAACCTTGACCAAGAACCACCTCCTGCCCTTAACTCTTACCCCTGTAGTCCGTAACAGCTAGCAATGGAGAGACGATGGTTGGTTCATTCAGGATTTGCGGTGATTACTGCTGACTCAGAGGCCCATTGCTGTGCTTTATGTCAAGAACAGGTTAGCTCTCTTGCTATCCATCATAGTTAGAAAGGGAGGCCTAGAACAATGCTTCTCAAGTTTAATGAGCATTTGAATGCGCTGAGGATCTTGTTAAAATGCAGATCCAGGTTAAGAAAGTCTGGGTGGGACCCGAGAACGCACATTTCCAGACAGTTGCCAGGTGAGGTTGATCTGCTGATCCACGGTCCACAGTTCCAGTAGCCAGAGACCACAGCAGGATTTGTCAGACTTCAGGCCTGGTTATCTGTCAAGGGTCTACAGACAAGTTGGCAGTTTCAGAGATAAAGCAACAGCAAGAACTATTTTATTCGCTGTCATGTCATTCATTTGAGATATTAGCTGTGAGTTTCACAGAACTCCTTTCATTTTTAAAGTCTGCCCAGGTATGATAAGGATGGTACTAGTCAGTTTTTCCCAGACAATCTTCCAGGTAACAGGGCACAGCTCATCATGATTAATGTAACGAATGTTGTCACTTTATTTGGGCATCATTATTTACATTTGTCCAATAAGCATTTCGGTTGCTAGTATTGTGTCACCACCATTCACAAAACTGGATCAATGACTCAAATGTAGTTCACTGGGGCCCAAAAGTGGGGAAGGAAATGGTAAGGTAAGTGCTACAGTTCAGAAAGGTGTACACATAAGAAGCAAACAAGACTCTAGTGGATGGAGGGCTGTGATTGTGGTGGCCACGCCAGGTGAATCCACATGGATGACAACTAACAAAATACTGTTAGGTGGTCAGGAAGGGCTTTGCTAGGCAAATGAAAATGTCCATGGGGTGGAGGTGGGAGATGGGCATTTAGTGCAGCAGTGGAGATACCAGTTGGGGTGCCCGAATCCTCTCACCAGGGTGCCTGGGATCAAGTCCTGACTCTGCCTGCACTTCCAACCTTCTGCTAATGCATTCCCCAGAAGGCAACAGTGATGGCTCAAAGACTCTGGCCCCTGCTACCCATGTGGGAGACCTAGATTGTGTTCCTGGCCTCTGGCTTCTGCTTGGGCCAGTGTAGACACTCTGGGTTGAACCAGCAAATAGAAGATCTCTGTTTGTTTCTCTTTGTCTCTTTGCCTTTCAAATGAAATGAAAATAAAAATAAATCAAGTTTTTAAAGGTCCATACACATACAGCTTTAGTCAGGATATTGGTAGTCATCAATTTATCTCGTGGTCTCTATTCAACAAATAATTAATGAGAGCCTATACTATGCCAGACACTGTCTCTGCCTCACACAAAGCTTCCATTCTAGCAGAAGACATACTGTAGCCACCAGTGTTGCTCAGAAAATTATGTAGTATAATACCAAGTGACAGTATCAAGAGGGCAGAGGATTAGTAGTGTAAAGATGACTGAGAATGTAGAGTGAGGAGTAGAGTGGAGCTGGGAGCTTCAAACAGCCTGACCAAGGTGGGCCTCTGTGAAAAGATGGCATTGAGCAAAGACTTGACAAGAGTGCGAGAGGCAATATCTGAAAGGAGAAGCTTCCAGTCTCATCTGGACATTCAGGACCACAAGGAAACAAGAAAGTAAGCCAGGGGAGAGTTGTGGAAGACCAGACCAGAGTACAACTGCATAGGAGAACGGGGCAGTTTGGGTGGATTCTTTTTTTTTTTTAAGATTTATTTATTTTTTGTAAGGTGGAGGTAGAGAGAAAGAATCTTCTATCCGCTGGTGCACTCCACAAATGGCTGCAACAGCCAGAGTTGGACTGATCCAAAGCCAGGAGCCAGGAGCTTCTTTCCAGTGCAGGGGCCCGAGGACTTGCGCCATCATCCACTCCTTTCCCAGGTGCATTAGCAAGGAGATGGATCAGAAGTAGAGCAGCTGGGACTCGAACCAGCATTCACATGGGATGCTGGCACTGCATTCTTATAAAGACTTTGCTTTTACTCTTAGTGAAATGATAACCAGTAGGATGGGCCATAAATAATGGACAAAATCTGACTTTTACAAGGAATGCTCTGACTGCTCTATGCAAATGGACTCTAAGGAGACAATGACAGAAATAAGGTATTTGTCCATTATTGCTGTGTAACAGACAATTGCAAAACCCCATTGGGTTTTAGCTTAAACATCTGTGAGTCACTTGATGACTATGGCTGGGTGGTTGTGGCTGATTATGGTTGGGTCCCACTGGGGTGGTCTCCCTGGTTAGCCCTGCTCTACCTCCCATACTGCTCTGGGACCAGCAGGCTAGACCTGGAATTCTCCTTTCACTGGAATCATTGGCACACAGATGGCATTTTTAAGCCATGATCCTGATTCAGCATTGAGGTTGCATATCAAATCAAATTGTGGCCACTGAGTGCAGGACTTTATGGCTATGTCACATAAAGACTACACAGTGAGTCTCTGCTTTCACTTGTCACACTACGAATGTAGAGGAAAACGGACCCAATCACGTCTTCAAATGGGTGATAAGACATAATTTACCTTTCACTTCATGACACTGGATGCCACTAGAAACCATTTTTAAAATTGATCATATCAACTATATTGCTTGAGTTATATCTCAAGGTTGGATATTCAGTTGAACGGAGCAGCCTAAACTCATCACTTCAAGAGCTGAAAAAAACATGTTTTTAATGTTAGGGATAAAGCATCAAGATTCTTGAGAAAGAAAATGCAGACAACTTCATCCCTGTAAGTGGCCATTCTCCAAGACAATTTTCTTCCCTTCCAAAAGAGGGAAATTACAGGGTTTATTAGTGGGCATATTTAAAAGTCATATGTAAATATTGTGACAGAATTAGAAGAGAATTTACAAATACAACCAAAGAGTACATGACAAATCCATTCATCATCGTCTTCCATGGTGAAATACCCAGGTCTCCTTAGTAAGACTTGCTCCTCAAATATCAGTGCTGATGGACATCGGGACCATGAGAAAATGCTCTCTACTTTGGGATTCATGCTCTATTCAGATATTCAGAATTATCTCACAGAGCCACCCTATGTGCTTTTTCATTACCAAAGACTTTTCAGTTAAGATTGTCAAGTTCAGGAGAAACCCCAAGGTAGGAAAAAGCAATAGCCTGGATGGAGAAACCAGTTGATGGTTCAAACTCCACCCCAGAACAAGGAATGTATGCGTGGCTTGAAGACTGTCACCTGTATCATATCTCTCACTGGGATGAAACTATGAGGGTTTTGACTGAATGCAGTTTTAATTTTACTATGAAAAAAAAGAGCATTACATTTTCTCCCATGAAATCAGTGGTCTACACTTCTATGAAATGCCTGCTAGGTAGCTCTTAGATTGCTAACTCTTTGGGAAACACATGCCAAGAAGCTGCCAGCAAATCCATTTATTCCCGCACCTGCCACCAGCCAGGCTACACTAAGTACCTTTGACAGATAGCCTAAGAAGACATGCAGGAGGCTTTCCATTTGGAAGGAAAAAAAAAATACTCCTAATAATTTTCAGTCCACAACACCCAGCTGTGCCAAAAAGCCAACCCAGTTATAAGAAAGATGATACAAGTACAGCTATTAAAACAGTGACCTATCCACATTAAAAAGAAAAAAATACACACAACTCCATTTAGCAGCTCAACTAGGATGACCCCTAGTCATCACACTTGTTACCATGACAGCTCCCCCCTCTCACACCCCGCAGACTTGGCCTTCTCTGGTGGCCTGGCAATGACAGGGGAATTATTAGCTCTTTCTCTCCAGGTGTCAGCATCTCACAAGCCCTTACAGTGGCTATAACCTCAGAAGAGTTCCTGCTCTGCGAGGGAAACTTTACTCCGGAAGTCGTATGTAATTAGCCCGTCGATGCATATGCCTCCTGATCTTCTGGAGGGCGGCATTAGCAGGTCAAGTTCAAGTGCTGAAGGCAGGTAGCACAACTACGTAAAATTGCAGAGAGCCCGCCATGGGAGACACTGGGCCTCAGGGGGTCTGAACAAATACTGATGCCCTGGGAGACAAGACAACGGTTTGAGCCGGATGATCTGTGACTAGAGTGTTCATGCACACACATGAGGCTTGCGTGCCAATGTAATTCTTCCTCCTCCCCGGGGACACCAGTGACTCCTCGGAAGTCTTCCACAGGAATTCTGAGCCAGGCCAGGTAAGGGGAGAGTTGGCAGTGCTGGGAAGGACAAGGGAGACCAGAAGTTATACCACAAGTACTCCCCTGAGGAACACAAGCAGGGAAAGAAAACTAGCGTTTCAATATCGCTCTTCACTCAACATAATTACAAGAAGTCACAATCAACCATGGCTGAAATAGCAGTTGATTGGAGGAGAGTAAGGAATATGGGAACTAAGCCAAGGAAGGCTGAGTTGTTCCGGTCACATGGAAGATGGAGATGCGGGGCTAATGTGTCATCACCAGTTGAGTTGTCCTAGAGTGTCCAAATGGCTTCTTTACTTTCCTCTTCTAAATTGGTTGAACACGTGGGTATTTTTCACTGTGGCAAAGCAAAGAGAACCGTGACCTGAGTTTCATATGTTTTAAAGCTGAATTTATTTCTTTTGACAATTCTAATCCAGTTTCAGCACTTTCAACATCCTTCCCTTCAGGAATTTGGGGAAATGTGAAAACATGTTTTCTCTGTTCTCCCCTACCCAGGCACCCTCACTATGCTAATGGGTTGCTCTCCCATGGACACAGCAGGCAGCCCCCCCACCCCTTGAAGATGAGACTGTCGCCACTTCTTGGACAAAACGCTGGAGTGACTGTAGCACCCAGAACACACTCAGAAACACATCTGCCCTCTGAGACTCCATCAGTAAAAACCATCCATAATGCATGAGTTAAACCATCTGTAGAAATATACCCAAAGATTGTAAATGTGTCACTGAAGAGATTGGGAACATTCAAAACTCCAATCAAGGGGACCAGGGTGTAATTTCAAAGAAACAAAACTCAACTGTGATTGTAATTTAGGAAAATAAATCCTAATCAATTGTATTGTACCCAGTTTAAATGCAGGCTTGGAACATGAAAGGGGGAGCCCACAGGCTTGGTTGCCAGCAGCATCCATCCAGCCCCATCCTTGTGGAACAGACACCAGGGCAGATGTCATCTAAAAGATGTGTGCAGTGCCACAACTCAGGACAGACGCCAGGCTTCGCCAAGGCCCTCACAGACAAGGAAGAGGAGCCCATGGGCTTTGCTTTGTAACTCCCACCCTATGCAATGCTGACTCCCGCACGTGCCTCTGCACTGAACATTTCACTTACAAAAAAAAAAGTCTCCATTTGAAAACAGCTGTGCTCTATCAATGCACTTATGTATTAACCCTTCCCTTTGCTCTTACTTCATGGCTTCTAAGCAACTGTAGGAGTTAGATGGCAATTCCTGTTTCCCTCCTAGAGAGAAGGCTCCGCATAGCAAGAATACAGTCAGCAGCATGAGAAAAGCCAGCAGCAGGTGTATAGAATCCAGGATGCCCGTCGATCCCTTCTGAGATTAGTGGGCCCTGTTAGTACCTAGCCCCAATCCAGGTCAAGCCGTCCTCCTGTCCCATGGAGGCCCCACCCCTTAATGAGTGCACCACCCTTGGAGTTCTCAGGTCCCCTTTAACTGGCCTTCTGCTGCTATCCTCACAGCACGACACGTGACTTCGAATAGCTGACGAGACCTCTTCTGTCACAATGGTATCCAGTGAGCGAGCAGGCCTGCAGGCTGGACCTGCATCTGCTGTGCCTGGGTGATGGCTTGTGCAACACCCGAGGCGAATGGAGGCAAAAGGCCTTGTAAGAAAGGGAGAGGTTTTCCAGAATGTGTACAGACCAAAAGTTATTTGTTCCCCCCTTAAAGCCAGAGGGAGCCATAAAGCCCATCTATATGGAACAGGGGAAGTCAGGAGTGTCCCCTCACAGACATGGAACTAAAATGCCAGACAGCAGGTGTTTGCAGAAGGCATTTGCTGGAGGAAAAAAATCCCTCCCGCATCTACACTTGGGTATTAGCTTTGGTATCTAAGCTTTAGTGCACTGTATTCTGTTTCCTGTTGCTGCTTACAATGCTAGAAATCAGAAGGCCAAGATCAGTCTGACAGGCCTAAAGCCCTGGTGGAGGCAGAGCTGGTTCTCTCCAGAGGCTCTGCAGGGAGAATGTGTTTCCTTGCCCTTTTCTGCTTTAAAGGAGGTCTGCATCCCTGGCAGGTGACCCCTTCCTTGTATGACTCCCATCACATTTCCTGCCACTGACTCTGATCCACCTGATCCCCAGTCTTACAAGGACCCTCCCCATCTCGACCTCTGTAATTACAAATGCAAAAGACCCTTCACTATGGAAGGTAACACCTTCGCAAGTTCCAAGGATTAGGATGTGAACATCTTTGAGAGTCGTTCTTCAGCACCAGAGCCAAGGGTGGGAGTGAGAATAAATGGCACAACGGAAATGCAGTTGGTAACCCATAAAGACTGAGCTCCAAGTTTGGCATTCTAGAAGACAAAGAACTCTTTTTAACTTAGTATCAACTCTAACTCAGGAAGGAGACATACATCTGACACTGGCTGGCACAGAGCAGTGTAGGACCCAGGCCACCACAGGACATGAGTACATACAAATGCCACAGTAAGACCTGGCACAATATAAGAAGAGAGTAGCAATAAGGCCCACAAACATCCCTTAATCTCAGCCAGCTCCACATTTCACCATCTGATGATTGGTAAGAGATGCTCATATGTAAGGTGCATCTAGCGTGTTGAGGATTCATGTGTGTTTATTTGATAACATATCAGCTGAATGAGAATTGTGTTCCCTACCATGTTCCTAATTATTCCTTTTTATTCCCTTTAAAAAGTACTGGGTACAGAATTCCTTTAGATCTCTTTAAGCAGATAACCTGACCAGAGGTTCTAACTAAAGCTAGTGGTCATTATGCCAGGAACCAAGGTAGGTAGCTCAAGGTCAACACCATACAGGATTTAGTACTGCTTACTGTGCCTCCCCTTCCAATGTCAGACATAATACTTGGCCCTCATGAGCCCAAATACCTCCCCAGCCAGTTCCATCACATTCCAGATCTTGTAAGTCAAGATCTGTCTAATATCAAACTGAGTCTATCCAAATACAGACTTGGTCCTCTTTTTAGCTGTGTGACCATAATCAATTTACTTTGCTTTCCTGAGCCTTCATTTCATCAAATGTAAAAATATAGATTATGGGGCTGGTGCTGTGTTGCACTGGGTAAAGCCCTAGCCTGCACAGCTGGCATCTCATATGGGCACTTGTTTGAGTCTCAGCCACTCCACTTCCGATCAAGCTCCCTGCTGATATGACTGGGAAAACAGTGGAGGATGGTCCAAGTCCTTGGGCCCCTGCACCCATGTGGGAGACCATGAAGAAGCTCCTGGCTCCTGGCTTCAGATTGGCTCAGCTCTGGCTGTTGCAGCCATTTAGAGAGTAAACCAGCGGTTGGAAGATTTCTGTCTCCACCTCTCTCTGTAATTCTGTCTTTCAAATAAATAAAATAAATCTTAAAAAAAATATATAGATTATAATCTCTACCTTGCAGATTACTGTGATTGTAACAGATAAAGTAGAAGTGTAAAGTTGGAGCCAAACAGTCAATAAATACTAGGTATCGTTGTTACTGATAGGATTTTCTGATCTATGAAACAGGGATACACAAGGTTTTTGAAAGAACACCGTAAGATATCATATGGTAAGACCTGGCCCAGGACCTGGAGTTAGAAGAGGCTCAGTAATGATTATTCCCCAATTCGCCCTCTGCCCTTATATTCCTCACCATCATTCTGTTGAGTTAACCGAAAAGGGAAAACTAATGGCTCCAGAAACCTGCTGTCAAAATGTAACCCTTTCACCTGACACATCCTCTCCCTCCATGGGCTCAGTGGCACAGACTCATTTTTCAGATGAACTCACCATGCACCACTGCCCTGAAAGCCTGGCCCTGAAGAGACAAGGCAGACTGGTTTAAATGAGCGGGACAGTAAGGTGTGCAGCGCAGTATCCCCCAGGGACTCTCAGGAGGCTCCTCTGAGTGACAGAAACACAGATTTAACCAGCTTAAGGAGACAAAGGAAGGGTAAAGTTTTGTTGGCTAATCTAATAGAAATGTTCAGGAGGCATGTCTGGTAAATAAGACCGGAGCCAGGTGCCTAAAAGGCGTTGCTAAGCATTAAGTCATGGGTGTGGGTGTTTGGCCCAGAGGTTAAAATGCCAGCAAAGATACTCATGTGGCACTTCGAGTCCTGAGGTTTGATACCCAGCTCTGGCTCCCGACTCCAGCTTCTTGCTAATGCAGACTCTGGCAGACAGAAGTGACAACTTAGTAACTGGGTTCCTATCACTCACATGGGAGACTGGATTTATTTCCTGGCTCCTGGTTTGGGCCTAGCCCTGGCCATTGATGGCATTTGGGCACGCTCTCTCTTTCTCTCTCTCTCTTCTCTCTCCTTATTTCTCTATCTCTATAGCTCTATCTATGTAGCTCTTCAAATAAATGAGTAGACCTTTAAAAATCAAATAAATGTATCATTTTGCAACTATAGACTTTGCTCTTTTCTGTTCTGTTTCCCTTTCTTAAGAAGTTCCCCCACTGGATAGTCCCTGATCACCAGTTTAGCAAACTCAGCAGACAGAGTCTCTTTCTCAACAGTTCCAACAAAACCCCTAGGTCAGAATTCACTGGGCCATCTTGGACCAGGTAATCATCCCTATAACAGTTGCTGAGTCAAAGGGATGCACTATGCTAACTGATCAGGCCTAGGGACCGTGCCTACCCCTGGGGCTAAGATAAGGGGGAGGTGGTATCAGCTCACACCCCACTTCTACTGAGTGAGACTTGGGTGATGGTCAGTTTGCCAAAGGGGAAAAAAAAAAAAAAAACACAGGTTAAAATGAAAAGACGCAAGAGTGGCTGATAGAGAAGTCATGTCTAAGATCTAAGATGTAGGGGAAATGGGACAAGTCGGCAACACAAAATCTCCTGCCAGTGTAGCAGGCCCGGAACACAGGTGGAGACAGACATGTAAGTTCCAAGCATCTCTTCTGGTTACAGTTCTTGCCTTGTCTGTCTATCACCAAGTGGGTTACCACATCCCAATCAGCCTTTCACAACCATTTCTAGAATGTCCGTTGTCCATGGTCACTAGCACTTTAAAGGAGCTCCTGTTTTCAGAGTGAGAATCAAGGCCTGGGGCTAAAGCCAGACGGACAGACACTAGACCTTGCTACTCTGTCGTGGACAAGTGAGAGGAAAAGGCAGGATACGGCCTGAGAGGGGAGGGCAGGTGGCCAGGGAGCTGATAATTGCCCTTTGCTTGTGGGTCCTCCAGAACTGGGTAATAAAAACAAGGAAAGAATCTTAAAAATCACAAATTCAGTGGCCCAGCTCATCGTGCTGGGTCCCTGCCATAGCTGGCCACACCGAGAACCATTTGCTCCTAACTCCGAGTGTCCCGTCTCCTAACCAGTCCTTAATCCCTGGCCGTTCTGCAGCTCGCTCCCGGGTTATTGAGTTCTCCTCTTGTGAACGGTTTTATCAAAGGCCTTTGGAAAGACTAAATAAATTATAACCACTGGTTCCTTTTATCCATGGCTTTATTTTAAGGACTTTTGACAGATCCAAGAGGCAAAATTTTACTCCCTGCAAAAGCACGCTGGCTCGTTCCCTTCAAATTCTCCGCATTCCCAGCTTTGGAAGACTCTTGAGGGATTCCATTTGCTCCGTTCGCCTCCACCTCCTTTCGGAGGAGTTGTATCATCAGTCTGTGACTCCCGAGGCTCTGCCAACATTCTTTCTTCGGCATCTGCAGCCTACAGTAAACACGGCTTACATTAAAAATAGAACAAAATTCTGACCTGTTTGGCCTGCTCCTCAGGAGGAAGTGGTTTCACACCAAATCGCAAGCTGGCCAAGGATATTGGGTATTTCCTCTGTTTGCACATTAACATCACTCAAAGAGATTTTTTTTTTTTTAATCACCATGCCTGAGCCGCATCCTAAACCAACTAAATACAAATCTCTAGCGTTGGGAGCTGATAAGTTCAGGAATTTTCTTGTAACTGCACAGTGGAGTTGAGAATGACTATAGAGAAGGTGATGGGACCCTCAGGGGACAGGGCCACGTCAGCACTGGTGTCACCTTGGAAAAGGCATCTGTGAGGGCCCAAGGGACTCTTTGCTCCATTCCTCGTGTCTTGAGTACCTGAGGATGATGAGCTCATGAACTAAAGGCTCCTGTGGTCAGCTTTACCGTGGGTCATATCTTCCATGCTCATGAGAGGAGAACAAAAGCTGGCCACCGTGGACACTGACTGATGAAAAGAGCTTGTCACCAAAACTATACAATGTACGTGTACATACATGCACTTGCATATACAATGTATGTGTACATACAATGTACATGTACTACACATGTACATGAGGAGAATTAGTGAAGTCTTGCCATGACACCCTGTCAGGGTGTTTATTCTTCCCAGACTTGGGTGCTCATTTGCTCCGCGCCCTCGGGTAAATCTATTTACCTGCCTTGCCAAGTTTACCCAACTTTGCACATAAAAGATGCTCTAATGAAGGAAGTTATCAAACAGCATCTAAAGGTAACTGTTGACCTAGAATAAACAAATGAAAACAATAGTCAGCAGGAGCTGTTAGTGGGAGAGGGGGGCAAGGCTCCCCTAAGACGTGCCACCTTCACCTCCCTCTGCTTGCTTGAATTCTGATATTTTAAGGAGGAGAGAGGCAAAAATCCTGGAAGTACACCTAACCAGGTAAAGGATGTGTCGAAACTCCTCCAGTGTGCTGAAGAGAAATGCTTTGAGAAGTAAGTTGATCAGAGCTTCGCAGAACTGAAATACAGTCAGAGTAAATTGGAGATTCAGAAGTCTTAACAATCTGTTAAAAAAAAAAAACACAAAAACCCCCACAAGATTTCAAAGAGCAGCCCAGATCTACAGATAGATGCAACTGACTTCCAAATTTCTTTTTTTGTTGCAGAGAAACAGGAAATAACGATAGAAAGTCAGGGGAAGAAATGGTGTTAACCATCACAAAGCTTTTTTACAGTGCAAACTGACACAGAACAACTCAACAGTAATATCCAGTGAGAGAGACTAGAGTCATAGCTGCAATATTAGTGCGTCTTGGCATTTGTCCTTCCACATCGTCTGTACCCTACGTTGTCTGTACCCATAAGACAATAGCTGAGGAAGTGGACTTAAGATCTTCAGGGTTAACTATGTGATCATTAAGTATACTGAAAATAGATTTTGTAAAAGTTAAGAGTGAGAAAGCAAGAGGGAGGGGGGAGAAGGCTTGGAGCATGGACAGGAGGGAAGGTAGGGGAGGAAGTACCACTATGGTCCAAGTCGGTATATATGAAATATATGAAACTTATATAACCTAAATAAAAATTAAAAAAAAAAATTCTTCATGCACCCTTCATGTCAGAAGGGGAGAACCTAGATGGCAGAACAGCTAATTGCTCCTCGCCCTGGAGACCTGTCCCCTAATGAGCAATGTCATTCCTCTCCTAGAGAACATAGGAAGCAACTGGGGTGCTGTCCGTGTGTCTGCAACCAAGATGCTGCACAGGCAGTCATGTCACATTTAGAGTCCTCTGTGGAAAGTCCCCATGAGCAGACAGCATGCCTTAAATGTGTCCCCATCAAACTCATGGCTAACATCTATTCCTTTCTTGCTTCCTCCACTCACTCTTTCAGGACACATATACTGCACTTATGTTGGGTACCACACTTGATGCTAAGCATTGTGAATACAGAGCTAAAACACACACACAAACTATTTGTCTTCACTCAGAGTGGGATAAGAGCCATGATTAAGGAATGCCTAGTGGCCGGCGCCGCTGCTCACTAGGCTAATCCTCCACCTTGCGGCGCCGGCACACCGGGTTCTAGTCCCTGTCGGGGCACCGGATTCTATCCCGGTTGCCCCTCTTCCAGGCCAGCTCTCTGCTATGGTCCGGGAGTGCAGTGGAGGATGGCCCAAGTGCTTGGGCCCTGCACCTGCATGGGAGACCAGGAGAAGCACCTGGCTCCTGGCTTTGGATCAGTGAGATGCGCCGGCCACAGCGGCCATTGGAGGGTGAACCAACGGCAAAAAGGAAGACCTTTCTCTCTGTCTCTCTCTCTCTCACTATCCACTCTGCCTGTCAAAAAAAAAGGGAATGCCTAGAATGCAAAAAGAAGGGAACAGGATCAGATTTGAGGGGCCTTCTATGAAAAGTCTTCACGAAAGTGTCAACTGAGCTGGATATTGAAGAAATGGATGCCCTGATGCAAACAGCAGGGAAAGTGCATCCAGGGGGAAGAGTTTAATGCGAAGTCCAAGGGACAGCCATCCACTCGGGAAGAGGGCTCCATGCATTCCGATAAGGCTAGAGTGTAACGAACTGAAGGGCAAAAGAAGACAGAGGAGGCGAGGTAGCAGGGACCAAGTCAGGAAGGGCCAGGTGGGCCTGTGAGACAGTTTGGGTTTTATCCTGAAGGCAACACGGGGCCACTGGTGCTTCAAGTAGGCCGTGGTGAATAAAGGAGAGCACCAGAGCTGGGTGTGGAGTGGAAAACGGAGGAAATGGGAATGAGGAGGCCAGTTAGGAAGGCTCACTGCAATGCAACTGTGAAAATCAGGGATGCGCGGACAGAAGTGAGGAGGGTGGAGTGGAGGGGCCATGGACCCTTGGCGGATCAGGGGACATGGTGGGGTGGAGCGAAGAGGGCGAGATGAGCCCCGAGTTCTGCCCTGGGTGGCTGGGGCAGGGTGGACAGACAGGAGCCGCAGAGGACAAGCACATTCGGAGGACAGTGAGCTCTGGCTCAGTATGAGCTGCAAGCTGGGTTGTTTCAGCAGGGAAATCTCTCCATCGGGCTGGAAAGAGAGGCTGGACCAGCAGCACAAGGACCAGCCTGGAGACGGAGGATGGAGGTAGGGGCAGCAAACTACGGAGCATGTGCTTGTGAAATGCAAGCATGGCACAGGACAGAGTTCTCACGCCAGGAACGTATGGGCTGACAGGGATGCAATCTAGCCGAAGAGAAGGAGCCACGTTTTGAACCTTGTTTTATCAGATAAACCCGTAATGTATGCACCATTGTCTAACGCCATGTGCTATTGACAGAAAGAAAAAACTTGTCTTTTGCTCTTGGTCCAAGAAAGAGGTGAAGTTGTACAACACAAACATGAGTACAAGAAACTTCATGATTTGGGAGCAAGGAGAAGCCAGAAGACAGCCAGGGTTCACTAAGGTGATGTTGGAAGCTGCCTTAGCCTCTGGGAGCCTGTGTCAGGGGCAGAAAGGCCAACACAGAGAGCAGATGGCAGTTCATCCCGCCTTTCCTTCCTACACCTGCCCAGCTCGTGCTGACATTTCCATCCGATCGATGCCGCATGGAGAAGGGTCGCTCAGGGCTGGGCCGGGGACCAACGCACCAAAGAACAACATGCGGCAAGGCAGCGGGACCTTGCCCAGACGGTTTCTTTTCCTCAGTGCACCCTCCACAGAGAAAGTGCCTTTTAGTTCCTTGACATCTGACGAGACGGTTCTCAGTCTGTCTCGCCTTCCTCCCTTTCTGCTTTTCCGGAACTCTGTATCTCAGCAGGGAGGCCTGGGGTCTGGTTTTGTTCTCCACAGTTTGCTGCATTCAGGCGCAGGCTCAGCAGTAGCCTGACCTCATAGCTAAGAGGGGTGCTGGAGGAAGGCCGTGCAGATGCCCCCTCTCTCTGCCCCACCAGCACACGGCCCCACAAAGGGTTTGGTTTTCCTCCAAGATCTCACGCACCTGGCTGGGTCTCACACCCCAGAAGCTGGTATTTTCCAAAGGTGGATTTTTTTTTTTCTTCACTAAACACAAGACTGACCTCTCTCTCTCTCTCTCTCTCTGCCTCTGTCTACCTCTCTACCTCTGTCCCCCTCCCTCACACCCACATGCACTAACGCACACACGCGCGCGCACACACACACACCCCTTTCTAGCAGACTCTTATCGCCTTGGTGAAGAGTGCAATGAAGCAGAAAACAAATGTAGGAAGTGACAGATGACACAAGCATTTGTCCAATTAGCAATAAGAAAATTACAAGCACTGGTGGTAACCACTCATGTTGAACAACCAGCTCAGCAAAGAGCCTCGCTCCGCAGCTCCTTGATCTAATTAGAACCACTCACGCCACAGCAGGCCTGCCTTCCCCTGCATTGGTAGCAGACTGCAGCACCCATGTACTCTCCAGCAATCATGAGTGACCTGGAGCCATCGGTAGTTTAGATGGAGCCACAGACCATCAAATAGTCAAAGGTGCCGCACTGTAGCCACTCCAAAACATGCTTCTAGCAGGCACATTTGAATGTGTTTTGTATCAGCATGTGCCTTAGAATCAAGGCAATCATGATACAGTTATCATGGACTATGAATGGCAAATTTGGTCATAGATGTTCATATTGTCCTCATTGCAACTGAACCAAAGATACAATTACCAGATGGGTGTTGAGATTAAGTAGTTGTTTTTTTTTTTTTTTAAGATTTTATTTATTTGAGAGGCAGAGTTACAGACAGAGAGAGGGAGAGACAGAGAGAAAGGTCTTCCACCTGCTTGTCCACTCCCCAAATGGTCACAATGGCCTGAACTGAGCCTATCCAAAGCCAGGATTCAGGAGCTTCTTCCAGGTCTTTCACGTGGGTGCAGAGGCCGGCACATGGGCCATCTTCCACTGCTTTCCCAGGTGATAAGCAGAGAGCTGGATTGGAAGAAGAGCAGTGAGGACATCCCTATATGGGATGCTGGTGTCACAGGTGTAGGCTTAGCCCACTATGCCACAATGCTGGCCCTGAGATTCTGTAAAGTTTAAAAGATCCTCAAGGCGCAGCCATTTGACCTAGTGGTTAACACACTGATTATGATACCGCATCCCATATCCAAGTAACTGCATTCAACTGCTGGCTCTGGCTCCTGACTTCCAACTCCCGCTAAGGTACACTCTGGGAGGCAGTGCATGGGGCTCAAGTAGTTGAGTTCCTGCCACCACCCATGTGGAGGCCTGGACTGAGTTTCTAACTCCTAGCTTCAGCCCAGAGAAGCATCAGTCATCACAAGCATTTGGGGAATTAACCAGCAGATGGGAGTTCTGTCTCTGTTTTTTTTTTTCTCTCTCAAATAAATAATTTTAAAGAAAGTCCTCAAAATACTATCCCCCAACGTGGTATTCAAACAATGAGTGAGTGTGTCTACAGAGATATGCAGAAAAAGAGGACTGAGGTGTAAATTTGACATGTGGGGCATGCTGGGATAGCCAGTGTATCTGGGGCAAGAGAAAGGAAGGAAAGAACGGATAAGGAGACCCACACAGTGGAGAGCCTTGAGCCACCTGAGAGTCTGAGTTTTGTTCATTTAAATACAAAGGAAAGCAATTCCATTAAAGTCTTAAAAACAGAGTGGCTGTGGCCTGAGGGGTCATTTATTAGGGAGATGTCACTGCTCAAAGCATTGCTTCTGGAGGAGGTGGCTGCCATGGTGGTCGTGGTGGTCGTGGAGATGGAGAGAAGTGGACGCCTTCAAGATGAGTTACTTCAGTGAGAATAGACAGGACTTGGCCACAGGAGCAGGGAGAATGGGTGACTGCCACGACTCAAGATCGACTCCCTGATCTCTGCTTGAAACAAATTGGTGGGTAGTAGAACCATTTTTCAAGATGAGGAGGAAGGCTGCATGAACAGGTCTGGGAGTGCGGTGAATAGAGGGTTTAGTTTTGGACATTTTATTTACGATGTATGTGAAACAGTCAGATGGAGGAGTCGAGGTGGCACCTGAATATATGAGTTTAGCACTTAGAGGAGTGTATGATTGAAAAGGACCTGCAGATTTGGGAGCCATTGACCTATGGATTATATTATAAACTATGAATTAAAAAAAAAAAAAACTAGATGAACACATACAAAGCAAGCCTATGGAAGGAAAAGAGAGCTTAGCACCAAGCCCTGTGGAACTGAGAGACTAGGTTCAGGTGGGATATCAGGCAAGGATGGTGAGGGAAAAAAGAGCAGCAAAGAGACCACGGGAAGAGCATGCCGTCAGAGAAGCCAAGCAGGTGTCTCAAGAAGTGAGTGATCAGCAGAAGCAAAGGTGTCAGCTGAGAGGCTGGTAAACTGATGACAATGGAGCCCTGAATTTATAAACTAAAAGTTGCTGGTCGTCTCCACAAGCTCGATTTCAATGGAGTTACACAGACAGAAACTGAGTGGCAGGAAAGTGGAGATGGCTTATACAGACAACTCTTTCATGATGTTGACTATGAAGAGGTTCAGGAGGTACAAGAAGAGAACAACAAAACCAATAAGGAGAATGACCATTTACTGAGCATCTAGTAGTAGCTGGCAAATTTTCTTCAAACCTTACAACCACAGTATGTGGTTAAGATCATCATCTTTGTTTTACAGAGAAGTTAAGAACCATGTCCAATATCATACATTGAATTTGATTTTTATGCTGAGTAACAAATTATATAAATGTGCCTTCTGAAAACAATACACACTTACTTGTATACAGTTTCTGTGGGCCAAAAGGCCAGGAATGGCTTAGCTGGGTCCTCTGCAAAGGACCCAAAGGACATCTTGGGTCTTCAAGATGTTGCTCAAAGATGAGTTCTCATCTAAAAGCTTGGCTGGAGAAGGGACAACTTCCAAGTTTCCTTAGGTTGATTGCAGAATTTATTCTCTGTGGCTATAGAATTCATGTCCACTTGCTTTTTCAAAGCCAGCTAGGGACACAGAGTCTTATATAATGTCACGTAATTGTGAGAATGATAACACCCTTGCCACATTATGCAATGTAATCACACAAGAGTGACAACACATCATATTGCCATATTCTATCAGTTAGAAGTCAAGGGACTCATTTACACTCAAGAGATGAAATTATAAGGAAGTTAGGGCCATGGAGTCACTTTATTATCTTTCCAACTCATTCACTTGGAATTGGAGACAAATTCTATTTTATTCTCTTTTCTTTCAGTTGGCCCTTGTAGCTTCACAAATGTAAGAACAGGTTTCTAAGAATCTAGAACTTTCTGGCTGGCGCCACGGCTCACTAAGCTAATGCTCCACCTGCGGCGCTGGTACTCTGGGTTCTAGTCCCAGTTGGGGCACCAGTTCTGTCCCGACTGCTCCTCTTCCAGTCCAGCTCTCTGCTGTGGCCCGGGAAGGCAGTGGAGGATGGCCCAAGTGCTTGGGCCTGGCACCCGCATGGGAGACCAGGAGAAGCACCTGGCTCCTGGCTTTGGATCAGCACAGCACTGGCCGTGGCAGCCATTTGGGGAGTGAACCAATGGAAGGAAGACCTTTCTCTCTGTCTCTCTCTCTGTCTAACTCTGCCTGTCAAAAAAAAAGAAAAAGAAAAAAAAAATACAGTTCGTAGTGTCAAAGTTAGATATCCAAGCTAAAATTTCAATGTGGTACTAAAATAAATGCATTGTTATTTTTAAAAAAAGAATCTAGAACTTTCTAAAAATGGAGTGTAATGGCCACTAAAGTTCTAAGTTCTGTATTGCTAGAGATGTCCAGGCTTAAGTTAGACAATCATTTGATGTAAAGGTAACTAAATGGCATACACTGGAGAGAGGGTGCTGGTGCGTGAGACAGGGTGGAGGAATTTGTTAAGTTAGGTGACTTCCAAGGTGCTTCCCAACTTTGCAGTTATGATATTTTTCAGGCCCATCGTAGAGTCACAGAATGTTAAGACTGGGAGGAGTTTTAGAGATGAATCCCAGTACCAACACTTAGACAAGGAAACTAAGGTCTAGAGACTAAAAACTTGTTTCAGACTCATCAGACAAGCTGCTGGTGATAAAAAATGAATGGATACAATACTTGTCTTCAGGAGGCTCATAATCTAAACAGGAGAACACATTAAAATGTAACATAACATACAACATGCAAGTTCTATAATAAAATTGTATTAGGGCACCCAAGATAGCTAGAAGAACCTCAAGTGGAGGTTGTAGAGTCTGTTGATGGAGTCATATTCAGGACAGTGGACATGGAAGGACCAATGAATATCAGTGATGATATCCTACACCGGGCTTCTCACATCATAATATGCACACAGATTCACCAAGGGAACATGCTAAAATTTAGCTTCTGATTCAGAAGCTCCATTCATTCTGGAATGGAGCCTTAGATACTGCATTTCTAACAAGCCCCTCCATGGTCCAGATGCTCCTTATCCCCAGACCATAGTCCAAGGAGCAAGGATCTGATAAGGCAGTCAGATGAACAGGTCTCAAACACCCGCCCTTCGTTCACTCCTTTCCCACCTCTCCCAACACCTGCTCTCTGAACTGGAGAGCCTGGAGGACAATGCCAGCATGAGGAGGAGAGATGCTGAGGACCCCATATAGGAGCCCCTTCACCAGAAGACCACTGAGGACAAACCTCACCACCCATGAAGGAAGATGCATTTAACACAAAGAGTTCATCCGCAATTTCTTATCTTCAGCTCACACCCACTCATCTTTGTTTCTAAGGGAATACAAAAGCGAATGACTCAGCTCACCATTGCAAGAAACAAAAATGCTGAATCAGTGTGTCTGATTAACCAGTAACTGTGGCCTTGAGGCAGGTGAAATGCAGAGAGTGAAAGCCAAAGAGAGGGCAGTGGGAATCAGGGCTGAAAGGAGAAGTCAGGGATAAGAGTGTCCTGAGATGTCCTTTCTGTTGTTCAAGACAGCACTTAAACCACTCCAACTAAGGATGAATTGCAAACATGCTGAATCTACAGTCCAGGGAGACCATTGTATTCATCTAGATCCAATGTCCATATCATGGGAGTTCTTCAGTGTTTGAGGCCAGATATAGAATCAATGACTCCCACATATGAAGAGAAGCCAGCAAAATAGAAAACAATAAATGGCTGTGGCCAAAATACCATATTAAAATAATATAAACTAGCCTCATTAATTTTTCAGTTTTGTATTCATAAGAATTTCATTGCAGCTGAAAATCATTTGTAAGTTAGAATTGTTCACCTTGCAAAAACTCCTGAATCAACATGATGGTTGCCAAAAAATCCCAGCAAATTGTTTCCAGTAGCCAAAAATTTCTAATTGTTTTTTTACTTAATACCAATGGTTGAATTCTTTACTTAACACAGAATTAATCATAGGTGTATAAAGTCACTTGAAAATAGCCGGCGCCACAGCTCAATAGGCTAATCCTCCACCTGCGGCGCTGGCACACCAGGTTCTAGTCCTGGTCGGGGCGCCAGATTCTGTCCCGGTTGCCCCTCTTCCAGGCCAGCTCCCTGCTGTGGCCCTGAAGTGCAGTGGAGGATGGCCCAAGTGCTTGGGCCCTGCACCCCATGGGAGACCAGGAGAAACACCTGGCTCCTGGCTTTGGATCAGCACGGTGTGCCAGCTGCAGCACACTGGCCACGGCAGCCATTGGAGGGTGAACCAACAGCAAAGGAAGACCTTTCTCTCTCTCTCTCTCTCTCTCACTGTCCACTCTGCCTGTCCAAAAAGAAAGAAAGAAAGAAAGAAAATCGATCTCAGTAAAAAACAAGAGCGGGAATAAGAGAAGGAGGAGCTGTACAGTTATGCACACATTCCCATGGACTTACCCCTAAGGGAAAAACTTGCCATGGGACTCCAAATCCCATTAAGCTGAATGGTAATAATGCCATCTTATGTGTTAAAGTGATCATATTAAGTGTTTAATTGATCATATAGATAGAATTAAGTGTCAAAGGGATCACATAAACAAGACCAAGTGTCTAGTAATAACAATAGATAAAACTAAACAGGAGAGATTGTTCCAACATGGGAAGCAGTCTACACAGCAGACTCATAGAAAGACAATTGCTTTAAGTAACACTCTGACCACAGAATCAGCCTTTAAAGCATTCTGGGCTGGCTAATAAGCCCATGAGAGCATTTCAGGCATGGAAAGCCAAGATACAGTGGCAAAAAAAAAGTCCTACATGAAGGATCTCTGTGAGTGAGACCTCACTGGAAAGAAGAGGCCATCAGGCCAGCACCACGGCTCAATAGGCTAATCTTCCACCTGTCGCGCTGGCACACTGGGTTCTAGTCCCAGTCAGGGCACCGGATTCTGTCCCAGTTGCCCCTCTTCCAAGCCAGCTCTCTGCTGTGGCCCAGGAGTGCAGTGGAGGATGGCCCAAGTGCTTGGGCCCTGCACCCCATGGGAGACCAGGAGAAGCACCTGGGTCCTGGCTTCGGATCAGTGTGGTGCACTGGCTGTAGCACACCGGCCACAGTGGCCATTGGAGGGTGAACCAATGGCAAAAGGAAGACCTTTCTGTCTCTCTCTCTCACTGTCCACTCTGCCTGTCAAAAAAAAAAAAAAAAGAAGCCATCAAAAAAGGATGTATTTTTCTCTGAAGGGAAGAGAGAACTTCCATTTTGCTTACAGCACTGTCTCGATACTGACAGAGTCTGTGGACTCAAAATGCCTCCATAGCCTTGGTAGCTCATGGCAAGAGCCTTGGGTGATCACTGACATCATAAATAAGAGTGTTAATTGTTACATAACAACATAAGTTACTGTGCACTTACCCCCCATGTATGACCTCTGACCTTAATGAGTTGTACTATGAGAATTAACTGCAAAACTTGTTCTCAAACAGTACCTTATATGTTGTGTATGTGTGGGGGTGCAAATTGTTGAAGTCTTTACTTAGTATAGAGTTGGTCTTCTGTATATAAAGATAACTAAAAATGAATCTTAATGACGAATGGGATGGGAGAGGGAGTGGGAGGTGGGATGGGAGTGGGGGTTGGAGGGCGGGTACGGGGGGAAGAACCACTATATTCCTAAATTTCTGCCTATGAAATTTGCATTCATTAAATAAAAGCTTTAAAATTTTAAAAAAATAATCATATAGAAATCTTTTCCTTATCTTACAGCAAAATATGTATTTTTTTAATGCAGGCTGTGGGGGTGGGTGTGTGTGTTTATACTAATGTAAGGTCTGAAACCTGATATTGACTGTGGAGCATGGCAGTTATTTGTGAAAAATTATAAACCAAAAAAAGGAAATGATCACCCAGATGACACAACTGTTCATGGAAAATTAAGGAATTTTTAGTGTTTACTCAGAGTCTAAGGATACAAGAAATTCATTCACCCATTCAGCAATATTGATTGAGCTCCCACTTTGTGCCAGGCACTATTCAGAGCAAAAGAAGACAACAGTGAAGAGTTGGAGGTAAATGTATAATAAACAATGTATAAATAAAATGTATAATAAACAAATTCCCTGAAATAGGACTCACTAAGCCACACTCACCCCGGTCCAGCTGAGGCAGGGCCAGGTGAGCCTGACTAAAGGAAAACGGAACCTCAAGTGTTCCTGGAAGGTCTTGCTTCCTTGCTGCCTCAGAAGGAAGGAAGCAAATCCAGCGTGGCTGCCTGGCTGATGTGGCAAGTGCTGTCTACTTCACTCTCTTCTTTAATCTTTCTGACAGCTCTTTGAGATCTCGTCATTGTCACAGGAACAACAAGGAAACTCGGACTCAGAGGGTTGGCCACTGGCCAGAATCAGACAGCTAGTTGGGGAGTGGGCCATTTAGGATGCAAACTCAGAGCCTGCTGGCCCCCAACCCACACTCTTTCCCTCGACTCCCTTCCAGACCATACCACGCTTGGGAGTTCTGAGAACTGGAGGGGTAAGCAGTGCAGTGCTGGGGGTCTCTTTGTCACTCCCCACCCCCAGCCCTCCCTCAGCTCTGTCACAGAACCCTGGGCAGCAGCTTTGAAGGTTCTGGAAGTGCCTAGTCTCCATCCTCACTTTCTTCTCCTGGAAGTGAACATCTCTTGGCCTGGGGCAGGGCTCCATGACAGCTGGAGAGGCACCCCTCAGGTCTTCAGATGGTGACTCATGGCTCCAGTGATGCTTGGCCTTGGGACCTGGATCCCCCAACCAGCACCAGGCCTGAGGGGCAACAGATAGGCCTCTCTCAGGCCCTGCTGCTTGGCCAGCCTCCTGCACCTGTCCACAGCTTCCCTCCAGTGATGGCTGGATCCCCTCACTCTTCGAGTCAGATGCCAGAAGCATGAGGAACTGGCCTTGTCCAGCAGACCTTAGTGGCTCACTTCCAAGCCCTCCCTCCATGGGCATCCTCCACAGATTGCCAGGGAAACCATGGTGACCTCCACATCTGTCCCTGGGGACTAGACCAGGTTCCCTTTGAAGCAAGTGAATAAAGCAGTTGACTTTTTTGCTTAGTTTTGTAGCTTTCATCCGCTTTTATTTTTGGAAGCACTGAGCATGAAGAAATGGCAGCAGTAATTCTATTTCTTTTATTTCCTATGAGAAAGCCATGTTATAGAGTTTGGGGGTGGGAGTGGGGGCTCCCAGATGTGACATGCGGACTTTTTCTCTCTCGGTACTTGACATAGGAGTGTTTCGTGGAAAATGGAATTTAAACATAGTTGATTTTGCTACATGTTTGAGTTCTATGCATTATAGCTGTTTTCCATGAACTTTCTGAGGACCCCTCAGAGAAGTCAGTCTTGTCTCAGGACCACCTGCAGGCACCACAGCGAAGGGCCAGCCAGCAGCCTAAGAAGCCAAAGCGTGGGAAAGTCATTGTGTCTTGTAGGAACAGCAACTGATCCCCGCCAATGACAAAAAGCCATCCACACAGATTTCCCCTCTCTCCACTGGCTCTCTTAAGCAGACACCACCAGCGGCCTACTCAATATCCGTTCTCTTGTTGGCATCCTGGGTGGGACCTTCCCCTCCAAACTGTCTTGCAACCAGGCAGATATGACTGCCGTGGTCACCTGTTCCTCCAGCTCCCCTTCATCCTGTGAGGAACTGGGTGACAGGATGACTCAAAATGTGGTCACTAAAGTGGACTCTGAGAGCTTGGGGTCCCCTGAGTTAAATGCACCCTGCAAGTCTCATTCCTCAAATCAATTTAGAACCACGAGATATGAGGCCCCTTTCATTTTCTTCCAGATGGATTACTGGCTTCACCCACATTATGGATCAAATAAACCATTCTTCCTGCACTGAACTGCAACACCAGGTTTTCATATATAAACTTCTCATAGGGAAAGGAATCTATTTCTGAGTTATCCAGCTCTGCCCTGATCTCTAGAACTGTTCCCCTGTCTTTATCATAGGACTTTATGATGATGGCTTTTTGTGTTTTAATACTTAGCAATGCAGGTGCCTCCTCATGGTGCTGCATTTTACAGTTTCACTGCTGTTCACAGGCATCTTTTCTCCATATGAAACTTTAGATCCTTGTAATCAATTACCACCCCCAAAAGCCCTCATTGGAATTCTACTTGGAATTGCATGTACATAGTAACAGTGACATAATTAATTTTGTATTAAATCTTCTCATCCAAGAACATACATTTTTCCTTTTATTCATTCGTTGTTTTACATCCCTCTGTTTGCTATGATGTTTATTGCATGTAAGTTCTGTACTTATGGGTTTTTTTCCCTTAAATTCTGATCTTATGAATGGAATGTTTTCCCCTTCCCACTTCTATATTTTTACTTCCAGAATAAAGAAAAGCTTGTATCCAACATTATCAAATCTCTTAATTGTTCTAGAAATGCTTAAAACAAGAGTTTCCTTGTTTTTCTAGGTATATGATTATATGATCAGTGGAGGCATTTTTTCTCCAATTCTCACATTTATTATTTTATTATTTTGTCTAAGTACATTCACTAAAATCTACAAAACATGTATTAAACAATAAAGGTAATAATTGGCACCACTCGGATTCTATCCCGGTTGCCCCTCTTCCAGGCCAGCTCTCTGCTGTGGCCCGGGAAGGCAGTGGAGGATGGCCCAAGTGCTTGGGCCCTGCACCCGCATGGGAGACCAGGAGAAGCACCTGGCTCCTGGCTTCGGATCAGCGAGATGCGCCGGCCGTGGTGGCCATTGGAGGGTGAACCAACGGCAAAAAGGAAGACCTTTCTCTCTCTGTCTCTCTCTCTCTCTCACTATCCACTCTGCCTGTCAAAATAATAATAATAATAATAATAATAATAATAATAATAATAATAATTGGCACCACTATACTTCACTCCTGAATTTCACTGACTTATTTCCAGTATTTTAGTACCAGAATGGTTTCTGTTTCATTTCCAAAAATAATCTTTATCAGAGCGCACATTTGAGCAGTTAAAACACTGGTTAAGATGCTCATGTCCCAAATCTGAGTAACTGGGTTGCAGATGGCTACAACGACTAGAGCTGGACCAATCCAAAGTCAGGAGCCAGGAGCTTCTTCCAGGTCTCCCACGAGGGTGCGGGGGCCCAAACACTTGGGCCATCTTCTACTGCTTTCCCAGGCTACAGCAGGGAGCTGGATTGAAAGCAGAGCAGCCGGGACTCAAACCGGAGTCTATATAGGATGCTGGCACTGCAGGTGGCGGCTTTACCGGCTATGTCACAGTGCCGGCCCTTATTTTGTACTTCTTGAAAGAGCTCTTTTAGATTGACTTAGGCCTAAGTTTTCATTGCTTTTCTCTCTTGTATCCATAAAAGGAAAGCATAAAAGTACTTCCAGTACTTAGTACTCTACATCCCCATACACTCAATCATCAGTGTTCATATTTGGCCACACTATCTTGTCCTGTGTGCTGGTGACACAGTGTTGCCTCAAAGAATGTTCCCCTGTTGTTTCCAAGATTTTCTTCCAAATAGTTTACATCCACTCTGCAAGTTTCGATGCTAATCACCTTACTGGAAGTGTCATTCAAAATATTTCAGATATCCATCAGTACTTGTAGCCCTTCCTCAAACAGTGCTTAAGTGACTTTTTTACTAAGACAGGCTAAGGAATTGCAATCATGATACCAGGAAGAACAGCCAAGTTCCATGCACAGGCAATAGCAGTGAGTTCTCACTGCCACATGGTTGGCAGAAACTGAAGATACATCCTGATTTCAGAGATGTCAAAATGAACAACAAAATGGGCCCAGGATTGATGAAATATGGTAATCCTCCTTTCCTGATTTATTTTTGGTTATTTTCTATTTTTTTACAACAGGAAATAAGGGTACTTCAAAATGTTCATGGGAAATGAAATTAAAACATGAGTCTATTTTGGAATCAAAAGCTCTGAAACCATGCATACAAAGGATCTTCAAAATGTCCATGGAAAATGCATTTATGAAAACACTCTTTATGGACTTGAAAATGTTTTTGAACTAAAATAAATTTATCTTTTAATTCCAGTTTCCAAAAACTTTTTAAGTACCTTCATATATTTAATTTTAATCTTTCCTCTATAATAAGAAAGATATTCAAAGCTATGAATTTTTCTATGAGAACAGCTTTTGCAATGACTGTTAAGATTGTTGTATAAAGTAGTATTTTCATTCCTTTAAATAGATTAGGAATTCATGGTTTTTAAAAAATATATTTTTATTTGAAATACAGAGAGAGAAAGTGCCCCATTTCACTGGTTCACTTTCAAAATGCCCACAACAGCCAGGGCTGGGCCAAGATTAGAGCCAGGAGCCAGGAATATAAGCTAAGTTTTCCCCATGGCATCAGGAACCCAGTTATTGGAGCCATCACTGCTCCCTCTGAGGACCCACATTAGTAGGAAGCTGGGATCAGGAGCCAGAGCCAGATACTGAACACAGGTACTCTGCTGTTGGATGTGTGCATCTTTACCACTAGGCTAAACACACATTGATTCCCGATTATACCAGCCATTACCTATTTGTTCTTACTCTCCATCTAGTGATGTTTTTGTTATTTTCCAGTATGTGTTTAGAATTGTATTGCTTTGTGTTGTTGATTTGCCTCATAAAATCTATACTTTCTTTCTTTCTTTCTTTCTTTTTTTTTTTTTTTTTTTGACAGGCAGAGTGGACAGTGAGAGAGAGAGAGACAGGGAGAAAGGTCTTCCTTTACCGTTGGTTCACCCTCCAATGGCCACCACGGCCGGCGCGCTACAGCCGGCGCACTGCACTGATCCGAAGCCAGGAGCCAGGTGCTTCTCCTGGTCTCCCATGCGGGTGCAGGGCCCAAGCACTTGGGCCATCCTCCACTGCACTCCCGGGCCATAGCAGAGAGCTAGCCTGGAAGAGGGGCAACCAGGACAGAATCTGGTGCCCCGACCGGGACTAGAACCCGGTAAGCTGGCGCCGCAGGTGGAGGATTAACCTATTGAGCCGCAGCACTGGCCTAAAATCTATACCTTCAAAAGTATGTCAAGTTGCAGGGCCAGCACTGTGGCATAGTGGGTAAAGCTGATGTCTGCAGTGCCAGCATCCTATATGGGTACCAGCTTGAGCCCAGGCTACTCCATTTCTGATGCAGTTTCCTGGTAATGCGTCTGGGAAAGCAGCGGAGGATGGCTCAAGTATTTGGACCCCTGCACCCACATAGGAGACCCATAAGAGACTCCTGGCTCCTGGCTTTGGATCAGCTTAGCTTCAGCCATTGTGGCCATTTGGGGAATGAACCAGTGAATAAGAGATCTCTCTGTCTGTCTCTCTGTGTTTCTCCCTCTCTCTCTCTCTATAACTGCCTTTCAAATAAATCTTTTTTTTAAAAAAGAGCACTAAGATATCCTATAAATTAACACATGATTAATTTTGTAAAATTTTGTGGACACACAAAAATGTATTCCAAGAAAAAAACAATAAAATAAACTAAAACAAAATTCAATAGGAGTTAAAATCAGGTTAATGATTGTTTTGTTCAAGTTTTCTGTGTCTTTGCTTATTATTTTTCTACTGATTATGAAAAGCTAGAAAAATTCAGAAGTATCAAGAAACTCAAAGTTTCTGGGTAATGTGGAACTGAGGAGGGTTTATTTTTTCTTAACCACATGAGCACAGTTACCTACAGCTATGGCATTAGAGGTCAGGATGGGGGATACACCGGTGGGCTTGTGATCAGAAAGAGCATGAAGAGCTGTTTCTTAACTTGGATGCCAGTTATTCGGGCATGTTTGGCTCATGAAAATTCTATGCTTTTTATACATTTAGATACATCTATTTTTCTCCTTTTTAAATTTTTTTTCTTTTTTATGATGTGTTTATTTATTTGAAAGGCAGCATTGCAGACAGAGAGAGCAGGAGCAACAGAGAGAGATCTTCCATCCTCTGGTCCATTCCCCAAATGGCCTCAACAGCCAGAGCCAGGTCTATCCTTAGCCAGGATCCAAGAGCTTCCTCCAGCTCTCCCACATGGGTGCAAAGGCCCAAACACCTGGGCCATCCTCTGCTGCTTTCCCAGGCACATCAGCAGGGAGCTGGATCAGAAGTGGAGCAGCTTTGGCTCGAACTGGTGCCTATATATGATGCCAGCGCCAGCTCCGAAATTTTTTCTTCAAAGCAACCACAAGGTAGAGCTATTTAACGCCATTTCTTCCCTCTATCCCTATTCCCTGTTCTCTGAAGCAAGCATCGACCTAAGAGACTTACTGATTCTTCCTTCAGACTGTGAGAACTGCTTCCTTTCCTTCTTTTTTTTTTTTTGTGTTCCTTTTCCCAGTTTAGGCATTTTAATCTACAGTTAGACCCCACATTCAGTGGTTTAACTTGCTCTATGGGTGAAACAAACTTCCTCTGTCTTGTAGATACTCCATCTAGAAAGTGTGGCCTTCCCAGGTCACAGTTGCCAAGGAAGAGGACTCTGGAGGATCCACTGGGAGGCTTTTAAGAGCTAGGTCTGTGGCTTCCACCACTTCCACCCTCATCCATCGATCAGAACCCAGTCATGTGGCCCAAAATAACTGCAAGGGCTTCAGAAACGACAGGTTTCGTTTTGCTTCTGGTTTCCTCCCTTTGTGGTCTTGAAGAGCAAGTTCCAGGTCTCACCCTGCATTCCACTCAAGTGTGCAGAGACCTCTTAATCCTGAAAACCAGCTCCTAAACTCATAAAACTGGCATCATAATCCCTTGTCCATCATAAAACCAAAACGTATGTAAGCCTTCTGCTTCACTAAGAAAGCAAAAAAAATTCCAGGATTTGTTTATAATTGGGTTTGGGAGTGTCAAAGGAAGTTCTGCTTATGTATTGATCTACTTATTTATTTGGAGTGGCTTTCTTTCTTGTTATTGTTCTTTTATCATTTTTGTACATTTGTAACTGACATAAACACTGTCCAATGAAATTGGGGCCAGCAGTACCCAGTGACACTCTCTGATGGGCTCACGTCACCTCTCCAGTCCTCCTGGCTGGGATCTAAGGTGACCCCTCACCAGTTTTCTCACACTCACGGACAATATCTGGCCAAAAGCAAGTGTGTGCCCCTTGATCCTGTCAACTTGGGGAGTCAAGTCATTGGCTTGCGGCACTGTCACTTCACTCTGCTCTCAGAGAAGCAGTGCAACAGGACCCCTTAACTTCCTGATGTGTCTCAGGCGGCTGTGTACTGGCACACACGTTGAGCTCTCTGGAGGTCCCACTGAAGACCTTCTCTGTAGGTTTGAAATAAAAGTTCTCCAACTTTATCAACTAAAATTGTCTCCTAATCTCTATTATGACTCTTTTCTAACTATGATGGCTGAGCGGCATAAGAGGCATAAGACTGGTTTTGAACACCTCCTTTGCACTTCCGGCTGGGTGGTCCCATTGAGGCTAAATATGAGGCTAAATGACAGCCCTTCCAAACTTGCAATGTCAATGTCATGGTCTTGAGGCCCTAACCAAGACTGACACAAAAGGAGTTTTATTCTCACATCTTATTACACTATCATAACTAGTTTAACAGGCAACTATAATATAATTGGTATAGCTAGTTAACTGGTATAACTCGTTAACTGGTATAGCTAGATATGGAACCCAAATCTACTGATCCACAATGCACACATTTTTCTACCAGCCCAGACAGCCTCTTCCTATGTCAAAGTAAGGATGCCATTTCAAATGTCTTTATTACTGTTTTTAGAGCTGTCTCTTTTATCTTGGAAGAGAAGCCTTCCCAAATGTTTATGAGCCCAGACTCTTCCCTTCTCATTGATTTTTTCCCAATAAAAAAAGAAACAAAGGAAGCCATTGGCTTCAGTTTCTTTGGTAAAGTGAGGGAAAAAATTAGTTAGCTGTTCTGCTTAATAAATAGTGCAGTCTTAATTACTGTCAGACTCCAGTCTGGCCGCATGCATCTTTCCCCTTAGCGAAGTGGGGAGGAATGGTGGAATACAAATAACTGTGCGTGTATACTGACGAACGCTTAGAAAAGGTGTTTGAAAGATTTTGCTGTTCGACACTGATTTTGAAGAAACCTGTGATTTCCAAATTTTCTTTTCCAACTGGGGCTATGCAAACAGATGGGTAAATCCCCCCTACCCTGTGGGTTTGTGGTCGGCGTCGTTGTGGGCAGTAAATGTGGAGCTAAGTGGCAGCCCTGAGCTCTCGGCACATAGTCACCTGCTCCGGAGTCCCCAGGGAGATGTCTCTGCACTGCTTCATGATCTCCCTCATCCATTCTCTCCACTTCTGCCTATAATTGTTCTGCAATAGAGACAAAACTAGAGACAAAGTGAAAAACACAATAGTTCCTGGTTTTTAATTCAAAATAATCAGTCTTCCCCAATAGCATTTATCCAACCCCATAAAACAGCCAGCAGGACCTCTGTCTAGGAGCAAGTTTGTGATAATGACCCCATAACCATAAATCTCTAAGGCAGACAGAGTCCACTACTACAATTTCAGCTCCTGAACTCTACCCTAAAGCTTTCAACTGCATGATTTCAATAAACAACCTCACATTAGCTGCACCTGTTTCAGGAAGACTTGAAATAATTTTTCCTATAAATTATAAAAGTATTTAAGAAACAACCAAAAGATGTTAAATGATAATGTGAACATCCTCTTCCCAACTCACCCTTTATGGAATCAAACTTAGCTGGTTGGCCGTATACCTACTTCAATCACCCTTGTTTATGCTCATTTAAGCACTTACATCCATGTATGCTTATGTACAAGGTGGATTCCTTCCTCCACAGAAAATTTCTAAAGGACAGTGTTGCTCTACAACTTATTTTCTTCTGCTATTTGAAAGATATTAATTCCTACCTATAAAGTATTTCTTTTCCTAGTTAATAGAATATTAATTAAACTATAGTTTGGCTCCAGGTAACAGATATTCAAACTCACACATAGAGATTTCTTTCTGCTTTAACAATCCAGTACAGGGGCAGCGCTGTGGAGCAGTGGGTTAAAGCCCTGGCCTGAAGTGCCGGCATCCCATATGGGCGCCGGTTCTAGTCCCGGCTGCTCCTCTTCTGATCCAGCTCTCTGCTGTGGCCTGGGAAAGCAGTAGAAGATGGCCCAAGCTGGGCTCCTGCACCCACGTGCAGAAGCCAGAAGAAGTTCCTGGGCCGGCGTCGTGGCTCAATAGGCTAATCCTCCTCCTGCAGCGCCAGCACACCAGGTTCTAGTCCAGGTCGGGGCACCAGTTCTGTCCCGGTTGCCCCTCTTCCAAGCCAGCTCTCTGCTATGGCCTGGGAAGGCAGTGGAGGATGGCCCAGGTCCTTGGGCCCTGCACCCACATGGGAGACCAGGATAAGCACCTGGCTCCTGGCTTCAGATCAGCACGGTGCGCCGGCTGCAGCGGCCATTGGAGGGTGAACCAACTATAAAGGAAGACCTTCCTCTCTGTCTCTCTCTCTCTCTCACCATCCACTCTGCCTCTCAAAAAAAAAAAAAAAGAAGAAGAAGAAGTTCCTGGCTTCAGATCGGCGCAGCTCCAGCTGTTGCAGCCATCTGGGGAGTGAACCAGTGGATAGAAGACCTCTCTCTCTGTCTCTACCTCTCTCTCTCTCTTTCAAATAAATAAAAAAATCAATCTTTAAAAAAAAAAAAAAAAAAAAAAAAGAACGAATGCTCCTGAAGCCTTCTGGAGCCTTGCAGCGTACAGAGAGCCTCACATCAGCGCTCCTCCTGCCTTATTGGTCACCCTCCCCAGGCAGTGCCCTCACCCACACGGCCTACATTAGTTTGTCATCAGAGCCACATTCCAGAAATAGGATGGAGCAAGGGTGGAAGAAAGGACATGCCCTTCCCTCCCTTCGAGAACACAACATAGAAATTGCCCACTTTCCCCCCCACTGCTCATTAGCCAGGACCGGTCACATGGCTGCGTCCTGCAGTGAGGGAAGCTGGGAGTGTAGCCTTTTATTCCTGGCAGCCAAGTGCCCAGTAAAAAACCAAGGGAAGGAGCAGCATTATGAGAGAGACTTTTGTTCCAGACAGAGCTGTTGCTATGCTATATGCTGCTGTAAATCATTCTTTTAATAAATGTTCAACTTTCTAAAGTGTGGATATGTCCTCGTTTGCCCAGCCATTCCCTTCTTTCTGAACATTTGAATTATTTCCAAGTTCTTGTGGTTTCCCTTTGCCACAAAAAGCAAGAGTATTGAATTTGAATAAGGTTCTATCATATACATTTACATGAACCCTCTAGCACTCCTTGACTGACAGGTGGAGGACCTGTTAAGTCTCTCCTCTTTTTTTTTTTAAAAAATAACAAGCATTTTAGTTTGTCTACTTTTCATTTATTCAAATAATTCTTTTTTATGAATATGTTTACATATGTGTTCTTTTTTTAAAAGATTTATTTATTTATTTACTTGAAAGAGTTACAGAAAGAGCCAGAGAGACAGAGACACAGAGAGGTCTTCTATCTGCTGGTTCACTCCCTAGATGGCCGCAACGGCCAGGGTTAGGCAAGGTGGAAACCTAGAGCTTCATCCAGGTCTCCTATGTAGATGTCAGGAGCTAAACAATTGGGCCATCTTCTGTTGCTTTTCCCAGGTGCATTAGCAGGGAGTTGGATGAGAAGTGGGGCAACCAGGACTTGAACGGGTGCCCATATGGGATGCCAGCATTGCAAGCCACAGCTTAGCAGCTACTCCACAACTCTGGCCCCTAAATTTCTCTTCTGTATTAAAGAATCTTGGAGAAGGATGGAAAAGCTCATGTAAAAGACCACAACACCCTCTTGTTTTCCCTGTCTTCTGGGTGCTCATTAATCCCTTCTCAGAGGAAGGAGCTGTTGACATCACGTCAGTGAGACTAGACACATGGTCTTACCTCAGAGAGGGCCGCCTTCAAGGGAAGATTGATGACTTTGCTTGTTTTCTTCAGACAATAGATTGGGAGCCATATTCTGAGAGGTATACCCTTCAGCTTAATTTTGCCTTCAAAGCTTAGAGTTTGCAGCAATGGGATTCCTGGCAAGAAAATGACTTGTGGTTAGAATAGAATTCTCTGTAATCTGAATGTACGATCATAATGTGATGCTGAAGGGGAAAAATCAAGAGAGAAGCAAGAAGGGGAGGAGTTATGTGGTGGTCAGGTGAAGAGAAGAAAAGAAATGGGGGAAGAAAGAAAGAGTTGTTCAACAACATCCAGGCACCAAAAATACAAGGGTACATCAAAAAGTTTGTGGAACATAAAATTAGAAAATAAGTATGTTTCAATGGAGAAAAAAATCATAATAATACACAGGTTTTTGAATAATACATATTTTCCATGACTTTCAAAAATACCCTCATACATCCAAGCAAAAAGACTTCGCTTTAATTATAAAGTTACAGAAAATAACTCAAGTAGGCTTAAAGTGGCAAAAGAGAGTTTATGAAGATATAGGAGTTCTCAGGAGGCAAAAGAAAGGTGGGATCAGAGAGGAATGGAAGCCAAAAAAAGGGAAACTCTGGCAATTCCTCTCTCTCTGCATGCTGGCCTTTAACATTTGTACACTTAAGAGCAGAAGGTGAACATGTCTGCTTCCAAGATTCTGTTCCCTTTACCAGACAACCAGCCCAGATGGACTAGGTCATGTTCTTAATTCCGAGTTCCCAGGAGAAAAAAAAATCTGGTTGTTCACAACTGGTTCAATCAATTGTGGCCAGAGAGACAAAATCTAATGGTACAAATCTGGCTTCCAGGATTCCATCCCTATGAATACAAATATAGGCCTCCAAGGAAGTACGTTGCTGTGAGCTCGGAAGACACTAAAACAAAGCAGCTTCGTGAGTCACTTAATAAAGGAAGGATAAGCTATTCCACCTCAAATAATGTAAAGTTCTATGAATCCTGGGTGTTATGGATTGAACAGAACTTGGCATTCTGAACTCATGCACATGTTCAAACACCAAAGTTTTATATTAACAATTGGTAGATTAAGTGTGGAGACTTGCTCTAATTATGGTGTCTGAGAGGTGGGCCTTGATGAGCAATCTTTAGTCACTGGGAACTTGACTTTGGAAGGTAGTTCTCATGAGAAGATTGTTTACATGAGCTCAGCATGCTTCCTGTGCCCTTGTTCTGCTTCCTGAACCACTATGCAATCCTCCTTCTGCCATCCATCAGCCTTACCAGATGCTTGAGCCAATGGGCCAGCCCATCTTGGACTGTGAACATCCAGACTATAAGCTGAAACAGACCTTCTTCCTCCCTACACGGCTCATCTCAGAAGGCACTTAGTCAAAGTAACGAAAAGCTAACACTGGTCATCTTTGGACTATTTCCTAGATTAATAATTCAGACACCACAAGTAAGGATTAATTATCACCAATACAGCATTTCTCATCAACAATATGTAACAACCTCATCATTCAAACCAGTGAATAAAGAAAAGGTCAGTTGTTATTCTATAAACATCTGAACACTTTCCCACCACCACAAAAAGAGAGGTTTGGGGTTTTATCACCACACCCAGACCCAACTATCAGGAAATTTCATTCAAATATAGGCATGTAACAGCCAACCTACTTGAAAGGCAATCTCAAGAAATGAGGAGGAAGTGAATGTAGGCATGATTTTTCCCACATCCAGCATGGAGGTGGGATATTTGGAATATAGCAAGGTACTAGGGCATCTATAGAGTACATTTCAAAAGAGAGTCACTTCTCGCCGGCACCGCGGCTCACTAGGCTAATCCTCCGCCTTGCGGCGCCGGCACACCGGGTTCTAGTCCCAGTCGGGGCACCGATCCTGTCCCGGTCGCCCCTCTTCCAGGCCAGCTCTCTGCTGTGGCCAGGGAGTGCAGTGGAGGATGGCCCAAGTCCTTGGGCCCTGCACCCCATGGGAGACCAGGAGAAGCACCTGGCTCCTGCCATCAGATCAGTGTGGTGCGCCGGCCGCAGCGTGCTACCGCGGCGGCCATTGGAGGGTGAACCAACGGCAAAAGGAAGACCTTTCTCTCTGTCTCTCTCTCTCACTGTCCACTCTGCCTGTCAAAAAAAAAAAAAGAGAGTCACTTCTCAATGTCAGGTGTTATGTATTCTAGCACCTGCCACTGGAGAATGCTAGAAACGAGAACCAGAGGACACAGCATCCACTTCTGCCTAGTCACTTGCTTCTCTTTTTAAAAAAAGATTTATTGATTTATTTATTTGAAAGTCAGAGTTACACAGAGAGAGAGAAGGAGAGGCAGAGAGAGAGAGAAGTCTTCCATCTGCTGATTCACTTCCTAATTGATCACAACGGCCGGAGCTGCACCGATTCGAAGCCAGGAGCCAGGAGCTTCTTCCAGGTCTCCCACACAAATGCAGGGGCCAAGGAGTTGGACAGTCTTCTACTGCTTTCCCAGGCCATAGCAGAGGGCTGGAACGGAAGTGGAGCAGCCAGGACATGAACCAGTGACCATATGGGATGCTGGCACTGCAGGCGGAGGCTTTACCCACTATGCCACAGCACCGGCCCTGTCACTTGCTTCTTAACCTTAGGCGAGTCACTTGAACTTGTAGGTCCTCATTCTCCTCATTGTCAAATAAGATAATAATGTCCACCTCAGAGAACCATTATAAAAATTAAATAAGATTTTCAATGTGGTAGAAAGTATTAGTGATCCACAGAACTTTGGTCACCTTAGTGACCAAGGGAACCATGAGTAAAGAAGGTACAACAACATGAAATGCCTAACTGGAAATATCAGGTTGGTTAGAGAACATCAACTTGATGTTCTCTAACATCTTCACTTCTTAAAGTAGTCCAACAGTAGCTGCTGCATTTTGCCAATCACCAACTCAGATGTTACTCCTAGTACTCAAAACTTGTAAGAACCAGGATCCTTGCAGAGTAGAAGATCCCATATATTGTAGGGATATTCCATATCTTGTGCCACTCCCCACTTCCACTTGGTCTAGCATCCCATGCAGACTCTTCTGGTCTGGATGTCATATGTTGGACAAGTCTTGCAGTTCCCTTGCCTCCCATGCCCAGCATTTCTCTAACCAGGTTATGTTGTGACTTAGCTCGCTAGTATTTTAGAAAGGGGATACAAATAGGTTAGCAGGGAGGGAGTTGGCAGGGGTGGATGCACATGTTATTTTGTAAGACAGAGACATCTCAGCCTTGTCTCCAAGAAAGGAGGAGCACTAACCCTCAGGGGTGAGGACTAGGGCCATTTCTATAGACTTAGAGAGTTCAGGAGACTCTAGGAATTAAGATTTTCTTCAATTGATCACTCCCAAGTCCGAGGCCTACATCATCCTCATCAGCACCTTGACCTTGGGGTAGCAGATTCAACATACTGGAGAAGTCAACCCCTCCAGGAGCTCCATCATCCTTATAACTAAGTCCTAGACCTGATGCTAAGCTTTTTCTGCCCTTTGGCTGCCTTTTGGATAGAGTCTCTTATATGCAACTGAGGAGGTCCTCTGTTTTTTTATATTTCACCTTAAATTAGTGATTAATTACCCTCGATCTTTCATTGCCTCGGCACCTTAATATACTCAGTCAATTACCATCCAATTCCCCTTCCCCAGGATCCCATCTCTGCTCACCATCAGTGACATTTTAACACGTGCAAAATGCAAACATGCTGAAGCCTACCACCAATGATGGGTTCCTCATTGCCACATGCCTGATGGTCTAGCTCCAAAATCTGATCTTGGATCTTTCTTCCTTGGACTATGCCTGACACCAACCCTTAAGGCTTGGTTCCCTATAAACAAACTCTGACATGGGTGTTGTCTTGGGAACAATCTCCTTTGTGTTAGTGATAGATGGAGGGGAAAGTCAAAATGTATCAGAGTGACACCTCGGCCAACCCAGCGGGAGCTCTGAAATCAGAGGGGCTCTTCAAAGGTGTTCTATATGTGGCAAGGGAATGGACACTTGCATCCTCACTTCAACTTGTCATTGAGACAAGGCAGCTCTCTTGGGTTGAGAACAATTTCAGGGGAAGGTTACCAGAGAGTGTGCCTGCCCGCTGCGGGGGATGGGGGCCTCAGTACAGAGGAGGGGAGCTGGAGCCTAGACTTAGCCCAGCATCCACTCTACTCATACAACCCAAAAAAGAGAGCTCAGTACACAAATCTAATCTTCTAAATGGATTTTTTTAATAATTTTAAAACATTAGGAAAGCATAACTGTGTTCCCAATAATACTTTTTAAAAAGATTTATTTATTTGAAAGGCAGAGTTACAGAGAGAAAGGGAGACAGAGACAGAGAGAAAGGGAGATATTCCATTTCTTGGTTCACTCCCCAAATGGCCACAGTAGCCCCTGGCTGGACCAGACCAAAGCCAGGAACCTGGAACTTGATTCGAGTCTCCCACATGGGTTCAGGCCCCAAGGACTTAAGCCATCTTCCACTGCTTTTCCAGATGAATTAGCAGGGAGCTGTAGGAAGTAGAGCAGCTGAGACTCAAACCAACACCCATATGGGACGTCAACATCACAAGGGGTGCCTTAACCTGCTGTGCCACAATGCCAGCCTCCTCCAATAATAAAGACCTGCCCAACATTCAATAATGGTAGGACAGGGAGAAAGACAAGTATTAAGGTTGCAGGTCTCAAAAACCTAAAAATCTCACTGGCAAGAGAAATTAATTTAAAAAGTGGCCTCAGCCAGGACCACCAACCAGGGATCTGGTTTAAATCATCTTGAACTTTAAGAAGTAGTTCCCACATTCGGGCCAAGAATTAGCTGGTGCCTCCCAGAACCTGCTATCTGAGTTGGTCAATAAAATCACTGCCACCTTGGGAAGGTACAGAAATAAAGTAAGAATCAGGATATAGATACGCATGGAAATAATAAAGCACTCAATCTGTAGTGTGAGCACAGGGATGGGCGGCAGCCACTGTGTGTTCTACCTCTTCAGGGCGCTGACAACATGTCATACAACGTAAGTGTTTAAGAGTTCAATTATTTGGGACCCACATTAAATTAATCAAGACTAAACTGCTCCACTTTGGATCCAGCTCCCAGCTAATGCACCTGGGAAAGCAGTGAAGGATGGCCCAAGTTCTTGGGCCCCTGCACCTACATGGGAGACCCAGATGAAGCTCTAAGCTCTTGGCTCCAGGCTCCAGGGGCCTGGCATAGGCCCCGCCATTGAGGCCATTTGGGGAGTGAACTAGTGAATGGAAAATCTTTTTCTCTCTGTCTCTTTCCTCTCTCTCTGTTAACTCTGCCTTTCAAACAGATAAAAAATAAATTTAATAAATAATTCAATTAAATGTTTTTAGTTTATGTTTAAATGTTTTAAATTCTCAAAATTCCTAGGTTCTGACTTATTTCTTGTGTTAAGTACCATATAAATATTTAAAGGAATATTAATTACTTAATGATTAAGGAAATGTTTATTATTTCCTAGTCTAAAAAGTTAATAAATTGAGCATCAATGGGATGATAGGCAATAGTGAACATCCCTTTTCAAACAAAAGCAACATATACAGTAAATAATACAATCAATAAGATAATGTCACAAATATGAAACTACATTATCCTGGGTTTGGGCTGGAAAACACACTTGATACAAGTATTTTTAAAAATGGTTATGGAGAGGCCGGCACCGCGGCTCAATAGGCTAATCCTCCACCTTGCGTTGACGGCACACCGGGTTCTAGTCCCAGTCGGGGCACCGGATTCTGTCCCAGTTGCTCCTCTTCCAGTCCAGCTCTCTGCTGTGGCCCGGGAGGGCAGTGGAGGAAGGCCCAAGTCCTTGGGCCCTGCACCCACATGGGAGACTAGGTGGAAGCACCTGGCTTCGGATCAGCGCAGCGCGCCGGCCACAATGCGCCGGCCATAGCGGCCACTTGGTGGGGTGAACCAACGGAAAAAGGAAGACCTTTCTCTCTCTGTCGCTCTCTCTCTCTCACTGTCTAACTCTGCCTGCCAAAAAAAAAAAAAAAATTTAAAAAAAATGGTTATGGAGGCCAGCACTGTGGCATTGTAGGCTAAGCTTCCACCTCTAGCACCAGCATCCCATGTGGGTACCAGTTCATGTCCTGGCTGCTCCTCTTCTGATCCAGCTGTCTGCCATGGCCTGGGAAAGCAGTGGAAGATGGCCTAAGTGCTTGGGCCCCTGCATCCACATGGGAGACCCACAAGAAGTTCCTGGCTCCTGGCTTCAGATCAGCTCAGTTCCAGATGTTGTAGCTATTTGGGGAATGAACCAGCGGATGGAAACCTTTCTGTCTCTCCTTCTCTCTATCTGTAACTCAATCTCTCAAATAAATAAAAAAAAAATTTTAAAAACTGGTTATGGAAGGGGTAGGAGATGTAGTACAGGTGGTTAAGCCAATGCCTGGGATGCCACATCCCATATCAGTGTGCCTCTACTTTTGAATCAGCTTCCTGCTAATGCACACCCTGGGAGGCAGCAGGTGATTGATCAAGTACTTGGGACCCTGCCATCTATGTGAAAGATGCTTGGCCTAGCCCAGTCTGGTTGTTGTGGGCATATCTCTCTTTTTCTCTTTCTCTCTCTCTCTCTCTCTCCCCACCTTTCACATAAATAAAACTAAATAGTTGTTTTAAAAATGTTCATGGAAAGGGGCCAGCACCGTGGCTCACTTGGTTAATCCACGGCCTGCGGCACCAGTATCCCATATGGGTGCCAGGTTCTAGTCCCGGCTGCCCCTCTTCCAGGCCAGCTCTCTGCTGTGGCCCGGGAAGGCAGTGGAGGATGGCCCAGGTGCTTGGGCCCTGCACCCCATGGGAGACCAGGAGAAGCACCTGGCTCCTGCCTTCGGATCAGCACAGTGCTGGCCATGGCAGCCATTTGTAGAGTGAACCAACGAAAGGAAGACCTTTTTCTCTGTCTCTCTCTCACACTGTAACTCTACCTGTCAAAAAATTAAATAAAAATCTAAAAAAATATGTTCATGGAAAAATGCATATTATGAAAGGATTTCAAAAATTTTTCAACAAAATAAACAGTATTTTAATTCTATTTTCCATGAACTTTTTGAAGAAACCTCACACATATTTGACATACAAGTATGTTGGTATTGTTTTAACCATCAAGTCTCCCATATTCAAAAGACACAACCAAAAAAATTAAGACAGCTCAGTGCTAAATATGAATAATTGAGCATTGTCCACGGCTTTCACTCCTCTGTGTTATTCATGTCCCACCCTCCAGTCAATTGCGTGTTGACTCTATGTGCAGGTTCTTACAAGTTTTCAGGTTGGCCATGGGGTCGAGGGAGCTCTTTCTCTGGTTCTCAGTCTACTCTTTCCATCCGTTGCTCTTCCTGGAAAGCATCAGATGGAAGGGTGCTTTCAGGCCCCAGAGGGCCTCAGCTGGAACCAGGAATTAATTATTTGAGACTTGACCCAAAAGCACATCCACAGAGAAGCCTGCTACTTCCAGCATAGGAGAAAATCAGAAAAACCAAAACAAATTCAGATTTATTTCTGTGTGGTGCAATAAACAGGAAACACTAACCTGCCCCCACTTCAGAGAAGCCAAGAGCCAAGCAAAGGTTGGGATTTTAAAAACCAACCCCTTCCCAGGTGGGTTTTTAAGTATTTGAGGCTTCCAAAATGCACACTGAACACTCAAAATGACTCTCTTGGAAGTATTAAAACAAACCTCAATGAGTTTATTTCCTTTTCTTTGTAAAGCATTTAAGCTCTGCTCCTGCAGTGGGAGACCTCTGTCCCTGAACTAATCACCTCTCTCGGAAGTTTTTAATCCGCGAGCAAAATGGAGGTGTGGGAGCTTCCTCGCTCCATGCAAAGCCACTTTCATGTCAAGAGAAGTGAGGGCACAGCGACCAGTCTGTTCTCACGGGTTGGTTTCTGATTAGGGTGTTGGTCTTTTTCAAGATCTTCTTTTTGGTTCATTGTTGAGCTCATATCCCCAGTCACTTTCCTGAGTCATTTTTTTTTTCCTGCAAATAGCAGCCAAGTTGGCCTGGGGCTGCCCTGGCGAGACAGACCCTGGCAGCTGAGGCCGTGCCTAAGCCTCATCCTTTGCAACACAACCCCAAACACGAAGCTAGCCCCAGAGAAAGACTCGTATGGTCCTCCAAGAAGGCTTTCCGTGAGGTTTCACGGAGGAGAGGAAAAATCTCCTCTCAATGGCCTGGAGTCCAGAGCCAGCACTGTTACCAGGCAGCTGAGTGACCTCGTGCAAGTTCATTTCCTCTCTGAGTCCTCATGGGTAACGTGGAGGCCCAGGATTAGACAATGTGAAGATAAGTCTGATTGCGCTCAGGGGAGTTCCAAGCCATACAAGCCCCTGCAGCAAGTGGCAGCCCTCAGCCCAGCCCTAGCCCCTCCCTACTGCAAAAGCCCCACGCTGGTCGCTTTCCCTGCTTTCCCGCCATTTTTAGACCTGCTTGGGAAATACCCTGCTCTGTCCAAAGGAGCTCATTATCTGAGTAATAAGTCTTCTCATATGCTACTGACATATGTGTAGCATCTGAACCAAATTTGGGCCGGGATCCATCCAGCTGCCAGTGTGGATAGAAGATAATCTCAGAGATCTGTGTTCTAAGGCTGCACCACTCAGAAAAAACATGTGAGCCATACACGAAAATTTAGGGCCCAGAGTTGTGGTGAAATGGGTTAAGCTTGCTACCTGCAGACCAGAATCCCATATGGACACCAGATCATGTCCCAGCTGCTCCACTTTCAATCCAGTGTCCTGCTAATGCACCTGGGAAAGCAGCAGAAGATGGTCCACATGCTTAGGCCCCTGCCACCCACATAGGACATCTGGATGAGGCTCCTGGCCCAGCACTGGCCATGGCAGTCATTTGGGCAGTGAATCAGGGGATGAAAGATTGTCTGTGTGAGTGTGTGTGACTCTGCCTTTCAAATACATAAATCTTAAAAAAAAAGAAAATTTAAAGTTTTGGGGTGGGCATCTGGCACCGCAGTTAAGATGTCACCTGGGATGCCTACATCCAGTACTGGAGTGCCTGATTCAAATCCCAGTCCTACTCCTGATTCCGGCTTCCTGTCAATGCATTTCCTAGCTGGGAGCAGATGATGGCCAAAGAAGTTGGGTCCCTGCTGCAAGGTGGGAGACCTGGATTGAGTTCCTGGCTCCCAGCTTCAGCCTGGCCAGACCCAGCTGTGTGCTCACTTTGGGAGAGTGAACCAGCAAATGAGAACTTTCTATCTCTCTGTCTCTCCCTCCCCCTCTCTCTCTCCTTTCCTCTCCTCATCTTTCAAATAAGTAAAATATATAAATAAAAAATTAAAAGAAAAAAATTTAAGTTTCTAGGAGCCACTATAAAAAGGTAAAAAGAAAGTTCAAATCAATTTTAAGGGCATATAATTTAAACCAACATATCCGGGGCTGGCACTGTGGTGTAGCAGGTAAAGCCGTCATCTGCAGTGCGGCATCCCATAAGGGCACCGGTTCAAATCCTGGCTGCTCCTCTTCTGATCCAGCTCTCTGCTATGGCCTGGGAAAGCAGCAGAAGATGGCCCAAATCCTTGGGCCCCTGCACATGTGTGGGAGACCCGGAAGAAGCTCCTGGCTCCTGGCTTCGGACTGGTGCAGCTCTGGACATTGTGGCCATCTGGGGAGTAAACCAGAGGATGGAAGACCCCTCTCTCTCTCTCTCTCTCTCTCTCTCTGCCTTTCCTTCTCTCTGTGTGTAATTCTACCTTTCAAACAAATAAATAAATCTTTTAAAAAATAAATAAAAAATAAACCAACATAATCCAAGGTATAATCATTTCAACATGCATTTAGTTTAAAAAAAAAGTGTTAGTGAGTCATTTTTTCCATACAGAGTCTTCAGAATCAGGAGAGTATTTTGCACTATGGCACATAACAATATGAATTAACCTCATTTTATCTGTTCAAAACCCACATATGGTGCTGGCTACTCTACTGAACAGTGTAGAGAAATCCCAACATAGACCCAATTTCCTGGTTTCAGGAAACTTGATCTGTTGTTTAGATCAAGGATTTCTATTTTCATGAAAGTAAAGTGCCATTAATTAAAAGATGCATTCTTATTTCATATATCATTTAAAATGTTTAATTGTGAATGACATAAATTGTCAGGTAAGTTAAAAATTCAGAGATACTAAAAATAAAGAATGTGCCTTAGAATTCTTTAATATGTGTGTGCATGTGTGTTGACATGAACATATAGTGGTTTCTCTTAAAGGGCCTGAGCCCACAGAGAGCTATATGGTGAGAAAATTAATGTCTCTGGTGCTACCACCCACTAGGTGCCATCAACCAACAAGGTCCTATTTATCCCCTCTGACCCTTTTCACCCAAATCCTGTTGATCCTTGAGTCAGTTGTAATTAGGCTATGAAAGAGTGTTGTGGTCTGAATATTTGCGTCCTTCCAAAATTCATATGTTGAAATCCTAACTCCCACTATGAGGGTATTAGGAGGTGGGGCTTTTAGGAGACAATTAGATCAGAGGGACAAATCTCTTATGAATACAATTACTGTCCTTATAAAAGAATCTCCAGAGAGATCCTTCGCTCCTTCCACTTTGTGGAGACACAGCCAGTCAGCACTGTGCAACTCACAAGAGGGCCCTCACCAGAACCTGGCCATGCCAGTACCATGTTCACAGACTCCCAGCATCCAAAACTGTGAAAAACACATTTCTGTTATTACAACTCACCCAGTTAGGATGTTTTGTTATAGCAACCTGAATCGATTAAGATAAGGAGTATTTGCCCATAAGTACTCATATTACAGGAATCCTAGATGTGACAACTGACATCAAAATGAGGCATGGATTGAGCATCTAATCCTCCAACAACCCTGAGAGTTCAGTGTTATTACATTTCCACAGATGGGAGGAAGGATGGAAAGAACAAAGGAAGGAATGGAGGAAAGGTGGAAGGAAGAAAAGACGGGAAGGAGGGAGTGAGGGAAAGAAGGAAAAGAGACTCAGGTTGACAACTTGCTCAAAATCAGTGCCTAAATGGAAAATCCAGTTTTCAAACCTAAATCTATCTGATTAATGAGCCCATGTATTTTCTTGATAACAAAAAGGGAAAATATAAAGGTGGGATTACAGATAGGGCCCCAGAAGGCACTCACTCACTCCTCTCTTGAAGAGGTCCATCCCACCCCTTCTCAAAGGCCTTAAGGGTTAAACAATGGGTGGCCTCCTCCATCAGAACCACCATCAAATGCCACCTCCTGCCACAGTATTTGGCAACCTCTAGTGACTCAGCAGGTTTTAACTGCAAGGCTGCAAAAAGCTTAAAATGGGCAATTCCCATTATTTGTTGTTTTGTTTTGTTTTGCTTGTTTGTTTTTTAGCAGCTGAAAGCAAAGTCCATTTATTAGCTCATAGTGCTATGGGTCAGAAAACTGGTACAGCGTGATTAAGTTCTTTGCTGAGACCATCACGAGATCATAATTAGGAGGCTGGCCAAGTTGAGTTGTTCTCTGGAGGCACTGAGACCAATTCCACCTCCAAACTCATTATTGCCAGAATTCAGTTCTTTGCTGTTACAGGACTGAAGTCTCCATTTCCATTCCCAAATGTTGGCCAGGGGTTGCTCTCAGCTCTTGCAGGGCCCTTCTATGTGGTCCTCAAGGACAGCTCACAGCATAGAAGTGTGCTTCCTTCTAGGCCAGCAAGGCCTAGAAGCAAGGCCTTCTTCTCCTCCTCCCCCTCCCCCTCTCCCTCCCCTTCCCCTCCCCCTTCCCTCCTCCTCCTCCTCCTCCTCCTCCTCCTCCTCCTCCTTCTTCTTCTCTCTCTCTCTCTTTCTCTCTCTCAATGCTATTTATTCAGTTGTCATAAATAATTATTTTTGGTTGGATAATGGTTTTTTTAATTTTATTCAAGGTATACAAATCTCATGTATTTCCTATATACAGATTTAGGAACACGGGGATCCTTCCCATCCTACACTCCCTCCTGCTCACACTCCCACCCTTCCTCTCTTATTTTCTCTCTTAATTTTTATAGTAATTTACTTTCAGTTTACCCTATACTCATAAGATTAACCCTACACTAAGTAACAATTTCAACAAATAATAATAAAAAGAAAACATCATTCCTCAACAGTGCAGACAGGGACTGCAAACAGTAATCAAATGTCAAAATGGCAATTTCACTTATATACATTACATTTTTGTTATTCTATTAGTTACCACAGATCAGGGAAAACATATGGTATTTGTCTTTTTGGGACTGGCTTATCGCATTAAGTATAATGATTTCCAGTAGCATCCATTGTGTTGCAAAAGACAAGATTTCATTTGTTTTTTACCACAGAAGAGTATTCCATAGTGTATATATGCAATAATTTCTTTACCCAGTCAACAGTTGATGGATATCTGGGTTGATTCCATATCTTAGCTATTGTGCATTGAGCTGCAAAGAACATGGTACAGTATATTAGGAAGTGGGGCATTTAGGAGACAAGTAGATCAGAGGGACATATCTCTTATGAATACAATTACTGTCCTTATAAAAGAATCCCCAGAGAAATCCTTTGCCCCTTCCACTTTGTGGAGACGCAGCCAGTCAGCAGTGTGCAATTCACAATCCACAATATACAGTACAAATAACGCTTTCATATGCTGATTTCATTTTGTTTGAGTAAATTCCCAGGAGTGGGATTGCTGGGTTATACGGTATATCTATTTTCAGATTTCTGAGATATCTCCACACTGTCTTCCACAATGCCTGCACCAGCTAACATTCCCACCAATAGAGGATTAGGGTACCTTTTTCCCCACATCTTCGACAATATTTATTATTTGTTGATTTCTGTACAATCTGTAAAAGAGTCAATTTAACTGGGGTGAGGGGAAACCTCAAAGTGTTTTTTTAAAAGATTTTTTATTTATTTATTTGACAGGCAGAGTTACAGACAGTGAGAGAGGGAGAGAGGGAGAGAGGGAGAGAGGGAGAGAGGGAGAGAGGGAGAGAGAGAGAGGTCTTCCTTCCATTGGTTTACTCCCCAAATGGCTGCTATGGCTGGCGCTGCACTGATCCGAAGCCAGGAACCAGGCACTTCCTCCTGGTCTCCCATGCGGGTGCAGGGGCCCAAGCACTTGGGCCATCCTCCACTGCCCTCCCGGGCCACAGCAGAAAGCTGGACTGGAAGAGGAGCAACCAGGACTAGAAACCGGTTCCCATATGGGATGCCGGCGCCGCAGGTGGAAAATTAGCCAAGTGAGTCATGGTGCGGGGCCCCTCAATGTGGTTTTGATTTGCATTTCCCTGAAGGCTACTGATTCTGAGCACTTTTTCATGTGTCTGTTGGCCATTTGAGTTTCTTCTTTTGAAAAATGCCTGTTGAAGTCCTTTGCCAATTTCTTAACTGATTTGTTTGTTTTGTTGCTGTTGAGTTTCTTGAACTCTTTATAGATTCTGGATATTAATCCTTTACCAGTTGCATAGTTTACAAATATTTTCTCACATTTTGTTGGTTGTCTCTTCACTTTGCTGAGTGTTTCTTTTGCAGCGCAAAAGATTCTCAGCTTGATGTTATCCCATTTGTCAATTTTGGCTTTGATTGCCTGTTCTAATGGGGTCTTTTCCAAGAAGTCTTTGCCTCTGCCAATGCTTGCAGCTTCCCCAATGTTCTCCTCTAGTAATTTGATGGCATCAGGTCATAGATCTACATCCTTGATCCTTTTTAAGTGGATTTTTATGTAAGTTGTAGGTGGGGGTCTTGTTTCATAGCTCTGCACGCAGAGATCTTATTTCCCCAGCACCATTTGTTGCAGAGACTGTCCTTGCTCCAGGGATTGACTTTAGCTCCTCTGTCAAAGATTAGTTGGTTGTAGATGTGTAGAATGATTTCTGGAGTTCCTATTCTGTTCCATTGGTCTACATCTCTATTTTTGTGCCAGTATCAGGCTGTTTTGATTATAACTTCCCTGTAGTATTTCTTGAAATCTGATATTGTGATGCTTCTGTCTTTGTTGTATAAGATTGTTTTAGCTATTCAAGATCTCTTGTGTTTCCATAAGAATTTTATCATCTTTTTTTTTAGAACTGAGAAAATTGTCATTGGTATTCTGATTGGGATGACATTCAATCTGTAAATGGCTTTTGGTAGTATGGACACTTTGATAATATTAATTCTTCCAATCCACAAACATGGAAGATTTTTTTCCTTTTTTTTTTTTTTTTTTTTGGTGTGTGTCTTGTTCTATTTCTTTCTTTAACGTTTTGTAAATGTCAAGGTAGAGATCTTTCACCTCCTGGATTAAATGTATTCTAAGGTATTTAATTTTTATGTAGCTACTGTGAATGAAATTGATCTTAGAAGCTCCTTCTCAGCCATAGTATTGTCTGTGTATACAAAAGCTATATATTTTTTGTGTATTAATTTCATATCCTGCCACTCTACCAAACTCTTTAATGAGTTTCAATAGTCTCTTAGTGAAGTCTTTTGGTTCCCTTTTATATAGAATCATCTCATCTGCAAATAGGGATACTTTAACTTATCCTTTACCAATTTGCATTCTTTTGATTTCTTCTTATTGCCTAATAAGAAACTGAAACTTGCAGGACTATATTGAATGGCAATGGTGAAAGTGGACATTCTTGTCTGTGCCCAGATCTTAGTGGAAATGCTTCCACCTTTTCACCATTAATAGGATGATGGCTGTGGGTTTGTCATAAATTGCCTTGATTGTGCTGAGGAATGTTTCTTCTATACCTAATTTGCTTAAAATTTTCATCATGAAAGGATGTTGTATTTTATCAAATGCTTTCTGTGCATCTATTGAGATAATCATATGGTTTTTATGCTGCAGTTTGTTAATGTGATATATCACATTTATTGATTTGCAAATGTTGAACCACCCCCAAATACAGGGATAAATCCCACTTAGTCCAATGAATGATCTTTTTTATGTGTTATTGGATTTAATTAGTTAGCATTTATTGAGGATTTTTGCATTTATGTTCATGAGACATATTGGTCTATAGTTCTCTTTCCTTTTTCTAGTTTAGGAGTTAAGGTGATGCTGGCCACATAGAAGGAGTTTGGAAGGATTATCTCTCGTTCAGTTGTTTCAAATAGCTTGAGAAGAATTGGAATTAGTTCTACTTTAAAAGTCTGGTAGATGGGGCCGGCACTGTGGCATAGTGGGTAAGCACCTGCAGTGCTGGCATCCCATATGGGCACCGGTTTGATCCCTGCTGCTCCACTTCCAATCCAACTCTCTGCTATGGCCGGGGAAAGCAGTAGAAGATGCCCCAAATCCTTGGGCCCTTACACCCACATGGGAGGCCCAGAGGAGGCTCCAGGCTCCTGGCTTCAGATCAGCACAGCTCCAGCCGTTGCAGCCAGTTGGGGAGTAAACAAGCGGATGGAAGATCTCTCTCTCTCTCTCTCTCTCTCTCTCTATCTCTATCTCTATCTCCTTCTCTCTCTGTGAAACTCTTTCAAATAAATAAATAACTCTTAAAAAAAAAGTCCAGTAGAATTCTGCAGTGAAGCCATCCAGTCTTGGTCTTTAGTTTGTTGGGAGAATTTTTTATTACTGATTCAATCCCCAATTTGGTTATTGGTTTGCTTAGGTTTTCTATGCCCTCATGACGCAATTTGGATAGACTGTATGTGTCCAGGAACCTATCCATTTCTTCTACATTTTCCAATTTGTTGACACACAGCTATTTGTAGTCACTCCTGATGATTCTTTTTATTTATGTGGTGTCTATTGTTACATTTCCTTTTTAACTTCTAATTTTATTAATTTGGGTCTTCTCCTTAATTTTTTTTTTTGGTTAGTTAAGCCGATGGTATAACAATTTGTTTATTTTTTCAAAGAACCAGCTCTTCATATCACTGACATTTTCTTATTTCATTTTTGTATATTTATTCTCCAATTTTAATGGCTTTTTTTTTCCTCCTAATAATTTTGGCCTTGGTTTGTTGTTATTTTTCTAGGTGCTTAAGATTCATTGTTAGCTCATTTATTTGATATCTTTCCAATTTCTTCATGTAGGCACCAACTGCTATAAATTTCCCTCTTTTGCTGTATTTGTTATATTGTTATCTTCATTCATTTCCAGAAATTTTTTTTTATTTCTCTTTTGAATTCTTCTTTGACCCACTGTTAATTTAGGGGCATGTTGTTTAGTCTTCATGTGTTTGTGTATGTTCTAGAGTTTCTTGAGTTGTTAATTTCCAGCTTCATTTCACTGTGGTCAGAAAAGATGCATGGTATGATTTTGATTTTTTTTTTTTTTGATTTGCTGAGACTTGCTTTATGGCCTAGCATATGGTGTATACTAGAGAAAGTGATATGCACTGATGAAAAGAATGTGTATTCTGCAACAGTGGGATGAAAGGTTCTGTAGATATCAGTTATGTCCATTTGATTCATAATGTAGATTAGTTCTGTTGTTTTTTTGTTGATTTTCTCTCTCATTGATCTCTCCATTGATGAAAGTGGGGTATTGAAGTCCCCCATTACTATTTTATTGGAGTCCATATCTCCCTTTTGATCAACTAACATTTGTTTTAAATAGCCAGGTGCCCTGGCATTAGGTGCAGACACATTTATTATAGTCATATCTTCCTGTTGAATTCATCCTTTAATCATTATATAGTGCCCTCCTTTGTATCTTTTAACAGTTTTGTGTTAATATCTATTTTGTCTGATATTAGGATGGCTACAAGTGCCCATTTTTGCTATCTGTTAGAATTTAATATTTTTCCATCCTTTCTCTTTGAGTCTGTGTGTATCTTTATTGATGAGGAATGTTTCTTGTAGGCAGCAAATAGATGGATCTTGTTTTTTAATCTATTCATCCAGTATATATCTTTTAATTAGAGAATTTAGGCCATTTACAATCAAAGTTACTATTGATAAATGATGACTTGGCTCTGTCATTTTTCTGTAAATATTCTTATTGTTTACTTTGGATTTCCTTTGTACTTTTACTGTGAGATTTTCTGCCTTCACATTCTTTCATAATGATGACTATCTTTCTGGGTTTCTGTTTGTAGCACATCCTTGGGCATCATTTGTAACACTGGATGAGTGGTGACAAGTGACAAATTCTTTCAATTTCTGTTTGTTATGAAAGGTCTTTATTTCACCTTCATTCGTAAATGAGAGCTTTGCAGGGTACCTTATTGTGGGTTGACAGTTTTTTCTTTTAAGACTTGGACTATGTCTCTCCTAGCCTTTAGGGTTTCTGATGAGAAATCAGCTGAGTCTAATTGGGCATCCTCTGAAAAAATATGGCCTTCCCTTATAAATATTTTAGAATCTTTCCTTTATGTTTTACATTGAAATCTTGAATGCAATGTGTAATGGTGAAGATTTTTTCTGGTCTGGTCTGTTAGGAGTTCTATGTGCCTCACATACTTGGATGTCCCTTTCTTCTTCCAAATCGGGGAAGTTTTCTGAAATTATTTTACTAAATAGGTCTTTTATTCCATTCTCTCTTTCCACATTTTCGGGAACTTCTTAAGACCCATATGTTGGGTCATTTAATAGTATCCCATAAATCGTCAATGCTGTTTTTAATTTTTCTAATTTCTCCTTCTTTGTTTTTTTTGGGTTTTTTTTTTTTTTTTTTTTGCCTGACAAAATGTCCAAAGATTTGTCTTCTAGTTCAGATATTCTTTCTTCTGCCTCACCAAGCGTGTTGTTAAGGTGAGTATCCAGGTGACCAAGTTGGGCATAGTAGATCTCCTCTATTGACAGCAGGTGGAGGGTATGATCACCTCTGTTGGTGTAATCACATCCTCACCTCTTCCCTTCCAAGGTGACCAGTGCCCTGGATTAGTCCTCAGTGGGTGCAACACTCACCTGCACTGTTGCATGAATAGTACAAAAGATCTGTGCAGTCCTCTTGTGAGCATGGGTCCCACTACAATGAGCCACCCAAGCAGTCAAGGAGCTCTGAGCCTCTGGTGCCACACACGGTGGTTGCCCAGAGACCCAGCTACACCCTGTTCCCTATCATGCAATCACAGAATTCCCACAGTCTCAGCACACAAAGCTCCCACAATCACGGGGTGCAGAGATCTATTCCACCCTGCTTGCCTGTCCTGTCCACAGAGAGGCAGAGATGTTCTGAGAGCCAGCTGCCTGTGGGTGCTCCACCTTGGCAGAACCTGTAGCATGTTGAGAACCTAGGGGCACCTCACAGTCCTACATGAGTGTCCAGCAGCCTGTCAATCTTTCCAGCCAGACCAAAGACAGGGGGAAATGAGGATTTTCCCCTCTAGCAAATACTGAGTAAAGGAAACAAGGTAACCATATTGGCTTATACACACACACACACAAAATCAATAAATAATTCACCCTCAGGAGTCAAGAAAAGGCCACAGCCCCTCCTAGAATACATACAGGGGAAGGTGAACAACTGGAGTTAAGATGGTGCTTCAGTTGTTATTGTAGCTTAAGAAATTGCTTTAAACTTAGTGACACAAAACAAATATGATTATGCTCACAGATAATTTGGGAAGGCACAGAGGGAAGACTAATATCTGTCTCATGATGTCTGGGGCTTTATATGGGAAGATTGAATAACTGGAGAATCAGGATAATTACTTGGGGATTTCTGCATTCATTCGTCTGGTCCCTCTGTAGAAAAGACTCAAAAGCTGAACTCAGCTGAGATGGTTAGCCAGAGGACCTACACACACCTTCAGTATGTAGCTTGGGCTTCCACACAATATGGCAGCCTCAAGGTAGTCACAGTTCTCACCCAGTTTCCTTGGACTCCAAATGTGTTTTCCAGTGGACGAAGAGGAAGCTGTATTACCTCTTAGGATTCAGCTTAGGAAGTTAGATAGCATAGCTTCTACTGTGTTTATTCAATCAGTCCTGAGCCTACCAAACTCTACAGGGGAATACAAAGAGGTCCTATCCCTCAATGGAAGAAGTTTCTGAAAATTTGTGGCCATTTATTTTGTTTTTTGTTTTTAAATATGTGGAAGTGGGATCGGCACCGTGGTACCTTAGGCACCGGCATCCCACATAGGCACCGGTTCTAGTCCCGGCTGCTCCTCTTCCAATCCAGCTTTCTGCTGTGGCCTGGGAGAGCAGTAGGAGATGGCCCGGGTCCTTAGGCCCCTGCACCTACGTGGGAGATCAGGAAGAAGCTCCTGGTTCCTGGCTTCGGAATGGCACAGCTACGGCTGTTGTGGCCATTTGGGGAGTGAACCAACAGACAGAAGACTTTCTCTCTGTCCCTCCCTCTCACTGTCTGTAACTCTACCTCTCAAATAAATAAATAAAAATCTTTAAAAAAAAATATGTGGAAGCAACATTAGGTGACTTCCAAGGTTAGATCTTATATTCCTTTATTTTTCCTTACTTATTTATTTGAAAGGCAAAGATACAGAGAGAGTGAGACAAAGAGAAATTGTGCATCCACTGATTCACTCCCCAAATGCTCACAACAGCTGGGGTTGGAACAAGCCAAAGCCAAGAGCCCAGAACTCAGTTTGGGTCTCCCCTGTGGGTGGCAGGGATCCAAGTAGTTGAACCATCACCTGTTGCCACCCAGAGTACACATTAGTGGGAAGCTGGAATCAGGAGCAGAGCCAGCACAAATCTGGGCACTTCCATCTTGGACAAGGGAGCCCAAAGCAGCATCTCAACCCTTGTGCCAAACGCCTGTTCCTGTGGCACCACTGTTAACAAAAACAAGACAAAGACAAACAGTAGAACCTGCCTTTGGGCCAGAAATGAGTTACATTTTCCGAAAACAAACATGCAGTAATCATACTTTTGGAAAACTAACACTGTTTTTGCGAACTTTTCCTATACTAGTGAGGCTGTAGGACAGACCACCTACACACCAGTTTCATCTATAATTTAGTAATCAGGAAGGTTGGTACTTTTCAAAACACAACAGAAGCACAGCCTCTGCTCCCTAGGAGTTATAAAGTTTAATGAGAAAAAATGGGCTGGTCACAGCGCTTCTTCTTTGGTGTTGTCTGTTGACTAGATCTTTCTATACACTTCCTCACCAGTTCTGCCGCTCCCAGAGCCTGGACCCCGTGCCCTGTTTGCTCTGGTTTCTCCATTTCTAAAATGGAGTTGGCCAATCCTGGAGCAGCGTGTTCTTGTGATTCTGTTTGTTGATTCTTAGCAGACTTTAAGGTCCTTGGAGGCTGTGCTGTTTAGATGCAAAATGTTGTGACTATCATTCCATTATTTGAAAACCTAAACAGCAGAGGAGGCTTCTGTTGCCCTGTTGCTAGGTTACTGTCAGATCTGCCTGCCTGTGCCAAGGTATGGAGACTTGCTGCAGTTTTGCGCAGGGTACCCTGGCTCCTACTGATGAGCAGGTGACAGAAAGTGTTGACCTGGAGTCAAATTGCTGTGGACATCACTGGGGAGACAGAGCATCTAACTTCCAGGCACCATGGCTGTGTTTGCTTACTCTTCAAATATAACGACTCAACTTCTAATATCAGTGCCAGCCAACTGGTTTGCTTAACCTTGACAAAGTCCAGATCGCTTCTCTGATGGAGCCAAATCCACATGTACTTCCTTTTCCAGAGAGTAACAAACAAGATCATCAAATGTAGCAAGCAGGCAAGAATGCTTGGGATGCCATTCACGTGCTCAAGGCATGACACTGCCCTCTGACACATTCTCCTACCTTTTTTTTAAAAGAAGGGGGTGGGAAACCCATGCTCTTAATATTATACAATTAAAAATATTCTTCCTAGGGCCAAATAATCCCTTGTTGGCGGCCCCACAGTCAATGCTGTTGTACATGGCTAAGGAAAGATAGGCTCCCAAATATAACATTGAGATACAGTGACAAGCAATTATACACAGAGACCACACACACACACACACACACACACATAGCACTCTCGCCCTGCATTCCTCCAGGTGAGGACCAAGTCTTGAGTACCAGAGAAGACGTCCAGGCAGCTTTATCCTGGTGAGTCTTTGTGTCTTAAGTAGTGATTTAAGCCAGGCAGCAGCAATCTGACTCTCAAAAACCCAGAAATACTTTCTAGTTGGCCATGTAACCGTGAAGAATAATTTTAGAAAATTCTACAATGATTTCATCAATGGGGATGTGATATTCAGTATTCATCTGAACTCCTCTACCCATCTGTTTCCTTCTAGAGCAACATGGGAGGAAAAATAAAAAACAAGGAAACCAATAAAGTTGTTACAAATGAACAGGAAGGAGAGAGGAAGGACAGAAAAAGGAAAAGGGAAAGTTGAAAGAGGCAGATGGAAATCCAGCTGTGGCAAAATTCTTCCTGTGAAAATCACAAAGTTTATTTCAGCTGTCACTGGCAGTTTACTAGGCACCTTCTCGGAGCCCAGTGTTGTCCCCAGTGCCAGGGAGGCGGCTGTGAGCCCTGAATGGGTTACAGATCCCAGCCAGAGAAACCAGGAAAGCACAGAAGTACATGTGGACAGGCAGTGGTGGGCTCTGGAAAGGAAACCCACAGGATGCCGGGAGCCTGTGCAACTCCCCGATCTAATTTGGATGGGCAGGTCGGAGAGCACCTCCCTGAAGAGGCAGCTTTCTCTCTTGAGGAGCAGAAGGAAGCTCTGGAGGTGGCTGGGAAAGAGGCCGATCCAACAGAGGCTCAAGGCACGCTCAGCCTCCAGGTCAAACCCCAAAGACAACAGGAAGAGAAGGGGGACTTTGTCCACCGTCACCTTTCACATGGAATGAGAAATCCGTAATGAGCTGAGACCTGCGGCGCACTACCTGCCCCTCCTCCCGACCCACTGCTTCCAGAGGAAAACACTGGTCCGTTTGCTGGATGCTTGTTGGTCCATGGTACCTGTTTCTTGTATGTGGAATGAAGGTGAAGAGATTTGTCTGTCTGTTGTTATATTTGGGCATATTATTCTCTTTCAACGCCTGTGCTTTTTGTTAAGACCTTCATCACTCTTCTACCCACATGACTACTTACCCCATCCCTAGGAACATAATGAATGAAATGCTCCCCAGAATCGGGCTGTCAGTGATGCTTTGGAGCAGGCTATCTTTCATGATAAAGTGAGAAAGGATCTCAGGGTGCACAAACAGGGTGAATGTGTGTTGTACCATTTTTTTAAAAATTCAAGAATTTGGGAGCTGGAGGAAAACCAAAAATTTCTCTCGATGTTGAAAGAAATCCTTTGCAAGGACTCATCTCCTCAAAGACTCTAAGCAGTGCTATGATGATTAGCTGCAAATTAAGTTCGAATTATACAAACTTGGTTATGAAAACCTAATACTGTCCCTCAATCCCTTAAATCGTTTTCCTGAATGCAGCGTGGCCACATCCCCCAGATGCTGGGAGCCTGGACAGAGACAGGAGGCAAAATTCACTGGAACTGGCTCCACTTATTCACAGTCACATCTGCCATCCCACAATAAACATTCTATATGCAAATTGCCTCAAGTGACTCTCCAGAAATTGACTAGATCCTTACACTGTATCTTAACACCAAAAGAAATTGAAAACACTTTTATGGCTTATGTCCATAATGCATTCCTTCAGTGCGTGCTGGGTTTTTATCTGCCAATATACTAAACTCTTCTTTTAGTGCTTGCTAAGGCTTCACCAGTTCATTTTTGTGTGTGTGTGAAAATAACAGAGGAAAGAAGCTTTCAAAAATACTCATCCAAATGAGAGCTATTAACAGCCAAAGTGAGCAAGCTTCCATTGTTCTTGAAATGGAATTGTTTCACAAGGCAGTAGGGAAAGCTGTGCAGATTAAAACCATTGTAACGTAGAATTAAAGCCCATGGGGGAAAACAATATTCTTGGGTGGACCTGAAGCTCTGCTCTGAGTTATTCTGTCCTGGCAGTAAAGGTTTGCTCACTTCACTGCAAAATATATATATATATATATACACACACACACACATATATATATATGCATATATGTATTTCCATCTAAGCTTTATAATCACTTAAAGGAGATCAAGCAAAGCCACTGTCCTTCATGTTGTCTTTTTTTTTTTTTTTTTTTTTTTTGACAGGCAGAGTGGATAGTGAGAGAGAGAGCCAGAGAGAAAGGTCTTCCTTTACAGTTGGTTCACCCTCCAATGGCCGCTGCGGCCGGCACATCGCGCTGATCCGAAGCCAGGAGCCAGGTGCTTCTCCTGGTCTCCCATGGGGTGCAGGGCCCAAGCACTTGGGCCATCCTCCACTGCACTCCCTGGCCACAGCAGAGAGCTGGCCTGGAAGAGGGGCGACCGGGACAGGATCGGTGCCCCGACCAGGACTAGAACCTGGTGTGCCAGCGCCGCAAGGCGGAGGATTAGCCTAGTGAGCTGCGGCGCCGGCTTATTTTTTTTATTATTATTTTTTTTTTTGACAGGCAGAATTAGACAGTGAAAGAGACAGACAGAGAGGAGAAAGGTCTTCCTTCCGTTGGTTCACCCCCCAAATGGCCGCTGCGGCCGGCGCATCTCGCTGATCCGAAGCCAGGAGCCAAGTGCTTCCTCCTGGCCTCCCATGCGGGTGCAGGGCCCAAGCACTTGGGCCATCCTCCACTGCACTCCCAGGCCACACTGGCCTGGAAGAGAGGCAATCAGGACAGAATCCGGCGCCCCAACCAAGACTAGAACCCAGGGGTGCTGGGGCCGCAGGCGGAAGATTAGCTAAGTGAGCGGCGGCACCTGCCCCATGTTGTCTTTTTTAGTCACGAGATGAAGATGACTGTATTTTTGTTGTGTGGGCTCCGAGGGGACACTCAGTGCCTGACCATGCTCCTGGAGGACCCATTTTCCTCCTAATCCTATTGCTGTTCAGAAGAGACTGGCAGGCACCTTTAAAGTGGTTCCCTTTCTCCAGCTTCGCTGCCCTGGAGCTTTGCAAAATGGAACAGGACCCATTTTCGCCCCCTTCCATGGAGGGCTCCCATCTTACCCCTACCGTGGAACTGCGATAATGGCATTGCGAGGTAGTCTTAGAGGTGTTTTTATTACAGCACCGAAAGCCACAAAATATGTACGGCAGAAAATATGTCCAACAGCCCTTAGGTTTCGCAGTGAGTCTGCTCTCAGGAGGGCCGAGTGGATCTGTCCAATCAGGTCCTGCACGGGACCAGGACGTCTGTGCAGTGAGCTGCAGTACCTTCGCTCCTCCTTTGGGGGACCTCTTGTCTACAGACATTGCAACTGTTGTTGCCGGAAGAAGTCTTACAGAACCCTTAATCAAGCCTTCTTCATTTTACAGGTGAAAACGCTGAGGCCCAAAGACGCTTACAACTGTTTGTCCGATGGGCGGCAAGAATCCGGGTTTCCTGGTTTCTGGCCCAGAACTGCTTGGGTCAAAAAACTTTCCTACAGGATTTTGCAGGTGTATTCAAGACATCCTATTGCAGATATTTTCCTGATTATCTAAAAACAAAGTAATAATCTGTATAAATGAAAATATATGGGGAGGAGAAGTCTGGGAAGCATCAAGATGTTAGGTTTTTTTTTCAAATTAATTTAGAACTTGTTTCAGTAATTGAGTAGATTGTGGAGAGTAATTTGTGGCCATTTGGGGAGTGAACCAGCAGTTGGAAGATCTAGGTCTGTCCCTCTCTGTAATTTTGACTTTCAAATAAAAAAAGAATAAGATTAAATTATCCTGATGTTTATAGAAAAGAATACATAGTCATAACTTGCTGTTAAATTTTTTTAAGAAAAGACAAGCCATTGGAATTGTTACTACCACATATAAGATACATAAAAAGTCGATTATTGGAGCCAGCGCTTTAGCCTAGTGGGTAAAAAAAAAAAAAAAAAGCTGCTGCCTGCAGTGCCGGAATCCCACATGGGTGCTGGCTCGAGTCCTGGCTGCTCCGCTTCTGATTCAGCTCTCTGCTGACCTGTGAAAACCTGCACCTGCACTCGGATCCTGGGTACAAATAGACCCAGCTCCAGCAGTTGCGGCCATTTGTGGAGTGAACCAGCAGATGGAAGCTCTCTCTCGCTCTCTGTCTCTGCCTCTCTGCAATCTGCCTTTTAAATAAATAAATACATCTTTCAAAAATTCAATCATTACTATAGTGTACTGTTTTAGGAAGAAGCAGATACATAAACAAGAAAATATTGATATCCTTTTAGCTGATCCTAATGCACTAAAGAGCAAAATATCTTTCAAAAATAACATTTCAATTTGGTGGGTAAATAAAATTCAGTGTATGGTGTTGTTGGCATAATGGCCATCTGTTTGACAAAACAATAAAGTTAAATCTCTATATCCCACTTGCATAAAGGTAAATTCCAGATGGTTTCAAGAATTGTTTTTAATTCATTTTTAATTGGCAAATGATGATTGTGTATATTTATGAACTACAGTGTGATATATGTAATCTATGAATGCCTCACAGGAAAATTCATTCAAGCAATTGAACATATCCATCACCCCACCAATTTGTCATTGTTTTGGTGGTGTGAATGTTAAAAATGTATTTTATCAATTTTGAAATACACAATGCATTCATAGCTCCATGCATATGAAGAAATGCTCAACATCTCTAATGGTCAAGGAAATACAACTTAAAGCTACAAAGAGATGTCATCTCATTCCTGTTAGAATGTCTATTGGCAAAAAGATTAACGATACATATGAATAATGTGGAGAAAAGGGAATCTTTGTACAGTGTTGGTGAGAATGTACATTAATACAGCCATTTTGGAAAACAATAGAGCTTCTCAAAAAATTGAAAATAGCATTATGAAATGATCCAACAATCCTACTTCTAGATATACTTGTACAGCAAAGAAACTGAAAATGGTTTGTCAAAGAGATACCCGCCCTCCTATGTTCATTTCAGCCTCATTCACAATTGCCAAGTGGCTATTGTGACTGCAACCTCGGCATGCCTCAGTGGATGAATGGATAAAGAAAATGTGGTCTGTAAATATGAAACTCTCTCAGCCTTTTAAAAGAGGAAATCCTGTCACTTGTGACAACATGGATGGAACTGGAGGACATCATGCTAAATGAAATAAGCCACAGAAAGACAAATACTATCTGATCTCATTTATATATGCAATTTTAACAGTTCATCTCACAGAAACAGACAATAGAAAGGTGGTTCCCAGAGGCTGTGGGAGGAGGGGATGGGAAAAGGAGAGGCTGTTTGAGGCCTATACAGCTTCAGTTAGGAGAAATAAGTTCCAGTGACTGCTGCACTGCATGGTTTAAAGACTCAAATGTCAAAAGTGCCAAAGCAAATTCATTAGACAAATAATTCATGGGAAAATTTTTTAGTTTCTTTATTTTAAAAAAATTCCTAACCAAACTAAAATGAAAACCAGAGACATAAAGATTGTATAATTTTGTATTTGTTAATACATAGTCCATCTGTATCTATCTATATCTGAAAGAGAAGAATGAATATTAGTAATCTATAAAAATCTTACAAATAAACTAATATACCGGAGGCAAGCCAATAGAAAACAGGCAAAACATCTGAACAAAAAAACCACAAAAGAAGAAATGCAAATGGACAATATACACAGACAGATGTTTAAGTCTCTAAGAATCAAAAATGCATGTTGCAAAACATCAGAAAACATTTTCTTCTGTCATGCTGATGAAAAATATTTTTCTCAGTCTTTTTTTTAAGATAGTATCAGGTTTAGATACTAGTTCAATTAAAGAGGGGTCCTTACATAATAATAAAAAGTATATCATTTGGAGGAACAAGAGTTTTTCTTTTATTTTGATTGTACTTTGAAACTTTATTGATTTACATTTATCTATTTGAAAGGCAATGAGACAGAGACTAAGAGATCTCTCCCATTCACTCCCCAGATGCTCTCAACATCAGCAGCCAGGAGCCTGAAGAACAACCTAGACCTCTTGTATGGGTGACAGGGACCCAACTACTTGAGCCACCATCTGCTGCCCACCAAGATGCACATCAGCAGGAAGCTGAATAGGAGACAGAAGAGCTGGGACTGGACCCAGGCACTCCTGTATGAAATGTAGGTGCCTCAAGCAACATCAACTGCTCCAACAAATGCTCACCCCTTAACTGTACTTTTTTGTGGGTACAGTGTGATACTTCAGCATGTGTATATAGTATGCAATAACCAAATCAGAATAATGCATTCCCATCTCTTTATACATTATTATTATTTTTTTTTTTTACAGCAGGAGTGGATAGTGAGAGAGAGAGAGACAGAAAGGTCTTCCTTTTTGCCATTGGTTCACCCTCCAATGGCCGCTGCGGCCAGCGCACCGCGCTGATCCGAAGCCAGGAGCCAGGTGCTTCTCCTGGTCTCCCATGCGGGTGCAGGGCCCAAGCACTTGGGCCATCCTCCACTGCCTTCCCGGGCCACAGCAGAGAGCTGGCCTGGAAGAGGAGCAACCGGGATAGGATCCGGCGCCCCAACCAGGACTAGAACCCGGAGTGCCGGCGCCGCAAGGCGGAGGATTAGCCTGTTAAGCCACTGCGCCGGCCCATTATTTTGTTTATTAACATTTAATAAGTGCATGTATTTATGGGGTACAGTATGGCATCTCAATACATGTATATAAGGTATACTGATCAAGCCAGGATTGTAAACATTTCTGTCTCCTTATGACTTTATGTTGGAGGTTTTGAGCTCCTCTCTTTTAGTTTTATGTTTTCCTGATGGTGGTTAAATTTCTTTCACTTCTGAATGTGGGACTCCCATAAACATCTTTCATCTGCTGGTGATGAATTCCTTCAGTTTTTTCCTTTTCTTGGAAAATATTTCTCCTTCATTTATTAAAATATAGCTTTGCTAGGTATAGTATTTCTGTTGGCATGTTTTATTCTTTCAGAATACAGAATATGGCATTCCATTTCTAGGCTTGTAAGGTTTCTGCTGAGAAATCCACTGTTATCTAATAGGAGTTCCCATAAATGGGATTTGGTGATTTTCTCCTGTAGTGTGTGGAATTCTCTCATTGTTTTGCACATTTAATTTAACTACAACATGTTGTGGTGTGGCTCTTTTCTGGTCCTGTCTATTCGGAGTTCTACGGGCCTCTTGTGCCTGGGTGTTCACACACACCTGAGAGCTAATATTCCATTGAACAGGCTTTCTGGGCTTGTCTCCTTTTCTTCACCTGTAGGGACTAGCAGAATACCATGCTTGCTTTCCTGACTTTATTAAACTGCCTGTATTCTCTTGAATCTCATCAGGGTCCTTATCATCATTCTTTTGGAATCATAGCCAAGCACTTTATCAGTGTCATTTTCTTAGGGATCTACTGCCAGAGTTACTGTGTTCCTTTGGCATTATAATATTACATTGTTTTCCATTTTTCCTGTGACCCTCCACTAAGATTTGGATATGTGGTGGATCAGTTGTCTCTACCACTCTTACACAGTGGCTTTTGTAGTAAACAACTTTCTCCTGAAGACATGTCTTGGGGTGTAAGTTTGGTAGGCAAGATTGGCTTTGGCTTCAATTGGCCAATGTAGTATAGTCTTCCTACAGCTTCTTTGCTGTAAGCATTTCTTTGGGTGAAATGCATATGGCAGCAGGGTTGGAGTGACCCTCTGTCTCTGAAGAGTGTGCAGGGGTGGAAATATTCTGACAGTTGGGCAGGGGGTGTGCACATGACAGGGGGAGTGAGATGCCCACTATGTGGCCCCTCCAGCAGTAGAAGGTGGTGTTGGCACCACAGTGGACACCAAGACTAACTCAGTTGTCAGCCAGGGTCCTCCAGTACCAAAAGTCCCAGTCATTGGGGTCGGAGGACTTGCAGGATTCACCTACAGTCCTAACTACTGTGGAGACCCATGAGTGACTGGCCACTCATGGAGGAGCCACTCATGGAGGAGCCACCTCCAGTCCTGGAGGCATTGCAGGCCCGTGAGCAGCTGGCCGCAGGGAGATACAGCAGCAGGGGTGTACAGAACCTATCCTCAGTCCGGGGTACAGTAGCCCCACAAGTAGCTGGTTGCAGGGGAAGGCAGTGGACAATAATGCAGTGTCCCTCTCAGTCCCAGCCTTGATGACAGCTGACAAGTGCTATGAGGGCACTGGTATATCACCCTCTCTTAGTCCCAGAAGTGTGCAGGCCCACAAGTGGCTGGCTAAAGCAAATGAGTCCAGCACCCTGTCTCAGTCCCAGCACTGCCCCAGACCAATGGGCAGCCAGCTGCAGGAGATAGTGTTATCAAATGGAGAGAGATAGGCCTCAGGTCCCAGGGCACAAGTCCCTCACTTTCGGATCTTGAGGGCAGCACCACTACCTCCTCAGAGTCGATCATTTGATCCCTGAAGTACAGGTCACTGCCTTGGCTTGGGTGCTGGGGTCACAGTCACCCTACTGGTTCAGGTTGAGTTGGTGAGGCTGCAGCCTCCTGTGCTAACTAGCATGATGGGATGTTTGGGGGGGGGGGGAGGCAGAGATGGGGACACACAGGGTCTCGGGCCCTGGAAAGGTATGAATTTGGACAATGTCTTCCCTCTCGAGATGGCACAGAATGACAACAGCTGGGACTCTGCAGGCCTGGGGGAGACAATGAGAACTGCTTTCCAGAAGTAAAGCTGTTGTTCTGACTCCAGGCAGCTCCCCAAACTGGGCAACAAACCATACTCACGGTGGAACTCTCACAAAGCTGGCCTTCCTGGCATTTGCCATGATGGGGTCTGCAGGGACTCCCCCAGATCGCCCTTTCTCCTGCAGTGGGGAATTCCTTCCCCTCTTCTCCCCAGTTGGAGAACCAAGGTCATGGTTGCTCCTGTGCTTTGTTATATGTTGTCATCCCAGGTCTCTGTGCATTTTACCTGCATCCTAGACTTCTCAATTCATCACTCACCCCAAAAGGCAGCTGTGTTTTTGCTTTGTGGAGGAGAAAGTAAGCCATGCACATCCCTGTTCGTGATCATGGAATCCAAAACGTGCAGCCATTGATAAAAGCTTAACAAGCAGACGACCTGCCACTATGAATCAAAAGCTTAAAAATGTGCTTAAATACTTTGGCCATCCTAAAAATCAATTCAAGAAAACTAAGAAATGTACCAAAATGCTTTGAATAAGTATTTCCTCCTGGTATTATTTATAGTAGAAAAACTGGGAATATCCCAAACATCAGAAATAGGGAATAGTTAAACTGTCATGTAGCCATGTGGCAGCTTTCATGTAACCATCAAGGATCATGATTTTGAAGAATATTTAAAGTCATGAGCTGTGAAGTTGCTTTAAAAGTCAAATTAAAATTATATTCTTTGCTACTTATTTTTCTCCTCAATAAATTCAAAAGACATACACTGAAAATTTCCAGACGGTAGAATATTAAGTGATATCTAATATTTTTAACTTTTTCTAATATTTTTCTAACATTTTAACTTTTTTTTGACAGGCAGAGTTTAGACAGTGAGAAAGAGAGATAGAAAGGTCTTCCTTCCATTGGTTCACTCCCCAAATGGCTGCTATGGCCGGCGCGCTGCGCCGATCTGAAGCCAGGAGCCAGGTGCTTCCTCCTGGTCTCCCACGTGGGTGCAGGGCCCAGGCACCTCAGCCATCCTCCACTGCCTTCCCAGGCCACAGCAGAGAGCTGGACTGGAAGAGGAGCACCCGGGACAGAATCCGGCACCCCAATCGGGACTAGAACCTGGGGTGCCGGCGCCGCAGGCAGAGGATTAGCCTCTAACTTTTCTAACATTTTTAACTTTTCTGAACTTATATAATCTTTTTCTACAAAGACCATATATCAACAAGTTTTTAAAATAATGTTATTAGTAAAATAAACAGAATACCAAGTTAGGAAGGTGCTAGAAATAGTTCAGAAACAGCATACCAAGCCTCACGTCTAGATGCTGTTGATTTAAACTATTGCTCCACACAGGGGTCCACTGTGCTGCTGAGGGTTATAGCTGGCCAGTGATGCTGACTGCAGAGTTCTGACTGCTATATACCATCAGCCCCATTACACGCTAATCCAAGGTAGAACTACCACCTAGAAAACAGACCCTCTCCCTCATAGTACATGCCACAGGTTGACTTCTCATGTGGCTTCTCTCTTAAAATCTTCCCATGAAACTTGCTTTATTCTGATTTCCCTGGAAAAGAATACATGCAGTTATATATGGGGAGAAAGCAGTATGAACTGCTCCCAAGGTCAAACAGCCTAGAGACTTTGATGAATTTTTGTAAGTCAAAAGTAGATGTGATCCTATTGGAGAATAATCCAGAAGATAGGAAACTGAATCTCAGGACACAAACAAAATAAAGCTCAAGAACTTGGGACTGTTTTTCCTGGAGACAACACAGACACTCTCCAGCCTCAGAACTGAAATGTTCAGTCACAAAAAATTATTTTGAGACTGTAATCAAAAAGGTTAATTAAGAGAGTGTATGTAAACAGCCAGTTCAGATCTCCTGCATCTTCCGCTTCCACTTAAATGAGAGAACTGCAAAAGGTATGTGGAGAATGAAGCCAAAATATAAGTTTATTTCAGTGCAAAAATTTTCTAAATCTGCGCATAACTTTTTTATAATATACATTTTCCATGAACTTTTTGAAGATCTTTCATATAACAGAATGCCAGGCAGATTGTTAACTTACACATAAACTTAGAGATTTGCGGGAGTAGAATTCCCACATCACATATCAGAGTACCTGCTTCGAGTCCCAGATACTCTACTTCCAATCCAGCTTCCTACTAATGTGATCCTAAGATGCAGCAAGTGATGGTTCAAGTGGTTGAGTCCCTCCCACTCATATGGGAGACCCTGATGGAATTCTGGGTTCCTGGCTTCCACCTGGTCTCATCCTGGCTGTTGCAGATATTTGGAGAAAGAAACAACAGATAGAAGGTGATTTCTCTCTTTCTCTGTCTTTCAAATAAATCAAAATAATTTCTTTTAAGTTAGAGCTCTGTGCCATAAGGATATTGAGTATTTGCCTTGTGTCTTAATCTATTTGTGTTGCTGTAATGAAACCTCAGACAGAGTGATTTATAGAGAACAAAACTTTATTTCTCACAATCCTGGAAGCTGTGAAGAACAAGATCAAGGCACAAGCAAGTTCACTGTCTGGTGAGGTACTGTCTCTGCTTCCAAGGCAGTACCTTGCAGGCTCCATCCTGAAGAGGGGAGGAATGCTGTGTCCTCACATGGCAGAATATAGAAGAGCAAAAAGAGATAAAGTCACTTTTATAAAGGGACCTACTCCCACTCACCAGGGAGGAAGTCTCTTAAAGTCCACTTCTCAATACTGTTGCATGGGGGTCTAAGTTCAACATGATTTGGGAGAGAACAACAGCGTTCTAGTTTTCATATGGGTGATTGTTCTCTGTAATCCAGCCTATTTTGGCATTTTTAAGAGGTGAAGGATGGGGCCGGAGTCATGGCTCACTTGGTTAATCCTCCGCCTGTGCCACCGGCATCCCATATGGGCGCCGGGTTCTAGTCCCGGTTGCTCCTCTCTGCTGTGGCCCTGGAAGGCAGTGGAGGATGGTCCAAGTGCTTGGGTCCCTGCACCCACATGGGAGACCAGGAGGAAGCACCTGGCTCCTGGCTTCAGCCATTTGTGGGGTGAACTAACAAAAGGAAGACTTTTCTCTCTGTGTCTCTCTCTCTCACTCTCTAACTCTATCTGTCAAATTAAAAAAAAAAAAAAGAGGTGAAGGATGGTGAGTTCTGTTGCGGAAGCAGATCTCAGCAGCAAAAGAACCTTAGTAACCCACATTAACCAATATAATCTTCTGAATACCAAGAGGAACCAAGCAGTCAGGGCTCAATAAACATGTGAGTAAACCAACAGCCTGAAAGAGGATCTCTAAGGTGAGCAGAACAATTGATTCCGGGGGAGATGGGGAAGGAGCACACATAGATGTGAAAAAAGACTGTATCCACCAAAATGCACCAGGATACTTAAACACACAATATCATAGAAATTTAAAAATCACCATCAAAATGAAAATAACTCTAATGACTAGAAGATAAAGTCAAAGAAAAATTATAGATTAAAAAGAAAGGAAGAAAAAAAGAAGAAAAGCTTCAATGATTTGGTAGAACCAACTTCAATTCAGGCATTCTAATATCAATCTAATAGACGTTCCAAAAGGAGAGGGAAAAAGTAATTGGGAAGCAGGAAATGTTCACGAAAATTGCAGAAGAAAATTTGAAGAAGAAACAAGCACAAGTTTTGGATGCTCCAAGGACTAAGAGCAAAGAACCAAGCCTAGATGTATTCTGATGAAATTTTGAAACAGCAAAGACAAAGGATATGAAACTATGAGAGGCACACTGGATGCTAGGAGATGGTGGACCTATGCCAGCAAAGTTCTCATAGATTGTTTTCAACCTAAATTCTGTAACTGACCAAACTACCAATCAAATGTTAGGGCAATATTATACCTTTCTAAATATGTAAGGACACTGAAACTTACCTCCCAGTTACCTTTTCTGAAAAAATGTATTTGTTATTGTATCCCAGCAAAAGTTGAAATGACATGGAAGAAAGAGGAAGAAGACTTCTGAACCAGACCAGAAGTGCAATTAAGTCTCCAGATGACAGCCAGGCAGTGGTACAAGAACTGGAAGTCCAAAATAAAAAGAAATTCATACATTTCCCCAAAGAAGATCTTCGGTTTCAAAAAGTAGATTCACTTCCACTGCAGTGTAATGAAGAAGTTGCTAAGCTTACTAATAAAGACATCCCAAGGTGGTTAAAACCTTGGTCTCCAGAACCAAATGGCCTGTGTCAATTCACAACCTATGTATATGGCCTTGGGCAGTCACTTAAATGTTCTGAGGCTCACTTCCCTTATTTGCAGGTCATTGTAGGTATTAAATAAAATCACGCATACAAAAGATTTAGTGCCTAGTTCTCAACAGCTTCTCTACAAAGGTTTAGTCGTATTTTTATAATTTTGTACTAACAAGAAAACAGAGAAGAGATTAGAGATTTTGAAAAAGATGAATCAACTGGACTTGCCCCAAATGGTGGAGTTAGAAATGTGCCAGGGGATTCCAATACAATCCCATCAAAGTTGCATGTACCAATGCCATCTCACTAGTCCAAGTGATCAATTTCAGTTCACAATTGATCACACTGATAGGTCTAAGAGTCAAAGGGATCACACAAACAAGACTAGTGTCTGCTAATACTAACTGATAGAATCAAAAAGGGAGAGAAGGATCCAACATGGGAAGCGGGATACACAGCAGACTCATAGAATGGCAGATGTCCTAAATAGCACTCTGGCCTCAGAATCAGCCCTTAAGGCATCTGGATCTGGCTGAAGAGCCCTTGAGAGTATTTTAGGCATGGAAAGCCGAGACACTCTGAAAAAAAAAGAAAACCACCTAAATGAAAGATCTCTGCGAGTGAGATCCCAGTGGAAAGAAACGGGGCCATCAAAGAAGGAGGTACCTTTCTCTGAAGGGAGGAGAGAACTTCCACTTTCACTATGACCCTGTCGAAACAAGATTGAAGTCAGTGAACTCAAAAGGCTTCCATAGCCTTGGCAACTCATGACTAGAGCCTAGGGAGATTACTGATGCCATAAACAAGAGTGTCAAATTGTTAAGTCAACAACAGGAGTTACTGTGTACTTACTCCTCATGTGGGATCTGTCCTTAATGTGTTGTCCAATGTGAAGTAATGCTATAACTAGTACTGAAACAGTATTTTACACTTTATGTTCTGTGTGGGTGCAAACTGATGAAATCTTCACTTAATATATACTAAATTGATCTTCTGTATATAAAGATAATTGAAAATGAATCTTGATGTGAATGGAATGGGAGCGGGAGTGGGAGATGGGGGGGGTGTGGGTGGGAGGGAAATTATGGGGGGGAAGCCATTGTAATCCATAAACTGTACTTTGGAAATTTATATTTACTAAATAAAAGTTTAAAAAAAAAGAAAGAAAAAGATGAAACAAAGCTGTCAAGACATGTCATGTGTCAAATCAAAGCAAATTAAGATACGGTTTGATTATATGAAGCTGACAACAGAGAATCCATTTGACCTTGAATATCGGAGCTTTCATCTCTGAGGACTACTGGTTTAGTGATTTAGGATTATTTTTCCTTCTCTACAAGTCTAATCAAACTACTTGGTTCTCCACTGAATAGTATTTACATAATCGTAATTTCCAATTGCCATTTAATGGCATTCAATTTTAAGAAACTAACCTATCGTCAAAGCAAAGAAGACTTAATTATAGTCACAGATCAGAATATAAATGTTAATGAGCCTTGATCAAGTAAAAGCAATGATCCAAACTGAGAGGGGAAGGGCCAGAGAGAGAAGGAAGTTTAGAGGGTCTACGTGTTCTCTTCTTACACCATGAGTGTCCAGAAATGGTAACTAAACTATGCTGTCTATGGCTATAAAAGCAAGCCAACGCAGCATTGTAAACCAACAGGCAACTTCTTTAGTGTCAGAATAGCAGGACAGGAGTGACATTAATGGGCTAAATTCTGGGCCGGCGCCGTGACTTAACAGGCTAATCCTCTGCCTTGCGGCGCCGGCACTCCGGGTTCTAGTCCCGGTTGGGGCGCCGGATTCTATCCCAGTTGCCCCTCTTCCAGGCCAGCTATGGCCTGGGAGTGCAGTGGAGGATGGCCCAAGTGCTTGGGCCCAGCACCCGCATGGGAGACCAGGAGAAGCACCTGGCTCCTGCCTTCGGATCAGCACGGTGCGCCGGCCGCGGTGGCCATTGGAGGGTGAACCAACGGCAAAAAGGAAGACCTTTCTCTCTGTCTCTCTCTCTCTCTCTCACTATCCACTCTGCCTGTCAAAAAAAAAAAAAAAAAGGGCTAAATTCTGAAACTTCTAAAGCCCACTTACTTTTAGGAGCAGAACTTGGTGAGAAGGGCCTGTGAACAGACAGGAGGGGATCATTTTACTTTTTATTTCATGCTTTGATGCTTTTAAAAAATTTTTGCACTCTTTGATTAGTTATAATATGCAATAAACCAAACAGCACTGATATAGTCAGTCAACAAATACAGTACCTACTATGCCAGGCCTTATCTACATTCTGGGAATTAAGTCAATAAAATCCTCTCCTCAAAAAACCTACATTCTGTCAATGAGACTGACAGTAGACTTGGGAATGATTTGATGAACATGTTAGCTTAGTTATTTTTATGGGAAAAATTGAGTAATGTGATAAACTCAGAGAATGTCTAAAAGGAGGCACGCGCAATCTGCTCTACCTAAGATGATCAAAAACAACTTCCCTGGAGCAAGTATTTACCTTGGGGTTAAGAGACCCACATCCCCACAGAGCCAGCACTATGGCATAGTAGGATAAGCCTCCACCTGAAGCGCCAGCATCAGATATGGCCACCAGTTTGAATCCCGGTTGCTCCACTTAACATCCAGCTTCCTACCAATGGCCTGGGAAAGCCCAAATGCTTAGACCTCTGCACCCACATGGGAGACCTAGAAGAAGCTCCTGCCTCCTGGCTTCAGTTGGGCCCAGCTCTGCCATTGCAGCTATCTGGGGAGTAAATCAACAGATGGAAGACCTTGGTCTCCCTGTCTCTCCCTCTCTGTCTGTAACTCTGCCTCTCAAATAAATAAGTGAATCTTTAAATTAAAAAAAGAGGCCCAAACCCCATGGCAGAGTACCTGGATTTGATTCTCAGCTCTGGCTCCTGATGATGCAGGTCCTGAGAACCACAAGGATGGCTGAAGTAATTGGGATCCTGCCATCCACATGAGAGACCTGGACTGTGTTTCTGGTCCCGGGCATTGGCCTGGCCCAGTTCCAGACACTGTGGGCTTTGGGGAAGTGCTCCAGCAGATAGAAGTGTTCTCCCTCCCTCTCTCTCTCTCTCTCTCTCTCTCTCTCTCTCTCTCTCCCTTTCTCTCTTTCTCTAGTTAAGAACTAATTTTAAGTCCCTTGGGAGGAGGTATCATTTGAACAAAAGATGAGAATGAAGAGAAAGTACTCATGCCAAGATCTGGAAAAGAATCACATTCAAAAGTCTGAGACTAGAAGGAGCTAGGCATGTTTTCAGGCCAAAAAGAAAGTCAGCTGATTGAAATGATTGGAGTAGAGGCTGGCGCCATGGCTCACTAGGCTAATCCTCTGCCTTGCGGCGCTGGCACTCCGGGTTCTAGTCCCAGTCGGGGCGCCGGATTCTGTCATGGTTGCCCCTCTTCCAGTCCAGCTCTCTGCTGTGGCCCAGGAGTGCAGTGGAGGATGGCCCAAGGGCTTGGGCCCTGCACCCACTTGGGAGACCAGGAGAAGCACCTGGCTCCTGGCTTCAGATCAGCGTGGTGCACTGGCCGCAGCACGCCGGCCACAGCGGCCATTGGAGGGTGAACCAACGGTAAAGGAAGACCTTTCTCTCTGTCTCTCTCTCACTGTCCACTCTACCTGTCAAAAATAAAAAAAAATTATTGGAGTAGAGTGGATTAGGTGTGAGATAATAGGAGCTAACTTCACGCACACACACAAAAAAGCCTGTTGGGGAGGAAATCTTACTAAATCTTTTTGGTTATGATTAATATGAATGTATTCAATTGGAATAGTTTTAAGTATGACCGTGATATAATCTGATATTCACCCCCATAAGTGAGTTTATTATTGAACTTCATAAATTTGCCATTTGGATAAAGCAGGTTTGGGAATTCTAAGATGGCAGAATAGGGAGGCAGCTTATTGCTCTAGTCCAGGGGAAGCTGGTTGAAAAAAAAGTGGAGAGAGTGCAACCACAGGGAAGAGTTAAGGAGAAAACTACAGAGGAAACTCCAAGCAAATTAGAGAGACACTGTGGGTCTCTGTGGAGGTGTGGATGTGCACAACTCAGGACCCCAGCAACCAAGAGCCTCAGTATCAGCTTTGGAGAGTGAGATGAGACCAGACTGTAGCAGCCCAAGCCACTGACAACAAAGCTGCAGGAAGAGCCTGGCATGAGTCTGGCTTAGAGCTCAGTGGGGGATAGTGTACCTGCCAACCTAGAGGGGACAAAAAAGAAAAATGGGGCATGTTTCTCTCTCGCAGACCACCCAGCACTGGTATCCTGTAACTAGCCAAAAGAAGGTGGTGCCATTTGGGACATATGTAACAGCTGTGCCAACTTGTGTCCACATGCCCAGCAACCAGTTGAGAGGAGACACGTGGGTCTGGCTGGGAGAATTGACAGGGGGCTGGGTGCTTGTGACTATGAGAGCCTTGTGTGCTGGGATGCACTGTTAAAACACTGTGGCTGCACGGGAGAGGGTGCAGGGTGTGGCTGGGTCTCTGAGCAGTCACTGTAGGTATCTCCACATGCTCAGAGCTCCCTGACTGCTCAGGGAGGGTCATTGCTGTGGGATCCATGTTCACACTGATGTCTGCACAGATCCTTTGTGTGGTACTTGTGGCAGCACAGATGAATATTGCAATCACTGGGGTTAGTGCCCAGGCATTGATCTTCTTGGAGGAAAAGTGGTGAGCATGAGCCTATGCCAACAGAGTTGATCAAACCCTCCCCTCTGGTTGAGAGAGAGAGGGAGAGAGAGAGAGAGAGAGAGAGATTTACAATGCCCAACTTGGGTGAAACTTTAGACATTTCTCTCAATCCAGAGCACTGAACAGAGATCCTGGGACACACATAGCACACACCTCCAGGTATTCACTGTAAGAGAAGACACTTCACTAAGCCACAGAGGAATAGAACAAAGATAAAAGCCATCACAGGGGGAAAAACAACCAACAAATATCTCCACAAATGCCTAAAAATAAATGCAGAAATTTAAGAAACAAGAATAAGAAGCCAACATGACCCCCCACAAAGGAACAAAACACTTCAATACTAGACATGAAGATTAAGACATTGAAGAAATGCCAGAAATCTAATTCAAAAAATTGATTATACGATTACTTAGAAGTAATCAGAAGCAAATCCACAAATTAAAGCAATCCATACATGACATGAGTGAAAAATTTTCCCATGAAATTGAGACTATAAAAAGAAATCAAAACAAAATATTGGAAATGAAGTATTCAATAGATCAAACAAAAAGTGTGATGGAAAGCCTTAATAGACTAGGTGGGGCAGAAGAAAGAATATTCAATTTAGAAGACAAATCAGAGATTTCCAGAGGAAATTTTACATTCAGGCCAAAAAAAAAAAAAAAAGAAGAAATTAGAAAACTGAAAAACAATGTCAGAGATTTATGGGATACTATCAAGCAATCCAACATATGGATTGAGGGGGTCCCTAAAGGCATGGAAAGACAGAATGGATTAGAAGGTCTTTTAAATGAAATAATTACAGAGAACTTCCCCAATTTAGAGAAAGAAAGGGATGTCCAAGTACAGAAAGCACATAGAACTCCTAATAGATATGACCAGAAAAGATCTTCACCATGACACACTGTAGTCAAACTCTCCACAGTAAAACATAAAGAAAAGATTCTAAAATGCACACAAGAGAAAGCCAGAATACCTCAGAGGATTTCCAATTAGGCTCACAGCTGACTTCTCACCAGAAATCCTACAGGCTAGGAGATACATTCCAAGTCTTAAGAGAAAAAACTGTCAACACAGATATACTGTACCCTGCAAAGCTCCCATTTATGAATGAAGATGAAATAAAGACCTTCCATAACAAACAGAAATTGAAAGAATTTGTCACCACTCATCCAGCCTTACAAAAGATGCTTAAGGATGTGTTACACACAGAAACACAGGAATAGGATCATCAGCATGAAAGAAGGGGAAGGCCAAAAATCTCCCAGTAAAAGTACTAAGAAAATCCAAAGTAAACAATAAGAATATTTATGAAAAAATGGCAGGACAAAGTTGTTACTTACTAATAGTCACCTTGAATGTAAATGGACTCAACTCTCCAGACGAAAGATACAGACTGGTTGAATGGATTTAAAAATAAGACCCAACTATTTGCTGCCTACAAGAAACATATCTCACCAACAAAGATACATGCAGACTGAAAGTGAAAGGATGGAAAAAGATAGTCCATGCTAACAGAAACTAAAAAGGAGCTTGTATAGCCATCTTAATATCACATACAATAGACTTTAACACAAAAACTATTAAAAGAGGTAAAGAGGGATACTCTGTAATGATTAAAGGATCAATTCAACAGGAAAATTGGACTATAATAAACATATATGCACCTAATTACAGGGCAACTGGCTATTTAAAAGAAATGTTAATGGATATAAAGTGAGACATAGACTCCTATACAATAGTAATAGGGGATTTCAATACACCACTTTCAGCAATGGACAAATCAACCAGACAAAAAATCAGATAGGAAACAGCAGAGTTAATGGACACTATAGACCAAATGGACCTACTGGATATCTACAGAACTTTTCATCTTACAGTTGCAGAATACACATTCTTCTCACCAGTGCATAGAACTTTCTCTAGGATAGACCACAAGTTAGGCCATAATACAAGTCTTAGCAAATTCAAAAAAACTGAAATCATATGATGCATCTTCTCTAACCATAATGGAATGAAGCTGGAAATAAACAATTCAAGAATCTCTATAACATATGCAAACATAGAGACTGAACAACACGCTCCTGGATGAACAGTGGATCACAGAAGAAATCAAAAGAGAAATCAACCAATTTCTGGAAATGAGTGAAGACAACAATATAACATATTAAAACATATGGGATACAGCAAAAGCAGTGTTAAGAGGAAAGATTGTCCTATAAAGCTATATAGTTCTGCATACATTCCTACGGACTTACTTCTTCTTCTTCTTCTTCTTCTTTTTTTTTTTTTGACAGGCAGAGTGGACAGTGACAGAGAGAGAGAGACAGAGAGAAAAGTCTTCATTTTCCATTGGGTCACCCCCCAATGCCCGCTGTGGCCGGCGTGCTGTGGCTGGTGCACCGCACTGATCCAAAGCCAGGAGCCAGGTGCTTCTCCTGATCTCCCAAGCGGGTGCAGGGCCCAAGCACTTGGGCCATCCTCCACTGCACTCCTGGGCCACAGCAGAGAGCTGGACTGGAAGAGGAGCAACCAGGACAGAACTGGCGCCCCAACCGGGACTAGAACCCGGGGGTGCTGGCGCCGCAGGAGGAGGATTAGCCTATTGAGCCGCAGCACTGGCCCAGACTTACTTCTAAGGGTATAGTTTACAAAATTGCGATGGGACCCCAAATCTCCTAAAGATGGGTGGTAAAAATGCCATCTTAAGTGTTAAAGTGATCATATGGATGGGATTAAGTGTCTGGTAATAATAATAGATAGAATTAAAAAGCAGTGAATGTTCCAGTATGGGAAGCAGTCCACACAGCAGACTCATAGAATGACAATTGCTTTAAGTAGCACTTTGACCTCAGAATCAGCCTTTAAAGCTTCCTGGTCTGGCTGAAAAGCCGAGAGCACTTCAGGCATGGAAAGCCAACACACTGCAGCAAAAATATATTCTACATGAATCTCAGTGAATGAGATCCCAACGGAAAAAAGTAGCCATCAAAAATGATGTACTTTTCTCTAAAGGGAGGAGAGAACTTCCATTTTGCTTACCGCGCTGTCTAAATACTGACAGAGTTTGTGGACTCAAGAAACTTCCATAGGCACTGGATTCTGTCCCGGTTGCTTTTTTTCCAGTCCAGCTCTCTGCTGTGGCCCGGGAAGGCAGTGGAGGATAGCCCAAGTGCTTGGGCCCTGAACTCGCATGGGAGACCAGGAAGAAGCACCTGGCTCCCGGCTTTGGATTGGCAGCACACCAGCCACAGTGTGCCGGCCACAGTGGCCATTTTGTGGGGTGAGCCAACGGAAGGAAGACCTTTCTCTCTGTCTTTCTCTCTCTCTCACTAACTCTACCTGTCAAAAAATAAAAATAAAAATAAAATAAAATAAATTTTAAAAAAGCTTCCATAGCCTAGGCAGCTCATGTCAAGAGCCTCGAGTGGTCACTGACATAATACATAACAGTGTTAGTTGTTAAATCAACAACAGGAGTCACCTGCACTAACTCCCCATGCAGGACCTCTGTCCTCAATGAGTTTTATTATGAGAGTTAACTGTGATACTTGTTCTCAGTTTGTGTATGTGTGTGTGTATATGTGTGCATGCACATGAAAATTTTTGAACACTTTACTTAGTATAGAGTTGGTCGACTGTGTACTAAGTTAATTGAAAATGAATCTTAATGGAGAATGGGACTGTGAAGGGGAGATGGAAAAGGAGGAGAGTTGGGAGTGTGGGTGAGAAGGCAGGTATGGTAGGAAGAATCACTATATTCCTAAAGTTGTACTTATGAAATGCATAAAGTTTCTATTCCTTAAATAAAATGTTTCTTTTGGAAATAAGTAAATTATACATAGATAAATTTGAAAAAGAAAGAAAGAGTTTATGGCAATTGGTGCCTACATCATGAAACTGGAAAGACACCAAATAAATGAGCTATCAATGCATCTCAAAGACCTAGAAAACAACAGCAAACCAAACTCAAAACTAGTAGGAGAAAATACATAATTAAAATAAAGGAAGAAATAAATAAAACTGAAACAAAAAATACAAAAGATCAGCCAAATGAAGAACTAGGTTTTTGAAAAAATAAACAAAGGTGACATACCATTGTCCCAACTACCCAAAGAAAAGAAGGGGAAAAAAGAAGACTCAATCAATAAAATTAGAGATGAAAAGGGAAATGTAATGGATATCACAGAAATAAAAAGAATCACCCAAAGCTACTACAAAGAGCTGTATACCAACAAATCAGGAAACCTAGGAAAAAATGGACAGATTTCTGTGTACATACAACCTACCTAAACTGAGTCATGAAGAATAGAAAACCTAAAAGACCAATAACCAAGATGTAAACTGAATCAGTAATAAAGACCCTCCCAAATATGGGAGGGGAGAAGCCATTGTAACCCATAAGCTGTACTTTGGAAATTTATATTCATTAAATAAAAGTTTAATAAATGAAAAAAAAAGCCCAGGGCCAAATTACTTCACTGCTGAATTCTACCAGAAATTTAAAGAGGAAATAACCAATTCAAAACAAATGAAAAGGAATTATTCTTCCCAAACCCCTTCTATGAAGCCAGCATGACATTAATTCCTAAACCTGAAAAAGACACAGCAGTGAAAGAGAACTACAGACCAATTTCCCTAATGAACATAGACACAAATTTTCTCACCAAAATATTAGCCATCAGTTCCAACATCACATCAGAAAGATCATTCACCATGACCAAGTGGGATATATCCCTGATGGTTCAACATTTTCAAATTAGTCAATGTGGCACATCACATTAACAAACTGAAGAACAAAACTGTATGATTATCTCAATAGATGCAGAGAAGGTATTTGATAAAATACAACATCCTTTCATGATGAAAACCTTATGCAAATTAGGTATAGAAGGAACATTCCTCAACACAATCGAGGCAATTTATGACAAATCCACAGCTAACATCTTATTAATTGCAGAAAAGCTGGAAATGGTCTCCCTAAGATCTGGAACAAGACAAAGATTCCCACTCTCAGCATTGCTATTCAATATAGTCCTAGAAGTTTTAGTCAAAGCCATCAGGCAAGAAAAAGAAACCAAAGGGATATAAATTGGGAAGGAGGAAATAAAACTATTCCTATTTGCAGATGACATAATTCTATATACAGGGGAACCAAAAGACTCTACTAAGAGGCTATTGAAACTCATAAAAGAGTTTGTTAAAGTGGCAAGACATAAAATCAACATATGAAAATCAATAGTCTTTGTACACATAGACAATGTCACAGCTGAGAAAGAAAGAACTTCTAAGATCAATCCCATTCACAATAGTTACAAAGAAAATCAAACACCTTTGAATAATTTTAACCAATGACATCAAAGATCTCTATGATGAGAATTACAAAACATTAAAGAAAGAAATTGGCCAGCGCCACGGCTCAATAGGCTAATCCTCCGCCTTGCGGCACCAGCACACTGGGTTCTTGTCCCGGTCGGGGTGCCGGATTCTGTCCCGGTTGCCCCTCTTCCAGGCCAGCACTCTGCTGTGGCCCTGGAGTGCAGTGGAGGATGGCCCAAGTCCTTGGGCCCTGCACCCCATGGGAGACCAGGAGAAGCAACTGGCTCCTGCCTTCGGATCAATGCGGTGCACCAGCCGCAGCACGCTGGCCGCGGCGGCCATTGGGGGGTAAACCAACGGCAAAAGGAAGACCTTTCTCTCTGTCTCTCTCTCTCACTGTCCACTCTGCCTGTCAAAAAAAAAAAAAAAAGAAAGAAAGAAAGAAATAGAAGAAGACACAAAAAATGAAAAAAATCTTCCATGATCATGGGTTGGAAGAGTCAATATCATCAAAATATCCATACTACTGAAAGCACTTTACAGATTCAATGCGATCTCAATCAAAACACCAAGGACATTCTTCTCAGATATAGAAAAAACAATGAAATTCATATGGAAACACAGGAGACCCTGAATACTCAAAGCAATCTTATACAAAAAAAAAGCCAGAGGCATCACAATACCAGATTTTAAGACATACTACAGGGCAGTTATAAGCAAAACTGCCTGGTAATGGCACAAAAACAGATGGATAGGCCAATGGAACAAAACAGAAACACCAGAAATCAATCCATGCATCTACAACCAACTTATCTTTCACAAAGGAGCTAAAATCAATCCCTGGAGCAAGGACAGTCTCTTCAACAAATGGTGCTGCTGGGAAAACTGGATCTCCACATGCAGAAATATGAAGCAAGACCCCTACCCTACACCTTACATAAATTCCTCTCAAAATGGATCAAAGACCTAAATCTACAACCCGATACCATCAAATTATTAGAGAACATTGGAGAAACCCTGCAAGACATTGGATAGAGTTCTTGGAAAATACCCCAAAGGCATAGGCAAAGAAAGCCAAAATTAACAAATGGGATTGCATCAAATTTAGAAGCTTCTGCTCTACAAAAGAAACACTAGGCAAAGTGAAGAAGCAATCAACAGAATGGGAGAAATTATTTGTAAACTATGCAACTGGTAAAGTATTAATATCCAGAATCTATAAAGAGCTCGAGAAACTCAACAACAAAACAAACAACCCAGTTAAGAAATGGGCAAAGGACTGATACAGGCATTTTTCAAAATAGGAAATCCAAATGGCCAACAGACACATGAAAAAAAATGCTCAGGATCACTAGTCATTAGGGAGAAGCAAATCAAAACCACAATGAGGTTTCATCTCACCCACATTAGAGTGGCTTTCATACAGAAATCAATAAACAACAAATGCTGGTGAGGATATGAGGAAAAAGGTATCCTAATCCACTGTTGGTGGGAATGTACACTGGTATAGCCACTGTGGAAGATAGAATGGAGATACCTCAGAAATCTGAAAATAGACCTACCATATGACCCAGCCATCTTGCTCCTGGGAATTTACCCAAGGAAAATGAAATCAATAAATAAGTTATCTGCATCCCCATGTTTATTGCAGCTCAATTCACAATAACTAAGATATAGAATCAATCCAAATGCCTGTCAATTGAAGACTAGATAAAGAAATTATTGTATATATACAGCATGAAATACTACACAGTAGTAAAAAAAAAATTGAAACCCTGTCATTTGCAACACAATGAATGAAACTGGCAAACATCATACTTAGTGAAATAAGCCAGTCCCCAAAGGACAAATACGATGTGTTCTCCCCAGTCTGTGGTAACTATAGAGCACCTGAAAGGTAATCTAGGGAAAAGAAAATAACATTTTGAGTTGCAACGACTTTGAATAGCCCTTGTCTCAACTGTTGAGGAGCAGAGGTTTTTTTTTTTTTCAAACTTTCATTGAAGTATTTACTTAGTATAGAGTTATTCTTATGTGTATAAATTTAACTAAAAATAGATCTCAGTAAAAAAATAAGAATGGGAATAGCAGGGGGAGGAGGAAGAAAGGGTGGGAGTGTGTATTTGAGGGTGGGTAGGTGGGAAGAATCATCCTGTTCCTAAAATTGTATTTATGAAGTGCATGAAGTTTGTATACCTTAAATAAAAGGTTTTCTGGGGAAAAAATAAATTTTTCATTTGAGTCAAATACTGTGGAGTCATGATCTGCAATTATTTTTGAAGATTTATTTATTTGAGAATCAGAGTTATAGACAGAAAGAGGGAGAGACAGAGAGAGAGGGGTCTTCCATCTGTTGATTCACCCACCTAATGGTTGCAACAGCTGGAGCTGGCTCAGTGTTAAGCCAGGAGCCAGGAGCTTCTTCCTGGTCTCCTACATGGGTGCAGGGGCCCAAGCACTTGAGTCATCTTCCATTGCTTTCCAGGCTATTATCAGATATCTGGATTGGAAGAGGAGTAGTCAGGACATGAACTCCTGCCTATATGTGTTTCTGGCACAGCAGGCCAAGGCTTAACCTACTATGCCCCAGCACTGGTCCCATTGGCTGTGATTTTTAACCACTTTGCAATGTCTCTACCAATTAGCAATAGAATAAGTTGTAACCAATAAAAGTGAAGGTAGGGTGGGAAATTTGGTGCTATGATAGCTTGGACTAGGGTGATAGCAGAGGGAATGATAAAAATATGAAAGTCAGAATATATTTGGATGTAGAATGAAAGGACTTGAGGATGGATGCATGGATATAAGATTTGGAGAAAAGAGAGGAATCTACTGTGACTGCTAGATTTTTGTCATGAGAAACTGAATGGTGGTGCTCTTTGCTCAAATGGGAATGTGAGGAGCAGTGGTTTAAGGTAAGAGTGAAAAGCAAAAACCCATTGTTTTAGCTATGTTAAATTTAAAATGCCTATTAGAAACTCAAAGAGAAACATACTGTGGGCTACAGGATATGCAAATCTGGGATCCAGGAGAAAAGTGTGGCTAGAAATGTAATTTATGAGTCATCAGAGGATGGATTGTTTTTAAAGCCTGGGATTCTATGCAATCACCAAGAAGTGAGTGCACATAGAAGCAATGAGATATTCCTAGAGAGCAAGAAAGGAGACTCCTACATTCAGAAGTTCACTAGAAGAGGAAAAAAATCAGGAAAACCTACGAAGTGGTTGCTTAAACAGGAAGTCAATAAGGCAAGTTGTTGTGCCACTGACATGGAACATGTTTCAAAAGAGGGGATAGGTCAACTGTGTTGGATACTGTCAAAAGGTCACGTAACAGGAACACAGAGAACTTATCATTGGCTTTGGATAGAGAACAGCAGATTCCATGAAGTAATGGAAGGCCAATTGAAAGGCCTTGAAATGGGAACAGGAAGTGAGGAATTAGAATGAGAGAGTAGATATAATTACTTTGAAGAGTTGTGTAAAGAAAAATAACCAAGTGTCTTGGTAAAGGGAGACGTGGAATCAAAGAAGGGGTTTGTTTTGCCCTTTGTTTGTTTAGGCTGGTGACATTAAAGCCTACTTATATACCAGTAAGAACAGTCCATTAAATAGAGACACATTCATGAAGAAGACAGGAGTGATATTTGCAGGATCAAAGTCTTGGCTGAAATGAAAAGAGATGGAGGATGCCTTGCACAAATAGAAGGGCTCACCTTGAATGGAGACAGGGATTCTTCTTCCACTTCAATAAAGTGGAAGGCAATGATTGCAGGCACAGATTTGCCCATGTTGATGGCTATAATGGTGGAAAATGAAGAACTTTATATCTGATTGCACTCACTTTCTCTACAAATTGTGAGGTGACACTAGCCACAGTACAGTTAACTAGAAGAGTAGGTTAACCAGTTAATGGGAAGTGCTATTGGGAAAAGGTGTGAAATGGTCTTCCTGAAAAGTAGGAAAGTAAACATTGAGAACCCTTTAGGATTGTCTAGGAGCTTTCATAGATCACTTGAAATTTATGGTAATAATACAGAGTGAGAAGACTCTGGGAATTTGTGTGGATTTTCCCTCCAGAAACATTCTCTCACTCAATGACAGACATGGAGTCAACTGACTGTTGGGTTTGACCAAGTCAAGAATATTGACAGGCAAGAGGAAAGGGAGAAGACATGGGAGGCCTGGGGCATGCAAAGGAGAAATTCTAGTGCTGTGTCACAATTAAATTGTGTTTCTGGGGCACTGTGGTGCAGTAGATTAATCCTCTGCCTGCAGCACCGGCATCCAATATGGGCGCCGGTTACAGTCCCAGCTGTTCCTCTTCTGACTCAGCTCCCTTCTTTGGCCTGGGAAAGCAGTGGAATATGGCCCAAGCACTCGGGCCCCTGCACCAGCATGGGAGACCTGGAAGAAGCTCCTGACTCTTGTCTTCGGACTGGCGCATCTCTGGCCATTGTGGCCATTTGGGAGTGAACCAGCAGGTGGAAGACGTCTCTCTCTCTCTCTCTCTCTCTCTCTCTCTCTACTTCTCAAATAAATAAATAAAATAAAATCTTTTTTTAAAAAAAATTGTGTTTCCAAAGATAGCTATACCAGTGCTCTATTTCCCTCCCTTCATAGCTGGGCTCACCATATGCCTAGTTTGATGAACAGAATGTATAGAAAGTGAAGCTGTGTATCTTAGGGAGCATAGCCTTCAGAATTTGCTGCTTCCACTTCTGCTTTCTCTTGAAATCCAGCTGTCACATAGAGAAGTACAAGCTGGATACCTGGAGGCAGTCCTATAGAAGAGAGCGACAGAAAGGACCTAGCTCTTGCCACCGAGATTCCACACACAGACAGGAAGCCATCATGAATGTCCCAATCTCATCTGTCTACAGCCTCATGAGAGGCCCCAGCTGATGCCACGTGGAAAAAAAGAATCCTTCAGCCAAGTCCTGATCAAATTTCCAAACCAAGGAATTGTGAGCGCACAAAGTAGATATTGTGTTGAACCACTAGGCTTTGGGGTGAGTTGTTACACAGCATTAGATAACTGAGTCAGCAAATACTCCTCCAAATTGTCACCATCATTCTCTGAGCAGAAAAGAGAGTTTGAGGAGTGTTGACATAAGAGAAATAGATAGTCAATAGAATTGTGGGATTTGAGGTTTCCATGAGGCTGAAGAATTCTGAAGTAGGAGTTTTACTACAGGAGAACTGAAAAGATAGGAGTTGATGCCAGAGAGGAGGAAATGTTGGAACCAGTGTCTTGGGATGATGCTGATGAAACTGATGAAATGTGGGTTGACCACAGCATTGGATGGCTATGGCAGAGCAGAAGAACCAAGCAGAGGGGCTGCGGTGTCAAATGGCCATCTGCACAGATGCTAAAGTTGCCAGGAATGCTGACAAGGCAATAGATTAATGTGGTGTTTGGTTTAAAAGTACATGCTAGGGACCAGACTATATTTCCAGCCCTCTCACTAACAGTGTGTGATGTTAGGCAGAGTATATTATCTTCTTGCATTTCAATTCATTCATCTGTAACATGAGTATAGCAACAGCACCTCTCTCTTAGAATTGTAGGAATTAAATAAAATAATACTTTTTGGAGTGCTTAGAAGAGTTTCAGGAGAAGAGAGAGTACTTGGTAAACACTACCTCTCATTATCATTGGCAGGAGAGATAAAGGCAGCAAAGCAGGTGCTGGAGGCAGCCAGGACTCAGGTCAGTGAAGGACAGCAGCAAGGTGGGGTGGCAGGTGGTAACATCTGATGAGGTGCTTCAAAGAGGCTGAGAGCTTTGAAGTTGGAAGCAAGAGAGCTGATTAATTAAAGGCAGCAAAGGGGACTAAGGAAGAGACTTACCCTTTTTCCAGGCTTTAAGGTCTATGAGGTAGGAAATCAAAAGTGTCTCCTCCAGAGGGCTGCAGGGGAAACAGCGTCCTTGGGGAGAGCCAGGTCCCAGTTAGAGTGCGAAGGTAGAGGGACTGTTCAGGGAAAGAGATGAAGATTTACTCTGTTGATGACAGATCTTGAGCTCCAAATGCCAAAGTGGAAGGATTTGCACAGCTGAAGAGGAAGGGGAGAAGGCTCTGCTTTCAGGACAGACACAGCAGTGTGGAAATAAGGGAACAAGCAGCGATGTGATGGAGGTTAGGGCTAAGGCAAAATGTGCATGACCTACATGGGGTTAGTCCAGAAAGTCCCCAAATGGAAGTTGGGGGAGATCTGGGACCAGCTGTCCATTTTGTGGCTTTATGTGGTATGTGGACCCAGGCTTGGGGTGGGCAGTGGCCTCTTCAGATCTGTTTTGCTGGGCAACTCACTCTCCTACAAGAATTTTCAAAGATACCTGGAAGGCGGCATTGGTGAGAAAGATATTCTAACCATCTATCCCAAGGTGGAAAGGTGAAGAATCAGACCATCCATCTGTGACCCATTCATAGAAACCCAAAGGGCGATGATTTTCTTCTAGGGGCACAGAAGCTGGGCCACCAGACTCTGAACCATGAAAGCTAGCAAGTGGGAGAGTATTTGGCATAGTGATTAAGCTACCACTTGGCATTTCTGCAGCCCATATTGGAGTGCCTGGGTTAGAGACCCACTCTGCTCCCATTTCCAGCTTCCTGCTGATGGAGCAGCAGGCAATAATAGATCAAGTAATTTGGTCCCTGACAACCATATGGGAGACTTAGATTTGATTTCATGGCCGTTGACTTTGGCCTATCCTGGAGTCATTCTCTCTCTTACTCTCCCTCTATTCCTTCTCTCTCCTCTCCTCCCTCTCTCTCTCCCTTTTTCTCCCTCCTTCTCTCTTCTCTCCTCCACCTTTCAAATAAATTAAATGTTTTTAGGGAGACCAGCTTTGTGGCCTAGCAGGTAAAGTCACCACCTCCAATTCCAATGGGAGCTGGTTCGAGTCCTGGCTGTTCCACTTCTGACCCAGTTCTCTGCGAATGCACCTGGGAAAGCAGCAGAGGATGGCCCAAGTGCTTGGGCCCATGAACCTATATGGGAGACCTGGAAGAATCTCCCGGCTCCTGACTTTGACCTGGACCAACCTTGGCTGTTGCAGCCATTTGGAGAGTGAACCAGAAGATGAAGATTCTCTCTCTCTCTCTCTCTCTCTCTCTCTCTCTCTCTCTCTCTCTCCCTTTCTCACTCATCTGGGAAAGCCACAGCCCTAATTAATCCAACCCTGTCTTTGATCCAGACCTGCACAGCCCAGCTGGAAGTAACTGGGGGAAAACTTGCTGCCATTGTGGCCAGTCTCACTTTGAAGTCAACACCATCATCCACAGCCCTTCATGCTGTCACTGCCCTTACTGCTTTCCCTGAGCCCACTCCCTTTCCCACGCACCTAGCTTTCTCCCCAAATATCTTTTCTCTCCCCAAATATCTAATCCCTCTTCCTATTCTTCTCAGTTGGTTACCTGTCTTCCAATTTCCATAAGGAAATAGATCAATCCAGGAGAATGTCCACATACATCTAACATCGTACCTTCCGATCCCAGCCCTATCCCATATTTTGTATCTTCTCGGCACAGCAGGTGAAGCGTTCCTAGGCTAGCTCCTCTGCTGCACAAAATTGCCTGCTCCCTTCTTGTCTACTCAAAGACATGGATCAAGCATTTATCCCATCTTTGCTGCATCACTGTGCTCTTTACCAGATCAGTCATTTCAGCACAAACACTTGTCCTAATCCCAACCATCTTCTAAAAAATAAATCCGTAACACCAATGCTCACTGTAGCTACCAATCACAACAAAACTTCTCAAAGGAGTTTTTATTCTGTCTCCCATTCCTTTCTTTCCCATCTCTCTTGAGCCTATTCCAATCTAACTTTGAACTGCACCACTCACCCCATATACTCACTGGTTGCTGTTCTAGGAGTAAATCAGTTGCCAGGCCTCACCTGACCGGACCTGTCAGCAGCATTTTACACAGAACAGCAACCCTCCTCCCTGGAACGCCTTTGCCCTTGGTTCTCAGGACACCATCCCCACCTTGCTTCCTCTCCTGGCTGCTAGCCTCTGTTACCTGTGTTCATGTCCATCTCACATCCCTAACTTGGAGCTCTTGTCTCAAATCTCCTCTCTTATCTATTTACAGGCACTCTTTCATGACCTCACTTGGTTTATGGTTTAAAATACAATGAACAACAGGACCTGCATTGTGGCATAGCAGGTAAATCACCGCCTACAATGCTAGCATCCCATATGGGCACCAGTTGGAGTCCCAGCTACTCCATTTAAGATCCAGCTCCCTGCTAATGTGCCTTGGAAAGCAACAGAAGATGGAACAAATGTTTGGGCTCCTGTACTCATGTGGGAGACCTAGAAGTAGCCCCTGGCTCCTAGTTTTGGCCCAGCCCAGTCCTGGCTGTTGCAAGCATTTGGGTAGTGAACCAGCAAATGGGAAAATCTCTCTCCCTCTCTCTGTAACTTTGTCTTTCAAATAAATAAATAAATTTATTTTTTAAATAATACAGCAAATATCTCAAATTTGTTACCTCCAGTCGAGACTGTACCCAGCACTACCATCTCATGCATATGCTTGCCTACTCAGTCTCACCATTTAGGTATCTAATAAGCATCTCCAACTTAATTTGCCTAAAACCAAGCTCCTCAGGCATTGTGGTGTAATTAGTTAAGCTGATGCCTGTAACGCCAACATCCCATACGGGTGCCAGTTTGAGTCCCAGCTGCCTCGCTTCAAATCCAGCTCCCAGCTGATGTACCTGGGAAAGCAGTAGAGGATGGCCCAAGTCTGATGGCCCAAGTCTTTGGGTCTCTGCACCCAATGGGATACCCAGATGAAGCTCCTGGCTCCTAGCTCTTGGCTTTGCCCTGGCCCAACCCTAGCCATTGCAGCCATTTGGTGAGTGAGACAGTGTATGGAAGATCTCTTTCTCTCTCTCCCTCTCTCTCCCTCCTTCCCTCTCTCTCCCTCTCTCTTTCCCTCTCCCTATCTCTTTCTTGCTCTCTCTCTCTCTCTCTCCCTCCTTCCCTCCCTCCCTCTCTCTTTCTCCTTCTCTCTCAGTAACTCCACCTTTCAAAATAAATAAATCTGTAAGAACAAACAAACAAATCCACCTGCTCCTCCATAATCTTTCTTATTTCAACATAAAACAATGGCACTCTCACTATTTCCCAAACCAAATACCTTAGCATTATCCTCAACTCCTTTCCTTTCCTCACATCCCATATTCCATCTATCAACAAATCTTGTTGCCTCTAGAGGCCTTGAAACACCTCTCCTTATACTCAGTGCCACCAGCCTGAACTCACCTACTTTCCTCTTTGTTTGTATTACTATGATAGTTTCTTAATCAGTATTTCAGCTCCTGCCCTTGGCCCTAAGAGTTTATGTTCAACACATCAGCTCTTTAAAATGGGAGACAAATCACCACCACACCTCTGCTATGCTTCCAAGTTGCAGAAGAACTACCAAAGGCCTTCCAGTGCACTGCAAAGCCTTCCATGGCCTGGCTACCTCTCAGACCTCACCTCCTACCCTTTTCACTCACCCTTTCTTCTCCAGTCACCCTCATCTCTGGCTGGCCTTGACCACAGGGATCTTGTACTCACTGTCTCTTCATCTCTAGAACACATACATGGCTTGCTTGTGCATTCGCAGTATATCTCTACTTAAATGTCACCTTGTTAGAGAGCACTTCCTTAGTTCCATCCTACATAAAGTAGAACTGTCACCCACACAAATGCTTTCTATCTATCCCCTTACCTTGACTTTTTTTCTCCATTACACTTTTCTTCCTCTAATATACTCTATGTGTTCATTTTTTAGGTTTGTTCCATGCTCTTTCTTCATAAATTAGAGCTGTACCTGAAACATAAATATTTGTTGAATAATGAATGAATCTGAGCCCTCATTCCATCATGTTTATCTTAGACAGTTCAGGCTGCTATAACAGACTACTGTAGACTTGGCACTTATTTCTCACAATTCCAGAATCTGTCTGTCCAAGATCAAGACAGCCACAGAGCTGGTGTTTGGTGAGGGTCTGTTTCTTGGTTTGCCGGTGGCCTTCTTCTTATTGTGTCCTCACATGGTGGAGACCAGAGAGGGTGAGAGAGCAAGCACAGGAGGGCGAGGGCTGTACCCACAGGACTTAATTACCTCCTAAAACTCTGCTGCCCAACACCATCTCAGTGGGTGTCAAGATTTCCACATATGAAATTGCAGGGCAGAGGGACACAACTATTCAATCCATAGAAATGGTCTATGTGTATGATCTTAAGCACTGGGCTTAATGTCTCTACAGTCTCCTTCCCTGATAAATGGCGATTGTCCCTCGCTATTGTTGTTGCTAATTAGATGACACTATATGGGTGAAGTGTTTTCCATTGACAGGAGCTGAAGAGGTGGCTATTGTTGTTACTAGTAATTGATGTTAGTCAGCAAATTGGGCCAAGAATTCAGTTTCAGAGTCCCCACCACTTCTTCTTCTAGAACCTTCAGGGACCAAACAGGCAGGCTTGCCCTGTCCCAGCAGACCCTCACCCAAGCACCCACCAGTCCACCTACCACATCATGACAAGCCGTGCACAAGCACACTTTTTCTTGGAGAGAAAATAGCTCACCTGTGTGACACTAATTCCATCTTCCCGGACACCAGGGTGGGATTTTGTGCAGTGAAAGTAATTTACCAAATGGGCCTCTGGTGCTGAGAAACAGTGAGTTCATTTTGCACAGGTCACACATTTACTTTCCAAGAGCAGCTTCCTGGCTGCCAGAGCAGGCCTAAGTCTAATGGAAAATTGAAGTGCGGCATTGAGTGCCCAGGCAGCGGTGGTTCCCAGTAGTCCTTGGTCTTGGACTAATCCAGCCAAAAGAGAGAAAAATGAGCAATAACTGACTGCGAGACTCTGAAGCTGTTCTCTTGGAAAACTGTTGCTACTCCTGGAACTCCTCACTTGGCATCCAGGGGTACCAAAAGACGGGTGATGCAGAGGGCAGGGCTACCACAGAAGAGGGGTGGGGAAAGGAGAAAAAGATAGGAACCCAACACAACAGCCTGTGCCAGGGATTCAGTGATCCAGTGAACCTAGACCTGACTGCTGGAGAGGGAGTGAGAAGCAAGCCACGGTAGAGAAGAGGGAATAAAATGTTCTTAACCATATTCCTGGAACGCAGTTGGGAACCCCAGCCCAGGCTTAGAAAAATTAGAACATAGAGCAATTATGATGACTACAGTGCCTTTCATGAATAATAAATCCCACACTAACCTTCACTCTCACTCTCCCCTGCCCCCATTCTACCTCTCTCTCTCTCTCCCTCTGGTATTTCTATGTTTTTAGAAGATCCCCTTTTCACAAGTGTGTGCACACCATGGCTGTTCTTCTCAGATAAGTAACAGCATTTCTCGCCAAGTCTCAATTTAGAATCTGCCCTTTTTGTGCATTCAAAAATCACTCTAAAATGTCAAACAAAGTGGTGCTGGATGAGGAGCCAGCTAGGGCGTGCACCGTGGGGGTACATGAAGTTCACCACTCTGCTTCCAAACCCACTTTTCAGGCTGCCTCAGGTCAGAAGGAAATCCAACAAAGACTACATTACCCTATGGTGAGAAATACCCCCTTGAGCAGGTTACTGTAGAGCTGTTAAAGGTGACTCTAAGGGACCAGCATTTTGGCACAGCAGGTTAAGCTGCCTACAAGGCTGACATTCCATATGAGCAGAGTTCGATTCCTGGCTGCTCCACTTCTAATCCAGCTCCCTGCTAATGTGCCTGGGAAAGCAGTGAAGATGGTCCAGGTACTTGGGCCCCTGCCACCCACATGGGAGACCCAGATGGAATTCCTGGCTCCTGACTTCAGCCTGGCCCAGCCTCCAGCTATTGCTGCCTTTTGGGGAGTGAACCAATGGATGGAAGGTCCTTTTCTCTCTCTTTCTCTCTTTCTCTCTTTCTCTGTCTCTCCATTTCTCTAATGCTGCATTTCAAATAAATAAATAAGTACATTTTTTGAAAAGTGAATCTAGACAGTGCAAGCACAAAGACAGCAGTCTGAGCCCTTATTTGTCTTGGTTCTGTCAGCCCCTCTCTGCTCTTCAGTTGTATTCTAGAATCCTTGGTGCCTAAGCTTTGGTTTTAAGGAACTAGTTTGCAATTGTGCCACACTGGTCTACGGGATGTTGATAAGTGTCTGTTGGGGAGAGGGGGATCATCCTTTAGTCAACTGAACTTGGTAAACCCTAGATTGAAAAAAGTTAAACAGGTGCCTTAACTACAGAACTTTTTTTTTCTCATACTTTTATTACATGTGTGGTAAATCTAAAATAGGTAGATAGAGCATGTGATATTCTACAAACTTATTTTATTATGGAAATCTTTTTATAGGGACTATCTCGCAGGGCCCATCTGGCAGCAATCATATTTGGAGAAATGCTAGGTTAGCCCATTTTCTTTTATTGACCTAAGGAAATAGTAATAGGTTTTACAGTAATAGTCCAGTTAATAATATTTTAAGGTGAGGCCATATATCCTAGGCACTTTTGAAAATGTTAGTTTAGATGCTTGGCAAACTATTCAATTCATAATACAAAAATCTGAACTCCACAGCAGTGGCAATGTCATAACCTCAAGGCTCTACTGAACGCAAAGAGCCTGGCATAGAGCTTTAGCCCACAGACTCTGGAGCGGACTTCTTGGGTTCAAATCCTGGCTCCCCCACCTACTAGCTATGCTGCCTTGGGCTACTCACTTAATCTCCCTGTGCCATGACTCTTAGCTTCTCCATATGTATAAGGATGACAGTAGTACCTTCTTCACATTGTTGTTTTGAGCTTTAATGAGTTAAAAGTCTGTAGAGTATTTAACACAGTCAGTACTAACAATGCTTTTGGAAAAGTGGTACATGACATAAATCACTTCAAGTTCTCAGGAACAAAATGGTGCCAATGTCTTTTGAATCATAAGATGTATCCCTCTGCCCTTCCATATCTGAGAGCTGTCCTGTTTTCAACATGAAAAAGAAGCCATGAAATTGACTGGACGCTTATACAATATTCAGATTAAAAAAATGAAAGATGGCTCAATTTGCAATATTTCAGAAAAAAATATCAGATAGGGACTAAATGCAACAGAGCCTAACTATGCGAATTCTCTGGCCTGAGGACACATTGACATTTTGTGCAGGTGGGTTTGTACCAGTAAGCATGGATACTTTTCTGAATCCTGGAAAAAGAAATATACAGATTTTGCTGTTTTATATTCCTGGCCTGAAGAAATCAGTTTCTTTGTCTTAATACCATATCCTATCAACATCGTGAATGCTTTCTCAAAAGTCAAATGACCCTTTGGGTATCAATGAATGTACACTGAGACGTCCATGTCCCCCTGCCAGCCTTCTCTCCAACTTCCTCTCTGGCCTCGCTCTAACTTATGTTTCTGCCCACAATCTCTCTTGCTCTGTCCTTGCCTCTCCAACACAAATGTCAGACTCTGCCTTAAAACATTCCTCCAAAGCTCCACTTTTCTAGGTTCTCATCTTCTCCCAAGCCAATTTCAACTTTCCTCAAAGTAATTTTCTGCCTTTAAAGACATAATGAATGACTGAAAGCCCTTTGAGCCTGTGTCCTTGGTAGGGGACGGGCTCCCAAGGGCCCAAGGATGCTCCTCAGCTGCCTACTGCTACTCCTGCCTGACACAAGCAGTGTGCCTTTGTGGACATTGGCTCTCCCTCCCCAGACTCCCTCCCTCACCCCTCTCTGTGCAGCCCTGGAGACTGGCTGCTGTGGACGTATCATCCCAGCTCCACTGCCAGTGGGCTCTCGTGGGGTTTGACCAGAGCAGGCACCTCAAGGAGAAGCAGCAGGAGGAAAGAGAAGATAGAGTGTTCTTCCTGCTCTGGGCCATGTTTTCTGAGCAGCTGCCACCCTCCCTGACTTCAGTTCCCACAGAACTGGAGGACTGCACTTTACGGTGCTCCTTGTCCCTTCTGGCTTGGTGTGGCAGTGGCTCCTGCTGATGCTCACTTCTATGAACGTTACCATCCATGCTCATTCCCTTAATCCTGTCCCTACCCCTAAAAACAGTCTGTCCTTTGCAATCTCCTGAGCTATATGAATTGGATTGTGTTTTGCTAAAACCTTGACTGATTAAAGAACCTCGGTGGGGCCAGCCTTGTGACATAGTGAGTAAAACTGCCACCTACGACACTGGCATCCCATATGGGTGCCGGTTTGAGTCTTGGCTGCTCCATTTCTGATTGAGCTAATGTACCTGGGAAAGCAGCAAAAGATGTTTGGGCCCTTAAACCCACATCGGAGACCTGGAAGAAGCTCCTGGCTCCTGGCTTCAGCCTGACCCAGCCCTAGCCATTGTGACCATTTAGGGAGTGAACCAGCCGATGCAAGATATCTCTCTCTCTCTCTCTCTCTCTCTCTCTCTCTCTCTACTCTGCCTTTCAAATAAATAAATCTCTAAAAAAACAAAACAAAAAGAACCGAGTTTAAAAAAACAAGGATTTTTGTAAATCATAATTATTGTCATTTTTAAACATCTTATTTGCACATACATATATGCTATTCCTTGGTATCCATGGAGAATTGGCATCAGAACTACCCTGTGGTTACCAAAACCTGTGGATGCTGAAGTCCCTTATATAAAGTGGTATAGTATTTACACATAACCTGTGCATGTCTTCCCAAATACATTCATCTCCGCATTGCTTATAAGACCTAATCCAATGTAAATGTCCTATAACTAGCTTTTCTACTCCATTGTTTAGGGGAAAGTGACAAGAAAAATGGTCTGTACATGTTCAATACAGACACAATTTTTTAATGTTTTCAATCTGTATGTGGGTGATCCATGAGTGTGGAATACACATATCCAGAGGACCAATTTTAGTCTCAAAGGCAAGAAAAACATGGTCATTGCTTCTACTCAGCTCTACCACCCAGAAGAATGAGGGACCCTCTTGCAGGAAGTTATGCCTATTGCAAATATCTTAACTTTTTTCAGGAGCTCTAAGTAATATCTGTGACTCCTCAGTGAGTAAAGTGCCTCATATGTAACACACGCACAGCCCAGACAATGACTTAGAATCATTCTGAAATGTGCAGCTATGTGTCCATGTTCTGAGAAATGCATGCTTAGTTGACTTCATCCTTGTGCAAGCACCATGGAGTTTACTTACGCAAACTAAGACATATACTGTATCACTATAGAATATAATCTTGTAAGACCACCGCCATATAGGCAAGCCATTGTTGATCTGGAAAGCAGCACACAGAGCACAGCTGTAAAATATTCTCTTTTTTAATTAAAAAAAGCTCATGTTGAAATTTTAAATTTAGAATCTCACAAAATTAATTCACTTTAGCAGACCTCTTACATCTCTCACCCTTGTTCTTCCCCCTACCTGGAATTCCCTAAATCTCTTTATGGTGACTTTTTCTTATTGTTTAGTTCTCCACTTAATGGTTATCCACTCAAAGAGAGCTTTAAGCAACCACCCACCTAACTCAGCATTCTAATTTAATCCTGTCTGTCACCGCACTTATTGTTTGACATTTTTGCCATTTACTTCTTCCACACTGGGACATAGACTCCCTTGTACCTGAGCCTGTGTTTTATTCGCCACCACATCCTCAGCATGTGGCCCATAGCAGGCGCTCAAAACATATTGTTAAATGAATTGGTACTTTACAAGAGATAAATGGAATAAATAACTGTTCCTGCTCTCAAGAAACTCATGAATGGGAGAAAGAAATACACTTGAAAATATTTAATAGAAGAAAGAACTATAACAGAAGAATACATAGACACACACACACACACACACACACCACACACTTCCAGCAATGGCAAACTATCTTATAGCAGAACATGCATCCCACTGAGTAAGCTACAAAGCTGTGAAAAGAAGTAAAAAAAAAAAAAAATCTGTTTGAAGACAAAGGAAATCAGATATTAGCAGGACCAGAGCCCAGAGTGAGGAAAAGCTCATTGAGGGGAACCCAACATTCCACTTTTACCCCCAAAGCAGTTTCTGACTCGGGTGCACCAATGTGTGGAAAGCTGCAAAGCCAACCAGGAAGCAGCTGCTGAAAGCAAAGAGGCTGAAGAGAGCTTGCACCACCTCACAGTTAGGGAGATACAGATTAGAGCTCAGCGCGCCAGCAGGGCAGCCAGTCAATAAAAGCACAAAATGCAGAAGAGAAGAGGTGCTTAAAGAGACGTGTCTGGGGCCGGTGCTGTGGCACAGCAGGTTAACGCCCTGGCCTGGGGCGCCAGCATCCCATATAGGCGCCAGTTCTAGTCCTGGCTGCTCCACCTCCAATCCAGCTCTCTGCTAGGACCTAGGAAAGCAGTAGAAGATGGTCCAGGTTTTTGGGCCCCTGCACCCATGTAGGAGACCTAGAGGACGCTCCTGGCTCCTGGCTTCAGATCAGCTCAGCTCTGGACGTTGCGGCCATCTGGGGAGTGAATCATCGGATAGAAGACCTCTCTCTCTCTCTCTGCCTCTCCTTTCTCTGTGTAACTTTGACTTTCAAATAAATAAATAAATCTTTAAAAAAAAAAAACAGTTAAGAGATGTGTCTAACAAAAAGAGTGGCATTTTCCCCTTAAGGCATTCACTGATTCGTAATAAACACCTACAGAGAGGCAGATAGTGGTTTCTGAGATGTAAGAAGCCAGGCAGGGCTGGCAGCTGTGCCACGATGTTGGGAAAGTTTTAAGTCCATAATCTCTATCATTTTTTACATACATGTTTGGCAGTCCACAAAATCTTAGCAGACATACCAAAAGACATAACCAAGAGATTAAAAAATAATACAATACAATAGAAACAGACCTTCTGGAGATCCAAGGAGTTATTTCAATACTTTAAAACATCTGATTGAAAAGTTAATGAAAATAGATAATAAGATTGAAATTTTCAGCAGAGAATTAGGCTTGTAAGGTAAGAACCAAATGGAAATTCTAAATTGATATTAGAAAGTAGAAGCTCAATAATTTGATTTAACAGAGTGTAGACATAGCTGGAAAGGTGACTAGCAACCTGAGATAAGACAGTGGAAATTATCCAGAGAAAAAGGATTGAGAAGACTGCAGGAAACCTGGTAGGTCCCAGTAGAAAGCTCTAAGATTGATAGAATTAAATTCTAAAACAGGAAGAAGTAGGCTGGCGCCACGGCTCAATAGGCTAATCCTCCGCCTGTGGCACTGGCACACCAGGTTCTAGTCCCGGTCGGGGTGCCGGATTCTGTTCCGGTTGCCCCTCTTCCAGGCCAGCTCTCTGCTGTGGCCAGGGAGTGCAGTGGAGGATGCCCCAGTGCTTGGGTCCTGCACCCCATGGGAGACCAGGAGAAGCACCTGGCTCCTGCCTTCGGATCAGTGCGGTGCGCCGGTCGCAGCGCACCAGCCGCGGCGGCCATTGGAGGGTGAACCAACGGCAAAGGAAGACCTTTCTCTCTGTCTCTCTCTCTTACTGTCCACTCTGCCTGTCAAAAAATAATTTAAAAAATTTAAAAAAACAAACAGGAGGAAGCAAAGAAAGGGGCAGAGCTATAGGTGAAGAATTTTCCAGAGCTGACAGAAGATAATGAGCTACAAATTCAAGGAGCATCTCAAGCAGGAGGACAACACAGGAAAATAGACCCACACCCATCAAAGAAGACTGTTGGAAACAAATACAAAGAAAAAAATCAGAGACATACAACAAGTTGTAGTTACATAAGGAAGGAAATCACTTTAGTAGAGTAAAGATTCACAAAGAAGGCAATAATTTACTTATCTAACAAGAATTCGTTGGGCACTTACTTAATATATGCAGAGCCCTCAAAAAGCTCAAGGAAATGCAACCATAAAAAAGAGATGCATAAATGTTTCACAAGTGTACACCAAAATAAACTAGCCTTTTAATTCCATTTTCCATGAACTTTCTGTAGTCATCTATCCACCACTGTGTTGAGTGTTAAGATAGACAAAGATAAAAATTACATCATATCTGCCCTCTAGCAGGTTTAGTTTGATGTGGAAGAGAAAAATAAATGTAAATAACGTCTCCATAGAGCCTGCAAATAGGTATTTCTGTTAAAATCTTTTTTTTTACCAAACTATATTTACTGTGTACAGTAGGAAAGGACAACAGTTATGTACAAATTGGCGAGTAAACACAACAGAGCCAACAAACACCCCACTGAACCCGAACAGTGAAACAGGAAATGATAACATCTTCAGCAAGATTTCAAGCAAGCCAGAGATGTGGACTCCTTCGGCTGACTATAAAAAAGGCAGAGAAGGCCACCAGCAGCAGTGGTCCTTCTAGGAGGACAAAGGCAGAACTATGAACATTTTAATTGGTACACATCCCAAAATACATTCACAGAACTGAAACCCCTACTAATGCATAAATTCAGTACGTGTTTGGAAAGCAGCATAGCACAGATCCATAGAGGTCCTCTTCCCATGGGTTACAGAGGTCACCACCCTCAGAAGTGGCTCTCTACACAAGAACAAACTGGAAAGTCAGCAATACTTAACCTTACTTTTTCATATAAAGACCATAATTGTTCGTCAGAGCAAATACTAGAAGAAATCTGATGGAGTTAGAAATGTGCCAGGGGATTCCAATACAATCCCATCAAGGTGGCATGTACCAATGCCATCACACTAGTCCAGGTGATCAATTTCAGTTCACAATTGATCACACTGATAGGTCTAAGAGTCAAAGGGATCAAACAAACAAGACTAATGTCTGCTAATACTGACTGATAAAACCAAAAAGGGAGAGAAGGATCCAACATGGGAAGGGGGAGACACAGCAGACTCATAGAATGGCAGATGTCCTAAACAGCACTCTGGCCTCAGAATCAGCCCTTAAGGCATTTGGATCTGGCTGAAGAGCCCTTGAGAGTATTTTAGGCATGGAAAGCCAAGACATTCTGGAAAAAAAAAAAAGAAGAAGAAGAAGAAGACCTAAATGAAGGATCTCAGCGAGTGTGATCCCAGTGGAAAGAATGGGGCCATCAAGGTTAGAGGTACCTTTCTCTGAAGGGAGGAGAGAACTTCCATTTTGACTATGACCCTGTCGGAATAAGATTGAAGTCGGTGAACCCTAAAGGCTTCCATAGCCTTGGCAACTCATGACTAGAGCCTAGGGAGATTACTGATGCCATAAACAAGAGTGTCAAATTGTTAAATCAACATCAAGAGTCACTGTGTACTTACATCCCATGTGGGATCTGTCCTTAATGGGTTGTCCAATGTGAAGTAATGATATAGCTAGTACTGAAACAGTATTTTTACACTTTGTGTTTATGTGTGGGTGCAAGCTGATGAAATCTTCACTTAATATATACTAAATTGATCTTCTGTATATAAAGATAATTGAAAATGAAAAAAGAAACTTGGTGTTAAATTGGAAATTACATAGAAAATTAATCAATTTTTTTAAAAAAATATCATGTAGGATCTCTGTCTTTAATGTGCTGTACACTGTTATTTAATGCTATAACTAGTACTCCAACAGTATTTTTTCACTTTGTGTTGCTATGTGGGGGAAAACTGTTGAAATCTTTGTATATACTAAACTGATCTTCTGTATATAAAGAGAATTGAAAATGAATCTTGATGTGAATGGAAGGGGAGAGCGAGTGGGAAAGGGGAGGGTTGCGGGTGGGAGGGAAGTTATGGGGGGGAAGCCATTGTAATCCATAAGCTGTACCTTGGAAATTCATATTCATTAAATAAAAGATAAAAAAAAAAAGAAATCTGAGACCACAATACTATTAACAAAGCAGAAAGGTGGTAGTGACTTTCTTCTATGTTAATAAAACGAAAAAAGCCAATTTTTGGTGTGCCAGACTCTGCCCATGTACAAATCACTAGGTGCTGAGCTGAGCTGGGGCTGCTGGGCCTTGGACCCAAGGGGCCACACTCAACAGGGCAGAGAGCACTTGGGCCATTTTACTAAAGGACTTGTTTTTTTGTTTTTACGTTTTTACTTTTTAAGAAGCATTCCAGATTTCCCCTTCCACATTACCAAACTTGACAAGGCTTAAATTTCCAATATCGAGCATTTCAACAACCTGTGCCTACAAGTGGTAAGTGAGGTCCTGTCTTCCACCCCGCCAACCGCGAGTTATGGACAGAATCAAGGCGAGCCTGGCACAGGGAAGCCAAGGCCCGTCCTCGAGAACCCACACTCAGGCCACAGGTTTGGGGAGCAAAGGAGGGGAGAAATAAAAATGAAAAACCCCAAAAACTCATTTTACCTAGACAAAGATAACAATTCTGATTGGCCCCATTTCAGTCGTGGATTCGTCCCTGCAGAGAGAGTTTGAGCCAGAGAGGAAGTCACTTCGCTGCACGTCCTTGAGTTTCTTTAGACTCCTTTGTGACTGCACGGTCTCGGGTTCACTATTCAACAGCAAACGCAAGGATGGAAAACAGGCCACGCCCCGGCAAGCGGCTGGACACACCGCCCGTCTGCTGCTGGAGCACGTCGATGGCGTCCTGTCGTCCAGCTCCAGCTGCGCAGGTGTGTCCGCTTCGTGAATTGGTTGCCATCGAACCTGAATCTAATCTGCCTCATTGACAAGCCCTGCGGCTCACAGTAGGCCTTCATCAGCTTGCTCCCCGGGGTGTGCCTCTTGATCTTGAACTGCACCACGGAGCCGTCCTGCCCGGCCACCTTCAGGTTGATGCGGTCATTCTCGCTCTTCATGCCCTCCTTGGGCTTCTCCTCAGACATGGCTGCGCGGGGTCGCGGCGGCGGCAGCAGCAGCAGCGCAAGCGGGGCAGTCGCTCTCCAGGCCGCCGCTCCCCTCTTCCAGGCCAGCTCTCTGCTATGGCCCGGGAGTGCAGTGGAGGATGGCCCAAGTGCTTGCGACCTGCACCCGCATGGGAGACCAGGAGAAGCACCTGGCTCCTGGCTTCGGATCAGCATGATGCGCCGGCCGCAGCGGCCATTGGAGGGTGAACCAACGGCAAAAAGGAAGACCTTTCTCTCTGTCTCTCTCTCACTGTCCACTCTGCCTGTCCAAATAAATAAATAAACAAATAAACAAACAAATAAATAAATAAAAATTTTTAAAAAAATCTTAAAAGTACCTGCACAGAGTGGAGCAGACAGGCAGGAAGAGTCACAGGGAAGCAGCAGAACGGTTGTGTGTGGTCTTGCTAGAGGCTCTAGGGGTGAAAGCAGCCCCCCCAAAAGACAGATGGCCATCTTGCTGAGCAACTGTGAGTTGTCTGGAGTTCAGTGTTGGGACATGGCAGTGGATTGAAGAAGGTGACACTGAAGAGTGAGGAGAGAGGTCCAGTTGGCAGGTGGAACCCACTACAAGTGTGTGTGTGTGTGTGTTTGTTCAGTGTTTGTTTTAGCAAGAAAGGGGCATCGCCCAAGTCATTCTTTAGGCAAAACACTCAGGGACAGGGCCAGCACTGCGGCCTAGTGGGCTAAGCCTCCGCCTGTGGCACTGGCATCCCAAATGTGTGCCAGTTTGAGTCCCGGCTACTCCGCTTAAGATCCAGCTCCCTCATGAAGGCCTGGGAAAGCAGTGAAAGATGACCCAAGTGCTTGGACCCCTGCACCCACGTAAGAGACCAGGAGGAAGCCCCTGGCTCCTGGCTTCAGATTAGCCCAGCTCCAGCCGTTGCCACCATTTGGGGAGTGAACCAGTGGAAGGAAGACCTTTCTCTCCATCTGTCCCTCTCTCTGTAACTCTACCTCTCAAATAAATAAATAAAATTTAAAAAAAAACACTCAAGGACAACATGAAAGACACTCTAGAGAGGGAATCATGGCAGCCCATGGAGCAACTAGACAGCTGTTTGTCATCATAGTCAAGACCTGGGAACAGAAATAGGAAGGGAAACAGAGAGAGTATTCTCCAGACGTTTCAAGGTTAGAACCCAAAGGACTTGGCAGCCATTGATGATAGAAGCCAGAAAAATAAGTCAGATTTGACTCACAAAGAGTGGAGGATGTCACAACAGTGTTGACGCCAGTGTGGCTTGGGGATCATGCCGTGACGCTTGTTGAGGCAGGAACACCAATAGAACATTTCTGAGAGGCCAGTCTGGAGACAGCCACAAGGAGAGGAGCTGACACCCAACTGAGGGGTCCCAGGAGGGCATGGGGGTGGGGGGAGCCTGCAGAGCCCAGCCAAGCAAGAACGGACTAAGGTGAGCGACCCCAAAGTTTAGCGACCTCTCACTAAACACAGATCCTCCCCCAGAAAGGTTCTCATTTTGGTTACTCATTTTGAGATGCTGAAACTATTTTAATTGAAAGAAATCATTAAGATGCTCATTACCCGGGAAAACCATCCGAGAAGCAGATCTACTGCCCTTCGTCTTTTATGTATTCCTGAAGCCTATGCTAAGCTGCATCCCAGTTTTTTCTGCTTAGCCAGCAGAAACTCTAATGATGTGAGCTGTAGTTAAAAAGCATTTTCCAAGCCTGCTGGATGAAAGCTTCAGTACGAATAATGCCAGAGGCGGGGGGAGGGGGTGGTGAAGGGCTACGTCTGCCCTGTTTTTAAAATAACGCACATCGAATAAAGAAGAAACACCACTTAAAACTGAGATAAAGTTTCCATAATGCTCGCCAATTACTTTGATTTAAATATATATGTATATAGAACTGTGTATATCAGTTGGGGAACTTTTTTCTCTACAGTCATTCAGGGCCTCCCTGACTTACGGATGAGAACATAACTCTGCCCGTCAGATTAGAAGCAGTTGTGCGGCCCCCACATAATTGCTGAATACTAAAGTTCAGGTCAAGAATAACAGACTTCCTTCTACGGCAGAAATTCTCTCACAGGCTTACACCGGATGTGATTTGAACTTTTGTCTTTTTTAGTTCCTTGTGGTTTATTTCTTTAAAAGTCTGTTGATTTGCTCTAAGTCCCCAAGGCCACTACAGAGAGGCAAACTCCATTAGGACTTGAATGTTTGCAGCTGACTCCCCTTAAATTGCTCTCCTACACCCCTAAAATCCAGCGCCCTACTGCAGTATCTACTCCAATCAATGACTAAAACAGTGGCTGCCAAGTTTCTCCTGGGTTTAACCCCGCTTCTTGTGGCAAGAAGCAAAGGAACGGTGGAGATGATGAGAACTGAGGTAAATAAAGGCAAAAGCAAAACAGAGAAACACTGTAGGAAGGGCTGTGTTAGGCAGAAGCAGGTGTTAAGTGAGGTAGGGCCTTCTGCAAAGGAGTGATCTGCATGAGCCGTATGAACCCAGAGGCGCCAGCGAGGTGCATCTCCTATATCCTCTTGGATCTGTGTCTAGCATCTGTGTTATATTTTGCCCCCCCCAAAAAAAGAAAGAACATCATATCATGGACCTAGTGTTTTGTCTCATCTGATCAGTTAAAAATTCAAACCTCGGGCCCGGCTCTGTGGCTTAGCAGGTAACGTTGCTGCCTACAGTGCCAGCATCCCATATGGACGCCGGTTCGAGTCCCAGTTACTCCACTTCAGATCCAGCTCTCTGCTATGGCCTGGAAAAGCAGTAGGAGATGAACCAAGTCCTTGGGCCCCTGCTCCCGCGTGGGAGACCAGGAGGAAGCACCTGGCTCTTGGCTTCGGATCAGCACAACTCCAGCGGTTGCAGCCAACTGGGGAGTGAACCAGCGGATGAGAGACCTCTCTCTCTTTCTCTCTCCCTCTCTCCCTCTCTCCCTCCTCCCTCTCTCCCTCTCTCCCTCTTCCTCTCTCTCTGTGTAACTCTGACTTTCAAATAAACAAATAAATCTTTAAAAAAAGAAAGAAAATTCAAACCTCTTGCTTCACACATCTGTGCAACCTACCCCTTTCTTACACACACACACACACACACACGCCTGGACATCTATAAGCAGGTGAAGCAGAGAGGATTCTCTTTCCTGATTGCTGACCCATCCCAGGCAAAGTGGCAACACAGTGGAAACTGGAACACGGAGCCCCTGGTTCTTCTACGCCTAATCCAGCAGTGATCCTTCCTCCTCCCTTCTCCCAGGAGTCTCCTCTCTGTAGGTTCAGACCTCATGCATTATCATTCACCGAACACTTAGTAAACACCTGCAGAACACAGAATACCCTGCATAATGTAGAATGTGTGTGCTCAAAGAAGGGACAGCCAAGAAGTATGCAACGAGTCATGGGGCGTAGGCAGAAAATGCTAACGCTGGCAGGCAGCACCGTGTGCCAGAACGGGGTACGCTCAAGACTACAGGATGTTGTAGACACTGAGTCTACAGACACCAGAATTTTGAAAACACGTTGTGGTTTTAAGATCTGCGTTGCAGGAAGAGAGGAGGAAATGCTCCTCAGCCAGTTCCTTCACACATAAAGTTGACAAGGAAGCCCCTCAGAGAAGAATTGCCATACAGTCGGCAGGGGATGTGGAGCCTCTGAGAGGGGAGAGATCTCACCAGACTCCGGAAGAGCAGCTAAAAGAAAATAAATAAATGCAAATAAATAAATTTTTTTAAAAAAATGATCACTCAGAAAAGCAGAATTGGCTCAAGAGGACTTTTATGGGGGCCAGCGCTGTGGCATAGCAGGTTAAGCTGCTGCCTGAGATGCCAGCATCCCATATGGGCGCAGGTTCAAGTCCCAGCTGCTCCACTTCAGATTCAGCTCCCTACTGATGGGCCTGGGAAACAAGCAGAAGATGGCCCAAGTCCTTGGGCCCCTGAATCCATGTGGGAGACCTGGAGGAAGCTCCTGGCTCCTGGCTTCAGATCAGTGCAGCTCTGGCCATTGCAGCCAACTGGGGAGTAAAACAGTGGATGGAAGACATCTCTCTCTCTCTCTGCCTCTCCTTCTCTCTGCCTCTCCTTCTGTGTGTGTGTGTGTAACTCTGACTTTCAAATAAATAAATAAATCTTAAAAAAAAAAAAGATGGCCCAAGTCCTTGGGTCCCTGCAACCCACATGGAAGACACAAAGGAAGCTTCTAGCTCCTGGCCTCAGACCTTCCCAGCTCTGGCTATTCCTGCCATTTGGGGAGTGAATGAGAGGATGGAAGGCTTCTGTGTGTGTCTATGTGTATCTCTTCCTCTCTCTCTCCTCTCTCTAACTCTGCTTTTCAACTAAATAAAATAAATCTTTAAAAAAAAAAGAGGACTTTATGTAGGAGGTGACATCAAAACCAGCCCAACAGATACCAAACAGATAGACCTGTAAGAGATAACGAGGGCAGAGGAGAATCACTGGGACCCAGCAACAGCATGGCAGAGAGCACGTGGGTTCCAGAAGAGCCAAATGTCACCAGGTGAGGTGGTGGGAACACCTAGGAGGAGTCCAGTCCTGAAGACTGGCATGGGACAGCACCTGGAGGACACTCCAAGCAGACAGCACTGGGGAGTAGCTGAAGGTTTCCTAGCAGGGATGGAGAGTTGATCAGTCTCGGACTGATACTGCTGCAGGTGCTTTTCCTTTGGAAAATGCTAACATTGCAATTAGAAACTACAAAAGAAAAAAAAAAAAAGATTTTCTAATCCAAAGACAGAGGTAACAAATTAGAGAACTTCTAGAAGGGCCCCACCCTCCCCAGACCCCTCCCAGAACACTAAGATGGTTTCCTCCAGGCCCACTACTGGGATGCAAAGAAGGGTTGGTCAAGATTTCCCTGAGACACTCAGGACAGAAGAGGCACCCCAATAGAACACACTCTCCCAGGCCCCCCTCGCCCAGGCCCACCTAGGCTCCCAGCTTAGTGAAGGGCCTGCAGCAGGCAGGCTCCACAGAGAAAACAACTTGGCTTTTCTCCAGGCACTGCCTTCAGACCTGCCCCATCAAATCTCCTTTCTCTGCTCCTGGGCCACCACTTAACACCCCCCAAACTTTTCCAATCATTATCATTCTACAAACAAGCTTCCTCACTGTCAGACCCTATCTAGTCCAATCAACAAATCCATTTCCTTTAAAAAATTTTTACTTATTTATGTATTTATGTGAAAGGTAGAGTAACAGGGCATGGTGGGGGGGATGCCAACTGAGGGTTCACTCCCCAAATGTCTGCAACAGCCAGGTCTAGGCCAAGCTGAAGCAAGGAGCCAAGAACTCTTTCTGGGCCTCTTACTACTTGGCCATCACCTATTGCCTTCTCAGGCACATTAGCATGGAGCTGGAGCAGAAATGGAGCAGCCAGGATTCAAAACAGCATGATAATGGGATGCCTGTGTCACAAATGGCAGCTTAGGCCATCGCTGTGGCTCAATAGGCTAATCCTCCGCCTTGCGGTGCTGGCACACCAGGTTCTAGTTCCGGTTGGGGCGCTGAATTCTGTCCCAGTTGCCCCTCTTCCAGGCCAGCTCTCTGCTGTGGCCAGGGTGTGCAGTGGAGGATGGCCCAAGTGTTTGGGCCCTGCACCTGTATGGGAGACCAGGAGAAGCACCTGGCTCCTGCCTTTGGATCAGCGTGGTGCGCCGGCCACAGCAGCCATTGGAGGGTGAACCAACGGCAAAAGGAAGACCTTTCTCTCTGTCTCTCTCTCTCACTGTCCACTCTGTCTGTCAAAAAAAAAAAAAAAAATGGCAGCTTAACCAGCTGTGCCACAATACTGGCCATCAGTACATCCATCTTATGCAACTTGGTAGGCAGCCTCCTCTCCCTCATCAACCTGAGACCTGCTTCCTGTCCAGCTTAGCCTTGAGCTGCCGTGGGTGGAGATATGACTGGACTTGCATAGAGCTTTAGTGAACCAGTGTTGGTGCCAAAGCCTTCTGCCCTAAGGTGTATGATTCATTCTCTTGATCAAGCCCCTTGAATTTCTCATCTTCTCTTCGTGTGGGTTGGAGGTGGATATTGAGCCCAAGATCTCAGGACTGGTTTAGCTACCTCTTAGGTGTCAAAAGGTCATGTCGAGCCATGACTCCCTAAGACCTTATTATCTAGCCATCATTGGTTTGGGGGCATTAGCTGAAATTTTGAAAATAGCAGAAGCAAAACTCAACATCTGATACATACAAAGCTACCACTGAACTAACTAGAAGAAAACTTTCCACTTCCACTCATTCATGAAATCAAATCAAATGCAAATCAGCAAGAAATTATTATATAGAAACCCCTAAGCCCTCTCTAATTTATCTTTTTAAATATATTATTATCAAACATGGATTCTTTAAGCATGACTAATAATAAGTTTATTTTGACACACCTCACCATTTTTGTTTTGCTACATAAATGGAGTCCCTCCTTTACTTGGGCAATCATAATCTTAAGCCAAGGTCAATTAACTCAACAGAAAGAGGTCCATTTATGTGGATATGTAAATTCCAAAATGTCAGTGTCTAGTACTGCTTTTTGCATTGCTAGGTCACATATCATGTGGGCAGGTAAGAAATACTGGCTAGGAGGCCGGCGCTGTGGCTCAATAGGCTAATCCTCCGCCTTGCGGCGCCAGCACACCCCCAGGTTCTAGTCCCGGTCGGGGCGCCAGATTCTGTCCCGGTTGCCCCTCTTCCAGGCCAGCTCTCTACTGTGGCCCGGGAGTGCAGTGGAGGATGGCCCAAGTGCTTGGGCCCTGTACCTGCATGGGAGACCAGGATAAGCACCTGGCTCCTGCCTTCGGATCAGTGCAGCCATTGGAGGCCATTGGAGGGTAAACCAACGGCAAAGGAAGACCTTTCTCTCTGTCTGTTTCTCTCACTGTCCACTCTGCCTGTCATAAAGAAAAAAAAAGAAAAAAGAAACACTGGCTAGGGACCAATATTGTGGTGTAATGGGTTAAGCCATTACTTGTGACACCAGCATCCCACATTGGAGTATCTGTTTGAGTTCCGGTTATTCCACTTGTGATCCAATTTCCTGTTAATATGCCTGGAAAGGTATATTCTGAAGGCCCAAGGTCACGGGCCCCAGGGCCCCACATGGGAGACCTGGATAAAGTTCCTGGCTCCTGGTTTCAGCATGGCCCAACCATTGCTGTTATGGCCATTTGGAGAGTGAACTAGCAGATGGAAGACTCTCTATGTGTCTGTAACTTTCTGTAGCTCTGCCTTTCAAATAAATAAATAAATTTTTAAAGATTTATTTTATTCATTTGAAAGGCAAAATTACAGGAAGAGAGAGATCTTCCATCTGCTTATTCACTCCCCAAATGGCCACAACAGCCAGGAACCAAACCAATGCTCATATGAGATGCAAGCCCTTCAGGCAGTAGCTTAACCTGCCACACCACAGTGCAGGCCCCATTTAAAAAATAAATAGAGGTTGATGTTATGGCATAGTGGGTTAAGCCACTGCAGGCAATACCAGCATCCCATATGGGCGCCAGTTAGAATCCGGCTGCTCAACTTCCAGTACAGCTCCCTGCTAATGCACCTGGGAGAGCAGCGGAAGATGGCCCAGGTGCTTGGACCCCTGTACCCATGTGGGAGACCCAGATGAAGCTCCTGTTTCCTGGCTTCAATCTGGCCAGGCCCTGGCCGTTGCAGCCATTTAGGGGGTGAACCAGTGGATGAAAGACCTCTTTCTGTCTCTCCTTCTCTCTCTGTTAACTCTCACTCAAATAAATAAATATTTTTTAAAAAGAAAGAAAATAAATATATCTTTAAAAAAGAAAAAATCCTAATGAATTTTACCTGGTATCACTGACCAAGCAGGAAGAAAACTGCTGGAGAACACAAAGGCATTGGAAAGGTGATGCAAAGAGCATGTGACATGGGGCACAGCAGTGGCTTCATAAGTGTAACCAGAACAGCACACTTTGTAGTGGTTTCACTGGATCTTGAATACCTTTGGTCTCTGCAGCCCGATATGTGATGACTAGTCTTATGAAGGTTGCCTGAAAGACTGCCCCAAATTTGTCAATGCTTGAACACAAAAACCCATTGCCTCTCAGAACTTGGCACCTTAATCTTCACAGCAAATTATAAAAATGCTAGGGCACCTGTAGGATGCACTTGCCCCTGCAACTTCGAGGATGGAGAGGTTGATGGTGGGCAGAGCACTTAGAATCTATTTTAAGGTGCAGCCCAGAATTGAGCAGGGTAGCATCTGTGGGCAGCAAAGAACTCTTAACACACAGACAGAATAATCAGAATTTTATTTGCAATTAAAGAGGAAAAATTCAACAGCTAAGGACAGAATAGCACCATGTCCAGGGTAGCATGCAGACACCCGAAGTACCCAGGCTGGAGAATCCCAGAACAGCATCTTCAGAGTCCCAGCTGGGAGGTCCCGGGCAGAGCATGCTCTCCACAGGTGAGATTCCAAAGTCTGTCCTTCCCAAGTCCCCTTAAAAATTATTCTGGACAAAGGTAGCATTTATCCAAAAGTCCCTGTGTGACTAGGTAGGGTGCCCATTCTCCCAGGAACTGGCTAGGGACCTGTCCTTGCTCCATATCAAAGTAAAAAACACTTGTGTCTTTCCCATAAGTGAGCCAAGGCCACAGGAAACACCGCACCTGCAGCCCCAGGCTACTGAGTTCACTGGGCACCTGCAGGTAGCTGAGTTCACTGGGCAGACAAGGACATGTAAGCTTTTTCATATTAACTCTTTGTTTGTCCTTAGGATTTGACATGCTCACTGTATAAACCACCCATAATTTGGAGGTGAATTTGTTATATAATTATTTTATTTTAGTGTGCAGATAGACACCAGAAGAAAACAGCAAAATAACAATTCCAGCAAGAATGATCAAAGGTTTACATACAGCTGAAAAAATATTTTTGTGCAGTAGTGATTTGAAAAACAAATCAGGGCTGGCGCTATGGCGCGGTGGGTTAATCCTCTACGTCACTGGCAAGCCATATGGGCGCCGGTTCTAGTCTCGGCTGCTCCTCTTCCAGTCCAGCTCTCTGCTGTGGCCTGGGAAAGCAGTAGAAGATGGCCCAAGTCCTTGGGCCCCTGCACCCACATGGGAGACAGGGAAGAAGCACCTGGCTCCTGGCTTCAGATCGGCGCAGCTCCGGCCATTGCGGCCATTTGGGAAGTGAACCAACAGACCAAAGACCTTTCTCTCTGTCTCTCCCTCTCACTATCTGTAACTCAACCTCTCAAATAAATAAATAAAATCTTTTAAAAAAAAATCTACCAAAGGTAATTAGTGTCACCAGGAACTAAGTGTGAATTACAGCTACCCACGTGAGTTTTAGCTTTGTATTAATTTTTACAAGAAGTCATAACAAAACATAAACATTAGGAAGGAGAGAGGGTTTGAGGATGCAAGAAAGGGTAACTTCACTCACCTGATCAGGGGATATATGAAAAATATCACCCTGACAGTAAAGAATTTTATAGGGATCCAAGAAAAGGGTTACATCATCTACCTGACCAGGGCAGATATAAAAAACAACATCCAATCAGTGGAGAACGTTAAGGTGCTACAGACACCCAACAAAAAGGGCAACTTGGCCAAGATTCTTGGGTTATTACTATACAAACATGTTAAGGAAAAACTTTAAACAGAGATTTTAGCATAGAGAAATTAGTGACAGGAGATAAAGTTAAGTCATGTAGCTTAGAAGAACACGTTCACAAGCATGTTTTCATTTGCTAGCTTAGAAGAACGCATTCACAAGCATGTTTTCATTTGCCTCCTATGCCATCCACATGCCAATCCATGATAACTGGCTTGATCTTCAGATGGTTGGTAAGTAACATTATCAGAGCTAATTTGTGTTTGAATTATGTGAGGCGAAGCAAAATATTGATGCAATACAAAAGGAATAACATGAAATTGACATAATACATGGGTTGGGTGTACATAATAATCACATATGGTTTCAAAACAGAGAATTTTAGTACAATGTATCTGATGATTACTTATATTGGGAGAACAATTTTCTCCATGTAATAACTGCCCTGCAGTAAGTGTTGTACTTTTTTATAATTAACATACATATTTTGTGAGGAACACACAGTTCAATTAAGAAACTTAATAGCATTAATATTTATTCCCAAATTGGCCATTATGGAATGGTTAAATAGAGTCAGAATTTTTTTTTTTTTATTGTGAAGGGTGCTTTGGTCATCATGGGCATCCACTGCCATTAACTACCAAAGACGAGCCACATTCTGCCCAGCACTGCTCAGGCTGCTGGCCAGACTCTCAGGGTTTACAGAATTTACCATATCCAAACATGCTTCTGCTCCATCAAGTAAGGCAAATATCAAGCTTTTTATTATTATTATTATTATTGGTATTATTATTATTACAAGATCCTAAAACTGTAAATGTAAGATTAAGTCTTTTTTTTTTTAGAGAGAGAGAGACAGAGAGGAAGGTTTTCCTTCTGCTGGTTCACTCCCCAAATGGCCACTACGGCCGACGCTGCGCCGCTCCGAAGCCAGGAGCCAGGTGCTTTCTCGTGGTCTCCCACATGGGTGCAGGGGCCAAGGACCTGGGTCATCCTCCACTGCCTTCCCCGGGCCACAGCAGAGAGCTGGACTGGAAGAGGAGCAGCCGGGACTAGAACCCGACGTCCATATGGGATGCCGGTGCCACAGGTGGAGAATTAGCCAAGTAAGCCATGGCGCCAGCCCAAGATTAAGCCTTAAAAAGTATTTTTGTACATTTTGAGTCACATTAGCACAAAACTTGGGGGCCCAAAAAATAGAAGGTTCTTGTATTTTGGGGCACCACAAAGAATTTTTAATATACTCTGTCCATCATGTACAAGAATATGTTTTAAAGCAAAACAACATCTGAGAATTATTATTTGCAAAAATGAAATTAATTCTCACAGTGTCAGAAGTACTTTTACTTTGTTGTTTTAAAGTTAGTATCTGTTTTCCAGGATCAACTTGTGGAAACCTGTGAGGTAATAATTGCAGCAGGTGATATTAACTTACGACACTAGTTATGGTAGTATTTTGCCCAGTCATCACGTGTGCTCCCTGTGCAGTCTCATCTGTGGTATGACCTACGCCCCGGACACCATCATAGGCCGCCACTGCTGGAAGCCAGGTGACCACATGGCCCAACCACAGGTGTCAGCTCCACCCCAACCCTAACGGGATTCGATGCTCCTATTCCCTGCTGCTCCCCAGCAAAGGTTTACGAGGACCTGTTCCCGAACACGTGCTCTCTCTTGATCTCTCTCTCTCTTACTCTCTCTTACCCTCTTTTGCTCTCTCACCCTCTTCCCCTGGCTGGCCAAGCTTCCCCCGCCTTTCCTCTAAAAAAAAGTGTCTTCCATAGACACGTGAGAAACTTGTTTAATAGTTAATATTGTTCTCTTTCAGGGTCATGTTTAACACGTAACAACTAAGGTTGCTTTGTCTGGTCCTAGTAGAGTCCTTTCATTCCAGAGAAACTGTCATGCGAGTTAGAAAACAGAGGAGAGTTTTCAAAGTGCATGTCCACAGACCAAAACTCCACGTCAAGAACAGTAATCCTGCAAAACACTTTTTATTTGCAGATAAGCAACTGACTGATAGGTAATATTTTTTATTTATCTTATCATGAATAAGTGATTACTACCATGTTTTTTAGCAATTACCTCAATGGCCTTAGGTTTATCTTTATCATGTCTCTTTAGCCAAACTTGAGATCCAGTTTCAATATTTGTAGGGTCAAATTTTCCCATACAGGTGGTGACATTTGGGGCTTTTGATACTTTCTTTCAGGGCCTTTTTGTATGTGTGAAATAATTAATTGAGCGACTCCCTCTTTTTGTATACTTTACATTTTTTTACTTGCTTTAAAAGAGATAGAGAAAGTGATTTATTTTATTTTTTTTTTTTTTTACTAAGGCTCACCTTTGCATAGCTTGTATTTCCTGGTGGCCTGAACGATAATGACCCCATTTTGCTAGGGGATATTCTTTTTTTTTGATTGTTTGAGCATAGTAGATCTGATTTTACCTTTTGGTCCATTTGGCAGTTGTACTCACATCTAGACAAATTAATAGCAAAATGGGCACCTACATGAAAAGCTGAGATGTCAGTATTTTAAGCAATGTCCCAGATATCTTGTTATAATTTTACCCATCATTTTTGTCCATGAATTTCCCAGTTTTTATCCTTTTAAATAGGCAACAATGTAGTTATTGCATTTGTTATTGTCCATGAATTAATAAAAATATGACATTCTCCTCCTCCTTATTAACAAGGTTTTGATGCACTGCTTTGAATTGAGCCAATTAACTAACTACTTCTATGTTTACTAGGGGCTTTTAGAGTCATTTTTGTGTAAGGGTTATATACAATCACCTTTCAATGACACATTTGTCCTACATATTGTGTAGTTTTAGCTGTGAACCAGGCATGCTGCTTTTGTTTATCTATTAATTTATCATAGCCCATATATCAGTGAATGGGGACACTTTTTGTAATGGACTTTTTATGTCTACATTAGGAAAAGTCCCTTTGTGTGCTATTTTTTATGCAGTTGGGCAACCCCATATCTTTTAGATTCTGCTTTATTTTATATATACCATTTTTACTTAATGATACTACTTAATTACACATCTTATGGGATGTAGGGGCACTCATTACCTATGTCTTTATTGGTATTTCAAGTCTAAGGAGAACTCTATGTCCTATTGTTAATTGTTTTATTTCCATTTTGAAGATTTATTGATTCATTTATTTATTTGAAAGAGTTACAGAGAAAGAGAAGCAAAGGCAGAGAGAGAGAAATCTTCCCTCTGCTGGTTTACTCCCCATATGGCCACAATGGTCAGGGCTTGGCCAGTCCGAAGCCAGAAGCAAGGAGCTTCATTTGGATCTCCCACATCGGTTCAAGGGCCCAAGTACCTGGGCCATCCTCCACTGCTTTCCCAGGCCATTAGCAGGGAGCTGAATCTGAAGTGGAGCAGCCAGAACTCAAATCCACTACACCACAGTGCCAGCCCCAGCTGCCTTGTTTTTATGAATGTCTAATAGGTGACTAACAATTTTTTAAAGGGAGCATATTGAATTCTGGCAGCTGCTGATTTTTTAGGCTAAATTGGTTTTACTGAGGTGGTTCAATAGGTATAGTAAAAAGTGCATTTGCTAAATCAATCACAGAAAACCAATGACCAGAAAAGTTTTAGATTTTTTATTAGAATAATCATATCAGGCACTGCAGCAATAAGAGGGGAAGTCACTTTATTTAGGAGTCGATAATCATTCATTTTCCAGTTTTCATCTGATCCTTTTTACCAGCCATACTGGAATATTTTATTCTGTGGTCATGCAAACACCCCAGCCTCTACCTTTTTTTGATAGTGGCCGAGATTTCTTTTCGTCCCCAGGAATTTGGCACATGGTTTTAAGGTAAATATTTTGGTAGTGTTTGGCAAAGCCATTCGGGGCATATACATCTTCTTCATTAAAACCATTTTGATATTTATTTTCCTCATAGAAACAAGTCATGTATCTAAGATTATTTGTTCCAATTATATGCTCTGGTATCAGCATAATTACAATGGAATATTTCTTCTGGAGGTAACTACCCAATTTTATAGTTAATTTTACTTGCTTAGCCATTATCTCGTTTTCTTCAAGTCCAGTAATAGTACAGGCATCCCCTTTTTTTAAGCTATTAGGATTTCAATGAAGTAAGGAGGCTTCTATCCCAGTGTCAATTAAGGCTCTAGCTTTTGTGCCAATAACCCATTATTGAGCCACAGCAGAGCCAGGCAAATCTCCCCAGCCAGGAATTTCACAAACCACACATTTAGCTTCAGTCTTCTTAAAGAGGAATTTTAGCCCTGGTATTCTGCTCACAGCGCCAATTTGTAGGCTTAAGAGATACTTTAAGTTGCAGCCACAGAGTTCAGCAGGGCCACATCTGTGGGCAGAAAGAGCTCCTGACACAGAGACAGAATAATCAGAAATTTATTTGCAATTAAAGAGAAAGAAATCGACAGCTAAGGACAGAACAGCACCATGTCCAGGGTAGGATGCCAACGCCTGAAGTAACCAGGCAGGGGAATCCCGGAACAGCTTCTTCTGAGTCCCAAGTGGGAGGTCCCAGGCAGAGCATCCTCTCCGCAGGCGAAATTCCAAAATCTGTCCTTCCCAAGGCCCCTTAAAAATTATTCTGGACATGGGGCCAGCGCTGTGGCACAGCGGGTTAACGCCCTGGCCTGAAGTGCTAGCATCCCATATGGGTGCCGGTTCTAGTCTCAGCTGCTCTACTTCTGATCCACCTCACTGCTGTGACCTGGGATAGCAGTGGAAGATGGCCCAGGTCCTTGATTCCATGCAGCCACTTGGGAGACCAGGAGGAAGCGCCTGGCTCCTGGCTTCAAATGGGCTCAGCTCCGGCCATTGTGGCCAACTGGGGAGTGAACCATCAGATGTACGACCCCTCTCTCTCTCTCTGCCTCTCCTTTTTCTGTGTAACTCTGACTTTCAAATAAATAAATAAATCTTTAAAAAAATTATTCTGGGCCGGCGCCATGGCTCACTGGGCTAATCCTCCACCTACGGCGCCAGCACTCCGGGTTCTGGACCCGCTTGGGGCACCAGTTCTGTCCTGGTTGCTCCTCTTCCAGTCCAGCTCTTGCTGTGGCCCAGGAAGGCGATGGAGGATGGCCCAGGTGCTTGGGTCCTGCACCCGCATGGGAGACCAGGAGGAGGCACCCGACTCCTGGCTTCAGATTGGCCAGCGCGCCAGCCACGGCAGCCATTTGGGGGATGAACTAACGGAGGGAAGACCTTTCTCTCCATCTCTCTCACTGTCTAACTCTGCCTGTCAAAAAAAAATTATTCTGGACAAAGGTGGCATGTATCCAAAAGTCCTTGTGTGACTAGGTAGGGTGTCCATTCTCCCAGGAACTGATTAGGGACCTGTCCTTGTTCTATATTTCAAGTAAAAAACATTTGTGTCTTTCCCATAAGTGAGCCAAGGCCACAGGAAACACCGCACCTGCTGCTGAGTTCACTGGGCAGACAAGGACACAGAAGCTCTTTCATATTAACCAGTGGTTGCCAATTTCCTGGATTCTTCTCAATTGTCTCAAATATTTAGGATCATGTCCTAATCAATCAGTCAACAAATATCCAGGAAGCACCCACTGGGCCCAGGATCCTGTGGGACTCCCAAGCCTATGGAAAACCACAGGCCAGTCATGCTCTCAGACTAGTGAGACAGGACTTTTGACCAACAACACTATAGCTCACAACACGTTCTCTCTGGGACTGGACTTCAGATCATGACTCAGTAAGGAGGGAAGGAAAAAAGGATGAAGAACACAAAGAGGTAAAAGAGATGAATTTCTAGAAGATGCTTAGAAGAGAGAAACTAAGAACTACAAATAATTAACATTCATAGGAAAAGACAGAGTGATGTAGTCAGTTTTTTAAAGGATTCATTATTTATTTGAAAGGCAGAGCAACAGAGAGAATGAGAGAGATCTTCCATTCTCTGGTTCATTCCCCAACAGTGGCCAAGGGCTGGCCCAGCCTGAAGCTAGGAGCCAGGAACTCCATTTGGGTGTCCCACATGGGTGTCAGGGGCCCAATAACTTGGACCATCCTCTGCTTTCCCAGGCTCGTTAGCAGGGAGCTGGATCTGGATCAGATGCAGTGTAGTCTGGATTCAAACTGGCATTCCAATATGAGATGCCAGGGTTGCACGCAACAGCTTATCCCGCTGTACCACAACACTGGACCCTATAGTCAGTTTTGAAATTATGAAATAAACTCATGAACAAGTCAGATTCCTCCACTCAGCTTCTAAGTCCTTTCTACTCGAAGCGTGGTCCATAGATAAGCTGCATCAACATCACCTGGAAACTTGTTAGAAGTGCAGACTCTTGGGCTCCATCCCAGAAATAAGGACTCAGAATCTACATTTTAACAAGATCCCCAGCTGATTCACACGCACGTGAAAGTTTGAGAAGCACTAGTCTGAATACCAAGCTTTGTACAAGAAACACTTGGAGGTAGACCCTTCTGAGTTGCTGAGGGAACCACCCAATGCTCACCTTTCTCCTCTCCAAACCTGTCCTGTGGCTGAGGTTTCCAGCGCCTTCCTTCCCTTCAGTGGAAGACATCAGTAGCTACAACTATGTTAGAATTTTAGAAAGCCTTTTTTCATACACAGAAGCAGTGGGGGAGGGGGAGCAATGCTGAATTAGAACTCATTGTTCACACCAAGGACTACATGGATCCTTTGTGTGGTTCTTGTGGCATCACAGATGAAAATTGTACCCACTGGGGCTAACACCCAGGTATTGATCTCCTTTGTGGAGAGGAAGTGAATGTAAGACTACACCAACAGAGCTAAACAAATCTCCCCTCTGATTAAAAAAAAAAAAAAAAAAGAGTAGATTTACCACACCCAACGTGGGGTATCACATTAGACACTCCCCTCACCCTGGAGCACTGAACAGAGCTCCCTGCCAGCACACATATCTGGGGGTTCAATGAAAGAGCAGACACTCCACTGAGCCACAGAGGCATAATTCAAAGACAAAAACCATTGCAGGGGGATGGGGTGGGGGGACGAGAATCAACAAGTCTCACCACAATGCCTAATAATAAACACAGCAATTCAAGAAACAAGAATAATGAACACAACATGACACCCCTAAAAGAACACAACACTTCAGTGAAAAAGAAGAGATTGACGAAATGCCAGAACAGAATTCAAAAAACGATCATAGAATTACTTAGAAGTATTCAGAAGCAAATTCATAAATTAAAGAAATCCATAAATGACATGAATGAAATTTTTCCCATGAAATTGAGATTTTAAAAAGAAATTAAATGAAATATTAGCAATGACAAATTCAATAAAACAAATAAAAAATACAATGGAAAGCCTTAAGGACAGATTCAGTGAGGCAGAAGAAAGAAAATCCGAGTTAGAAGTCAAATCTTTCAAAATTTTACAGTTAGGCCAAAAAAAAAAAAAAAGAAGAAGAAGAAGAAGAAGAAGAAGGAAGAGGAGGAAAAGGAGAAGAAATAAGAAAACTAAAAAACAATGTTGGGCAACAGGAGTCACTGTGCACTTGCTCCCCATGTAGGACCTCTGCCCTTAATGTGTTGTACTATGAGAATTAATGGTAATATTAGTCTTCAAATAGTACTTTGCGTGTCTGTGTGGGTGCAAACTTTTGAAATCTTTACTTAGTATACTAATCTTGATCTTAGCCAAAAGGCCGAGAAGCGATTTTACTTAGTATAGAGTTGATCTTCTGTATATAAAGATAATTAAAAATGAATCTTAATGAAGAATGGGATGGGAAAGGGAGTAGGAGATGGAATGGTTTGTGGGTGGCAGGGTGATTATGGAGGGAAGAACTGCTATAATCCAAAAGTTGTACTTTCAAAATTTATATTTCAAAATTTATATTTATTAAATAAAAGTTTTCTATTAAAAATAAAAATAAAAAATAAATTAAAATTTAAAATAAATTAAAAAAACAATGTTGGGGATCTCTGGGATATTATCAAATGACCCAATATACTGGTATTAGGATTTCCTGAAGGCATGGAAAGGGAGAGTGAATTATAAGGTCTTTTTAGTGAAATAGTTACAGAAAACTTCCTACTTTGGAGAAGAAAGAGACATCCAAGTGCAGGAAGCACATAGACATGACCAGAAAAGATCTTCACCATGAAACACTATAGTCAAACTCTCCACAGTAAAACGTAAAGAAAAGACTCTAAAATGAGTACAAAAGTAAAGCCAGAATTCCCTCAGAGGGTTTCCAATTAGGCTCACAGTTGACTTCTCAACAGAAACCCTACAGGCTAGGAGAGAATGATGAGATATATTCCAAGTCTTAAGAGAAAAAAAAAAACTGTCAACCCAGAATACTGCAAAGCTCTCACTTATGAAATTCCATTTATGAATGAGGATGAAATAAAGACCTTCCATAGCAAACAGAAATTGAAAGAATTTGTCACCACTCATCCAGCCTTACAAAAGATGCTTAAGGATGTGCTACACACAGAAACACAGAAATGTGGTCATCACTAAGAAAGAAAGTGAAGGCAGAAAATCTCCCAGTAAAAGTACAAAGGAAATCCAAAGTAAACAATAGGAATATTTATGGGAAAATGGCAAGGTCAAGTCATTACTTATCAATAGACATCTTGAATGTAAATGGCTTCAACTCTCCAGATGAAAGATAGAGACTGGCTGAATGGATTAAAAAACAAAACTAATCTATTTGCTGCCTATAAGAAACACATCTCACCAACAAAAATACATGCAGACTGAAAGTGAAAAGATGGGAGAAGATATTCCATGCTAACAGAAACCAAAAAAGAGCTGGTATAGCCATCCTAATATCAGACAATAGATTTTAACACAAAAACTGTTAAAAGACACAGGCGGTTCCAAGATGGAGAAACAGGGACAGGGTGGTCTGATTTAGGCTAAGTGAGATTAATACAAAAAAGGGGGAGAAAGTACACTCTCAGGGTGAAACTCCAAGGGAAACTACAGTGGGAGGTCCTGCAAAAGCAATAAAAACAGCTCACACCCGTGTGGAAGTTGCAGACTCAGAGCAAGGAGCAACAAAACAACAAAGAACCCAGAAGCTTGGATCCAGAGTAAAAAGCCCCTACCCTGGCAAACCAGGTGAGAGCAGACTGCATGGGCCTGGACCACTGTTGATACAGGTGGAGGGAGAGCTTAGTGAACTACACCAATTTTGAGTCCAGCTTGGAGCCCTCTGGGCAGTCAGGGTAGCACAGCAATTGCTCACCTGGCAGGGTTGGGGTAGGGGAGCAGCATATCTCTCTCTCTCTCCTCTTCTTCTCCCCCCTACAACAGCGACCTGCAGCCAATGGTGGGAGGGCTGGCACCACTTTTGGACATAAGCAGGTAGAAGCTGCTCCAGCTTCTGTACTCGCACTCAGCAGTTATTGGGGTCACCCTCCACCCAGTAAGCAGGGGCAACCACAGCAGTTCAAGAGCAACTGACAGGGACAATCTCCACCAGGCCAGCTGCACTGACCTGGCAAAAGGTGGGGGAGGGGAGCAATCCCTACAGAAGGGAAGTGATGCCTGCTAGACTCTCCTATGCACCCAGCACAATTGTGAAGCAAGCCGGGCTGCAGCTTGCAGGTTTAAAGCATGCCTGTGACTCAGAGATCTTACCAGAAATTAAAAACACATGTTCCCCACGGACTGAATTGGGTTGGGATGATCGGACTGGATCTAGCAGGCTGGAATGCACACGGACAGCAGCTCTGGGTACACCTCAGTCTCTCTGCAGACAGGACAGGCTAGCAGGGCAGAATGGCCCCACTTGCACTCCTTGATCCTGAGAGCCCTGGGTGCTGGGACTGAGAAAATACTGTGACTGCATGAGAGGAGGCGCATGTAGCTGGGTTCTGGGCAATCACAGAGTGCTTCTTCACACTCTCAAAGCTCCTTGGTTGCCTAGAGCAGCTCATGGCAGAGGGAATGATGCTCACAGGAAAGATTGTGCAGATCATATGTGCAGTACATTTAGCGGTGCAGATGAGTGTTGAACACACTAGGGGCTAACATTTGGGGAGAAGGGGGTCATCACACCAACAGAAGTGACCATTCCTCTCTATCCAGTTACCAGAGGAGAGCTACCATTCCCAACTTGGGTGTTATCCTGGATACTCACTCCATCCTAGAGCATTGACCAGAGCTCCCTGACCACACCCACTATATACCTCTTGGTATTCACTGAATGTGAAGACATTCCACTAAGCCAAATAGGCAGGGCTCACAGATAAAAGCCATCAGAAGAAAAAAAAAAAAAAGACAACAACATTCTACAAATGCCTAGAAATAAATGTAGAATTCAAGAAACAAGAATAAGGAAGACACTATGACTCCACCACGAAAGAACACAACAACATTTCAGTATTAGAATGTGAAGATGAAGAGATTGAGGAAATGCTGGAAATGAAATTCAAAAATTAATCATAAGATTGCTTAAAAGCAAGCAGAAGCGAATCCATGAACTAAAGAAAATCATATATGATGTGAATGAAAATTTTTCCCTGAAATTGAGATTTTAAGGAGAAATCAAAATGAAGTATTAGAAATAATAGATCAAATAAAAATGCAGTGGAAAGTCAACAACAGAGTTGGTGAGGCAGGAGAAAGAATATATGAGCCAGAAGACAAATTTCTGGAAATTTAACAGTCAGACCAAAAAAAAAAAAAAAAGAAGAAGAAGAAGAAGAAGAAGAAGAAATTATAAAACTTAAAAATAGTGTTGGAGATCTATGGGATACTATCAAGTGACCCAAAATACCGGTCTTAGAAGTGCCTGAAGGTGTGGAAAGAGAGGAGGGACTAGAAGGCCTATTTAGTGAAATTATTACATAAAACTTCCCTAATTTGGAGAAAGAAAGGAAAGTCCAAGTACAGGAAGCACATATAACTCCTGACATGACAAGAAATGATCTTCAGCATAGCACATTGCAGGCAAAATTTCCACAGTAAAGCATAAAGAAAAGATTCTAAAATGTGCATGAGGCCGGCGCCATGGCTCAATAGGCTAATCTTCCACCTGCGGCGCCGGCACCCCAGGTTCTAGTCCCGATCTGGGCGCTGGATTCTGTCCTGGTTGCCCCTCTTCCAGGCCAGCTCTCTACTGTGGCCCGGGAGTGCAGTGGAGGATGGCCCAAGTGCTTGGGCCCTGCACCCACATGGGAGACCAGGAGAAGCACCTGGCTCCTGGTTTCAGATCAACGCGGTGCACTGGCTGCAGCGCGCCAGCCGCAGCAGCCACTGGGGGATGAACCAATGGAAAAAGGAAGACCTTTCTCTCTGTCTCTCTCTCTCTCTCATTGTCCACTCTGCCTGTCAAAAAAAAAATGTGCATGAGAGAAATGCCAGATTACATTCAGAAGATCACTAATTAGACTCACAGCTGACTTCTCATCAGAAACCTTGCAGGCTAGAAGACAATGGCAATATAGTCAAAATCTTAAAAGAAAAAACCATCATCCTAGAACACTGTAACCTGCAAAGCTCTCACTTATGAATGAAGGTGAAATAAAGACAAACAGAAATTGAAAGAATTTGTCACCACTCATCCAGCCTTACAAAAGATGCTAAAGGATGTGCTACACACCGAAATAGAAAGACATCATAATGAAAGAATGGGAAGACAGAAAGTCCTCCAATAAAAGTATAAAGGAAATCCAAGAAAAGGGATATTTATGGAAAAAGGTCAGGGCCAAGTAGTTACTTATCAATAGTCACTTTGAATGTAAATGGTCTCAACTCTCCAGTTAAAAGATACAGACTGGCCAAATGGATTAAAAACAAGACCCATCTATTTGCTGCCTACAAGAAACATACCTCATCAACAAAAATACACGTTGACTGAAGGTAAAAGGATGGAAAAAGATATTGCATGCGAATGGAAAGAAAAAAGTCAGGTGTAGATAACCTAATATCAGACAAAATAGACTTTAAAGCAAAAACTGTTAAAAGAGACAGAGAAAGACATTATGTAACGATTAAGGGGGCAGTACAATAGGAAGACATGACTATAATAAATGTATGCACACTCAATTACAGGACTCCTGACTATTAAAAAGAACTGTTAATGGATCTAAAGGGAGACATGGGCCCCAATACAATAGTAACAGGGGACTTCAATACCCTACTTTCATCAATGGATAGATCAACAAGACAGAAAATCCACAAAGAAACAACAGAGCTAATTGACACTATGGACCAAATGGAACTAATGGATATCTATAGAAGTTCTCACCCCACAATTGCAGAATACACATCCTTTTCAAGAGTGCACAGAACCTTTTCTGGATAGACCATATACTAGGCCATAAAGAAGGCTCAGCAAATTCAAAAAAAAATCAAAATCATACCATGCACCTTCTCTGATCACAATGGATTGAACCTCGAAAGCAACAACTCAAGAATCTCAAGAACATATGCAAACACATGGAGACTAAACAACACACTCCTAAATTAACAATGAGTCATAGAAGAAAACAAAAGAGAAATCAAAAAATTTCTGAAAACAAATGAAGATGACAATACAGCATATGAAAACTTGTGGGATACAGTAAAAGCAGTGTTAAGAAGGAATTTTATAGCAATTAGTGCCCACATCAAGAAACTGGGAAGTCATCAAACAAATGAGCTGGCAAAGCATCCCAGGACCTAGAAAAAAAAAAAACACCCAAATTAGTAGTAGGAAAGAAATAATTAAAATTAAGGAAGAAATAAACAAAATTGAAAGAAAAAAATACAAAAGATCAGCAAAATGAAAATCTGGTTTTTTTAATTATTTATTTTTTTAATTTTTTTCAACTTTTATTTAATGAATATAAATTTCCCAAGTACAGCTTATGGATTACAATGGCTTCCCCCCCATTAACTTCTCTCCCACCCACATCCCTCCCCTTTCCCGCTCCCTCTCCCCTTCCATTCACATCAAGATTCATTTTCAATTCTCTTTATATACAGAAGATCAGTTCAGTATATATTAAGCAAAGATTTCAACAGTTTGCCCCCACATAGCAACACAAAGTGAAAAATACTGTTGGAGTACTAGTTATAGCATTAAATAACAGTGTGCAGCACATTAAAGACAGAGATCCTACATGATATTTTTAAAAAATTAATTAATTTTCTATGCAATTTCCAATTTAACACCAAGTTTTTTTTTCATTTTTAATTATCTTTATATACAGAAGATCAATTCAGTATATAAGTAAAGATTTCATCAGTTTGCACCCACACAGAAACACAAAGTGTAAAAATACTGTTTTAGTACTAGTTATAGCATCACTTCACATTAGACAACACATTAAGGACAGATCCCACATGAGATGTAACTCCTGTTGTTGACTTAACAATTTGACACTCTTGTTTATGGCATCAGTAATCTCCCTAGGCTCTAGTCATGAGTTGCCAAGGCTATGGAAGCCTTTAGGGTTCGCCGACTTTGATCTTATTCCGATAGGGTCATAGCCAAAGTGGAAGTTCTCTCCTCCCTTCAGAGAAAGGTACCTCCTTCTTTGATGGCCCCGTTCTTTCCACTGGGATCTCACTCGCAGAGATCTTTCATTTAGGTGGTTTTCTTTTCTTTTTTTTTTTTTTTCTTTCCCAGAGTGTCTTGGCTTTCCATGCCTGAAATACTCTCAAGGGCTCTTCAGCCAGATCCAAATGCCTTAAGGGCTGATTCTGAGGCCAGAGAGCTGTTTAGGACATCTGCCATTCTATGAGTCTGCTGTGTATCCCACTTCCCATGTTGGATCCTTCTCTCCCTTTTTGATTCTATCAGTCAGTATTAGCAGACACTAGTCTTGTTTGTGTGATCCCTTTGACTCTTAGACCTATCAGAGTCATCAATTGTGAACTGAGATTGATCACTTGGACTAGTGAGATGGCATTGGTACATGCCACCTTGATGGGATTGTATTGGAATCCCCTGGCACATTTCCAACTCCACCATTTGGGGCAAGTCTGATTGTGCATGTCCCAAACTGTACATCTCCTCCCTCTCTTTTTCCCACTCTTATATTTAACAGGGATTACTTTTCAGTTAAAATTTAAACACCTAAGAATAATTGTGTGTTAATTACAGAGTTCAACCACTAGTACTAGAAAAACAACAACAAATACTAAAAAGGATAAAGTATTACATTGTACATCTAGAGTCAGGACAAAAGCTGATCAGGTCATTGTTTCTTATAGTGTCCATTTCACTTCAACAGGTTTCCTCTTTGGTGCTCAGTTGTCACTGATCAGGGAAAACAAATGATATTTGTCTCTTTGGGACTGGCTTAATTCACTCAGCATGATGTTTTCCAGATTCCTCCATCTTGTTGCAAATGACCGGGTTTCATTGTTTTTTACTGCTGAAAAAAATAAACAAAATTGACACACCATTGGCCCAACTAATGAAAAAAAAAAAAAAGAGGGAGAAGACCCAAGTCAATAAAATCAGAGAGGAAAAAGAAAATGTAATAACAGAAACCACAGAAATAAAAAGAATCACCACGAATTACTACAAATGGGCTGTATGCCAACAAATCTGGAAACCTAGAAGAAATGATTAGATTCCTGGACACATACAACTTACCTAAATTGAGTCATGAAGTAATAAAACACCTAAACAGACCAATAACCAAAACAGAGATTGAATCAGTAATAAAGACCCACCAAACAAAGAAAAGCCCAGGTCCCAATGGCTTCACTGCTGAATTCTACTAGATACTTAGAGAACTAATTCCAATTCTTCTCAAGCTATTCAAAATAATTGAAAGGGATGGATTCCTCCCAAACTCCTTCTATGAAGCCTGCATCACCTTAATTCCTAAGCCAGAAAAAGGTACTACAGAGAAAAAGAACTATAGACCAATATCCCTGATGAACATAGATGCAAGGCCAGCGCCGTGGCTCAGCAGGCTAATCCTCTGCCTTGCGGCACCGACACACTGGGTTCTAGTCCCGGTTGGGGTGCCGGATTCTATCCCGGTTGCCCCTCTTCCAGGCCAGCTCTCTGCTGTGAACCGGGAAGGCAGTGGAGGATGGCCCAAGTGCTTGGGCCCTGCACCCGCATGGGAGACCAGGAGAAGCACCTGGCTCCTGCCTTCGGATCAGCGAGATGTGCCGGCCGCAGTGGCCATTGGAGGGTGAATCAACGGCAAAAAGGAAGACCTTTCTCTCTGTCTCTCTCTCTCACTATCTACTCTGCCTGTCAAAAAAAAAAAAAAAAAAGAACATAGATGCAAAAATCTTCAACAAAATGCTAGACAATAAAATCCAACAACACATCAGAAAGATCATTCACCCAGACCAAGCGGGATTTATCTCTGGTATCCAGGGATGGTTCAACACCTGAAAATCAAAATGTTATACACCACATTAACAAACTGAAGACAAAAAAAAATATGATTATCTCAACAGATGCAGAGAAAGTATCTCACAAAATTCACACCATTTTATAATGAAAACCTTAAGCAAATTGGGTATAGAAGGAACATTCCTCAACATAATCAAAGCAATTTATAACAAACCCACAGCCAGCATCCTACTGAATGGGGAAAAATTAGAGGCATTTCAATGCCCATTTTCAGTATTGCTATTTAATACAGTCCTGGAAGTTTTAGTCAAAGCCATCAGGCAAGAAAAAGAAATCAAAAGGATACAAATAGGGAAGGAAGAAGTCAAACTATTCCTATTTGCAGATGACGTGATTCTATATATAGGGAACCCAAAAGATTCCACTAAGAGAGTATCAGACCTCATAAAAGAATTTGGCAAAGTGGCAGGATATACAATAAACACACAAAAATCAATAGCCTTTGTATACACAGACAATGCCAAGGCTGAAAAAGAACTTCTAAGATGAATCCCATTCACAATAACTACAAGAAAATCAAATACCTTGGAATAAATTTAACCAAGGACGTAAAAGAGCTCTACAATGAGAATTACAAAACATTAAAGAAAGAAATAAAAAAACACACCAAAAAATGGGGAAATCTTCCATGTTCGTGAATTGGAAGAATCAATATAACCAAAATGTCCATACTACTGAAAGCAATTTACAGATTCAATGTGATAATAATCAAAATATCAAGGACATTCTTCTCAGATATAGAAAAAAATACAGAAATTCATATGGAAACACAAGAGACCTCAAATATCTAAAGCAATCTTATACAAAAAAAAAAAAAGCCAAAGGCATCACAATACAAAGTTTCAAGACATACTACAGGGCACTTATAAGCAAAAGCACATGGTAGTGGTGCAAAAACAGATGGATAGACAATGAAACAGAATAGAAATGCCAGAAATCAACCTATGCATCTATAACCAACTTTTCTTTGACAAGAGAGCTAAAAATCAATCCCTGGAGCAAGGATAGTCTCTTCAACAAATGGTGCTGCTGGGAAAACTGGATCTCCACATGCAGAAGTATGAAGCAAGACCCCCCACTTTACACTTTACACAAAAGTCCACTCAAAATGGATTAAAGACCTAAATCTGTGACCTGATACCATAAAATTATTAGAGAACATTGGGGAAACCCTGCAAAATGTTGGTGTAGGCAAAGAGTTCTTTAAAAATACCCCAGAGACACAGGCAATCAAAGCCAAAATTGGCAAATGGGATTACATCAAATTCAGAAGCTTCTGTACTACAAAAGAAACACTAGGCAAAGTGAAGAGGCAACCAACAGAATGGGAGTAGTTAAAAAAAAAAAAAACATGAAATCCTATTATTTGCAACAAAATGTGAAACTGGAAAACATACTTAGTGAAATAAGCCAGTCCCAAAGGACAAATATCGTATGTACTCCCTGATCTGTGATAACTAACAGAGCACCTAAAAGGTAATCTTATGGAAGTGAAATTAACACTTCAAGATGCAATGACTTTGAACAGCCCTTGTCTTGATTGTTGAAGAACAGGGTTTTATATATATATATATATATATATATATATATATATATATATATATATACATAAATATTTATAATACTAATATTATAAATATTTATATTTATATAAATATATATTTATATTTATATATATATACACACACTATTTGTTGAAATCTTTACTTAGTATAGAGCTAATCATATGTGTATAAAGTTGATTGAAAATAGATCTTAGTAAAAACTAAGAATGTGAATAGGAGAGAGGAAGAAGGGGGTGGGAGTATGAGGGGGCAGATATGGTGGAAAGAATCACTATATTCCTGCTTGTATTTATGAAAAGCATGAAGTTTTTGTTTCTTAAATAAAAGGTTTCTAGGGGAAAAAAATAATTATTCCTATAGGACAGTGTTTTTTATGTGTTGGTATGCATTACTATAATTTATATAAATTATTTACACTCCTAAAAAAGACCTGTGACTATTTGTACCAGAAAATATATGTTCAATAAGGCTATTTAAATGGAGGGAAGGGCCGGAGAAAAGATGCAAGAAGGAACTGCTTTGAGCACCTTGGATATCATGACTATTTACTAAGCATTAGGTGTAGCTTTGAGGTTTGCTTTGAGCCAAAGCAAAAACGGAAACATGGCGAGTTAGAAAACTCATTATCTGAAACATATCACTCAAGGGCAGTAACAGAAGACATATTTTTTGTGATGCCTAAATATCAGCTTCAGGACGAAGAAGTTAAATATTTAAAGAAAGAAAGATTAAGTAAACAATTTTGGCCCCCAAAATCTTCAAACAGAAAAAAAAGTTATTTTAGATGGTTTTCAAGAGTAAATGGTTGTGTGTGTGTGTTGGGGGGGCGGGGGGGAGGCGCTGTGATGCAGCAGGATAAGGTCCTGGCCTGGAGTGCCAGCATCCCATATGGGTGCCGGTTTTAGTCCCAGCTGCTCCTTTTCCTATCCAGCTCTCTGCTGTGATTGGGAAGGCTTCTGGTTCCCGGCTTCAGATTGGCACAGCTCCAGGCGTTGCAGCCATCTGGGGAGTGAACCAGCGGATGGAAGACCTCTCTCTCTGTTTCTACCTCTCTGTAACTCTTTCAAATAAATAAAATAAAATCTTAAAAAAAAAAAAAGAGTAAATGGGGGAAGAAGCTGTAACACAGCAGGTTAAACCATTGCTTGGGATTCCTGTATCCTATTTGTAGTGCCTGGGATCAAGTCCCACCTCTCTGCTGATCCAGATTCCTGCTGATGTGCCTGGGAGGGAGAAGAAGATGGGTCAAGTCTTGGGTCCCTGCCACCCACCTGTTAGAACAGATGGAGTTCTGGGTTCCTAGATTCAGCTTGGCGTAGTTCCAGCTGTTGCAGGCATTTTGGAAGTAACCCAGCTGAGGGAAGACCTTTCTCCCTCTCTCTCTCTCTTTCTCTCTCTCTCTCTCTCTCCCTCTTTCAAATAAATAAGTAAATAAAACTCCTTTAAAAAGAATAAATATTTTCTATTTCACAACCTTCAATCTTATCTGGAACTCTTCAATACAGGGAACATAATATCTTAGCTCTTCTACCCCCTACCAAGGTGCTAAAAACAGCCTGTAAATTCCATGTTACTGACCAAACATACACTATGCACTTCCTTCTAGCTGTCTCCCTTGGCAGACTTCCAATTTAAAACTCAGTTTTCAGAGTGCTTTCAATTGTTACACCTAATTTGACCTTCACGACACCTTGCACTATGAAGAAAGCAGGCCCAGAGGGAATCTGTTACCCACCACACACACACAGAAGTCAGCCTGAAATCCGTTTCTCACAACACTGAGTTGGGTGTTCTTGATACGCTACAACAGGCTGCCTGTTCTTGGAAGTCAAGATTAAATGCCAGTGAGCTCTCTGAAAATCTCATTTTCAGATCCCAATTGAGAGACTCTTAGGGAAAGCAACTCTTTAAGACAAGCAGAAGATGGATCTATAATATATTGCCAGACTCGCAACGGCCTACACTTAGGAAGCTCATTCTCAAAAGGGTCAAGAGGAGATGGCTCTCCGTCTGAAAAATGCCTGCATCCATGTGCTTGACAGCTGTAGGTAAAACCCTAAGGGAAGGTTTTAAAGTCTAAAATAACTCTGAGAAAGGAAAATGAACAAGTCTCATAATCAGAGATGAATGAGAGACCCGTACTGGCAGAGGCCATTTGGTCACAAGCTTGTCTTGTTGGAATACAATGCAAAAAAAAAAAAAAAAAAAAAAAGTCAACATAAAAACTGAGACGGCAGCAAAATGGCACAAGGATGCGCCGTGCAGTGGGATAGCTGATCTGCCCCACGGATGACAACAGAGACATGGAACACACCCACTGCTGGCTCTGCTAGAGGGGGTGCCCCATGCCATTCATTCCCAGAAGGAAATTCTCAGTGTCTTCCTGCCAGGAAAAACAGAGCCAAGAGCCAAAAAGCATCTCCAGTTCCTTCTTTGTTCCCGCTAATCGACCACTCAGACAAATTGGAAGCCTGGGGCTCTGAGTAACAGATAGTAGCTCAAGGAGCTGCTCTGAGACAAAGCAAATCTGCTCTGTGGTCTGCTTAGGAGTTAATCATGTGTTCCTGTGTGTTGCTGTGGCCAGGAAGCTCCCAGCCAAATCTGCAGCCTGCCTCTAGCAAGGTTCCCGGATCAAGTGATGCCTGTTTCTTTGTGGCTTTGAGTTGACATTCATTTCCTATACCAATTTGTCCAGTGACTGACATGTATTTTCATAAGCCACATCAAATTGGCTTTCGAATGAAGTACGATAAAGATGATAGAAAAATAGGACAGAATGGAAGAAGGAAGAGAGGTCACACATAACTGGGTGTGTATGCAATACCCAGAAAAGAGAGTGACACTTGTTTCTGAACATCTCTCCAGAAAAACCGTCCAGGCAAAGTGCACCAATGAGGGTAACAGGAAGAACATCACAGCTTCTGGCAAAAGTCCCACGTGAGTCTCACAAGACCCTGTCGGCAACAGATAGCTGTCAGAGCCACAGGCATAATGAGATAGGACGTCAAAACTAAAGCCCTGTGGGTGGTGTCCACACCTGCAATCCTCATGTGGGGGAGATGCATGTGCCGTGCACTTCCCCATGCTGTCTGTCTGTTATTATTATTATTATTTAGGAGTAAACTGCGTACAGGAAAATGCAAAGATCTGGAGGGTTCCGCACAACAGGCTTTGACAAATACACAGACTCGTGCCAGCCCTAGTCCAGGGAAGCGTATCCATCATGTCCGCCACCCGACAACATTCCTTTGGGCTACTGTCCACTCAGTTCCCTACGCTGAAGGCGGCCATTGTTCAATTTCTATCACGACACATTCATTTCCTCTGTCCTAGCAGTTAGTGGACCTGGAATCATGCTGTACGTGTTCTTTTGTGTCTGACTTCTTCCAGTCAGCACAGTGAGATTCTCCCTGTTTCATGTAATTGGTATTCTGTTCGTGTCCATTGTTGAATAGTATTCAATCATATGGATAGACCACAATTTGCTTACTTTTGCTCCTGTTGATGACTATTTAGACTGTTTCCAGTTTCTGTCTATTGAGAATGAGGCTGCTATGAACACTCTGATACTAGTCTTTTTGTGGACACATAGCTTCATCTCAGTTGGGTAAATAACTACAAGTTTAATTGCCAAGTCATGGGCTGGAGGTGCATATGCTTGACTTTATAAGAAACTATCACACAGTTTTCCATAGTGGCTGCAGTATGGGCGTATATCAATAGTTCAGCAACTTGATATTATCAGCTGTTTTAATTGTACTTATTTTGATGGATGTATAACAGTAGTTCAGTATAGTTTTAATTTGTATTTCATTGATGAATAAATATACTAAATATTTTTGTGTATGTATACCTTCTTTGTCTAAAGATACAATTTAAATATTTTGCTCTTTTTTATGTTATTTGTCTTATCATTATTGAGTTGTAGACGTTCTTTGTATTTTCTAGATATATAAGTATTTTTGTCATATAGGTGTATTGAAAATACTTCCTCCCAATCTGTGTCTTTTCTTTTTGTTTTCTTAAGAGTACCTTTTAGGGGCCCGTGCTGTGGCAGAGTGGGTTAATGTCCTGGCCTGAGGCGCCAGCATCCCATTTGGGTGCCAATTCGAGACCCGGCTGCTCCACTTCCAATCCAGCTCTCTGCTGTGGCCTGGGAAAGCAGTAGAAGGTGGCCCAAGTCCTAGGGCCCCTGCACCTGCATGAGAGACCCGGAGGAAGCTCCTGGCTCCTGGCTTCAGATTGGCACAGCTCCGGCTATTGGGGCCAATTGGGGAGTGAGCCATTGGATGGAAGACCTCTCTCTCTCTCTCTCTCTGCCTCTTCTCTTTCTGTGTAACTCTGACTTTCCAATAAATAAATAAATAAATCTTTAAAAAAAATCACCCTTCTATATTTAAAAAAAAGAGTACCTTTTATTTTATTTTTTAATTGACATAAATTGTATGCACTCATACAATAACATGTTGTTTTCAAATATATCTACATCATGGAATGGCTAAATAGGGCCAGTTAATATATGCATTACCTCACACATTTATTTCTTTGGGGTAACAATACTTAACAAGTTCTCTCAAGAACTTTCAAGAATGAAATACATTGTTATCAACTCTAGGGTACCTATCATACAATAGATATCTTGAATTTATTCTTCCTGTTGTCACTGGTTTTGTATCCTTTGACCAACATCTCCCAACCTCTCCTCTACCAGCCCTTGGAAACAATTTTCCTTGCTCCTTCTGAATCTGATTTTCTTAGATTCTACATATAAGTGACATCATATAGTATTTGTCTTTCTGTGTCTAATTTCACTTAACATGATACCCTCCAGGCTCATCCATGTTGTCACAAATGATTGGATTTCCTTTTGTGGTTTTTTTTTTTTTTTTAAGGCTGCCTGTACCACAGTTTCTGTAGAAAGTCATCTGTTGATGAATACCTAGGTTGATTCCATGTTTGGCTGTTGTGGATGGATGCAGTATTGTCAAAATACTGATTTCATTTCCTTTGGATATATTTCTAGTACTGAGATAGCTGAATCATACGGAATTTCTATTTTTAATTTTTTGAGAAACCTCTGTACAGTTTTCCATAATGGCTGTATTGATTTGCATTCCCATCAACAGTGTTCAAGGGTTCCCTTTTCTCCACATCCTCTCCAACAATTGTGATCTCTGCCATTTTGACATAGCCATTCTATATTAAAAGCTTCATTGTAGTCTTAATTTGCATTTCTCTGACGATTAATGAAGTTGAATATTTTTTATAAACCTCTTGACCATTTCTGTGTCTTCTTTTGAGAAATATCTATTCAGATTTCTTGCCCATTTATTAATTGAGTTATTTGTTTGACTACTATTGAGTTGACTTTCTTACATATTTTGGGTATTAAGCCCTTATCAGATACGAGGTTTGTAAATATTTTCCCCATTCTGTAAGTTATCTCTTCACTCAGTTTATTGTCTCTCACTAGGCAGAAGCTTTTTAGTTTGACATGATCCCATTTATCTATTTTTGCTTTTGTTGCCTACTTTTGGGTTCATACTCACAAATCATTGCCTAGACCAATGTTACAAAGCTTTCCCCTGTATTTTTTTTCCTAGTAGTTTTATAGTTTCAGGTCTTAAATTCAAGTCTTTAATCCATTTCAGGTTTTTTTTTCGCATGTTGTATGAGATAAGTGTCCATTTTCATTCTTCAACATGTGAATATCCAATTGACCCAACACCATTTATTGAGGAGACTGTTACTTCCACGTTCAGTGTTCTTGGTATCTTTAATTGACTGAAAATGTGTGGATTTACTTCTGAGCTATTTATTCTCTTCCATTGGCCAATGTGACTATTTTTATGCCAGTATTTTGATTACTATAACTTTGAAGAATGTTTTGAAATCAGGTAGATTGATGTTCTCAGATTTATTCCTTTTGCTCAGGATTGCTTTGGCAGTTCAGGATCCTTTATGGTTCCACAGATTTTAAGATTCTTTCTTCTTTTTTTAAGATTTATTTTATTTATTTGAAAGACAGAGTTACAGTGAAAGGTAGAGGTACAGAGAGAGGTCTTCCATCCACTGGTCCACTCCCCAGATGGCCGCAATGGCTGGAGCTGCGCTGATCCGAAGCCAGAAACCAGGAGCTTCTTCCGGGTCTCCCAAGTGGGTGCAGGGGCCCAAGGACTTGGACCATCTTCTACTGCTTTCCCAGGCCACAGCAGAGAGCTGGACTGGAGGTAAGGCAGCCAGGACGTGAACCGGCATCGCACTACAGGCAGCGGCTTTACCTGTCACACCACAGCGCTGGCCCCAGATTGTTTCTTCTATTGCTTCAAATTGGGGAAAAGCTTTGGAATTTTGACAGAATTGCATTGAACCTTTAGAATGCTTTGAGTAGTATGGACATTTAATGATATTAATTCTTCCAATTCATGAGCACACTATATCATTCCATTTATTTGTGTTTCTTTCAATTTCCTTTATTAGTGCTTTATAGTTTTCAGTGTACATATCTTCTACCCTCTTCCTGAAATTTATTCCTAAGTAAATTAGGTTGTTTCCTAGACAAGTGAGTTCCATGACCTAAGAAGTTTTTGCCTATCCCAAGGTCACTAAGATATTCTTCTATCTCTTTTCAGATGCCTTATGGTACTTATTGTATACCTCGTAGCTATCATCAATCTCAAAGTAATTTTTACAGAGGGACTTACACAGGGGTTTGAGGCTCATTTCCCCCATACAGATAGCCAGTTGTTCCAGCACCATGTTTTGAAGACTTTGTGCTCATTGAAATAACTTAGCAGCTCAGGCAAGCAGTCATGTTGTGTTATTTGGGCTATACAATGACCTGTGATGTATTTTCTCTATTTTATGTATTAGGAAACGGAAGCTCAGTAAGGTGAGGTGACATACTCAAAGTCACACAACCCCTGAGAGAAGGCAAGTGATGCTCACCCACGTCTTACCGTCTACAAAACCACTCATTAGACATCACCCTGAGTAGCCTCTGTCCTTCCAAGACCCACTCAAAACCCACCTTCCCAGCAAGATTTCCCCGTCACACCTAATCTTCCTCTATCTCACTTTTCTAAACGCCAAGGACATTCCAACCGAATTTAGTTACAGTGATGGGGGTGCATCATTTTGCAATTGACATCTATGTCAACTCTCAAACTTGTCCTTCCCTTTCCAACAGTATTATTGTAAAGTGAACAGAAGCCAGGGCTTAAACTTGAAGATGTCTTCTAAGTCACCAAGTACAGTGAGGGGAATATGATAGCTGTTCAATAATACTTTTCCCAAGTAGGGAATGAATGTTCATTTAAATGGTAAGTCCCATGCACCTCATACCTTGTTCAAGGCACTTTGACTTATATTAGGTCTCACCAGATCCTGCCTCAGTTTCTCTCATAAACCAACAGGTCACTTCTGTCTTTCACAGAGGCAGAAGAGGGGATTTCCAAAGGCAAGAGTGTAGACCTCTCATTGCCCCAATACCCATGTCTCCAGATAGGGCTATTCCCTCTAGCTGTCTGGATAATCAGATGATGCTACAGATTAGTAAAAGAATGATGGGTTTTTAAACTAAAAGGAATTGATTTCAAAAGGATTTTCTTTAAAAATTTTATTTATGTATTTACTTGAAAGGCAGAGTGACAGTGAGAGAGGGAGAGACAAAGAGCTCTTCCATCCACCGGTTCACTCCCCAAGTGGCCATAACAGCTCAGGCTGGGCCAGGGCTGAGCCAGGAGCCTGGAACTCCATCTGGGTCTCCCATGTGGTTGGCAGGGTCCAAGCACTGAGGCCATTTTTTGATGATTTTCTGAGCACATTACCAGAGAGCCAAATTGGAAGTGGAGCAGCTGGAACTCCAACCACCACTCTAATATGGGATACCAGCATCAGGAGCAACAGTGTAACCCACTGTGCCACAATGCCAGCCCTCAGGAAGTTTCTGAACTGCCATGTTCATGAGCAAAACCAAAGTTAGTTATATTTTGATGAATACATTTCTTCCCACAGCACAGCATTTCCTAAAGCCCATAGTTTACTATTTGGAGAAATTCAGGACAGAAGTATCACACTGGACTTACTTTTGCAAAATTTGCAGAATTTTAATAGAAGAATTCCCTTATGTAGGACTTAGAAATTAAGGATAAGGAAAAGGGGAAGAGAGTTCATAAGCAATAGTTAAATCCCCTTCACCCACAATGAGGCAGCAAGGGGAGATAAAAGGCAAACAAGAACTGGAGTCCGGGTGGAGGTGATGTAGCTATTAAGAGACCACTTGGTATTCCCACATCCAATATCAAAGTACCTGGGTTCAAGGTCCAGTTCTGCTTCCAATTCCTGCTTCCTGGCAATGTGCTGCTTGGGAAGTGCTCAAGTGCTTGAGCTCCTGCCACCCATGTAGGAGAGCTGGCTTGAATTCCAGGTGCTTGGTTTCTACCTGGTCAAGCCTCAGCTCTTTCAGACATTTGGGAGATGAACCAGTAAATGGAAGAGCTCTCCTCTTTTCTCTTCTCTTCTCTTCTCCTCTCCTCTCCTCTCCTCTCCTCTCCTCTCCTCTCCTCTTCTCTCTCTCTCTCTCTCTCCCTGCTTTTTAAATAAAATGAAAATAAATATTTCTTTAAAAAAGAATTAAAGTCAGAAGGCATGAATTCAAGGCCCAGTTCTACACTTCAGATCTGGGTACTGATCCCTTAACCCATAAATGCGCCAGAATCCACCCCAAAAATTGTCTATTATCTAGAAAGGCATGTCATGAACATCATAGACAATTCCAACTACATGGGCTAAGCAACAATAATAATAATCTTTTAAAAATTAAAATACTATAAATTTATATTCTGCACATTTGCTTTTATTATCTGCTATATTACCATATTAGAGTATTATACACAAACATTACCACATAGGGTTTTATACCCCAATTTTGTATGCTGCATTGTACAAATGATATAAGGATTTTTCAAGGTAATTCTAGCCTCCTGCCACTTCCACCTTGTGCACTATATTTAGGATTCAAACCCCCACATAAGACATAGCTCCATGTGGGTGACTTCATACCTATTTTAGGGGGATCGGTGGAGACTGTGTGTGAGCTGTTTTGTAAACTAAAAGTTGCTGGAAAACCATAGATCTGTCATAAATATAAAACATGTATGGGCCGGCGCCGCTGCTCACTAGGCTAATCCTCCGCCTTGCGGCGCCGGCACACCGGGTTCTAGTCCCGGTTCGGGCACCGATCCTGTCCCGGTTGCCTCTCTTCCAGGCCAGCTCTCTGCTGTGGCCAGGGAGTTCAGTGGAGGATGGCCCAAGTGCTTGGGCCCTGCACCCCATGGGAGACCAGGAAAAAGTACCTGGCTCCTGCCATCGGATCAGCGCGGTGCGCCGGCCGCAGTGCGCCTACCGCGGCAGCCATTGGAGGGTGAACCAACGGCAAAAGGAAGACTTTTCTCTCTGTCTCTCTCTCACTGTCCACTCTGCCTGTCAAAATAAATAAATAAATAAATAAATAACCATGTATGAGCTCCCAGACACAAGGAGTTACAAATAAGACTAAGGCTGGAAACATGAATCACTGTCAGATGCGAGGCTTCTGAAAAAGTCATTCTGAAGTGTGCAGAAGGCTAATCTGCAGTGGGCACGGGACCAAGTGCCTAAGATGCCCACCTCCAGCAGCAGAGTGCCAGAGCATCAGCCAGCTCCTGGCTCCAGCTTCCTGCCAACACAGACCCTGAGAGCTAATGGTAATGGCTCAAGCTAGTGGCCTCCTGCCACCTACATGGGAAACCTGGACTGTGTGCATGGCTGGTATTTGGGGAAGGAGACAGTGGATGGGCGCTCGTTCTCTCTCTCTCTCTCTCTCTCTCACTCTCTCTTTCTCTCTCTCTCTCTCTCTCTGTGTGTGTGTGTGTGTGTGTGTGATTCCATCTTCCTCTCTCCCTTTATGACTCTCAAACAAATAACTTATTTTTTTAATTTATTTGACAGATAGAGTCAGACAGTGAGAGAGAGAGAGAGACAGAAAGGTCTTCCTTCCGTTGGTTCACCCCCCAAATGGCTGCCACAGCCGGCACTGCGCCGATCCGAAGCCAGGAGCCAGGTGCTTCCTCCTGGTCTCCCACACGAATGCAAGCACCCAAGCACCTGGGCCATCCTCCACTGCCTTCCTGGGCCACAGCAGAGAGCTGGACTGGAAGAGGAGCAGCCGGGACTAGAACCGGCGTCCATATGGGATGCCGGTGACGCAGGTGGAGGATTAACCAAGTGAGCCACGGTGCCGGCCCCAAATAACTTTTCTTTAAAAATATATTTTTAAAGCCAATCTCACCAGAAGATGGGAGATTATGGAGCTGAGCTATAGGTTGTGGGGGGCCCCACATCGGAAGCCCCAAGGGCACCAAGCAATGCAGCTAAGAAGCAACACATTGGGGAACAGGGATGTCTGTGGGCCACCAAAGGGGGTGACACAGTTCTGAGAGGTTATACAAATTCTTCAAAACATGTGTCCCATGGGAGAGTTGATGGAGCAGTGTCCACCCCAAGGACATTGTCCACAGGAGAGCATAGAGAAGGTCATGACAGAGACTGAAGTCCCTAGGGAGACCATGATCGGGGGTAGTCAGCCATGAAGTTGGAGGGCTGTGTCCAGGAGCCCAGAAGGAACTGAACAGTAAAAGTGGAGCATGGGATGCAGAAGTGGAATCCAGGCCCTCTGAGGGGCCAGTGAGGGGATTGGCCTTACACCCTGTGCATGGATCTGTGGTCCACCCTTAGTAGTGTCAGGCCACGGCCATGCATTTTTATTTCCACAAGCAAAACTTAGTGGAGAATTCAGCAAATCTGTGGGCAAAGAAAGGTCAAAGTGTTCAAACAAATAAACAAAAAAACTGTCAATTTTTGCTCCTCTCTTCTATATTATCTGAATACATTCTCTGCTCTACTTTTAAAACAAAAGGAGCCTTGCCATTAAGGAAAATCTCACCATTTGGTAACTCAGGAGGAAGTCAGATTGTCAAAACAGAACAGTTCATGAGCATTTTTCTAAAAGTCATCTTGGGCCTTTGTAATCTTTTGGAATTCTCTGAAGAAAACAGCAATAGGGAAAATCTCACCAGATACAAAGCAATTTGCTTAAAATGCATATCCATGCACAGGCACTCAAGAATCCACACAAATGTCAGGAAACACTGATAATTTGCAAAAACCCACGAAGCCATGTAATAGCAACAGCCACCACTCATCAAGGGTTTACCTTGGTAAAGAAGGCCCTACTTGGGGCCAGCACTGTGGCATAGTAGTTAAAGCCGCCGCTTGCAGTGTCGGCATCCCAAATGGGCACTGGTTCATGTCCCGGTTGCTCTACTTCAGATCCAGCTCTCTACTATGGCCTGGGAAATCAGTAGAAGATAGTCCAAGTCCTTGGACCTCTATACCCACCTGGGAAACCCGGAAGAAGCTCTTGGCTCCTGGCTTCAGATGGTCAGAGTCTAGCCTTTGCAGCCAACTGGGGAGTGAACCATTGGATGGAAGACCTCTCTCTCTGCCTCTCCTTCTCTCTCTTTGTAACTCTGACTTTCAAATAAATAAATTTTTTTTAAAAAAGAGAGAGAAGAAGGCCCCACTCCAGGCACCTCACACACAGGAGCCCTTTGAGTCCTCCAGAGAACTCTGTGATAACAACCACATCAGCAGCTCACGGAAATCATTTCCTTTAGTTCTTAGAGCAAACCTTGGAGCCCTTGTTCCATTTTGCAGGTATGGAAAGGTTTTAAAGACACCAAATCACTTGGCCCCAGTCACGTAGCTAGAGAGTGTAGACCAGGCACTGAAGCCAGTGTCTGAGCCCCTTGCTCGCACTTTTTCTGTCCATCTCCATATTTTACAGAGGAGGAAATCAAGCCCTGCAGAAGTGACATAATATCAGGGATCACACACAACCAGCGAATGGCCACATCAGAACTTAGACTCCAGACTTTCTGGCTGTGGCTCACTAGGCTAATCCTCTGCCTGCGGCGCTGGCACCCCGGGTTCTAGTCCCGGTCGGGGCACCGGATTCTGTCCCGATTGCTCCTCTTCCAGTCCAGCTCTCTGCTGTGGCCCAGGAGTGCAGTGGAGGATGGCCCAGGTCCTTGGGCCCTACACCCCATGGGAGACCAGAAGGAAGCACCTGGCTCCTGGCTTCGGATCAGTGCAGCGTGCCAGCCACAATGCGTTCAACGCGTTGGCTGTAGCAGCCACTTGGGGGGTGAACCAATGGAAAAAGGAAGACCTTTCTCTCTGTGTCTCTCTCTCTCTCTCTCACTGTCTAACTCTGCCTGTCCAAAAAAAAAAAAAAAATTAGACTCCAGACTTTCTAATACCAAAGCCTGTGTCCTGAAGTTTGGTATTGTGTTCAATCAACTCTCATACCCAGTCTAATTTGGATTTGGATTTTATTTGAGGATCTCGGAAGATGTGAAATCAGGGAAATCCCAGTGTTTCAACCCAACCTCCAAGCCCCATGATGAAGGACTGACATAAAAGAAGCTAGATGAATGTTCCAGTGGCTTGCCCTGACCATGGATTCCATATCACCCAGAAGGATGACCCAGAGCACTGTCAGACAACAGCAAAGCCAGCCCCACATCTGCCTACCTCACTCCTGCCCTGGCCTTGAAGGACCAGCTACTCAGGATTTCAAGTTAATACTTGTAAGGAATGTGGAGGAGTGGACTCTTGCCTAATCATGCTCTGATAACTGGGCTCAGCGATCACACTCCAGATAGATAAGAGCAGTGCATCACAGGAGAGAGTGGTGGACGTCTGAGGCTTGGAGTTTGCCATCATGTCCCAAGGGAGAGTCCATATTCCAGGTGTTCTGCCTTCCTACAATCTGTGGGTGGGCACATGACCCAAGCTAGACCCATGAGACACTCCCAGGAACGGAGTCTGGAGGAGAGACTTCAAGGAGAAGTTTCTGCAGTTTGTTCCCCCCGACAGCCATGCCCGAGGCACAGTGACGGTTGACTCCTGCTCCTGAGCTTCCCAGGGCTTCCACAGTCCCTGTTGTTCTAAAGCAAGTCCACTTCCCCTTCGAACTGCGGAGCTCCTGCATATCCTCCAGCACACCCCTTTTCTGCTTAAGTTACCTAGCTTTGGTTTCTGTTGCCCACAACCAAACCTCTCCTAACCGCATTTCAAAGTGGCCAAGGGGCTATCCTGTGACGCTGGTGAACTATGGCGTCAGAATCTACTGCAAGGACGAAAAGGAGACTGATAAGGAAGAACGGTGAGTGGAGAAGTGTGAGCTGTCTCAAGAGATGAGGCAAGAAGCTCTCCTTTTGTTGTGTTTCTGCACAGTTTTGCATCTCTGAAATCCTCTGTCCCTTGGGTGACTCATACCTTTCACCATTACTCACAACTTAAACCTACAGATTTATTGTCCTGTGATAGGTGGCTCGGTTGTCCATGGCATGATGCTAATAATGACAGCACTTCTGACTTGATCCCTGTGTGCTTATTACCTTAGTTCTGAGTCACAGACATGAACAGTACCTGAAACCTCATCAAAGTGCTTTTGACATTAAAGGGGCTGGTGTAATGAAGCCAATGGACATCACCCATCAATGCCACAGAGTCAAGTTTAGTCCATATTTCTTAAGACTCTGCTCAGTGCCAAGTAGTGCATTAGGCACGTCACATGCATTGTCTCCCTGGCCCTGTAGACATTTGTGACAACTGAATCCAACTGTATTACAGATGAATGACATAATCATATTGAAGAAGGTGAGGGAGAAAGGAATGGAGCTAAATAACTTTGGAAACAGCATTTTGACTGAATATTATAAGGTTAAAGACAATAATCATTTCCTCTTAGTAGATAAATTTGGTTCTCACAGGGGCATTGGGTTAGCAATTCTGAAATGACTTTGTATATATATATATATATATATATATATATATATATACACACACACACACACACCATGTTGGATGTGTAAGTGAATACAGTGTACATAATGAGAACCAAGTTTCTTACTGTTAGAGAAAGAAATTATAAAGACAGAAAATGAGAAGGCTAGAATAAACCCTGGGGTATGGAAGTGGAGCCAGAAGTAGTTGTGAATTTATGACTGCTGTGTGTGTATATATGTGTGTGTTTGTGTGTGAAATTATCTTAGCCATTTTTAAGTGTTTAATGCAGTAACATTAAGGATATGCGCGTTGCTATGCAATCATCACCACTATCTACCACCATACCTTTTCCATCAGCTCAAACTAAAACTGTTGTACACATTGAACAACAGCTTTCCATCATCCCCTCCACCTGCCCTTCCACATTTGTGAGGTCTGCATCCATAGATTCAACCAACCTCTGATGAAAAATACTTGAAAAACATATCTGAATTGAACATGTATAGGATTTTTCTTATCATTATTTCCTAAGCAATACAGCATAACAACTATTTATAGAGCAGTTACATTGTATTTGATGTAATAAGCAATCTAGAGATGATTTAATGTATATGAGAGAATGTGCATAGGTTATATGAAAACATAAGGAACTGGAGTATCCTTGAATTTTGGTATGTTCAGGGTGGGGAAGGTCCTGGAACCAATTCCCCGTGGATAACAAAAGTTGCCTATAACCTCTATTACGCTTTCTTTCTCAGTGAACTTGACTATTTGGAAATAGTTGTCCTTTAATGTCTGGCCTATTTCGTTTTGCATAATGTTTTCCAAGATTCATCCATATTGTAGCACATGCAGGAATTCCACTCCTTAAGGCGGAACAACATTCCATTCTAGTTTATCTAGTCAATAAACTAGGTTACCTAGTTTATCTAGTTTATCCAGTGGATAAACATTCCACTGATGGATATTTGAGCTTCTTTGACCTTCTGTCTATTCTGAGTAATGCTGCCATGAACATGGGGGTACAAATATCTCTGCTTTTAATTCTTTGGGGGATATACACAGAAACAGAATTGTTGAATCATGTGGTAATTCTACTTTGATTTTTTTGAGGACCCTCTCTACTGAATTCCACTGTGATTAAGCCATTTTACATTTCTTCAAGCAATATACTAGGGTTCCTCACCAACACTTGCTGCTTTCTGTTTTGGGGATAACAACCATCCTAATGGGTATGATGTATCTCATCAAGATTCTGACTTGCATTTGACTAATGATTACCATGCTGAGTGTCTTTTCATGTGAATATTGGTCATTCACATATTTCTCTGGAGAAATGGCTACTCAATTCCTTTTCCCACTTTTTGGTTAAGTTGGTTTGTTGTAGTTGTTGTTGTTGGGTTTTAGGAGGTTTATGTACTCTGGATATTAATTTCTTACTGGATACAAATATAGTCATGTTTAGCTTAACAACAATACATTCTGAGAAATGTGTTGTCATGAATCTTTTGTCATTGTATGAAAATCGAAAAGTCTTAATCCTCATCTGATAGGAAAAGCTTTCAATGTTTTGCCACTGGGTATCATGAATCAGGTTCTGAAATAGAAAGGATATTAGTTGAAAAACTAGGAAAGCCCTAAGACAGTCTGTACTTCAGTTAATAGTATTTGTTTTGAATAATTATTTATTTATTTATTTGAATTACGGAGAGAAAGAGTGGGAGAGAGACAGTGACAGAGATCTTCCATCCACTGATTCACACCCCAAATGGCTGCAAGAAAAGAGGCTGGGTCAGGCCAAAGCTTGGAGCCTGGAACTTCATTCAGAGTGGCAGGGATCCAGGCACTTGGGCCATCTTCCAGGTGCATTAACAGGTAGCTGGATTGGAAGTAGAGCAATCAAGACTTGAACAGATGTTCATATTGGATGCTGGGATAGCAGACAGAGGCTTACTCCACTATGCCAAAACACCGGCCCCTGTAGTTCAGTTAATAGTATTGTATCTACATTCATTTCTTAGTTTTCATAGTTATACTGCAGCAAAGTAAGATTTTAACATTAGAGGAAACTGACAAAGAGTATGTAGGAACTGTGCTCTATTTTTGCAACTCCTTTATAAATCTAAAATAATGTAAAGATATAAAGACTTTTAAATATCTGAAAGAAAGAGAATTGAAAGCAAATACTTTGAGGGTGCTGCAACATAATGTTTCTAGGCAAGTAAGGCACATTTTCATTTTTCATGAATTAATTACTCCTAGTCAGGGTTCACTGCTTCTGACACTCAAGGATATAAAGGGCAGTTGGTCAGCCAGCATCCTTAGGAAGGACTGTGGCAAGGAGCTAAGATATAGCTAAGCTTGATTTCTGAGAATTTCTCACAGGAAAGTTGTTTCATATCTCTAAAATATAAAAATATTCCTCCAGGACTGTTGTATTAAGCAACATCACAGTTAAGAAAGTACTTTCTCCATAGTAGGCATTCAATACACGTCCTTTCTACTCTCTTGTTTTAAGCATTTTAGAGTACAAATGGAAAACAAGATATGGTACCTTTCACATGAGGGCCATACATCTAGATCATGACACAATGTACATGTGTGAATAATTGCCAAATAACAGCCTTCCAGTCTGATATAATCAAGTGCTGAGCTCCATTACCGACTGAGACAGGCTACATCCGAGCACAACACACACAAAAGGAGTGGCGGCCGGAGGAATGCAAGCTGGAGGCAGTGAGACATTCTTCAAAGCTCAGCTGTCCTGTGTGCACAGATAAGGGACAAGCTTTGTGTGAAAGGGACAACCGATCCTGGAAGAAGCACAGATGGGAGCACAGCTGGGTGGATGCCAACTCTCTCCATCTTGCAGATGCAAACCAACCAGCGGGAGATACACTTGTTTGGAGCACAGAATGCATGGGATGAAGCACAGAAACCATAATTACTCACTGGAAAAGAGCATAACTCTAGAGAACTTGAAAGGCAGGCCAAGACATTCTTGCCACCAGAGGCAAGAGAAGCTGTGGTTGGACCATGAGTGAGGGTGGAGCTCAAGGCAAGTGTATGTTTTAGTTGGTCCTGTCTTCTCTGGTCACAGAAGTGGTTGAATCCAAGGAGTCACGTGATCATAGTACTGCAGGAAATAAAAATCACCTCAGCAATGCTAAATGTTAAGAGAATTAGACACCTATGAAATCAATGAATGGCCTGGCGGGTGGAATTCCATGATGTTCTGTTAGAGGGACTGTCAGTTGGGAAGCCTTTTTGGAAAGCTGTTGGATGACATCTGACAAAACTGTAAACATGTATATTTGTTCTAGGAATCCCATTTAAACAGGAAAAAAAAAAAAACCTCAGTTCTGGAAAAATCTATCCCAGAAAACAATGTACATGTGAACACAAAGATGAGTATATGGATATTCATGGGAATGTTTTTTTCTAATAATAGGAGAGGTTAAATAAAGTATGGTGTGGAATATTATGCAACCATTAAAAGAATATGGCCTTTATGGAAAACTCTCCCAAATTATTAACTGAAAGAACAAGTCACAAAGCAAAATCTATAATGTGCCCCATTTTGTGTTTTTAAAGTTTCAGACTGAATGAATGCTTCTTCTCATGGTGCTTGCCACTTGGCTTGGAAGCAGAAGTGATGAGGACTGCCGCTGGGGAGTCTCTCACATTTCCCTTGAAATATTCCAGCTTTCTAGTCTTTGATGAGAATGCATTCATATATTACCCAGATAGTGGAAAAACCCATGACTGGTCACCTCCTCTGAACTCCCCAAAATATGCTAAAGGAAATAAGTCCGAGCTGAACCCAGCCCATGATGGGGTGGAGTTGGGGTAATTTTCCTATTCCATGAGAAATGAGCTATTGTCCATTTCAGGTAAAGATGCTGCGGACATGGGGGCCAGGCCAGCCTCCCATGATTTTGCTAATGTGGACTGGCAGATGGCAAGGAGATTTTATTTTTCCTTGGTATGCCTGTTAGGATTGAGTTTCTACAAAAAGGAATATATTGAAAGGATGAGGGTGCTTTTTGGATTGGTTGGAAAACTCAAGATCTGGGATTGGAAAACAGAAAGGGGGAGGCTGGGGAGCCAGGAACACAGACCAGGTCCCAGTCGGGGGGGTATAGGTAGGTCATCCCCAGCAAGGCCAACACCACCCAGCTTTGCCTGCTGCACCTGTCACCAGCGGACCTCCTCCTTACTCCAAATCCCAGGAGAAGCAACCCATTTGCCAAACAAGGAGTAAGGAACAAAGGGAATCTGCCTTACCCTTTGGGTTGTTGAAGATTTATGTCTGTATATATGTATTGAAATGGCAGAGTGACAAAGAGAGAAGAACACACACGGAAAGAAATGGAGAGATCTTCCATCTACCGGCTGGCTCCCCAAACACACGCAACAGCCCTGGCTGGGCCAAGGCCAAAACCAGAAACCAGGAACTCCATGCAAGTCTCCCAGGTGGGTGGCAAGAACCCAAGCATTTGGACCACCACTTGCTGCCTTCCCAGGCTAATTAGCAAGAAGCTGGATTGGCAGCAGAGCGGCGGGGACTCCAGCCTGCACTCTGATGTGGTATGCCAGCGTCCCAACGCGCGCCTCATGTGCTTTGTGCTTATCAAGGACGTCTGAGCCCTGGGGTCGCTGAGACACCCACAGTGACAGGTTCGTCTTCATTAAGACGAGTCCTGTGATGCTGCCGAAGCCCATGGTGACCAATGCCAACCACACCCGGATGACTCAATTCTCTATTTTTTGCCTGACTATTGAACAAGTGCCCCAGCCTGTGTCTCCATTTGCTTGGGTCTCCCAACTTCCTTTGCTTCTGGTCGTTAAGCACTTTATGCAGCATGTAAGGGAGGAGGCTCCCCAGAGAAGAGGCGGCCTCACTTCCGAAGACAGAGTCGGCGGCGGCATTCAGGCAACCCCTGCTCACTGAGCTGCAGGGACTGCTTCTTCCCACGAGCTCGGCTGAGCCACAAGCCCCATTCCTCGCGCCCATCACTGCAGGCAGAGCCAGGCTGGCGGGCAGGGAGGCTGCGGGCCGGCACGGGCTGCCTCCAGCAGGCTGATAGGTTAGGCTCCGGAGAGGAGCTAGTTAGCCTAGACAGAAAAGCAACTTCAACGGAGGTTCATAAAACTTACGAAGCATGCACCGAAAAGCACCTCAGCGAGGCACTACCGGAGCCTTGTCCAATACATAATAACACAGGGCGAGGGGGCGAGGAAAAGGAAATTGGAGACTAGGCGCGGGAAATCGCTGTCTCTCAATCAGGAGTCCACGCGGGGCGCTTCCCCACAGCCGGCAGGAGGGGCCTGAGCCGGTCCTTCCCGTTTTCCTTCTATCACTTCGGGCAGGAGCAAGCCGGCGGTGTCCGAACGTCGTTTTACCTAGGAGGTCGTTATATGTCGACTGGAAGACGAAGGGCTCCCCGGGGAGCCTGTCTCCCAGGGAGAGCAGTTCGTAAACACCCGCTCGGCCGATGCTGTCGGCCTGCACCCAGGCTACATGGCCCTCTGCACTCTGGGAGAGGAAATATCCCAATTTCTTTCCTCCGGGAAGTCTCCTGCAGAGGGGAGGCTGAAGGCGCCGGCGGACCTTGGAGTCCCTCTGCATGAGGAGCCTAAGGAACGCGACGGAGTGTTCCCACGGCTGCTCCCATGCGAAGCCCAGGGGCGGGCAGCAGGGCGCCGCACTCCTTGGGGCAATATCCTAAAACCGCGTCCCTTCCTCCTCCTGCAAACCAGGGGCTGAAGCCAAGGGACGCTGGGTGAGAAAATGCAATAACCCGGGCATGCATTGGCCGTGGCGTTTTACCCTCTTGGGTCAAGAACAGCAAGTAAGTCTATGGCTGATCCTTCCAAACATAGCCACTCACGGCTTTGGGTTATGTCACTTCCGGCCATTGCGATGGGGCACGAATGACATCGGGCAACCACTACCGCAGAGACAGAATGGGCAACTGAGCCAGGGAGAAGCTGGGGGTGCGGCCAAACAGGAAAGAAATCGGGGTCGATACGCGCAGAGCTATGCCCAGCCAGATCCAGAGACACCAGGGGCCCAACTGCTCCCTCACAATGGATTGCTTCGATTTAATTTTCTAAAGAAACAAGACATGGGAAGCCAGATGCCATAATTTAAGAGGAAAGCAGTAGCTAGAAAAGCCAGCTCTCGTGCAGAGAAATAGACTGTCTATTGTTTTCATTATCCACTCGTAGGCCCTGTTTTCACATAAAATGTAGTGCCCATTTCAAAAGCAGAAATTTATGTATGTCCGCTGGCCTATTGTTACCGAAGCTATTTTTATTAGTTAGAAACGTATTCCGAGGCCGCGCCGCAGCTCAATAGGCTAATCCTCCGCCTGTGGCACCGGCACACCGGGTTCTAGTTCTGGTCCTGGCGCCGGATTCTGTCCCGGTTGCCCCTCTTCCAGGCCAGCTCTCTGCTGTGGACCGGGAGTGCAGTGGAGGATGGCCCAAGTGCTTGGTCCCTGCACCCACATGGGAGACCAGGAGAAGCACCTGGCTCCTGCCTTCGGATCAGCACGGTGCGCCGGCCGCAGCGGCCATTGGAGGGTGAACCAACGGCAAAAAGGAAGACCTTTCTCTCTGTCTCTCTCTCTCTCACTGTCCACTCTGCCTGTCAAAAAAAAAAAAAAAAAAAAGAAATGTATTCCGCTGCAGATAACAGAAAACCTGACTTCCTGGGACTTAAATAGATAAGGACTTGCTGGTCCCGTTCGAGAAGCAATCTGGGGTCAGAAGTCGAGCATAGCTTGTATTCTCATCTCTTCCATCTGCTCCACAAGACTTATATTGTAAGTCTCTATTTCCATGCTTGTTGCCTCAAGTTTACAAAACAGCTGCTGTATCTTCAGGTATCACAATTAAGTTCCAGGCAAGAAAAAGAGAAAGAAACAATAAAGGGGTGGTATCTATAGCCAGAAAGCACATATTTTACAAAAATTCCTTTAAAATATTCTACTTCTAACTCAGTGGCTAGACTGATGTCACATGGCCACCATTGGCTGCAAGAGAAACTGTGAGGCGAGCGCTTTTAACTGGACAAATGGCCAACCCTTAACGAAATCACCATTCTGTTAATAAAGTGAAAATACGTATCAGATGACAATTATGACACTTGAGCTGACTCTCACAAGCAGCAGCCTGGACAATTAGTAAGTCTGTCATTCACACAAGTGTTATAAGCAGCTGAAGCTAAACAGCTGTCTAAAATCTCCTGGCATTTGATACTAACGTATAAATGTACAATGCTAATAACTTTGTGTATGGCTTAGCCTTGCCAGTAGTCGGGTTTTTCAAATCTATAAAATGGGTCTAAGCAGAGTTGGAATCATCTGGTGGAGGGAAGAAGTAAATACCACCCCGTAAACATGGCACATGGGCTGGCGCTGGGCATAGCGGGTAAAGATGCCGCCTACAGTGCCAGCATCCCATATGGGCACTGGATCGAGTCCTGGCTGCTCCACTTCCAATCCAGCGCTCTACTATTGCCTGGGAAAGCAGTAGGAGATGACCCAAGTCCCTGGGCTTCTGCATCAGCATGGGAGACCTGGAAAAGGCTCCTGGCTCCTGGCTTCAGATTGGCACAGCTCCAGCCATTGCAGCCAATTAGGGTGTGAACCAGCTGATGAAAGACACCTCTCTCTCTCTCTCTCTCTCTCTCTGCCTCTCCTTCTGTGTAACTCTGGCTTTCGAATAAATAATAAATAAATCTTTAAAAAAAAACATGGCACATTTATTTAATTTATGGCCTCTCTTCAGCTGCACTTAGCCTGCCATTTGCAATTATTTCTCCCCATTATTATCCAATCTCCAGTTCCATTAATAGGAATGGATACTGAGCAACATAATAACTCTAGGAGTTCTTGTGACCTATGTCGCAAGTCTGAACCCCTATTGAAAATTGGTCTTTCTCTACCTTTAATCTTTGATATCAGCTCTAAGATCATCCTGTATTTTTCACATGTCATAGCAAATATCACCTTCTCTGTTTGGCCTTTCCTGGCCACAGTTGCTAACAAAGTTGATATTTCCTTATTTGCCTTTATTTTGCTTCATGGTGCTTTTATTCACATCTTGCTTACATACCTGAAGGCACAATGAAGACAGGTACTCTGCCAGAACTCCCTCCTGTGCCTGGCATATACAAGGTGCACCATAAAGGCTGGTCCAATACTTTGTAAGAGCAAATGTTTTTTAAAGATTTATTTGTTTGATAGAAATACATATATATATAGAGAGAGAGAGAGAGATCCTCTGATTCATTCCCCAAATGGCCACAATGGCCAGGGCTGGAAGAAGCTGGAGCTAGGAGCCAGGAGCTTCTTCCAGGTCCCCCACATTGGTGCAGGGGCCCAAGCACTTGGGCCATCTTCTACCGCTTTCCCAGGTGCATTAGCAGAGGGCTGGGTCAGAAATGGAGCAGCCAGGACTCGAACCAGACCCCATATGGGATGCCAGATTTGCAAGCCATGGCTTAACCCACTGCACCACAATGCCAGCCCCAAGGGCAAACATTTACTGAACTATTATTAGGCATGATGCAAAATACTTTAAATATATTAACTTATTGAAACTTTACCACAATAGTAAATGTTGCCATCCCGTATTTCAGATGAGAAAACTGAGACTCAGAGAGGCTAAGGTTGCACATTAATGAGGGGATGGCCAAGTAGGGACAGCAACATTGCAGGCAGAACTGTAAACTTCCTGTTGGAGATGCCCCCTGCCTTACCTGGCCAGTTCTCCTCCCAGGCCAACTGGGTAATGGGAGTCAACGGGGTGCCTTCCCTAAGGGGGTTCACACCTCCCTCATGAAGTAACCCATGTGAGGATATAGATAGGTCTGGGCCTCGTGACTGGCAAGGCCGTAAAACCCACCTGATTATTGTCAAGCCCTTTCTGTCAGTTTCTATTTGCCTATCAATGGGAAGACTTGCTCATGGTTTGGACAGCACCTTTATCAGGTCCTCTAGTGATGACCCTGTCCTTTGTTTTGGACCCAGTCTGGCCCACTTGGGGCCTCATTCCTTTGTAATCGTACCCTCTACTCTTACATAATGGCTCTACTGGCCCGTGTATATTGGTTCTCTCCTCTACTTAATGTTGTGTGATTATTCAGAATTTTTTCAACAGACAAAACTCTCTACCCGCAAGAGATGAGCAACCTTTCTCCCAGTTTTGGTTGGGATCAGCTTCGTGGCCTCCCTCTCCTCAGTAGTGACTTCAGGAACAGCTTTGGGCCACAACATTATCTCAACCAACCGACTCCAAAAACAACTCTGGCAGCCACAAAAGGTCACTAGGTCCATTGAGACCTCAGTTTATACCTCCAAAGTCAAATCACTTCACTAACAGATGTGGTACTACAGAACAGACAGGCCTTGAACCTTACAACTGCTAAAAGGAGGAACTTATATCTTTGTGGGAGAAAATTTTGCTATTATGTTAAGCAATCTGGCTGGGTAAAACAGAATGTTAAATTACTCCGTTAATGCCACTCCTAGGACCTTGGCTGCTATCCTCATCCTGGCTTTCATACTACCTTGTCTGTTTAAGTGTTTGCAGGAGGTGATAATGGAATGAACCAAAGCCTTCACCAACAAGGTGGTCAGCCTGGGCCCTGCACCCACATGGGAGACCAGGAGAAGCGCCTGGCTCCTGGCTTTGGATCAGCGCGGTGCACTGGCCACAGCGCGCCGGTCATGGCGGCCATTGGAGGGTGAACCAACAGCAAAGGAAGACCTTTATCTCTGTCTCTCTCTCTCACTGTCCACTCTGCCTGTCAAAAAAATAAAAAATAAAAAATAATAAAAAAATAAAATAAAACAAGGTGGTCAACCTAATGCTGCTACAGGGATATATTCAGCTCCCCACCCAGGAGATCACAACTTGTGACATCCCCCCATGCCAATGGAGAGTAACCTGTCGTCCCATGTCAGCAGGAAGCAGCTCTAGAAGGCAGACCATCATCCCTCCACCCCTCCTGGGCTTTTGGGGCCTATGTAATTACATACAACACTTGCTTTATGAAAAGACAAAAGGGGGAATGTTAGTAAAATGGTACGGTCTTATCCAGGGTGCCATTTCAAACCCCAGATGCCATCTTGGGCTCTGGCCCCATCACCATCTTGTACAATAAGCTTTGATCCTAAGCCCAGCCTGGCCAACCACAAACGTCAGCTCCACCCCTACCCTAACAGGATTCGCTGCTCCCATTTCCTTGCCTCTGCAAAGCTATGGAAGACCTGATCTCCTGTACAGGCTGCTGTTCTCTCATGCACAGGGAGGCAGCCTATTGGGTATCCCACCTCCGACAATAAACCTTCTCCTTTAAGAAAAAATTTAAGAAAAGGTTGCATATTAAGTGGCAGAGCTGAGGTTCAAATCCAGACAATGACTCCAGAGTTTCGTTTTTAGTCACTGCTCTATTCTGCTTCCATATTTTGAAAGTTTCTACAACACACTGGGTTGGATTGTAGCAATCTGATATTTCTAGCACATTAATATAGGAACCTGTGATAATTCTTCTGTTCTCCAATTGTCCTTATATCTTTCTCCTGTCTCCGTCACTGACCCTTTTATTGACGGGACTCCAGTTCTCATTCAGTGTCATGAAGTTGGCACTGGTAAAAAAAAAATTTTTAAGATTTATTTATTTATTTGAAAGTCAGAGCTACACAAAGAAAGAAGGAGAGACAGAGAGAGAGAGAGAGAGAGAGAGGAAGAAAGAGAGAGAGAGAGAAAGAAAGAGAGAGAGAGAGAGAAAGTCTTCCATCTGCTGGTTCACTCCCCAACTGGCCGCAACGGCTAGAGCTGCACTGATCTGAAGCCAGGAGCCAGGAGCTTCCTCCGGGTCTCCCATGCAAGTGCAGGGGCCCAAGGACTTGGGCCATCTTTCACTGCCTTCCCAGGCCATAGCAGACAGCTGGATTGGAAGTGGAGCAGCCAGGAGTTTAACCGGTGCCCATATGGGATGCCAGCACTGCAGGTGGTGGCTTTACCTGCTACACCATGGCGCCAGCCCTAACATTTATTAAAACAGTATTACATTCTCTAATTGTCTGAGAAAGTCATATTTTGTTGGAAATAACATACAATTTAAAGCAAGATTTTGAAAATGGTTCCTTTTTGCTCAAGGAGTTTTAGTGGTGGAGATGTAATCTCACCATATCCCATGTGTTACCATTTATTGAGCATGTACTTCATGCCCACCAGGTACTGAATGCTTGCCATATACTATTTCTAATCTTTTCAGTAATACTATAAAGAAGATGACATTTTTCCATTTTCTTAATTGTTTTTTATTTGAAAGAAGAAGAGAAAGAGAGAGAGAGAGAGAGATTGATTTTCTATCTGCTGGTTCACTCCTCAAATGCCTGCAACACTGGGTTTGGGCCAGGCTGAAGCCAAGAGCCAGAATCTCCAACTGGGTCTCCTATATGGGTGGCAGGAATCCAAGAACTTGAACCATCATATGCTGCCTTCCAGGGTATGCATTAGCAGGAAGCTAGATCAGAAGCAGAGCCAGGACTCAAACCTAGGCACTCCAATATGAGATGCAGGCATACCGAGCAGTGGTTTAAACTCCTGTAACTCAATGCTGTCCATTTTTTAATTGAGAAACCGAGGCTTTAAGAATTTTAATGAGTTATCTTGGACTGTATCATAAGAAGTAACTAGAGATCAGTATTCCCATCCACCAGGTTTCACCATATTGTGAATCAGCTAACTATCTATCAGGCCTGGGATCCCCCTTTAAAAAAAACTTAAGAAGCAATAAACATTTCACTATGGTCTCAAAGAAAACCAGATCCATTAGACATAACATGATCCATACGCAGGTGTAACAAACAGACTGTTTCCATTCCAATGAGAGGTGCAAAACATATATTCTAACAATTGAGCCAAAGAGGAAATCATTTCAGAAATCGCCACAGAGTGGGTTTGCAAATCACAGGACCCGGAAGCCACATCTCAGCCCAGCTCCTCGCAGGCAGACCTCCCACTCGCCCCACAATCCCCTTCCTTAAAGGCTTTCTAGCTGTATCCCAAGGAAGCAAGTCCATGCTCAAAGGATAGAGATTGGCCTATCCTTGAAGACAGAGGCAAGGTTATAAGTACCTGCAGTTTCAGTAAAACACCTGAGGGTGAGGTTCATTTATTTTGTCATCAGTGGAATCCTCACTTTAGGATACCAAACCCTGCATTGTTTCCTCCATTTCTAAGAGGAGTTTCGTGGTTCGGAGCAGGAGACAGAGACCAAGGAGCAGCAGGAAAAGAAGACAGGTGATAGGCATGGGCAGCATCCTTGGAATTAGCCCATCTCTGCTCAGTTGGATTTCAGGGGGAGGCACAGCATCCAATTGATTAACTTTGTGGTCACAACTCCTGTGGTTTCACCACGTGTTACTGTGGTAGTTCTTACTCCCAGGGAGAAACACCATCAAACTCTGTAGAACTTATTGCTCTAGACATAGGGGCTTAGAGATTTCCAGAATTCCATTCATTTCCTCAGTCAAGCAGACGGTGGCATTGTAGGGCCTTCGGGGTCCCTCAGACTCCAGGAGGCTGGATACGATGGTCGAGTCTGCTGGGCACTCAAGAGCTGCACAGTCTTGGGGGCAGCACTGTGGCATAGCTGGTAAAGCCGCCACCTGCGATGCTGGCATCCCATATGGATGCCGGTTCCTACCTTAGCTGCTCTACTCTCTGCTGGCCTGAGAAAAGGAGCAGAGGATGGCCCAAGTGCTTGAGCCCCTATACCCACATGGGAAGCCCAGATGAAGCTCCTGGCTCCTGGCTTTGGACTAGCCCAGCTCCATCCGTTGTGGCCATCTGGTAAGTGAACCAGTTGATGAAACATTCTCTCTCTCTCTCTCTCTCTCTCTCCCTCCCCCCCCATATGTGTGTGTGTGTGTGTACTTCTCTATAGCTCTGACTTTCAATAAATAAGTCTTTAAAAAAAAAAGATTTGCCCAATCTTGAGCCCAAACGCTACCTCTGCCACCTTCCAGGTCAATAATTTCAGTTTCTCCAACCAGTAAAATAGGGGTAACTGATCTGCTCCTCAGTGGTGGGCATGAGGGCCAAGGAGCTCACAGATACCAAGCTCAGCAGTGAAGCCTCTCCCTTGTGGCTGAAGTGCAGGACCCAGGTGAAGCCACTTCTGCCCTGCAGGGAGTTCATAGGCAGAGGCTGCAACCATTGTGTTCCCTAAGAAGTCAGCAAGACGTTGCCTGAAGGGCCTCAGGTTCAAGCCCAGGTACACCAACTCCCTCAGTGCATCACAGAGCACGGGAGCCAGAAGTGTCCCATATCTAACACAGCGACTGTGGGTAGGTTTGCAAGAGGGCAGAGGGCGGCACCTAGGAGCTATTCATCTGCAAAGCAGCCCTGCAGAATGGAAGCTCATTTTTTCCCCTGGAAAAGCACTGTTTTCCATTGTTGCTGCCATTCCTAGCATGGCAGCATCGACTAAGAGACACATTCCCACAGCTGTGGTCACCCTCTGTGCCCATAACCTGCTCCTTTCACAAAAGGTAATTATTCCCAAGCTCCATGCTTTTAGCCAAAGATTAACTTGTAGCAATTTAAAAGGTCAAAGCAGGGATCAAACTGTGTGTGTTTTAAACTCCAAAAAATATAAAAATCGGCCCCAAAATCTCAAAAATAACAAATCCTGCGGGTAGACAGTATGGCCACGGAAAATGTCCTGTGGCATCTGAACAGGTCTTCGGATAACCCGCCTGGCCTCAGAGCAGCAGCGAAGCCCAGAGCAGCGTGGCCCTGCCCCAGCAAATGCTGATATTTTGTGGAGAAGGAACACGCACACAGCACAGAAATACTGCAGGCTCCAAACGTCCCGTGGCGGAAATGGCGATGTCTCCAGCGTGGTGGCCACGATGATTTATTCTGCCAAATGTTTCAAATAAATGCCCTGGTATGTTTGTCTTGATGGGGCTTATATGCACTGACAGAAATCGTATCTGCGACTTCCATCTCTGGGTGCGTCGTGGGGAGGGCTTGGGGACTATAAATTCCACCACCAGGCACCATAAACCGTCCTGAAAAACGAGCCCACTTGCGTGGAAACAAAATGCATTCCTTTCCACATGGCTGTTCTTCAACAAGAAATAATGAAGGACAACGGGCTGAAATGTGCTGTGCAATTCTTAATGGCATTTTAATAGTTGAAATTAGGAGCGAAAGGCCTCTCGGCATGTGGTGTTGCATAAACATTGCCCTTTCGTGATATTAATTGGGGTAGGGAGACATGTCAGCCGGCAGGCCTCAGTGCGGCCCACACCGCCCCGCAGAAGCCACAGCCAGCCCCGGAACTCCATAGCGGAGCGCACCCTGTCTGCACCCTTACAAAAGGCCTGACTTCCAGTGTCAAATACACTCTGCACGTGGTTGACAGCCTGTCGGCCTGGACACTTCAACTACTTCGTTTATATAATATTCAACAGAGAAGAAGCCTTAGAAGTAAGGGAGAGGCAAATGATCCTTTACCTGCTACCCAAAGTCACATATTCTAACCGCCCTTGTGATCAGAGAATCCCCTTGGAGCAAGAGATGTTTAAGCTGATACATGATGGCAAGAGGGGAATAGTCACGCAGAAATCTCAAGGAGAAAGCATTCCAGACAGAGGATATTGCAAGTGCAATGGCCCTGGGGTGAATCTGCACCGCATTCCCTTCCTTGACCATCAAAACAGGCCTGTAGCTTATCAGATCTTCCCCCTGCAACGTTTCTTGAGCAGATGGCCTAGCACTCTGGGAGAGGATGTGGATTTGTTTCTCAAACAGAATGTGACTACCTTATTGAAGAAGTCAATGTAGTGCTAGGGGATTGGAAAGCCGTAGAATCCCAAGAAAGTAGCACAATACAAATACTGTTTTCCAGGGGCAAGGACTGGGCTACAGAACCCCTTCTGAACACTGCAGGACAATTTCCAACAGCAACAACACATGGAATCAAAGTGGGAACCGGATAGGAGACCGGGGATAAGGAGTTCTTTGAAGGTGTTTGACAAACACCAGGTTGTTAGGATCTTAACAGAAACTAAGAAATTAAACAACCTGTTGCCAAGTCAACTGATCTGGGTCAGGCACAAATTGTACTCACCCTTGGGGACAATCCTGAAGGAGAATTTGAGCTGAGGATGCTCGGTGTGGGCAGCAGGAGCCAACAGGAATATGAATCTGTGCTGGCTGGGGTAAGAAGTTCACTTCCTCCTCAGTGGGAGCTCTGGATGCAGGCATAGTGCTCCCATGTGACTTGACAATGGTGCCATGTGGTCTCTCCAGAGGCTAGGGTGGGAGACTTGAATGGATCTCATTTTTCAAAGATTTTATTTATTTATTTTTAAAGGCAGAGTGACAAAGAGTGAAGGAAAGAGAGATCTTCCATCTACTGGTTCTCTCCCCCAAATAAATACCAGCAACAGCCCAGGTTGGGCTAGGCTGAAGCCAGAAGGCAGGAACTCCATCCAGATCTCCTATGTGGATGACAGAGACACAAGTACCTGAGTCATCATCTGCTGCCTCCCAGGCACATCAGCAGGAAGTTGGATTGAAAATAGAGTAGCTGAGAGTTGAACCAGGCACTCCAACATGGAATGTGGGTCCCCCAAGCAACAGCTTAACCAGTTGTGCCACAACCCAGTGGATCCCATTTTTTCAGAACATGATTCTAAGGATGGCACTACTGATATAGTAAGGAGCACTCTATGGGGCTGGCATTGTGGCATGGCAGGTAAAGCCACTGCCTGCAATGCCAGCATCCCATATGGGAGCTGGTGTGAGTCCCAGCTGCTCCACTTCTGATCCAGCTCCCTGTTTATGGCCTGGGAAAAGCAGTGGAACATGGCCCAAGAGTTTGGGCCCCTACCACCCATGCGGGAGACCTGGATGAAGCTCCTGGCTCCCGGATCCAGCCTGGCCCAGTGCTGGCCCTGGTGGCCATCTGAGTAGTGAATTAGCACATGGAAGATCTCTCTTTCTCACTGGCTCTCCTTCTCTCTCTGTAACTAGATAAATAAATCTTAAAAAAAAAAAAAAAAAAAAGCACTCTTCTGTTGAAACCGTCACTTGAAGCACACAGGAAATGACAGAAGCATTTCAATGTCCTTATCACACCTGTTAGGGAAGTCCTCTTCGAAAGAACAGTGCCATTGTAAAGTCTGGAATACATCCAATTCAGTTATATTTCTTGAATAGCAACTATTTTTGTCATAACAACCGAAGTCTTATCATTTCAGGAATTGCTCATCTTTTGAGGAACTGGATCTAGGCAAGAGCTACCCAAAAAATGCATTTTATGAGAATATATAGAATTCCTCCTAACTTCTCCCTGTTGAAATCTTGTAATTTTCCTTCTTAATCCATCATTTGCCACCAAATGCATCAAACACAATGTAGAGAAGCCTTTCACTTTCTAGATAAGAAAAATTAGGTGTTTTGATTTATATGATTGCTCTAACTGCATTACCCATGTGGGAAAGTGTTGGCTAAGTCAACATGATTGAATTTTGTTCCAGGGGTCTCTCACTGCACTCTTATTTGATCTATGGAGTGATTTTGATGAGGAATCCATAGAAAATGAAATAGAGACATCCTTCACCCAAACAGAACAGATTAGCAAAGCTAATCTGCTTTTTGAGATTTGATCTTGGAGTTCATAAATTACCTGCTGACTTTGCATAGAACTCTATGCTATCCCTCAGGGAAATGGGTGTTTTGAGCATAAGCTCTGCTGAGATTTCATGTGATTCAACCATCTTGGCAGATGTATTACCAGTTGGGAAGTTGAATTTTTTGCTAAAGTTGTATTTATGCAACTGCACAATTGGTTTAAAAATGAAGACTGCAATTAGTTAATTGGGGTATAACAACATCAAACTACTAGCCAATCTGATTTTGCTCCACTAAATTGACAAGTAGTTAAAGTAAATGGGCTGTGTTAACCAGTTGATAAGGAATTGAGTAGATATAGTCTCTTCACACCAAAACATATGCATGTAATAGAAGTTAGATTACCCATAATCTGTTTTCTTTTCAGCTAGAGCAGCAATAAATTTTAGTGCTTGTGGTAAAACAGATGAATTGTTATAGCAATAAATATTCAATAAGCATTTGCTGAAATACAGTAAATAAAAATAATATATATACACTGACATTTCCATAACTATGAAAACACTAGCTTGTGTTCTGATAATAAAGAAGCTACTGAGAAAGAAAGAATAGCAACACCCAACAAATCCCCTTTGTATCACAGCTTAAAATTATTCCGGTTGTGGGGCGGGCATTCGCTGTAGACTAGGTAAGTCACCACTTGGGATGCCTGCATCTCATATCAGAGTGCCTGGTTCAAGTCTTGGCTACACTGCTTCCTATCCTGCTTCCTGCTAACGCACACACTGGCAGGCAGCAGAGGATGGCTCAGGTACTTCAGTCCCTTCCCCCGACATGGGAGACCTGATTCAGTTCCAAGCTCCTGGCTTTGGCTTAACCTAGAGAAGTCATTTGAAGCATGAACCAGAGGATGGAAGATCTCTTTCTGTAGTCTCTGTTTCTCTCTCTCTCTCTCTCTCTCTCTCTCTCTCTCAAATAAAATAAAATAAAATAAGTAATAAATTATTCTGGTTGAGTGACCAGATTTAGCACCCAAATCATAACATCTAAATACTGTTATCCAACTTAAAAGAATAAGGGCTCCTTGGAGAAATTGTTGATTGCAAGACAGAGAGCTAAAAGGGAAGATGAGCATTGGTAATCTTGTCCTACCTAAAAGTAAACAATGTTAAAAAAAAAAAAAAGATGGCGATATATCAAAACAAAATAAGAGGGGCTGGCACTGTGGCATAAAGGGAAAAGCCGCCACCTGCAGTGCCAGCATCCTATATGGATGCCAGTTTGAGTCCTGGCTGCTCCACTTCCAATCCAGCTCTCTGCTATGGCCTGGGAAAAGCAGTAGAGGATGGCCCAAGTCCTTGGGCCCCTGTACCCACATAGGAAACTCGGAAGAAGCCCCTGGCTCCTGGGTTCAGATTGGTGCAGCTCTGGCCATTGCGGCCACCTGGAGAATGAACCAACAGATGGAAGACTTCTCTTTCTCTCTCCCTCCCTCCTTCCCTCCCTCTCTGAAACTCTGCCTCTCAAATAAATAAATAAATATTTTTAAAAAATAAGAACCAGTTGGCCAAATTTAAGACAGCTTCAGTAATAAAATGACGATAGTAATAGATACTTGCCCAAAGGGTAAAATAAAATCCATTAATTCATACTTTAAATAATTGAATAAACAAATAAATGGAGAAGAAGAGAAAGCTCTACTTGCAGTAGAATTTTAATTAATAAATGCAGAAAGAGTGATGGAAAGAGAAAATTATCATTTGACAAATACCACAGTAATTGTTCCAGGCAAGAATTATCTTTGGGTATTAAGATTCACAGGCATAAGCATGAGAAACAAGATATTTACATGGTCTCAAAGTATCTCCCCATAAAATGCTTAATTAATTGCAAGCAAGGACATAGTAGCTTCCCAATGGAGAAACCTGTTAAACATCCCCTTAACCAAGTTACCAGAGTTAACAGCATCAGTTATGGGACAAATCAATCTCCTGTGCCTCTAGGTATATTGCACAACGAAGGACACAACAACACTTCTGTGGTATCGTCAAAAATGCACAGCCTGGATTTAATTATCAGGAAATATTAGACAAACCTTAGCTAAGGGGCCTTCTACTAAATAACTGATTAGGACTCTTCAAAAGTGCCAAGGTCATGAACAACAAAGAACCAGTATGTCACAGATTACAGGAAGCTAAGAAGATGTAACAACCAATTATGATGTGTTAGCTATGACTGGGTCCTGGACGAGAAAATGGTCATTACAGGGACAATTAGAGAAATGTGAATAAGTTCTCTATATTATACACTTGTATCACAGCAATGTTAACTTTCTGTTTTTATAACTTTTATTGTGGTTATGTGAGATGTTAACATTTGGGGAATCTGGGCATAAAGGAATTATTTATACTTTTCTTGCAACTTTTTATGTCTGAAATTATTTAAAAATGAAGCATTAAAAAGAAGACATATTTTTTATGATTCTGGATGTGTTTGGAGTTGGCAAGCAGAGGTAGGGTATTTTAAGAACCATCTTTGTTGAGGCCACATTGTATTGTCTATCAGAGACTTAAGTCAACCGCCAAGAGTGGGTGGCAGCAGCCTGAAGGTGCAGGAGTTCAGGTAAAGTCCAGTCCCTAGACTAAACTGACAAGCTTAACCCATGCCCGTGTCCACAATAGCCTGTTTATGACCACACATGCCTCAGACCCCACGCTGCTTCCAACTGCTCCCAAAATGGAGAGCAAACTTCATAATGGGACTGTGGACAAGTTACTTCTTCAATCTTCATTTATGAAACACAGCCAGTAATCACAGTTACAACTCAGGGCTATGGTGAGAATTACATTAAATAATGTATAGAGGAATTTTCTGGCACAGCAAAGCTCCTGATAAGCGTTAGCTGCTCTAATCATCATCTTCATCATCATCATCATTATTCTCTTGCTTACAGAGCCCTAGAAATTGCATCCCCAGACTATAGTCTCTCAATTGAGTCTGTCCAGCCTACTCACCACTCCAACCCCAGCATCAGCATCTCACACAGTGCCTGCACAGAGTAGACTCTCAATAAGTATGTTCTGCAAATGGAAGAAAAAAAATTTGGAATCTACACATAGTTTTTTTTCATAATGTGCATTTTCTATAAATTTTTGCAGGCCCCTGTATGCTTGAATTTAAAAAATTTCTGCACCAGAATAAACTTATCTTTTAATTTCATTTTCCACAAACTTTCTGAACTGTCCTTGTGTCTGGCACCAGCTTGCCTCTCAAATTATTTTGGACATAGACCTAGCTGCTATCACAAAGATCCAAACTGAAATGAATTTGAATAGGGCGGGCTGGCGCCTCGGCTCTCTTGGCTAATCCTCCGCCTGTGGCGCCGGCACCCCAAGTTCTAGTCCCGGTTGGGGTGCCGGATTCTGTCCCAGTTGCTCCTCTTCCAGTCCAGCTCTCTGCGGTAGCCCGGGAAGGCAGTGGAGGATGGCTCAAGTGCTTGGGTCCTGCACCCGCATGGAAGACCAGGAGGAGGCACCTGGCTCCTGGCTTTGGATCTATGCAGCGCACCAGCCGTAGCGGCCATTTGGGGGTTGAACCAATGAAAAAAGGAAGACCTTTCTCTCTGTCTCTATCTCTCACTAACTCTGCCTGTCAAAAAAAAAAAAATAGAATTTGAATAGGGCAGAAGTTTATTTTTCTCTCACATGACTGTCTGAGCACCAGCAACCTATTAGAGCAGGAAGCCTCCAATATCAGACTCCAGCTCCTTTCTCCATGTGTGGTCATTCCCAGAAGGCTCCTGACCTCTTCCACATTCCAGACAGCAGGAAGTGGGACAGGCCAGGAGTAAGGACACATCCTGAAAGGGCACAGCCAAAAGGATGTACACGTCACCTGTTTTCTTCTCACTGGCCAGAACCTAGACACAGGCCACACCCTGTTGCAAGAGAGGCTGGGACACATAGTCTTTATTCTGGGTAGCCACATGCCTCACTTAAACTTGGTAGTTTTGGTACTATAGGCGAAGGGGAGAATGCTATTTAGAAGCCACCAGCAATTTTGCCAATCTCTCCAGTTTCATCTCTCACATTATTTTTTTAAGAGGCAAAGATGCTAGAGAGAGAGAAAGAGATCTCATCTGCTGGCTCTCTACCCAAATGTCCATAATGGCTGAAGCCAGAGCCAAGAACTCAGCCCAGGACTCCAAGGCAGGAGGCAGAGACTCAACTACCTAAGCCATCACTTGCTGCTCCCTAGAGTCTGCATCACCAGGAAGCTGAAGTCAGGTGCTGGAAACGTCTGTCAACCCTAGGGGCTCCAGTGGAGGACACAGGCATCTTAACCAGAGTTTTGACTGCTGGACTACACACATAGCAGTCCTTTCTGGCTCACATTCCATCCACAGCCTTGTTGCACTTGGCCCAGCCGTGCACTTATGCTTCAGCCTAGTGTCTAACATGGTCTCAACCCCATTTAGAGAATTCCTGCTTTACCTTTCATGCCCAGGAGAGATGTGACTTTCTTTTTTGAAAAAATTATTTATTTATTTGAAAGTCAGAGTTACACAGAGACAGCAGAGGCAGAGAGAGAGAAAGAGAGAGAGGTCTTCCATCCGATGGTTCACTCCCCAAGTGGCCGCAATGGCCAGAGCTGTGCCGATCCAAAGCCAAGAGCCAGGAGCTTCTTCCTGGTCTCCCACGCAGGTGCAAGGGCCCAAAGACTTGAGCCATCTTCTACTGCTTTCCCAGGCCATAGCAGAAAGCTGGATCGGAAGTGGAGCAGCCGGGACTCGAACCGGCACCCATATGCAATGCCGGCACTGCAGGCCAGGGCATTAACCCGCTGTGCCACAGTGCTGGCACCAGTGTGACTTTTTCTAAGAAGCCCTCTTGAGCTCCCCCACCACCGCTCAGTTGGGACTCACTCCTCCTCTCTCCCTAAACTGTTTCTATGGTGGCATTTGCTGCGCCTGCACTACTCATCAATCTGTCTATCCCAGTGCAGTGCACACTCCCACGGGGCAGAGAACTTGTCTGTTTTGTACCCTGCACACTATGGCTCTTTAAATGTGTGTGCCAAATAACTATGCATATCCTTTTTGAGAATCTATATTATCATTTCCAAGCTACTGCCCCTTTACCTAGTGGAAGAATTTTCTTGGCAGAAATATGACCACCCCACCCCAGGCCCAAGCAGATAGTAGAGAAGGTACCAGTGAAATGAGACCCTTAGCTTATGAAAGAAAGGGATCTAGATGCTGCAGGCCTCACAGGACCCTGGAATGCTTCTCCTGCTCCTGACTTATGTCTATGACCAACAGAGACGCACCATCAACACCCACCTTGAGGAAGGAGTCCGCAGGACAGGAACTGTCCATGGACCCGAGGCAGAACATGCTTGCTTCCTGGGAAAGGAGAGGTAGTGTGGCAACATCAGGACTCTGCTGGTTGGAGTCACAGCACAGATGGCTCATGAACTTGAAAAGCCTGTTTAATGTTCAAAGCCTTTGATTTTTTTTTTCAATATTAATTTCTCCTTTGGTGCCTATAAGCCATGGGCAAAATTGCGTGAGCCAACCAGAAGGAACACTTCACCCAGAACACTAAATTTCCTTGCTTAATACCATTTCCTTCAGCTCACAATCAAAGTCTTCAATATGTGTTTGTGGATTCAGCATTTGTTTTTGTTTATTGGAGGAAAGACAGTGAAGGATACGGTTTCTGGCTTACCCGAGTCAACACAGGAAAAGAGAGAGAAAAAAAAAATCAAGTCCAGATGGAAGAACAAAAAGAAGTTATCATTTGTTAAGGATGATCTATTAAAGGAAACCTAATCCTAAATCTAATCCTAACCCTATTACTGGGCTTAGAATTCCTGACTTACCCTCTTTTCCATGATTAACACTGTTTTTCCCACTTCCAACACAGAGCTTTACGTGTAAGTTTGTGGATCGTGGATTTGCTTTTGTTTGTTTGAGGAAGGAAGAGTTCTTTCACCATAGGACACGGAGCACTCTGAGTGATCAGCTATTCTGAGTTTCATCCCATCTGATTTTCTTGCCAGCCACATAGACTCAAAGTTACAAAGCAGGGCTTGGAGTGATCTCCAGCTAGGAAATGACAGTGCCTTCTCAGCAGAGACCAAGACCTAGAAAAAGAAGCCCTTGCTACAAGTTTTTTCTCTGAATACCCAGAGAGGGTTAAGGGGTCCTAGGAATCTCTTGAAAAGAAGTTAATAAACCACAGATTGTTCGGGGTCCCTGGCCTATGCTGTTCTACGATCTCACCAGCTGGCGACACCCCTCTTCGAACAACCAGTCGTGCCCCTAACTGGTTGTTCATCAGGACACTGTGATTTGCACCTACTTTCTGGATGATGCATAACCAAATCTGGGCTCTGCAGTTGTGCCCTTTGCCAATGAGCAGAAAGCCATCACATGAAACAGTAACCATTGTTACACAAGCAATATCTTTATCTCAATGTGGACGTTGACAGGCTTGAAGTTCTGGAGTTTTTGCCAACCTACTCTGCACATCACAGAATATCTTCATGATGCCTTGAGGATTTGATCTCTCAAAAACAATATCTAAATGTGACTAAGTCTTCTCTTATTAAGTTTTTATGTATGTTCCTTGCAGTTGAAAGCCAGAGTGACAGATAAACAGAGAGAGAGGGAGAGACAGAGATCTTCTATCCACTGGTTCTCTCCCCCAAGTGCTCACAATAAGTAGGACTGGGCCAGGCCGAAGCCAAGAGCACAAATCTTAATCAGGGTCTCCTACATGGATGCAGGGGTCCAAGTACTTGAGCCATCACCTGTTATGTCCCTGGATGCACATTAGCAGAACACTAGCATCAAAAGCAGAGCCAAGCTCAAACCCAGATACTCCCACGTGAGATACAAGCATCCAACGTTATGTCTTACTGTTGCACCAAAGTTCTGCCCTTGTGACTAGAATTATTTTGTACATTTGTTTATTTGAAAGAGTGCCAGCAGGGGTAGGGGTGGAATCTTCCATTTGCTGGTTTACTCCCCAAAGAGCTGCCATAACCCAGGCAGGGCCAACCTGAAGCCAGGAGCCAGGAATTCCATGCAGGTCTCCCACATGGGTAGTGGGGGCCCACGCACTTGGGCTATCATCTGCTGCCTCTTAGGCCCATTAGCAGGAACCTGGATCAGAAGCAGAAGTAGAACTCAGTACCAGGCATTCTGATATGGGATGCTGGCATCTCAACAAAAGTTTAACCCACTGTGCTTTTTAAAAAAAAAAAATGATTATTTACTTATTCAAAGGATTGACAAAAACAGAGAGAGAGCGTATGTGTGAATAAGTTTTAAATGTGCATCTTTATTAACAATTAGGTCATTGAGGCCCCTGGTTGCATTTCAGATAAGAAAACAAGTAAATGATTCCTAAGTCATTCCATGTCAGCCAACTCCAAATCATGCCAAAATGGAAATAATTGCCTTCCCCATGCCCACAGAAAGGACATCTTCATTAACATTGCTAATTTGATTCAAAATATGGATGATACATGAGGATGATTCAAATCAGAAATTAGATCCTAATGAGGTATTTGGATTAGATAACTTGAAGTGCTCTTTTAAAAACCTGGTGGTGGGGAGGGGAGAAAGATTCTTCAGTAATCACTCACATATGAGGAAGGAGTTGGTGGTGGTTGTGCCTTCTTATGAAATAACCAAAGCCTCTTCTAGGTTTTTTAACTTGGCAGATAATAGTGTAGCTGTGGCAGTCTAAAATGAAAACTAGAAACTTTTTAACTGAGAAAGAGAGTTGAATATTGAGAGATAGGCTTCGCAATGAGATGGCCTAACTCCAGCAATTACTAACTGTGTGATTTTGGACAAGTTACTTCACATCTCTGAGCTTTGCCTGTGGACAGGGATGTAAGGAAGGGCAATCTTGGAGGGTCACTGTGAGCATGAAATACACGCACAGCACAGTGGTAGGACAGTACATTCATCTGAGGTTGCAAATTATCATCCACTGGTTGTCAAAGGAAGAAGGATCCTTTCTGCCCATTCATTGCAAATACAATGTTTCTTTTCAAAAATGAATGAACCAGGGCCAGCACTGTGGTGCAGCAGGTTAAAGCCCTGGCCTGCAGTGCCAGCATCCCATGTGGGTGCCGGCTTGAGTTCTGGCTCTTCCAGTTCTGATCCAGCTCCCTGATAATGCGCCTGGGAAAGCAGCAGAAGATGGTCCAAGTCCTTGGGCCCCTGTACCCACATGAGAGACTTGGAAGAAGCTCCTGGCTCCCAGCTTTAGACAGGCCCCGCTCTGGCCATCGCAGTCATTTGAGGAATGAACCAGCAGATGGAAGATATTTCTCTCTCTCTCTCTCTCTCTCTCTCGCTCTCTCTCTCTCTCCCCCTCTGCCTCTCTATAACTCTGCCTTTCGAATAAATAAATAAGTCTTTAAAAGCAATCAATAAATCAATCTCCAAAAAAAAGAAATGATCAAATTTATAAGTAAGATAAAATGAATGAACCATCAGCTTAACAAATATAAAAGGGCCAATACTGCTACCTTTGGGAAGAAGGTATTTGCACAAGCTGGCCATCAGGTGCATTCAAGTCCTGTTTAGCCCCACTTGGCACAGCTCTGCTAACTTAATGCCATTTGTTGGTGAGATAGCTTCCACAAAAAGTGTGTGTGTGCATGTGTGGAGTCTTCAAAGAGTTCACAGAAAATGCATACAATAAAAAACTATACATGGACTTCAATTCTTTTGCACCAAAATTAACTCATGCTAAATTGTTATAAACATGCTATGAAGATAAAGATACTACGAAGGATAAGACATCTGGTTGAGCCTCTCTCAGGGCCTGGTGAATTCATGTAAAATTGAAGCAAGAGCAAGAGACACTTGCATGGAAGAATGACCCTTCACCAGTGGTCGACGGGAAAAATGCTCCTGAAGCAGCCAGTAGTTGACAAACCGATAATTTGCTTTAGGAAGGGACGAGACAATGTTCAAGATGAAGGCTGAAGTTGCAGATCCTCCATGTCCACTTGTGAGGAAAACATTAATCGTGCTCATGCCCTAATTGAAAAGGACTGATGAATAACAATAGCATCAGTAGCTAGGGGCCGGTGCTGTGATATAGCAGGTAAAAGCTGCCCCTGCAGTGCCGGCATCCCACATGGGCACTGGTTCAAGTCCTGGATGCTCCACTTCCAATCCAGCTCTCTGCTATGGCCTGGGAAAGCAGTAGAAGATGGCCCAAGTCCTTGGGCCCCTGCACCCACATGGGAGACCCAGAAGCAGCTTCTGGCTCCTGATTTTGAATGGGCACAGCTCCAGCCGGTGCAGCCAATTGGAAAGTGAACCAGTGGATGGAAGACCTCTCTCTCTCTAAGGACTAAGCACAATCAGAGCCATGACCACCAAGAAGGGGTCCAGGTAAAGCAAACACTGATTGGTCAAGAGCAAAGGTCATGGCAACAGTTTCGGGGATGCTTGGAGTATTTTGCTTATTGAATTTCTGAAAGGTCAAAGAACAATAACATCTGCCTAGGAGGAGAGTGTTTTAAGAAACTCAAACAAAGATTTAGTGAAAAATATCTAGAAAAGTTTTATCAGAATGTCCTCCACCACACAATGTTTCTGCTCATTCCTCTCATCAAAAAATGGTGATTTTAGGGGCTGGCGCTGTGGCTTAGAGGGTTAAGCCACCACCTGCAATGCCAGCATCCCATATGGATGCCATTTCAAGTCCTGGCTGCTCTGCTTCTGATCCAGATCCTTACTAATGCCTTACTAATGTGCCTGGAAAGGCAGCAAAAGATGGCCCAAGTATGCAGACACCTGCTTGTCAAATAAATAATAAATCTTAAAACAAAGTGATTTTTTTTAAAGAATTTCATTGAGAAATCATCAGGTATGCACCTAATTCCTAATCTTAAAACATCTTGAAGGCCGGCGCCGCAGCTCACTAGGCTAATCCTCCGCCTTGCGTCGCCGGCACACCGGGTTCTAGTCCCAGTCGGGGCACCAATCCTGTCCCGGTTGCCCCTCTTCCAGGCCAGCTCTCTGCTGTGGCCAGGGAGTGCAGTGGAGGATGGCCCAAAGTCCTTGGGCCCTGCACCCCATGGGAGACCAGGATAAGCACCTGGCTCCTGGCTTCGGATCAGCGCGGCGGCCATTGGAGGGTGAACCAACGGCAAAAGGAAGACCTTTCTCTCTGTCTCTCTCTCTCTCACTGTCCACTCTGCCTGTCAAAAATAAAAAAAAAAAATCTTGAAGTATGTCATTTGACATAGTAGTTAGGATGCTTGCTTCCCATATCAAAGTACTTGAGTTTGATCCCTGTCTCTGACTCCCAGTTCCAGCTTCCAGCTATGGGAAACCTTGGGAGGCAGTGATGCTGGCACAAGCAGTGGTGTGCCTGCCACCCACATGGAAGACCTGGATTGAGTTCTGGCTCATGACTGGCTCCAGCCCAGTCGCAGACACTTGGGCAGTGACCAGTGGAGTCTCTCTCTCTCTCTCTCTCTCTCTTTCTCCCAAACAAATTTAAAAAATTGAAAAAGCCTGAAAGTGCTTCTGAACCATCATTCTAAAATCTTCAGTTAATAATGTAAAAAAGAATGCATTGACATATTTTAATTCCCAGGTCACTCAGTTCTTCAGGTATGGACTAAATGGCTGATATCCTCACTTACAAATGTATCTTGAACTTGATGGAGCTTATATTGAGAAATAAAGTTGATATTTTTATCCTTATCTTTTCATTTCATTTTTCCATGAATAAGCTTTTTGAAATCCCATCATATATGTGTGAATGGATGGATGGTGAGATAGGTAGACAGATAATTGATAGATGATGATGATAATGATAGATTGATAGACATGATATGATATGATAGATGATATAGATAATCATTTATTGCAATGCTCTGTTGATTTCTCCCCATACTCAATGATGGGAGCCAGTATTGGCAACTATGCAGAATACTCTTGCCCAGTGAGTGCTCTTCCACACTACGTCAAGTTTTGCGTTCCACAATACATTTGGCTTGGGGGCCAGCGCCATGGCTCACTTGGTTAATCCTCCGCCTGTAGCGCCAGCATCCTGTATGGGCGCCGGGTTCTAGTCCCAGTTACTCCACTTCCACTCTAGCTCTCTGCTATGGCCCAGGAGGGCAATGGAGGATGGCCCAGGTGCTTGGGCCCCTGCACCCGCATGGGAGACCAGGAGGAAGCACCTGGCTCCTGGCTTCGGATCGGTGCAGCACACCAGCTGTAGTGGCCATTGAGGGGGTGAACCAATGGAAGGAAGACCTTTCTCTCTGTCTCTCTCTCTCTCTCACTGTCTAACTCTAACTCTAGCTGTCAAATAAAAAAAAAAAAACCATTTGGCTTAGTATGTGGTGGCTTTGTTCTCTGTCATTTATTGGAGTTGTCAATCATGTTGACTGTCAAAATTTTGTTCAAATGGAGGCACTTAACCTACCACAAAGAAACAAAGAAAGAGGTGTGTGTTGGGTATTAAAATGCAAGTTACTGAAACGGGAATATTTTCATCAGACTAGTGACATAGTGATCCAGAAGGCATTGGGAGCTTCTGGAAGTCCTCTACTGGGTTGTGGCGATCCCAGATCTCTGTAACCCAGCAAGCTGACCTGACCCATCCTCTGAAGACTGGAGGCTGGGAGAAATGATGACCAACAGTTCTGAAGTTATTTCAGGTGGTTTGAAAAGCTGGAAGAACAACTGCCAGTGGCAATGCCAAGACCACATGCACACAGGGACAATGCTGAGTCAGTCACCACTCCCATGTCCAGCAGGGCAAACTGCAACTGCTAGGGATATGAGCGTGTTCCTTTCCAGCCCGCCTCTCAAAGTCTCCTAACTGCCATTTTAAAACAAATTCTTAGCTTACACAAAGAAATGACTCATTCTCTCTGGTCTGTATTATTCAAAAGTTGTGCAAGTCAATTATGTTCTCATGTACCTGTGAATAGACATGTGCATATACCATCCTTAAATGGGCTCTGCCTTTGTAAACCCATTCAAAATTCATGTATAATTTCTCGGGGGGCAGAAATCTGTTCTTACTAAATGGGATGAGCAGAAATCAGATTAGGGGTGAATAACAAAATCCACATTGTCATTTATGACTAGCATAGAATTTGTAGAGGATTTCACAAATCAGAGTTTCTTATTACCAGAAAACAATCTCAAACATGAGAATATTAGTCATTTTTCTTTTAGTTATACAACACTTGTTTACCTTTAGCCTTCCTATAATACACACTCATAATACACACTCAGAAAGACTCAAAAAATCAAATTCTGGAGTCAGCCACATGGCTAAAATACTGCAGGCTGAAGTCTAGCATTCCTGTTAACATGCAACCTTCCCTGGACTGTGACAGAATCCAGGCTTCAAACAGCCTTCTCCAGGCTCCTGAGACCAAGAGGAATCAGGTGAGTTGTTGATGTACTCCTAAGTAATCAAATGCTCAGTCCTTGGGCAGGCCTCCAGGACATGGTGCCAGGGAGGGGCTCTGCACCTGTGGTGAAGCCAGTGGTCTTTCACCTCCCCTACTCTGTGGACCTGGACCAGGTGCAGATGCCACACCTGGCTTTCTGAGCCTTGTCTACATTTATGGAGCCCCGATGTCCAAGATGCCCACTGGTGGAGGCTGGACGTGCAGCCAAAACGACTGAATGGAGGCGGTGCTCTTTGGGCCGGCACCATCCCTCCAGGCTGATGTTTGCAACAAGAAGCTGACTCCAGCTCTGTAGAGCAGTCCTCCCAAAACCACAGGACTCACCTGGAGATCTTACTAAAACGCAGATTATGACCTGGCAGTCTCGGTAGAGGCCAACACTGCTGGTCTGAGGACCCACTTTGAGTTGCAACGTTGCAGAGTGAGATTCCATTTGCAATCACATAAACAGGGTTTGGAGGCATCCCAGGTGCCAGGCACTGCTGTCTCCTGGAGGCACACAGGTAATAAGTAAAGGGCCTGCCTTGCCGGAGCTCGCTGTGTAATAGAGAACTCATGACATCCTGGGTAAATTCTGCATTTGCTGAGATTCCTTGCATTACAAAGAAGCAAAGTAGCTTAAGGAAAAGAGATTGTAACTGGCTCCTGTATTTGCACAGCCTGGGCTAAGACTGAAGTCAGCCCCAGTGGGATGCAATGTTAACATGACTTCACTAATAACTAGTTTCCTTTCCCCCACCACTAGCTGGTTTATCTCTGTGTATTGGCTCTGTTTCTCTTGGAGGCAACAGGGAAACCAGTCTCTGTGTCCTTTCCTCTCAAATAAAATACCTACCTATCCCAGAAAGATGAGCGAAAGTCTCAGAGTATCTCATTGGTTCCAGCTGGTTCATATGCCCAGTCCTTAACCCATCACTGTGATCCTGGGAGTGTCAGACTTCCATCATGGCAAACCTCAAAGTTCAGGGTGCACCAAGAAAATACGAGACACAGATTCCTAAAGGAAAATCAGGAATGGGATGCTGGGCTGCTAAAAGCCTACATGTTTTAGATACATGTGAAGGGGGATCAACACCAACTGTGAAGTGTGTGTGTGTGAGTGTGTGTGTGTGTGTGTGAGAGAGAGAGAGAGAGAGAGAGAGAGAGAGAGAGAGAACGAACACATAGACTGCCCAGTCTGGAAAGGACAACCTCTGTCACACTGTAAATCAGCCACTTCAGAAATATTTCATTCACTACTTTCTGGGCAGGAGATAAGAAGAGAGAAATGTGGCTTAATTGCTCCCAAGGAGATCAGCCTTAAGTTGCAATAGAGACCAAGCTGACTGCTTCAAATAATTTGAAGCCAATACAAAAGACTGTGCAGCTGATTGCTAATTTGTGCTCAAAGAAAACACTCATTGGTGTGGGGGTGGAAGAACAGATGCAGTAATGAGCAGGTTGTAGGAGACAGTGCTTTAGTCAAAGGATAACTGCAGGAATTGAGTGCCCATCTCCACTGTGGCACCTTCCACCCCTACCCATGACTTCAGGACCATTCTAATGTCCAGTTTGGCACCCTAGGCCTTCAGTTCTTTTCCATTTTCACCTCCAACCCAACCCTGCTACCTTAGCCCCTGATCAGTTACAACTTGACCGCCTTAGGAATGTAGGTTTCAGGAATTCCTGATTGTCACATTCTGCATCCTATCCTGCCAGGATCCTCTCAAATCTTTAACCACATAGAAACTCCGTGTTCAGTATCCCTTCTGCTTTTTCTCTTTCCATTATGCATCATCCAACTATCCATCTGCTTCACACCTAACCTAAAGCAACAGAATATAGCCAGAAAAAAAAAAAAAAACACCTTTACATTCATTATAGCCTCGAGTGTCCAGAATAGCAATGATGATGATGACAATGTTGGTGATATCGTTTTATTAACATTTATTGAGTATGGTGATGAGATAGCCTTATTCTCAGCTCTGAGTCGGTAAGTGTGTAATTTTCTTTGGTTTAATTTTTCTCGGCATTTCTCAAAGGAACCACTATCAGCATTTGGAGCAATACAATTCTTCATTATGTGGACTGTCCTAAGTGCATCGGAGCATTTAGCATTACAGCTCCCAGCCTGCTAAATGCCAGTGCCGTACCCCGGTCATGGGGGGGAAGAACACCTGTTCTAAAGGCTGTCCTCAGTCCCCTCCCAGCCATATTGCAGAGACAGTCCCACACGCAGATGAATGAGAAAAGTACTAAATTAAACATCAAAGCTCATATCTACTAGACTTTGAGGCCTGGAGTAGGCCACTTGGCCTCACTGAGTCTCACTTTCTTCTATTAAAAAAAAAAAAAAGAAACGTAATCTTACTTCTGCCTAGTGGTTGTGAGTTTCCAATGATCTAATAAAATATGAATGAAAATATTTAATGTATTCATTAGAACTGCATTTGGCTGTCACAGAAAGTTGGCAGTGGCAGCTTCAACAAGTAAATGTTTATTTTTTCCACATCACAGGTATTCTGGAGACTTGGCTGGTGTGGTGGCTTCATGGTGTCATCAACATCCCCTGCTCCCATTCTTTCTGCCAGATTTTACCCTCACAGCAGCCTCTTGGTCCCAAAATAGAGGTTCTACTTGCATATTTAACCTGCAGACCAGGTAGAAAGTAAAAAGAAAGAAAAATGACAAAACAAGCAAGAAAAGGCTCTGTCTACATCAGAAATAAAAAAGCTTGGGGCCAGCATTGTGGGGTGGTAAGTTAAGCCATCACCTGTAATGACAGCATCCTATATGGGTGCTGGTTCGGATCCCGGCTATACACTTCCGATCCAGCTCCCTGCTGATGCACCTGGGACAGCAGCAAAAGATGGCTCAAGTGCTTGGGTCTCTGCTGTCATATGGAGACTTAAGTAAAGTTCGAAGCTCCTGTTTTCAGCCTGCCCCATCCATTTGGGGAGTGAACCAGTGGATGGAAGACCACTCTCACCCTCTCTCTGTGTCTCTCCCTCCCTTTGTGCAACTCTGTGTCTCAAATAAATACATAAATCTTTTTTAAAAGGAAGAGAAAAGCTTTCCCCCAAATGCCCAGTAGATTTTCATTTACATCTCATTGACTATCACATAATCGTTCCAACCTGCAAGAGAGACTGGGAGATTCCTTTATTTTTGTTTTTTGAAGATTTGTTTATCTATTTGAAAGTCAGAGTTACACAGAGAGGAGAGAGAGAGAGAGAGAGAGAGAGAGAGAGAGAGAGAGAGAAAGTGAGCTTTCACCCACTGGTTCATTTCCCAGCTGGCTGCAATGACCAGGACGAGGCCAGGCGCCAAGAGCTTCTTCCAGGTCTCCCCTGCTTTCCCAGGCATATTAGAGGGAGCTGTATGGGAAGTGGAGCAGCCGGGACACAAACCAGTGCCGATATGGGATACCAGTGTCACAAGTGGTGACTTTACCCACTAAGCCACAATGTCAGCCCCAAGACTTTTTTTTTAAGGTTACTTTATTTATTTGAAAGGCAGAGTTACAGAGAGAGAGGTGGAAATAGAGAGAAAGTGATCTTCCATCTGCTGGCTCACTCCCCAAATGGCCACAATAGCTGGGGCTAGACCAGACTAAAGCTAGGAGAAAGAAGCTTCATCCAGGTCTCCCACGTGGGTGCAGGGGCCCATGCTCTGCTGCTTCTGCAGGTGCATCAGCAGGGAGCTGGATCAGAAGTGGAGCAGCCAGTACTGGAATCTGGGCCCATATGGGATGTACATATGGGCTTCACTAGCTACATCACAACAGCGACCCCCAGAAGACATTTTTAACTGAATATGTTGCCTCCTTGAATAAAGCTGAGATTCTGCACATGAAAAGGAAGGGGGAGGGACTGGCGCTGTGGTGTAGCAGGCATAGTGGCTGTCTGAAATGCTGGCATCCCATGTGGGTACCAGTTCAAGACCAGCTGCTCTACTTCCAATCCAGCTCCCTGCTAATGGCCTAGGAAAGCAGCATGGGATAGCCCAAGTGCTTGGGCCTCTGCACCCACGTGGGAGACCTGAATAAAGTATATAAATTAACAGAGAAGATATTTACGAGGTGGACATTCTAAAATCACCTCCCATCCATTCCCAATAGCTTTGATCACTGCAGCCTGATTATGTTACGGGAAATGTCTTCCCCACATTGTGTGCGGATTGGGTGACTATCACTCAAGTCTCCTGCTCTGGTACCGAAGAACCAACAACTAACCCGCGTCAACCAACCCAACTCCGTCTTCGAAGACTTTGTGTGGATCAGGCACAGGAAGAAAGGACAGAGCGGACAGGAAGCAAGGGAGGGACCAAAAGGAAAGAAGGATTGGGGGAGAAGAGAAGAGAAACCAAAGGATCCACCCTGGCTGTGTGGCTGCTCTTTGGTTCTGTGGGCTTCTCCTTTTCCCACTGATGCTCTTGCTTTATTCAACCCAGTTTATCAGTTTTGCAGTCAAAGAACCTGAACTGATGCTATCAGACCACCAAACTCAGCTGTCTGCCAAATTTCAACCTCATCACTAGAGCTTGACCAGAATCCCAAAGGGCATTCTGATGCCCAGACCTTGATAAACACAGGTAGGAACCAAGGAAATAAAACATCACAGACAAGAGCATGTCGGAGAGCCCCCAGCCGGGAAGCAGAGCCTGGGATTTCCAGTTTGTGTGCTCTCTCTAACTGGGAGCAGGACCCCGAGTAGTGTACCCGTTTTGGTCTTTGTACACCTCAGCTTCCATGCTGGTGACTGACTTGACGCCTTCTCATCAGCCTTTATAACCTGCCACTATCTCCAAGCACCACGCATCTCCACCCACCTACCAGGTCCTCACCTGGGTAGTAGCCCAGGTAGAGTTATGGGGAGGCCTCCTTGCCTTTTAAATGTTAATAGGATTTTTGTAGACTCTTCATCTCACAGTTGAGAAACTTCCCTCCCTCCTCAGCACCTCCTGGGGTAAACCAACACCCTGTGAATCAACCCCCAGCTCCACGCTGCTGCTTCCATGACCTTGCCCTTGCCTCTCCACACTTCTCCTCCCATGGGAACTGGCCTGAGTTTGCCCATGTCAGCCTGGTTGGCCAAGCAAACCTTGCCAAGCCCCCCCACCACACCTCCCTCAAGACAGGTACGTGAAGCCTTCACAGGGGGATCCGGCCAGCTGAGGTGGCTGCACTGTAGCTCAGGAGGGCAAACAGCTCCGTGTGGGACACCGGCCACCCCTGAGGCCGATCATTCTGTCCTCTCTGGGGGACATTGCTGCAGTCTCCCTTCTCAGGCAACAGCAGCCTGTCATGTGGTTTATTCCCTGTAATTCTTTCTTCCTCCCAGCCCCCAAACTTCCTGTTCAAGTTTTTTAAAGACAATCTTCCCACCACCAAAACCACCTAGTACAGTGTTATTAAGCTAAAGTCAATCAAAGAGTAACATTGAAACTGATTGTTTCTTCCTGCGACCCAGAACATCTCTGAAGATGCTGATACAGCCTGTGCCCTGGCCGAAGGCGCCTGGTGGCAGGCATTCAGGATGCATTTCCCAGACAGCCCTTGGAGGGGATGAAAAACAATTTGCTGTGTTGTTGGTATCCCTTAAATGGAAACACTGTGAGGTCTGACGTGGCAAGTGAAGGGGGATTTTGCCACCCAGTAGTCCTGTGATGTTAGGGAAATGGCCCATCTAAATCTACATCCCCTTCTGTAAGATGGGGACAGTAATGCTGCCCATCCCGTGGGACTGGGATGGGGACCAAACAAAGTGTTTACACAGGGGCCAGCATCCCTCACTGTCCTTGCTCTTCAGGGCATTTGAAGGTGAAATGAAAGTGGCGATGGAACGTTATAAAGAACACAGCTCTCGAAAAAGTCGCTTGGGAAATGTGAAACTATAAATGAAAAACTATGCACAGCAAGGATCTAACCTAAATAATGTGAACTCAGAACTCACGCCCTGGGGAGAACACTGGTCTCACCAGCAAGTAGGTCTGGTTAAATAACAAGGCTGTGAACTATGGAGATGAATAGCATTATCTCAGAAAGATCTCAACTTTTCGCGTCTATTTTTCTCTTAAAAAGAAATAATGTCATGCCACCCTTCATATAAAGGAACTTAGAACATGAAATATTTTCATTCCTCCCAGGAGCTAGTGAAGCCCTAGAGAGACTGAGCATTTGCCAGAGGCACTGGGACATATGACAGTGGAGATGTGCTCTTTAGACCTTTGTGTTGTTTCTGGAAAAACTTCCAGCGTCTGAAATGGTTCTTACGTGATCAGGGGCAGGCATCTGGCTGAGTGGTTGAGATGCTGGCTAAAACATCTGTATCCCTATGGGCAGTATGCAGCTCCAGTTCCCAATTCTTGCTTCCTGCCAATGTTCACCCCAGGAGGCAACAGGAAATGGACTCAAATGCTCAAGTTCCCACCACTCAAGTGGGAGACTGGATTGAGCTGCCAACTCCTGGCTTCAACCTATCCTAGTCCTGGCTGTGGGCAATTGTAAAGTGAACCAGCAGATGGGAGACCTGTCATCTCTCTCTCTCTCTCTCTCTCTCTCTCTCTCTCTCTCTCTCTCTGAAAAAAATGACCTCTTTGTGTCAAAAGCAAAGACACAGCCTCAGCCCACATCACAGAAATACATTCTGCTACTCAGTTTTTTTTGTTGTTGTTGTTGTTGTTTTTGTTTGTTTTTTTTTTTTTTTTGTCGTTGTTACCTTCCGGGGGTTGGGGGGGCTCCGATTCATTTCTGTTTCCAATATTCACCTGTGAGGCTTCCATGGGCGTTACCTGGCACTCCTTTCATCATATGAGTTTGCCTTGCCTATTCTGCTTCCATCTGTCACACACAGGCAGTACATATAGGGCATGCCAGGATGTAGCATACTAGCCCTAAGATCCCTTTGACAAAATCTCTGTCCCTTAATCTCTCCTGTTCTGGCTTCATGGACTACTATTTATTTATTTTTTAAGATGTATTTATTTATTTGAAAGTCAGAGTTACACAGAGAGAGAAGGAGAGGCAGAGAGAGAGAGAGGTCTTCCATCCGCAGGTTCACTCCCCAGATGGTCACAACGGCCAGAGCTACGCTGATCCAAAGCCAGGACTCAGGAGCTTCTTCTGGGTCTCGCACATAGGTGCAGCAGCCCAAGGACTTGGGCCATCCTGTACTGCTCTCCCAGGCCATAGCAGAGAGCTGGATCAGAAATGGAGCAGCCAGGACTCGAACTGGCGCCCATATGAGATGCTGGCACTGCAGGTGGCGGTTTTACCTGCTGCGCCACAGCGTCGGCCCCATAACTACATCATTTATTTAGCACTCATTTATTAAAGACCTTATGTGCAAGACAGTGCTTTAGTACAAGTATTGGGGAATGTACACACACACAAATAAGATCCAATTCCTTCTATCCTAAGGGCTCTAAGCTAGGAGAGGAAACAGACCTAATAAGTAAGCAATTCCAGTCAATAGTGACACACACTGAGAGGTCTATACACAAGGCAGTCAGGGGGATGTGGGACAGAAAGACATGTCTGCATTTTGGTGCAGGGCTGAGAAAATCAAAGTTTCACAAAGATCTAGCATCTTCAGTGAAGAGTCCGGATTCACGAGAAGAAGTGAGAGGAGGCGAGCAGCAGAGGCACATCCTGTACCTTCGCTCCTTGAGTTCTTGTCACTTGACCTTTTGCTGTTCCTTGCATGGACTTTCTATTGCTATTACATCTTAAACAAACAGAATGCCAGCCCATTAAACGTTCCAGAAGGAAGAGAACTCTGTCATTAGCAGGACTTGCCGCCATCAGCACACCTCATACAAGACACCTGACCTGAACTTGCGAGTAGGACCCCAGCAACAGCACATTCCCTCTCAGTCACAAACAGGATCAGTCCAGAATGTCCTCAGGCTGATGGAGAGTGGAGAGGATACTGCCATCGCTGGCTGCAGTCGCCAAGGATCATTGGTCATGTGTGCGCTCACCTCCTGGGAATTCTGGCATGTGGGACATGCTCACTTTCACTACAGTTACACGTGATGATTTATAAGTTTGGCCCCATTTTCCAGGCACTTGTAGATAACATTATTTGCTGTCTCCTGCAACGAAGCATTTCATTATCTGCACCTGCTTCAGGGACATACAGCCTGGGCAGCTGCATGGGGCCCATGCTCGGAAGGGCCCCTACTTGGTTGAATTCTCTGCTGCTGCTACCTTGTAAGGCTTAATAATTTTTTTTTCACAAGGGGCACTGCATTTCCATTTTGCACACACCCTGCAAACCATATAGCTGCTCCTGTCCAAAAGACCAACTGCTTCAAGGTGAATTTCTATCAAGCGCGTCTGTACACACGGGATGGAAGCCATTACAGAATGGTGCTGAGTATAGCTTTTGGTTACAGGGATCATTTTCGCCGTCATTCACTTGGCAGAGTAACTATCAAAACCAGAAAGTTCAAGCAGCCCAACAATACTTCTGACATTTGATTCCAAATCATTGATTGCACCGAAAGTTAAGCTTTGGCCTTGACTGCCTATATCCTTCTGTTACCAAGTGTGTAGACAGGTCTCTGTTTATCAGCAACACTGCCCCTAAACACTGCTCCGTGGAAGTTCCTGCTTGGCACACTGAATGTATTCGGCACAATTTAACATTTTCTTTAGCATAATTTCATTAAGGGCTTGCAAAATCACATCAGATGTAATAAAAGTCAAACCTTGCCATGTCAGTTATTAAATATGTATAGCAAAGTCTAGACCTGAGCGGCACAGTGGCTCATACTTGGATGGCAAAAGTAGCAGCCGAATGCCCAGAAGAGACAGACACCATGTGAACAAATGCTTTTCTAATTCGTGACCAATTTGAAAGGGCCATGCTCAAGGTGAATAGCAACGAGTGTGTAAACCAGGCCCAGCTCCCATCACACACCTTGTGCCAGTCCTTGAATTGCAATTGTCACTTGCCACCTATCAACACTGGCCCCTGACACAGAACTGTCACAGGTTCTGATATAATAATTGCCCATCACCCTCCAGCAGCCTGCGATCTAAAGTTCAAGTGTGCTTATCAGATATCCATTCGTTCTGTTAAAACATTCCTTCCCAGACCTCTCCAAGGCAATGCTAAGGCTCTATTGTTTGTGACACATGTGTGTTGTATGTCGAGAAGGAAGAAAGTGGGCAGCAGGTGGCCAAGTGACACTCGTTCTTATTTACCATGACAACAGAGGACACAGGCCCTTCTGTTCCCCCCTTGCTTCTGCTGCAGTCAGTCATCCCCAGAGACTGGTTTCAAACATGATCTTTATTTCCTTGCTCAGGATTCAGGGCATATTAATTGAATAGCCTCACTCAATTCACATTAATTTCAAACCAACCACAAAATCCAGCCACAAGTGCAATGTGTGCCACAGAAATCTCGGATAAAATTGGCCGAAACCCAGCTGGGGATGCACAGGAACAGGTGGCCACTCAGCATCCACACTAAGAAAGTAAGTATTCCTCTGCCTGGGTGCTGTTTCCATCCCAGCACTGCAGTCTGCCCATTCACGGCAGAACAATGCATTCATGCCCTCGGCCAGATGAGCAGCTTCATAGCCCTCCCTTCAGCACCCTGGCAACATCTGTCCTACAGCTACGATCTGGCCCCTGCCCCTAAGCTGTTAATGCAATTGGGAAAGCACACGCTACACACTGAATTACTCACGGTGAAACTTCTGCTTTGCCAGATTCAGAGAGTTTGCAAGTTTGGTTCTAACTCCTCAGTGGGAAGTACTGGTGGACCCACAATCACGCTGGAAATCTCCAAGACATGCCTATTGCTCAACCCCCATCCCAAGAGAGCCTATAGCCATGCGCTGCCTGCAGCAAACTTTGTTGAATAGCCTGGCACTTTCTCCAAACGGGTAACATGTTCTGCCTCTTTCCCTTCAGAGCATTTGCAAAATTTGATAGCTACATATTTCATTCACCGGCTTAATCAATATTTATCAAGCACACCCTTTGTGGTAGATGCTGAAGGGTACAAATTTGCTCCAATCCCTGCCCACAAGGGTCAAACTGAATGAAGCTTTTGAGTGGCTCAAAGCTCCCTGAAACTCAAGCACCCAGCCTGTGCCTCTGCCTTGTTCAGAACTCGGATTTGTTGACCAAATGCACTGGGAAGACTTCATTTTCTAATAGAGCTTCTAATTAACAATGACATTCCAATGTCAAAGGGGTAAGTCAGCCATGCTAAGTAGAACTTGAAAATAAAAATCACTTAGATAACCTGCTTTGAAGACTCCTTCCTCCTGCTCCTGCCACGTTGCCAGATTGGGAAATGCGAAAAGCTCTCTTTCATATTCCCTGCCTCGCCAGCGGTCACAGGCTCGGTTTCAATTTGTCGTGGTTCGGGTCTGCTTGCACCCGGGGCCATCAGAAGCTTGTGAACGCCAAAGACATGGCTCTCCTCCTCCAAGCTGTGGAAGCTGAATGTCACTGGTATGACCGACCATCTCAGCCTGCAGTGAGAACAACACCTGTCTCACTTTCCTAGAATGCAGCAAGGTACAAATCTCTAGGAGCTACAGTTCACCTTGGCAAATTACAGAGCCCAGGAGTGGCAGAGTGGAGAGAAAGCAGCTGCTACAAAACAAGGGAATTGTGGGCAGGAAGAAACCCACCCAAACAGAGCAGGGGGGAGATCTGCTGGTGGTTAGCTCCCCCTTCCAGCTGAGCAGAGGCCTCAGAAGCTCTGCTGACTGCGACAGCTCTCTCACAGCTCGTAACATTTTAAATACACGATCCCAAAACACTGTAATTCTACTTTAATGCAATCCAAGTCCTTAGATCTTCAGGGAGAAGAATGAATTGGACTGCTTACAAATGCTTCACTCAAGAAGTAGCCATGAATTCCACTGTGGTTGATAAGAGCTGATTCTAATGCCACATGAAATTTGTTTTTAAATGGTTATTTTATTCAGAGTGGCTGCTTTTTCATAATGCTATCTTAATTTCCTGTTAAACCTTTTTCATCTATAGTCATCCAACATTAATATTTATTTTCTTCATTTAATTTTAAAGCATTCTGAAATTGAAGCCATCACAAATATTCTCCTAGGACTGAAGATAAATCAGCATAGGTGCTACCACAAAAACATCAAGGAAAATATGATCAATGCATTATAGCGATAGTTTGGCTTCATAAACACAATATTAGAAACACCTACAGTAAGTTAAGAAACAACCATTCCTCGGTATACTTTTTAAATCTCTGTTTCTTGAACTTGGAATTCTTACCATTGCAGTTACATTTCACATTGTAATGAAAATTATCCTTAGGCATCCTCTGCGTTGAAATATTTTCCCATGCATATATTATGTTTCATCACCTTTTCCCGAAACTAAGATCCTCAGCATTTAACCTATCTTTCTTGGCTTTCAGCAATATTGCAATAAATGATGATACTGATTTTGTACCACATCCAATATAGTATACAACTATACTGTCCCCTGTCACTACCTAGGCTTCCTAAGTTGCCACAGCATGACATTGTGCACAATGCTTCAGCACAAGACAAGTTTAGCACGCCACAACACCATAACCACCACAGGAAAATTCAATAGTTCTCTCCACTGGAAAATACCAGGTCTCAAAATCCAACCCACTTAATTCATTTTTATTTCCTCTCCCTATAATTCATGTTTCTATCTAAGAGAAACACTTGACTGAAGACTTATATTGTCTGCAGCATACTATGATGATGATGATGTAAATTTGCTTTCAGAAAACATGACAGACAAAGCAACATCTCCCACAGGCATCCCAAGTAAACCATTTTAAATGCATACACTCTTTTGCACTAACTTTGAGGGAAAGTGAAGGAAACAGAGGCAGAGCCTGGGAGTGCCCTGTGGTTCTCAGACCAAACTTGCTGCTCTCCCACACCTCAGAGGCAGAATCAGAGGCAGAAAACAGCCCCCCTACACGCTTCTGTCACTGTGCTCACCAAAGAAGTTGCTATCATGCTCAACAGTACGTCCACACTCAGTTTTGAGGTTTGCGCTCTCCTCATTGGAACTTTCCTACATTACATACTTCTGTTAAAAAGAAACCCTCTTCCCCGTCAACCTAAGGACCAAAACATCAGTCTCTGCTTCACGGTTCCCTGTCTCAACGCAAAGGTAATCAAAACCGAATGCGTTCAAATCCTCAAGCGGCTGCTTCTTCCTGTCTGTACTCAAGAGCTGAATAGGAAAGTAATGTGGGCTTGTTCTTGCACTGCCCTGCTGGGCTTTTGCCTTTAGAATCTGCAGATTTGTTCCCATTCCTGGGCACCTGACAGCCTGTGATTTACACGTGAGAAAACAACACCCAGGTTATCATCAAGGAGTCGGAAACTGTTCCCAACCTAGTTTAGCTGTTCCCCAGGAAACAGACTGGAAGAAAGAGGGTGGGGAAGGGGAAGCCGGCTCTCCCCGAAGCTACATGGGACCAGTGATGCAGGCAGATCCAAAGGAATGGAGGCAAATATTAAAAAACAATATTATTTATTAGCTCCTTTATTAATACTCACAGGTAACCTCTGGGCTCTACACAAAAGTCTACTGCAGAAGAACGCCTCCTTGGTTTGTCATGCCCAACGGAGCTTTCGATCCTGGACCGCTTCCTCTTTCTCTACCCCGTCCCACCCCCACAGCCCCATGACTCTCACACATTCACAGAGACCACGAAAACTGTGTCAACAAGGTTTGGGTTACTGGACTTTGAGGTCTTCAACATTCCACTTGAAAACGGACAGCAGGTGGGGAAGAGGGCATGAGATGGGACAAAAAGGGAGGGACTGAGAGGGGAGGGGCAGCTGGTCAGAACTTCCAAGTCTCATCTTTTTTGCGTGTGTGTGTGTGTGTGCGCCGCAGCTATTCCTTGAACTGACTCAAAACAGGGACAGCAAGGGCCCGCGCGGTTATTTATATTATATATCTATGATAGAATACGCGGGCGTCCTCAGTTTGGGTCAGGGCTGTGTTTTAAATGTCAACACCACACCACGATCCTCCAAGCAGGCGTCTGCTCTCCCGGGAACCGCTCTCAGAGCCGCGGCTTCCGAAGCAGGGTCTTGCTGAGGTCCTTGACCTCCTCGGGGCTGTTGACCCGCTCATAGCCCAGCACGGCCATGGGCTGGTAGCAAAACTCCTCCACCTGTTTGATCTGCTGGAAGGTGAGGGCGGTCCGCCAGGCGTTGGCGGCCTGCGTGGCGTTGCGGGCAGACACCACGAAAGGCTTGGACGAGGAGCCAGAGCCACTGGTCATGTTCAGGGCGAACTGCTCCATCTCGGGGCTCACCAGCAGCCCCACAAAGTCGTACACTCTCCGCAGGGTCTTGACCGGGTCCCCCACTAGGTCCTCGTACCGCACCACCAGGTAGTGGCCCTGCAGCCAGTCGGGGGGCTGCAGGGCGGTCTGCAGCGTCTTGGCCATGCTATTGCAGATGACTTCCATGGCGCCCAGCGCGTGGTAGTCGGCCGGGCCGCCCATGCCCTCCTTCTTGGCGCCCAGCTTATGGCCCGCAGCCTCCAGGAAGGGCACGCGGTGGGCTCGCGGGTCCCGGCTGCGCACCACCTGCAGGCTCTCACGGATGAGGCCGTGGCGTGAGCGGATGCGTGAGCTGGCCACTGCCCGGGGGTCACGCACCAGGTGGATGACCTTGAGGTCCAGGGCAGGGTCTCGCAACAGCGGTGCCAACACGGCCACGTCGAAGACGCGCACGCCCTTGATGACCAGCGTGCGGTACTTGCGGCACTCCTCCTCGAAGCGCGCCAGGCGCTGCGGCGGACACTTCTTGCACACGCGGTCGTCCACTAGCCCCACGATCTCCTTGCGGTAGGCGGGGCAGAGGGGCGACGAGCACACCACCTTGTTGGTGGCGGCACCGAAGATGCCCAGCGTGGTGAGGTTGCGCCCCCCGCTGCCCGCGGGGCTATACAGCTGGAAGACCGAGAGGTCGCAGCGGTAGAGAGCGCTCAACATGTCCCGCGCTGCCCCCTGCAGGGAAACGGCGTCCCCCGGGTACAGTTTTTGCCACACGTGCCACACGGGTTCGTAGAGGAAGAACACCTCGGGGTTCTGGTTGAAGAGCTCGCCGAAGAAAGATGAGCCCGAACGCCACGTGGTAAACACGTACACCAGCTGCCGCTTGGTCCCTCCGCCCCCGGCACCCCGAGTGCCATTGCCTGGAGGGGACACAGCCCCTGCCACCCCTGCCCCCGCGGCGGGAGCAGCCCCAACGACGGCGGCGGCGGCGGGAGAGCGGTGCGGGGTGCGGGGGTCCAAGCGGGTGTGAGCGCGGGGTGGCGCGGCGGGAGGCGGCCCCGGGCGCCCCCAGCCGGCCCCGGAGGCCCCAGCCGCGGCCCCCAGCGGCCGGTCCGGGTTGCACTGCTGCAGCGGCTCCTTGTGCCACTTGTAGTCCAGGAGGTTGAGCATGGTGAGCACCAGCAGCAGCGCATAGCCCGCACACAGCACCAGCGCCTTCCTGCGGAACACCTTCATTCCGAGCGGGGACGCGGGCCAGCGGCGTCCCGGGCGCCGGGGCCACGGCGGGAGCAGGGCGCGCGGCGCGGCGGCGGGCGCAGCCGGGAGCAGCCGGGGGAGCGCGCCCGGAGGCAGAGCTCGCGGCGGGCTACGGCTCATCACAGGCACAGCCCGGGCCGGCGGCGCGGCGGAGGCGGCCCTACAGCCCGGGAGGACGACGCAGCGGGCCGGCTGCGGGCGCCGGGACAGGGGCCGCGGCTCCGAGGCGGGTGCGGCGGCAGCGGCGGCTGGTCCCCGGCGCCCGAGGCTGGCTCTCCCATGGCAGCGGCTCCGGGAAGGACCTGCGAGGGGAAGCGGAGTGAGTGGGTGCGTCCCAACCTCCCTCCCACCGCCTCCTCCTCCTGAGTAACGCCCTCCTCGGGTGGGCCCGGCTCCCCGCTCACCTGAAGCCGCGGGCGCGCCCCGGAGCGGCCCCGGATCGGGAACGGGCTGTCACTCGTTCCGCGGGGTCTCTGGCGCTCTCTTCGGCAAGGGGGTCTCTGAGCCTTCGAGGGGGCCGCGGGGCTCGGAAGCCCTAGCCCTGGACAGAGTTTCCGGGCAGCGGGCGCCCTGCGGCTCGGGAAGGGAAACTTTCACCGGGCCCAGAACCCCGCTTCTCGCTCCGCCGAGCCCGGCGCGTCCCGGCTCCGGCGACGTCTCCTCTGCTCTCTCGGGACCGCAGCTTCCTTCCTCGCTCCGGGAGGCGAAGCAGCCTCAGGGCGGTCGGGGAGGAGGCGGCTTATAGGGGACCCAGCTCCCGGCACCGCGGCTCTGCCTCCCTCGCTCTCGGCCTCCGCGCGGCGAATCTTCCCGTGTGTGTGGCGGCAGCGGATGGGGCGCAGCGCGACCCCGCGGTGGTGGCGGCGGCGGCCGCGGCGTGTGCTTCTTCCATCCCCGGAGGATGCCCGAGCGGGCAGCGCAGGCAACCCCCGCCGCCCCGCAGCCTCCGACTGGCCTGGGGGAAATCCTGCACACACAGCGCTGCCCTGGCCGCCCCGCCCCCGGCACCGGCCGCTTCTGGCCAACGAGGTCTAGAGGTGGAGGAAGCCCCCGCCGCCGCCGCCACCACCGCCGCCGCGCGAAAGCGGCGCCCGGGAGGATGCTGCTACCCGACTCCCCCTACGCCGAGCGCCTGCAACGCGCTCGGGCCGGCCTCTGCGCGGCTCCTGCCAGCCGGCGCGGGGTTGGTGCGCGCCGCCGTCTGTCGCTGCGGCTCCTCCCCTTCGCCGCGCTGCCCTCCTCCTCCGCGCGTCCCGCGCCGCCCCCCTCGCAGCGCCCCGCTCCCGCGGCCGCCGCCGCCGCCGTCGCCTCGGGGGCCGGGGAGCCAAGCCGGGTTCCAGCGGCGCCGCTGGGGCCGCCAGCCGAGGGTCCGAGGCAAAGATCTCCGTGCGCAAAGCCCAAGCGCGGGCGCGGCAGGGGGAGCGCTCTGGTGCCTGGAGCTGCCCGAGACTGGGACTCTGCCTGCGGCTGTGGGACTCGGCCCCACGGCTTTGCTCTCGGAAAGAGTTGGTGGTAAAGTTTGGGCAGGAATCGTCCGCTCCGCGTGCCCCTGGCCCGGGATCAACGCGAGCCGCCCCTCCCGGAGCCGAGGACGCGCCGGCTCCCTGGAGCGCTCGGAGGACGCGGAGAGCGGCTCGCGGGCTTGCGACACCCTGTTTGCCCTTTACAGCTGGTCTGAGGCTCCGCCTCGGCGGAGGAAGCAATCAATCTTTCCGACTCCGGGGGCACAGGGGACGCTTCAGTTTTCCGGAGGGGTGTGCCACCCCGCTTTACCGGACGGCTGCGCGGAGCCGCCGGCTTTCTCTGAGTCCCCAGCAGATGCTCGTGGGGGGTTGTGCTCCTAACGTTACGTCCCCCGTGATTGACGTCCCCAGGAACTGGGCGGGGAGGGGGCTGTGTTCTGATTGACACTAAGATAGATCCCCCCACACACACACTTCTTGTTTTTAAGAGATCAGATCAAAGAACATGAACCCAAAGGAAAAACCGTTGTTGGAAGTAGAAAGTCGTTTTTTACCGGTTTGGTTGGTCTAAGTACTTTCTAAGGTAATGAGGAAAAAGTCCTCTCCACCGCCAGCCCACCCACCCCACCGTCACCCCTGGCGAACCGAGTTCCACAGCTCCAACTCCATCTGTAAGATGAGGACGAGTGTCAGTTCCCTAGCGCAGCCGGTGGTTGGCTGTGGGCGCGCAGACGTGGAAGGGGGGACCCCAGCCCAGGCCTGCAGGTGCAAGGGTGATGCCAGCGGTCCTGCAGGCCAGCGGCCGAAGACGCACTTATGCACTGCGCGGGGCTCCTGGGGAGCGAGCGTATTATGGCCTCCGTCCGCGTAGATTTTTTAGCAGTTTGACAGAGCTGCGGAAAAATTCTCTTTGTACTGTTTGGGGTATCCTATCAGTGGACCCTTCTAAATTTAAGACGCGGCAGTTTGTGCCATTGTTATTCAGTGAGCCTTTCAAAATCTGAGTACATGGACTCTTGGAAGGCGACTTAACCCGCGTTCCATGGGTTTTCAACTCGCTTTTCTTGGGTTTAGTTTCAGGGCAGAAAAAATATTCAACGAACTTAAATTGGTCCTGTTTTTTTGTTGTTGTTGTTGTTGTTGTTGTTTGTTTGTTTGTTTGTTTTTCTTGGTGGTTTTTTTTTCCCCAGAAAAATGCATAATGTCACAAGTCGAGTTCCCCTCACTCTTTTTCTCTCTATGGTTCTGATCAAATATAGGAATGAAGCATTGCTAGGAGAAGTTTTATGCAAACTGTAGGGAGTGGAGAGGCAAGTAGAGCTCAAATCTCAAGCGCAGCTTTTCGCCAGCAGTCTGGCACTGCCTCTTGGAGGGAACCAGGCGGGTCGGAAGTCCCTAGTCCCCGCTGAGGGATGAAGGAGGGAGAGTTTAACTGAATTCCCTCTGGGCCCCTCCCCAACCCCCTTCCCCTACTGTCTCAAGTCTCCTTGCCCCCTTTTCCCCACAAAAAACTAAAGTTTTACTTGGTGCACGAAAAGAGAGAAGCAGCTGGGGAGGAAAGAAAATCTCCACTTTAGTATTCAGGCTGATTCCAAGAAAAATAATTTCTAACATTCTTTAATTTAAACTTTGGCTTTGTGCTTATCCTGAGAGCACTGAATTGCAGTCGATGTAAAGACTCTTTTTTAACAATTGTTTGTGCAGAAATAATTTTGTTGCAATTTTGTAACACTTTACTGGAGTTGGCAAAACAGTAAATCCATTTGCTAGACACCCCCGCAGTGAGTCCTCAGCTGGCATAAATTTACAGGTTCTGGCACCTCCACCCTCTCCTCACATGCAAATACTTCACCGTTTTTGCATGGTGTCGTGATTAATCCCAAATTTTGTTACAGCTAGCCGACATCCAAAAAGTTGATAATGCTTCCCTTCCTGCGTTTGTTCTGAAATTTCTTTCATTTTAATCTACTTTTCCTTTTAGCATAGCAATGACCCAGATATATAATAAGTCACACAATAATTTCATTTGCCAAAGATGCAATCATGCCACAGGGCTGTGCTTCATTTCAGCTTACTGTTGTTTCACTGCACTTCTGTCTTTTCCAGGATGTTCCTTCAGCCTCTCTGCTCTGTTCCCTGTTGAGATCCAAGGAGATTGCTCTTGGGGACTTGCTGTGGCTTTTACCTACTTCTGGACAGAGAGCCTACTACTCTGGGGTGCTGTGGGCCCAGCAGCCAGCCTGTGGAAATGGCAGAGATTGGCAAAGGCCTCGCTTTCAGAGTCTGAACTGAGCAAGGAGGGAAAGCCAGTGACCGCAGGCATTGGTCAGATGTTCATGACTTTAACTAGAATACCTGAGAGGAGCTGCAGGGAAACGGGAAGCTTTGTGTCCGCTAAGAGTTTGGGGCCTTGCTCTTCAAGATCAGGTGATCCTCATTAGTCTGGCATGTGGTAAAGGCTGGTCGTGATGGAGCAGGTGTGGAGCAGCCATCTCATGGAGAACCAGGAAGTAGAGAGCCGCTACTCGACCAAATGCAGCTTGTATAACCAACCCTCTGGAGAGAAGCACCTTCTTGGGGCAGGCACATGGTCACCTAAAGACCTCCCACCAGACAGACAGACACACACACACACACACACACCTCTCTGGACTCCATGATTAGATCAAGTCTCCGCCCTCGATCCATCAGCCGCTGACATCAGTTTGGAGAGCCAAGTTCTATTCAATCCTCAGCACCGGGCCTGTGTGCAGGGCTGGGGGCCTGGAAGATTCACCTTTGGGAAATGGCTGCTCCCAGGCACCCAGATAGATTCACCTGCTCGTATTCCCCGCAGATAGGCCTTGTTAATGGAACTTGAATGTGCAGAATCAGATTAACCAGGCCCCCTGATTTCAGTCACACTATCCTCAGTCCTCCCAGGGTGACCCTTTTTCACTTTATATGCTTTAATAAATATGTATGAACCCATTACACAGCCCAAGAACCTACAGAGGTAGCCATTCCACTTTGTTTACTTTAGAATCAGGTGAAACCATCAAATTCTAAGGGGGAAAAATCCTTGCCTTAACAATCTTAAAAAGAGAAAGCCTGAATAGTCTTGTGATTGCCAAAGAACCTCCTATCAGAAATACACAAGCTCTGGGCAATTGAAAGAAAGGTTCTACGGAGTTTTTAAGTGCTGGGTCATTTCCAGTCTACACAAATCTTCCAGGGAATAGAAAAAGGGAACACTCCCACAACTCACCCAGGAGGTAATAATAGAGGGGAATTTCAGAGAATGAATTAGGTCCTATTTACTGATTAGTATGGACATAAAACTCTTCAAACATGGCCAAACAAATCTAAGATAGCAGAGGGAAAAGAGTTGTGGGGCTGATGTTTGGTGCTGTGGTTAAGACACTGCCTGTGGTGCCTGCATTCCCTATCAGAGGATCTGGGTTCAAGTCCTACCTCCACCCCCAATTCCAGCTTCCCGCTAATGTGTACCATGGGAGGCAGCAGATGATGGCTCAAGTATCTTGGGTCCCTGCCACCCAAGTGGGAGATCTGGATTGAGTTCCTGGCTTCAGCTTGGCCTAGCCCTGGCTGTTGCATGCCTTTGGGGAGGGAGCCAATGGATGGAAGATCTCTATCTCCTTCTGTTCTCTCTGCCTTTTAAATAAATAAAGCTAAAAGTACACGACAACCAAGTTGGGTTTATCCTGGGACTAGAAAGATGATGTAATAAGCATGAAACACCAAGTGCCGCCAGCTACGTGGGATGCAGGAAACAGGCAGGGTCCCTGCCCTCATGGAATTTAGACTCCATGGCGTGAGGCGTTCCGTGCACACACATTGGAATGAGGAAGATCAGTTTAGAGAATGATAAGTGCTAATGAGGAAGTAAAACAGATCAACGTGACAGTGACTGGGAGCAGCTACTTTACGTTAGAGAGGCGACCTTGCACAGGAGGCAGCCAGGTGACACCGAGGGCATACAGGGGATACAGCACTTGCAGAAGCCACTGAGTGAAAATGACTCCGGCATGTTTAAATGCCAGCAGGAGGTGGGGGCGGGACCAGAGCCCAGCGAGTGAGAGCCTGTTGTCCCGCTTCCTGGAGTATGCCTGCTCATAATGCCTGAGGGATTTCCTTAACCTTCCGCTTTTGAACACAGTTGGTTGAAGACACACAAGATGTGCACCCAGGTTTACCTCTCGGGACCTCTGTTCTGATCCCCGAATGTGTCACCCCAGTGCCATCCCTGTTTGAGCACCAATCTCCCCTCCCCAGGCTGCACCTGGACTGGGTCCTCCTTTCTGCATTTTCATCTTTAGACCCAGGCCAGCCTCGGAGGTCGACAGTGCAGCCTTGGCATGCTTTCTCTGCTTTCCTGTTCAGAGCTTAGAGGGCAGGTGCTGGCTACCTGGACCAGGAGATGTCCCCTCGCATGACGACAGCCACTGCCTTCTCTACACCAACACAGTGACGCTGCTGCCTGGTGTGGGCACCGCATTGGGTTCTGCCTGCCTCACACCGTTCTCCCTTCCTTTGACAACAGTGCCTGAACCACCCCCACCCCACGGTATGTGGGATCTCCAGCCAAGACACTGCTCCTCTCTCCTCAGGGGGCAGATCCATGACCCAGGCTCAGCCAGCTTGATGTCCATTCTGTCTGTGAGAGTTGCATTCACGTATGCGTTCAGCTACCCATCCATCTATGTCTGTTGAACTCCTATGATGTACCAGGTCATCTGAATCTTCAGCCAAGAGCCCAAAAGATGGAGTTGCCGCCCTCTCACCCCAACAGTGGAGCCCTAAAGAGATGGGCCATCTCCCTCTCAGAGGGGACCCTGTCCCTTTTCAGCCAATTACTAGGTTTTTTTTTTTAGATGCTGTGAGCTACTCCAAATGTTTTCTCAGTCACTCCCCCCACCAACACACACACACAACACTGCATCAGGTCCCTCAGAGTCAGTTTCTGTTACAATCAGAGAGTCCTACTTGACAGCGGGACTTGCTGCATAATTACGGATTTGGCACCGTGCATGCTCTTGTCTCTGCCTTACTCTCCATCTGCCCCACAGCAGTGCCTTCCCTTTGAGCCCTGCCTTTAAATGCTGCTGTCTCGCCAGCTCCGCGTCAGCTTCAGTGGCCTCAGCACCCACAGCTTTCCCGTCCTCACCGGCTGGGCTGCACCTACTTGTGCTTTCGACAGCCGTACCTGCCTCCCCCGACTAGTGCACCTTTCTAGCCAGACGTACTTCCAGAAGTCACCTCTGTTTACCAGTTCTCCCCTGATCTCTGTCCTCGCGACCTTTCAGGTTCTTTTACTATCATCCCCATTTTTAAGAAAGAAAATAGGTAGTAGGGACATGAGGTAGCTCACAAATATACAGACAAGAAAACTGACCATATAGAAAATGACAGGAAGCCAGGGGTGTGTTCTGTATAACCACCCAATCCCTGAGCTCCTGTGCAATTGCTAGAGCTGAGTCAAAACATTTGACTCTGAGCTTCCTGGTAAGCATGGCAAAGAAGGAAAGTTGCTCAGGAGACTGATAGCTTTGTCTGACATGCAGACACAGAAGAAAATTTCTCTTGCTTCAGCATGTGAGCTTCACTGGTGTTAGTGCTTTATTTCCAATAAAGGGAATAGCACAGTACCATGTATCTAAGTGCTTGATAGATATTGATGGACTTGGGGTGGATCCTTACAAAAGAATCACATGGTGGAGAAAGCAGACTATGTCCCTAAGTAATCTGTGTACTAAAAATAACTTTAGAGCCGGGGAGGAAGGCGCTGGTTCCCTGAGCAAATCCACGCCATCTGAGGGCGCAACAGTAACGCAGTGCTCTGACGCTGAAGGCCGCTCCACATGGGCTGCATCCAGCTCTCCGAGGGTCTGGCCTGCTGCAGGCACACCTCCGCCCGCTTTGCAAAGCTGGTTATCAAGCCTTGATGGAAGGGATGAATAACCCCTAGGAAAAAGCTTCCAGGAGAAGCTCCTGCCTGGAAACAAGGAGCAGTTTCCGCCACCTTTTCCCATAGCTCCAGGCCAAGCTTCTCCCAGCAGCAGTAAAAGCTGTGCCTTGTGTTATCCTCACCTAGCAAGGGGTCTGGAAGCATTTCCAAAATCATTGCATCCCCCCCCCCCCGATTTCACATGATCCGTGAGTTATGAACCCAGTAACTGGCGATGGCAGGTGGGATTATGCAGTGTGCCTTGCTCTCTGCTCACTGCCCCTCACATCCCCCCACACACAAACACACAACAGGAAAGCCACATTTTTTGAGCTGGCCTGGTCTTTCCACGGAAGCCTGCCCCTGGCTGTTGGGTGCTTGGAGGTCAGGCTTTCCAGCACCACTCTCGTGGATGGCACACAGAGATGGCACTCACAGAGATGCCTGTCCCCTCACTGTGGACATTCTGGGCTCCTCGCCCAGTAGTCCCAGCCCCTCAGAGAAACAACCCTCCCTGTGTTCTGCATATAACATTCGAAAGCCAGAGGGAACTTTCACACTGAGGTTTTAGTCCATGGTCAGTGTCTTTTTTTTTTTTTGGACAGGCAGAGTGGATAGTGAGAGAGAGACAGAGAGAAAGGTCTTCCTTTTTGCCATTGGTTCACCCTCCAATGGCCGCTGCGGCCAGTGCATCGCGCTGATCCGATGGCAGGAGCCAGGTGCTTCTCCTGGTCTCCCATGCGGGTGCAGGGCCCAAGGACTTGGGCCATCCTCCACTGCACTCCCAGGCCATAGCAGAGAGCTGGCCTGGAAGAGGGGCAACCGGGACAGAATCCGGCACCCTAACGGGGACTAGAACCCTGTGTGCTGGTGCCACAAGGCGGAGGATTAGCCTAGTGAGCCACGGCGCCGGCCTCATGGTCAGTGTCTTTAAGCATCAGTACCCAGTCACTAACATCAACTGAAGTGGGGGGCAGAGATACTACCACACTAGGAGAAACTCCATGATACACTACATGGCTTTGCAGAAGTAGCACTCTGCTTAAAACAAATACCAGGACAACTCCAGGAATACCCCGGTGCCTTCAATGTCACTTCAGCCTTGGGTATCGCAGTATCTGATATCAAAGCTTGGCAACTAGAAAGCCTCTTCATTGACAAGGGACAGAAGCTCCTTGAAACACAGGAACAAGCTACAGGGACTCAAGTAAGGAGTCTTGGAGCCAGCTGTAGATTTAATTCCCTGCAAGTTTACTTGCTAGTTCTATGTCCTTGGATGAGGTAGGGGGAATCTCCTTGGGCCTCAGTTTCCCTATCTCTAGAACAGGGATAAGAACAACCGTCATGCAGCATGGCTAGGAAAAGCTAGGAGAGTGCAGAGCTGAGATTCACAGCATGGCCCTGAGCTGAGTAAATAATATATAAGCCTGGGTTAAACACCTCTTTTTGGGAGGAGGTGACACAAAAGAATCCAGAGTCTATGAGAAGCAGGACCTGTGGCTTTCTTTGTCCTTTGCTTTACAGAGGCACAGGGGTGGGGGTTAATAAGGGTTTGGGGCTTCAGGGAGGCTCTAGTTGAGGGGTTTAGATGCAGAAAGATGGGGAAGAGAGTTCAGTGACCAGCAGAGAGGAAGGGGCCCATCACAGCCAGAATTTACCTAGGAGTTTCATTGATCTTGACCTTGATATCCAGTGGGGCTTGCCACTCAAAGAGTGGTCAGTGGATCAGATGACCAGAGAGCTTGTTAGAAATGCGGACTTTCAGGACCCAGGGTAACGAGATGCCATTGCCTGGTCCACACACTAGTGTCTGGGAAGCAGGGTAGTGACCACTTTCAAGATTAACAGTGGGTAAGCACCTGCAATAAATAATCTGGTGTTGAACACGTGGGTAGCCTGACACCCTGTCCCTGCCCTTTGCCATGACATGAGCTTGTCAGGTGGCTGGGAGAGGCTGCGCCTGAGGGGACAGTAGAAAGAGACGCTTCTCACCCATCTCTCCCTTACGGCTCAGGTCCAGGGTGCACAGCCAGAGAGCAGGTGCAGGCTGGAATTCAGGCCACTCGCTCCCTCCACTGGAGCTTTGGGGCAGGACACAACCTATACAACCACATGAAGACCTCTTCTCGGCACAAAAATAAGTAAAAGAATGCTTACAGCCTCCCAGAATTAGTCCAACTCTCAACGTCCACATTTAGCAAAAGCAAAAGAAATAGCTGCTTTGCTTGCATAAACAGAAAGAAAAGAAATTATAGCAACACTAATTACAACAGCGACACATTGTGACATCAGTTCTCTCTGAAGAAAGACAATTGCTCTGGGCATGGCATGACTCTCGTGGTGCATGTTGCCACAAGCCAAAGTAAATTCCTTTGTTATCTCTAGTCTTGTAACTTACAGATCAACTATTATACAGGGACATAGAATTTTCCAGAAGTGCTTGTGTGTCTAATGTCTATGGAGCATTGGTGAATGAAGGGGAATGTGCAATTTCATACATACATTATTTCAATGTCACAGGATAGAAAATCCAACAGGGGAACAAATTGGAGAAAGAGAGCAGCTCTCAGCATAGACCGTTCCATTCTGCATCTTCCCAGCTCCGTCTGAGTCTTTTTCCCCCCTTTCATCTTCTGTTACACTGAATTCCCAAAGTTGTATCGACTCTTAATTCTCTGGGTCAGATCTTCCCTAGTTATGTGCTGAAAACTTGGATGCAATTTTGGCTCGAAATGTAACATCTCGCCAGTTTCCAGGTAACTTGTCCTGTCTCCCCATGTTTTTCTGTCATGACATCAGATGTGGTTCTACTTACTTCCAAAGAGACACTTTCTGGCTCCAGCGTGGTTTCTGTCACATCCATTTCTAGACGCAAAATGTTTTGTTGATTTGGGAAACTGCTTCCTTTCCTTGGCCTTGTAAGCTGTCAATTTGTACAACTTACTGGGCAGAAAGTCTCTTCTACAAACCCGTTTCCCTTTTATAATTGTGGAGACAATTTGCATTTTAATGCCACAGGTGAAATTGTAATTCAACAGATATCTACATTCCTCGTCTCCCTATGAAAATATATGATTGTTCTCATCTCTAGCCAATGCCCCATTTGTCATTTATTTCAAGATCTAATTCACTTGGTGAAATTTCAGTACATTGTCAGAAATTAGAATTTACTGTGTTGAGATATCTGTTTTGATTTTTATGACAGGTATCTGGGTTCATTCAGATTTACTTGTCCATCATTGTTTTAATGATGGATATTTTGTTTCTTTTTTCCCCAATGTCTCCTCTGCCCAGAACACAAGAGACTTGGTGGGATTTAGACCAGTCCCATCATTTCAGTTTATGGCTTTTATGTGATTATTTATTAATTATAATTTATTATTTCACAATCACATGATTATGGAGAAATAGTCATGTGAGTGTCCAGCCATTGCCACTCCTGGACTTTGTGTCCACAAGAATGCAGGTTTGATGGGTAGCATCCTCACACATGCTGCTGTGCCTGGCAGAATGGCAGTGCCAACAAGGTGGGAGGAAAAGTCACTAACAAAAGAAGGTCAGGCCGGCGCCGCGGCTCACTAGGCTAATCCTCCGCCTTGCGGCGCCAGCACACCGGGTTCTAGTCCCAGTCGGGGCACCAATCCTGTCCCGGTTGCCCCTCTTCCAAGCCAGCTCTCTGCTGTGGCCAGGGAGTGCAGTGGAGGATGGCCCAAAGTCCTTGGGCCCTGCACCCCATGGGAGACCAGGAGAAGCACCTGGCTCCTGCCATCGGATCAGCGCGGTGCGCCGGCCGCAGCGCGCCCACCGCGGCGGCCATTGGAAGGTGAACCAACGGCAAAAAGGAAGACCTTTCTCTCTGTCTCTCTCTCACTGTCCACTCTGCCTATCAAAAATAATTAAAAAAAAAAAAAAAAGAAGGTAGCCTCCTCCAACAGGTGACAGTAAGTTCTTGAATCATGCGCATGACACTGTTCTGGAAGCTTCTGGATTGCTGCCTTAAGTAATTCTGTCTACAATGACGTGGAAGCCTTGACATCTTCACATATTTGCAGGGTTTTTGCTGGGGTCACCAGGTAAGAGCTCCTGGGCATCCATCTCTCAAAGGTGGCCTTTCTGCTTAAAGTGCCACGCTGGAGGGGAGCCCAAGAGACAGACAGTGTGCCATTTGGTGTGTCTTGGCTGAATGGCGTTGCTTTCTGCAAACAGCTGGATTTGGCCAGTCCTGTTGGCCATCCGCTTGGATGTTTATGGCCCTTCTGAAACTCCCATATCACTCAGGCAGGCGATTGCTTACTTATGTTCTACTGGAATCCCTGAGACATATCTCTCAGTAGCTGCAGATGTGCCCACAGCTTGCCCACTGTCCCAGCCTGGGTCAGCAATCTTCACATCGTTTGAAATAACCCGTGCTGTAATCCCCCAGCAGGATATTATCCATCTGGTAGTTTCAGGCAAAGTGCTGAATATGCACTGTGTGTATCGGGGGTTCGCGTTCAGTCTAATCCCTCAGTTTGTCGTGATTCAGAGAGTCTTTGTTTACCTACAAGACCCCCACAAGGCTGATTCTTGCTGGCAGTGGAAGGCAGATAATGTCTGCCATCTGCCTGCAAACACGTGGTTCACTTTCCAAGCAACTTTTAGGTGCTAGTGCTCGTAATGTCCTACCAGAGAAGGATGGGAATTTCAAGAAGACTGGAAATGTGACACTGATTTTGCCCGTAAATGCGAAGCCCGGCAGAACTGTAGCACCTTGTTTGAAAGCCTTTTCCCCCAAAGCCCACTGAATGCCTCGTCGTGGGCAAGGCTTATACCAAAAGCTTGAACAGAGAACCAAGAAATGAAACCTTCTCCCTGGTCACCCACGATGAGCATTCCAGGTCTGGAGGCTCCCACAGAATTGCCACCTGATTGGAACAGCTACACGGATATGCCCATGGGCACCATGAGAAAAACATAAAGTTGCTGAAGCTGAGCTGGCCACTGACTGCAGCCTAGAGCCTGAGAAACTGGAAGCAGCTGAGCTGTATTGCAAGTCCATGTCCACTTGCAAAGGAAAGGTACCAGCATGCGGAGGGGCTTCTTTCTGACCTCCAGCTCTGGGTTGATTCTCCAAGTTCACAGGTGGCCCAAGGACCTCCTCAAAGTGAGGTCTCAACACCTCTCAGGGGCAGGCATTTGGCCTGGTGGTTAAGATTCTGGCTAAAGGGTCAGCACTATGGCATAGTGCCTCCACCTGTGGTACAGGCATCCCACGGTTCGAGTCCCAGCTGCTCCTCTTCTGATCTAACTCTCTGCTAATGGCCTGGGAGAGCAGCAGAGGATGGCCAAGTGCTTGAGCCCCTGCACCCAGCTGGCAGATCCAGAAGAAGCTCCTGGTTCCTGGCTTCAGATCAGCCCAGCTCCAGCTATTGCAGTCATTTGTGTGTGTGTGTGTAACTCTGCCTCTCAAAATAAATAAATAAATCTTTTTTTTAAAAAAAATAACAAGACTCTGGTTGAGATAGCAACATCCCATGTCAGAGCACCCAGGTTAGAGTCCCAGCTCCAGCTCCCAGTGCTGGCTTCCTGCTGATGCCAACCCTGGGAAGCAGCAGGGGGTGGCTTCAGTGAATGGGTTCCTGCCAGTCATGTAGAAGACCTGGATTGAGTGTCTGGCTCCCAGCATTTGCCCAGCCCAGTCCTGGCCATTGTGCACTGTTGGTATTTGGGCAGTGACCAGCAGATGGAGATGGGTGTATTCTCTCTCTCTCTCTCTCTCTCTCTCTCTCTCTCTCATAAAAAAAAAAAACACTCCACTCCCACCACTCACTGACTCCTTTTGTCCAAGGGTGCATCCTGGGGCTCAGCATCCTGGGAAAGCCTTGCAGCTGATATGGGGCACACTTAGCTAGGGAGGCACAGCCCACTGCAGCACACACCTTGACCCTGGGGGCCTTTCCCAGTCACTACCCCAGCTGGAAAAACCCTTGCTCCGGTGCAGGTCTCCTCCATAGGAAGCCTTCCAGAAATAACTACAGGCAGAAGGAACAACCAGTGCCCATTGCTCAGGTCTGACCCACTGAGCTAGCTTAGACTGCAGAGCTGCCAGTGCTTGTTTCATTTCTCCTGTCCCAAATGCCCTTCATTCCTCTATGCCTTCCACTCTTTTTGCCATACCATTTGTCCTATTGTTTGTTTAATACTGCCCTTCATTGACTCGCTGTTCAAGACCTAACCCGTATTTATCTGACATAGAAATTATAGATCAGCACCATGGAAAGCCATGATTGCATTCCAGAAATCAAAAGTAATCAAGAAATAAATATAACAAAAACAGAAGGAAGTTATTAAATTCTAGTTTGATGATGGCCTGTAAAAGGCTTCCACAAGTTCCCTGTTTCATCTTATTTTGTTACCGGAGGCAAGGGTGGGGTTGGCTGCCAGAGAGTCTTAAAGACAGATTACCCCAGACTGATATTGATGATCTCGTCGCATTCTCCTGAAAACTGTCTCACATACCGAGAGTAAGTGGTAGGGCTCCCGTTCTTTAAGAAACACTGTCCTGAAAAAAGACAAGGACTGTATTTTATGGGAGCTGAGAGACTCGCAGGTAGACATAGTACCACCTGAGAAGTCAATCTGCACTTTGTATAGCGCCTTCATGCACATCTTTAACACTGCTCTAGGACCTAGCCCGCGTGCCTTGCATATGGAGGCTGCTGAGCAAATATTTGTGGAGGGAATGAGTGAAGGAACGTGTAAACATGCTGTCGGTAACATTGATTTTGTACCTTCTCTCGGTTTCACTGCTCCATTAACCTCTAGTGGGTCAGTTCAGTGTCTCCCTGACACAATACCCGTTCTAACCAATTCCTTCTGCAGTGTGGTGCTCTCCAACTGCACAATTCCAGTAGACAGCACCTGATTTGCAAGTGATGTGATTGCACTCAGTTTGGTCATTTGTGGAGGCTGAAGTGGAGTTTTTGTTTGTTTATTACAGTTCCCATCTCACGGGCCAAATCTCGTGTTTATGCTAGGTCAGGACCACATGGTTTATTGGAGCCACTAGCTGGTTTTTAAGCTTGGGTTTCGGTTTAAGGTTGTATATCTCATATTAATCCTCCAGCTGCTAGCTCCTCTGTACCTGAGGGTTTGTGTTTATAGCTGTGAGACCTACAGCAACTTCATTCAATCTGGAGCTCTGAGCAACTTCTTTGTGCTATTTTCTCATTAATTTAATGGTAAACATTTCCATTCCTGGCTCAGGAGCATTGCAAAAGATGCTAACAAACTCCACATACCTAAAAGCAGAGAGTTCTTTTTGAAACACTCGTGCAAATCATATCCACATACAGTTTGCTTTTGTTGTTAAAGTTGATAGTTAAGTAAGGACTTCCCCCTTTGCTTTGAAGTGTGTCCGATCTCCTTTTCAGAGTGGTTTATAATCAGTTTCCTGAATTCAGAGCCACATGAGGACTGTATTAGTCTGCTCCAGTTGCTATAACAAAATACCTCACACAAGCAACTTCAACACAGACATTCTGACGGCTGAGAAATCCAGCATACAAACCCCAGCTGATTCCATTCCTTGTAGGGAATGGGATCGTAAGGGGCCTCTTCCTGGTCCCTAGATGGCTGCCTTCTCTAAGTCCTCCATGGTAAAAAGAGTTTCTCTCTCTCTCTCTCTCTCTCTCTCTCACCCTCTCTCCCTCTCCCTCTCTCCCCATCTCTACTTCTCCTCCTGCCCCTATTATGAGAGCCCCACCCTCATAATTTCATCTACTTCAGTTTCCCAAAGGCCCTACCTCCAAATGCCACTGCATGGAGGTCAGTACTGCAACATACAGAATTCAGGGGACACAAGGCAGCCCACACCAGGCACCGAGTATGTAGTTACACCAAAGAGGGAAAATGCGTCTGGCAATTTCACTACCTCAACAGCCAAAACTCAGTAACACTCTTATTCAACTTACATTTTTTGAGAAGCTGCTAGAGCCATATCCCCCAAATTAAGTCACAAAACACAAGAACATATATCACTCTTTTCCACTTCAATTCTTGCTATAACCCGCTATAGGAGTGCTCACTGGTATCACCTTTCTTGGGGGCCTTTTGCTAGGACATGCCAAAACCCTTAAAACTGCTTGACCCGGAAGGTTCTGCTTCCACTAATGAGAAACGTAATTCTTCAAGAAAAGCCCAGAGAACCTCGAAAGGAAAAAGTGAAAAGGACTCACTCTTCCAGATATCAAAACTTGATAAAAGGTTCTCATAATTAAGACAATATGATACTTGCACAGGGACAGAAAAATAGACCAGGACTAGAACAGACCAGATAGCTCCATCACAGACTGAGACCTCTACGCTCCTGAGCAGTAATGAAGTTGGCACCACAAAAGACTAAGGCAGAGACAGTTTTTCCATAATTGATGGACGCAGAGTTGGGTTTCCATATAGGGGAAAGCTAATACTGAACACCTACCTTGTGCATAAAACTCAATTCCAGCTGAAGTATAAGCCTCAATGTGAAAGGCAAAACAATAATATTTTTATACAATAATATAGAAGAAAAGCTTAATGGCCTCAATAGAGAAAAAAACTTTTTCAACAATATATGAAAGCACTAACCATGAAGATATATATTCCACATTTGATCTTAGCCAAAAAATGGTGAAGATACATAGAACGAGAATGAATGAAGATATATATTCATACTTTAAAAGTTCACAAGATAAAGAAGTGTATAAGTATATCTGAGAGCAAAAAAAAATTGAGAGGCAGGCGTTATGGCACAGCAGGTTATGCCACCAGTTGGGATGCCCACATCATGTATCACAGAGCCAGTTCAAATCCTGGCTGCTCAGCTTCCATCCCAACCAGCTTCCTGTTAGTATATCTGGGGAGGCAGCAGGTGATGGCTCAAGTGCTTGGATCCCTGCCACCCATGTAGGAGACTGGATGGAGTTCCTGACTCCTGGCTTCAACCTCCCAGCACTGGCTATTCTGGGTTTTAGAGGACTGAACTGACAGATAAGAAGCTGGTCTCTTTCTCTCTCTCTCTCTCTCTCTCTCTCTCTCTCTCTCTCTCTCTCTCTCTCTTTCTCTCTCTCTCTCTCTCTCTCTCTCTCTCTCTCTCTCTCTCTCTCCTTTTCTTGCTTTGCCTTTCCAGTAGATGAAAATAAACTTTTTAAAAAATTCCTTGCATACAAATGGGCTTCACAAAGTTCATGAAAATGCATATTATAAAAAACATGAATTTCACAATTTTTGCACCAAAATAGACTTTCTTTTAATTCCATTTTCCATTAACTTTTTTAAGCACCCTTGGATATACCTTCATGGTTAATGCTTTCAGTATCTAACTACATTACAAATGAGTGCCTCTGCACACCCAGACACACCATAAAGAACAAGTGGAAAGACACAGAATGGTAGAGAACATTACAACACCTGGATGTGACAAAGGACTTCTATCCATGTTGCACAAAGAACTCCACAGATGGACAAGAAAACAGCAGGTAACCTAATAGGGGGAAACGCAAACGATGTGAATAGGCTCTTCAGGCAGCAAAAAGATAAAATTGCCAATAGGCATGAAAAGGTTCTCAGTCTCATTAGTAAGCAGGAAAGTGCAATTAAAAACTACCCTGAGACACCACACATCACCACACTGCCCAAAACTACAAAATACAGCAGTGCCTACTGTTACTGACGAAGGACTCTCATAGACTCCTGGCAGAAATTATAAATTATTGCTACTTTGGAAAAAAGGTTTTGCCTTTTTCTGACAAACTCAGAAGCTGTCATACCCTTTGGACTACCAAGTCCCTTTCTAGGATCTATACACTAGCAAATCTGTGGGCGTGTGCAGGAGACACAGACAAAGGTCTTCCAACAATGTCCACAAATCCCAAAACTACAAAGGAGATAAGCACAATGTGCAGTCAAACAATGGAAGGTGGACTGAAAAAGAATGAACTAGAGTAGAATCAAGAACATGAATGACTCTTTCTAACACGTGTTGAGTAAAAGGAGACAGAAATTATATCTCATTCATGTAAAAGTCAACTAGGGGTGAGATTAAACTGTATTATTTAGGAATGTATACAAAGATGACAGAATTACATTCTTAAAAAGCAAGGAAATGCCACAAAAATCAGAGAGTGGTTTCCTCTGAGGTGCAGGAGACAGCAATCTATAATTGAGAAAGACATCTGGGGAGCTTTGGGAGGACTCAGAGCATTTTGTTGGTTGACTTAGATGATGGTGCATGGTTATTTTATCTGTATTAATTACAATATACTACATTGTCAATCTGAAGATGTCTTATAAAAATTCCAGTTTGGGACTTGTGTTGAAAAATCTAAAGATCTAGCGACACTAGACCTGCACTCGGCCAGAGCTGTGTGGTGGCAGCCCCTGCAGCTCACCATAGCCCCGACCTGGTCCACTGCACTCTTTCGTGGCAGCTGGCTGGCCTATGAGCATTTGCAGCTCCAGAGGAAATGCGCTTTTTATCAACCCATTCTCCCGGCCTCAATGTTTCATTCTCTCCTCACTGCCAACAGTATTTCACCTCACCCCCTCGGGCCAGTGTAGGAAATACTGGGCATTCTCACCCTGAGCCTTGCCCCTCCACTCCTACACAACCCATGTTTCTGCCTGTGCTGGTCCACCTGCCTAGAACATAACCAGCCTCCTCCTCTTCACTTGGGGGACAGTGCCCTGCAAAGCTCTCCAGTGCTCAGTGACTTTGTCACAATGCACTGCTTCTCAAATGGAAATAGAACTTCAGGGCTAGAAAGAATCATAAGGGAAGGGGACCAAGAGCTGGAAAGGGAGAATCTAAAATAGCCAAACCAGTTCATGTCAGTTTCTGGAGGGAAATACCCAGACTCCCCCACACTTTTTTTTTTTTTTGACACGCAGAGTGGACAGTGAGAGAGAGACAGAGAGAAAGGTCTTCCTTTGCCGTTGGTTCACCCTCCAGTGGCCGCCGCGGTAGGCGCGCTGCGGCCGGCGCACCGCGCTGATCCGATGGCAGGAGCCAGGTGCTTCTCCTGGTCTCCCATGGGGTGCAGGGCCCAAACACCCGGGCCATCCTCCACTGCACTCCCTGGCCACAGCAGAGAGCTGGCCTGGAAGAGGGGCAACCGGGACAGGATCGGTGCCCCGACCGGGACTAGAACCCGGTGTGCCGGCGCCGCGAGGCGGAGGATTAGCCTAGTGAGCCGCGGCGCCGGCCAATTCCCCCACACTTTGCCCTTTTCATTCCATCTCATTCACTGACTGCTCCAGGTCAGAATTTTACAAACACATGTTTTATCGCAGCCCACAGTAAGGAACTGACTCCACATCATAGCTCTGTATGCGCGCACACACACACACACACAGGAATGACAAACCACTGCATGAAGTGCACTCTGATACTTCTATTCTATTCTACTTGTTAAAGATTTATTTTTTTAAAAAGGCAGAGTGACACAAGAGAGAGAGTTCTTCACTGCTCCAATGACTGTAATAACCATTTCTGGACCAGACCAAAGCCAGAGTCCAGGAGTCAGAAGCTAGGAACTCCATCTGGGTTTCCCACATGGCTCGCAGAGGCCCAAGTGCACTGCTTTGCTAGGTGCATTAGCAGGGAGCCGGATCAAAAGCAGAGCAGCCAGAACTTGAACCAGCCCTCTGATATGGGATGCCAGCATTGCAAGTGGCACTATGCCTCAACACCAGCCCCTCTGTTCTATTTTTAACGCTCTTCTTAACCCCTGAATTGTTTTCATGGCCCATTAGTGGGTTATAACGCATGTTTTGAAAAGCAGTCAGCTCCGTGACACCTTCTGGTCTGGCCAGGTGCGAGGAGCTCTGCTTGCCTTCAATCCTGGCTCATCCACTAATTAGCTCAGAGACCTTCACACGATTATATTACCTATGTGAGTCTCCATATTCTTATCTACAATATGGAAGAGCAGTGTCTACTAGGTTGCTGTAAGGATTCAAGATAACATGTAGGATTTAATTCAGTGCCTGGTATACAGTAGCTAGGTATTGATTTTTCTTTCCATTGTTGTACCATGGAATTCTTCAATGGCATGGTAATTTCAGCCAGATGCCACTGCACCTGGAAAGCTGCTAGGCACCAACTGATCTCAGTGCACACATCAGGGACAGGGTCCTGGAACCTCCTGGATTCCTATCCATTCCAGCAGAGGACTAGTGGAATGAAGAAACATGGAAACAAAGGAGGAGAGAGAGAGAGAGCACAGGGCGTCCCATCCTCCTAAACAGATTCAGGGGCTGTCAGTGCTACAAAGAGTCTCCGAGGTAACCAGAGCAAAATTCCTAACTTGGAGTCTAAAGAAGCATTAAGCAGAAGGCAGCAAGAATCATGGGCTTGAACAATAAATGCTACTCAATTCAGGAAGGGGCAATTTTTTTGGAGGGAAGCTTTTAAAACCCACACACATACACACACACACACACACACTGAGTTGGCTGGTGAGAGTAAGAACAGTGGCAACAGGCCCATTTCACAGATGAGGAAGCTAACATCCACAAGCTAACTAGCTGAAGGACACAAGGGCACCCAGATCTGGACCAGGAACAGTCAGTCCTCTCTGCCAGTGCCTCTCTCTCTCTGCAACTGCCAACGGCGTACTTTTCAAGCTGATGGTTTGCTCCAGGACAGCTCGTCACGGCTAGCAGAGCGTGCGGCTTCTCCAGGGCTCCCACGTGCAGACCATCTCCTCCCCCTTCACTGTCAGGCACTGCCTTCTTCCTCCTTCCCCTCAGACAAGCCATTTCTTAGGGGTTCCTCAAAATCTCTGGTCCACTGCTGATGGGTGATGCCTATACAGGTGGCTGGGGAAGGGAATGAGACTGTGTCCCTGGCCCATCGTCAGGAGCCAGAGGCTGCCGAGTTTTTATATGGTGGCGTCCACAGTGTCTGTCACTGTGCCCCTCACAGAACACTTTCTCAGTGAAACTACCAACTTCCTATGCCTGCTGAATTTCCACGGTAGCTAATATGCCTCGGCGTCTGGATGCCCAATTAGCAGGAAGAAGATGCAACTCCTGCACATTCTTTGGTTAATTAGACCTGCTATGAAATCATTCATTTGATGACCACCCTAATGAAGCTAATAAAAGGCTCTTCTGAAGCGCTCCATTCCTCGCCCCTTACCCACCACACCTCGCTCAGCTACGCTGGCACCAGAGTGAGCAGACTCATTAGCTTCCAAAGCTTGATGTCTATTTTCATGCTCCGCTGGTTTCATGAGATACAAAATAAAATCACTACCTATTAAAATTGCAGTAAAGCTCTAACTTAAGCGGACAAAAGCTTAGAAACTTAGAGGCTGAGCTGTGGTTTGGTCTCCCGCACTGAGGAACTCTTGTCTTTTGCAGACCTGGTGGATCGGGCCCAGGCCGGACATTACAGCCCAAACCTTCGGCATTTCCCTTAATGGGCCAGCAATAATTTTCTGATTTGCAGAATGAAATGAAGTGAGTCTGAGAGTGGGTGGACAGACATTTTTGACACGGCCACCGTAGTTCTTTCAGAAAGGAGCAAACAGATACACTAGCACTATGGATGGCTTGAAGTTGCTGTAGACAGACTGGTAGATTGGTTATGCTTCGCGCATCATGTGTGATCAATGTTACTTTCTCCAAAGATTTAAAAAAAAAAAATTGGAGGCCAGCATTGTGACACAGCGGATTAAGCTACTGCCTGCGACACCATCATCCCATATGGGACCCAGGCTCCAGTTAAGAGTCCTAGCTGTTCCACTCCCAATCCAGCTCTCTGCTAATGCACCTGGGAAAATAGTAAATAATTGCTCAAGTACTTGGGCCTCTACCACCCATGTGGGAGATCTGAGTGGAGTTTCAGGCTCCTGGTTTTACCTTGGCCCAGCCCCGGGTATTGGGGCCAACTAGGGAATGGACCAGTTGTTGAAGATCTCTGTCTCCCCCTCTCTCTCTGTAACTCTGCCTTTCAAATAAATGATTTTTTATAAATAAATAAATAAATACTAATAATATACAACCTTGGTTTCTGTAAATGTAGGAACAGAAGATTAAATGCTCATGGCTTTGCAAAACTAAAATGTAACCCCACTGTACCCAAAGAAACCAGGTAGAAAAAGACCCTCATCCAAACACACCCTACAACATTTCCTGACTCCAAGGATAAAAGGAAAATCCTAAAAGCTTACAGGAAAAAAAATACATCACCAAAACGGAAGAAAACTAAAGCTCTTCTTAAGTATTGCTGTTCCCTAGAAGAAATTGGGCAATGTACCTAACAGGCTAATGAAAAGTTTTCTGCTTAGAGTTTTTTCAAAGATCTCACTTATTTACTTTAAAGTCAGAGTTACAGAGAGGGAGAGGCAGAGGCAGTTAGAGAGAGATTGAGATCTTCCATCTGCTAGTTCACTCCCCAAATGGCTGCAATGGGTCTGGGCCAGGCTGAAGCCAAGAGCCTAGAGCTTTTTCTGGGTCTCCCACGTGAATGCAGGGACCCAAGGACTTGGACCATTTTCTACTGCTTTCCCAGGCCATAGCAGGGAGCTGGATCAGAAATGGAACAGCCAGGACAGAACTGGTATCCATATGGGATGCCAGTACTGCAGGCGGCAGCTTTACTTGCAACACCACAGCATTGGCCCCTCTACCTAGAATTCTATGTCCTGGCAAATATTACATAAAATATTAGTGTAATATAAAGATATTTCCAGTCCAACAAGTACAGAAATATTGATCACCCAAATCCCCTATAGAAAAGAAAAAGCTAGCAAAGTTAAATTATAAAAGACAAATTATATAATATGCAATAAAAGAATGGTCACTGAATATGATCTTATAGAAATGAATAAAACTGGGAGAATTTAAGGGGAAATCTGTGCTGAGATGCTTTGAAAAGTCTCTTTCAATGAGCAAAGTTTTTTGTTTAAACAAAACAAAAGATTTTGTCTTCTATTCCATGGTTCCAATCATAGTTGACTTTACAATACCTGCCTAATAGCAATGATAAGTATGGTAAATGTGTTTTCAATGTTTATAATTAGGGACCAACATTGTGGCATAGCCAATTAAGCCACTGCCTGCAGAACCAGCTCCCCATATGGGTGATTGTTCGAGTCCGGACTACTCCACTTTCGATCCAGCTCCCTGCTACTGCACCTGGGAAAGCAGCAAAAGATGTCCTAAGTGCTTGGGTCCCTGCACCAATGTGGGAGACCTGGAAAAAGCTCCTGGCTTCAGCCTGGCCCAGCCCCAGCCACTGTGATCATTTGGGAATGGGGAGTGAACCAGCAGTTAGAAGACCTCTCTCTCTCCCTCTCTCCCTCTCTCCCTCTCTCCCTCTCTTCCTCTCTCCCTCTCTCCCTCACTTTCTCTCTAACTCTGCCTTTCAAATAAGTAAACTGAATCTTTGAAAGAATGTTTAAAATTAATGTAAAGACAGGATAGAAGCTTTAGTCATAATTACATGAACAGAGTGTGGTTGTGAAACATGACATTGTGCATACAGCAGCCATCAATGAAAGTTTGGGAAAATGTCAAGAAAAGAATATTTTTAAATGACATAAGGAAGTTTAGAGATTAGACTGTCACGACAATGCCCAGCCTCACCTCTCTCCCTCTGGTCTCTTGGTGCTCCTCCTATGGAAGGCAGAGTCCTTCTCCGCTCCCTTTATATCTGGGCTAACCGTGTCCATTGCTGTGGCCAAGGGAATGCAGTGCAAGCAATGCTGTGCAGGCTCAGAGCCTTAAGAGGCCTTGCAACTTGCAGCCTTTTCCCCTGGGACCACCATGCTTGAGGAAGCCCCTCAGGGAAGGGAGCCATCACTCCAGATGACCCCGATGAGCCCAGCCCCCACTGGCCCGGCAGCGGAGTACACACAGGAAGATCAGCAAGCAGCAGAACACAAATGACTGTCGCTGGTGTGGCCTGGTCTTTGAGCAGGGGTAATAACTGCTATGGAGAGCACATAGTGCAGCCCACTACGCTTTCAGCTGAGAAGCTGGGGCTAATGCAATTTAGAACAGTGCCTGAGCTTGAGGAGACACCAACGGTTGTGGCATTTACACCAACTGTGTCCTGGAAGGATCAGCAGCCAGCTTGGGGACCAGACCAGATGGAGGAAGGCTGCCGCTGTGGGACAGTGGTCAGATCCGCCCACCGCACTGCACACCTTGGAGAACTTAAGATGGTGTCAGGATGGGCAGGATGGGTGGAGGGGAAGGGTCTGTCTGTGGGTGAAGGGGAGCTCCCGCACCTCAAGCACGGGCATAGACACACAGGAAAAATGTCAAGAAGTCTCAAAGGGATCCCTTCCCGCTGACCTAAGCGTCACAAAGGATCCTGAAGGACCAGGCTACACTCCACAGCCATCCCCTTGTTGGAGACCAGGTGGCCTCCAAAGCCTGACACCTGCCACAGCCACCACACTGGGCTGCTCAGCCACAAAAGCCAGGTGGGGGCCAGTGCTGTGGCAGAGCAGATAAAGACACCACCTGAGCACCAGCATTCCATATGGGTTCTGGTTTGAGTCCCGGGTGCTCCATTTCCAATCCAATCCCTGATAATGCATCCGGGAAAACAGTGGAAAATAGTCCAAGTCCTTGGGTACCTGCACCCACATGGGAGACCAGGAAGAGGCTCCTGGCTCCTGGATTCAGATTAGCCCAGTTCCAGCCATTGCAGCAGATGAAAAATCTCTCTCTCCCCTTCTCTCCCCCTCCCCCCCTCTCTGGCTCTCACTCTCGCTCTCTCTCCCTCTGCCTCTCTGTAACTCTGTCTTTCAAATAAATAAATAAATCTTTAAAAAAAAAAAAAAGAAAGAGAAAGAAGGAAGAGAGAGGAAGGAAGGAAGGAAGGAAGGAAGGAAGGAAGGAAGGAAGGAAGGAAGGGAGAAAGAAAGAGAGAGAGCGCGCGCGAGCGAGCCAGGTGGTCCTGAGCTGGGATGAGTGTGATTAGGGGACACTAAACCATCAGGGAGGCAAGGGAGAGAGGAAAAGGGAAAAAAAATGCAAGAAACCGGAAGGGGGAGTCCTCCAGGCACCGTTCTCTACCCCACTTCAGTTGACCTGCTCTGCACCTGCGGGCCGGGGATGGGCAGGGGAGTGACCACATCGGGGTCTGGCGCAGCTCCTCTCTTCCTCTCCAGTCTGTTCCTGGCCGTGCTTCATGCCTGGAGCCCTCACCCCGAGCCAGGACAGGATGCTCCTCCTCCGTGCTGGCTGCCTCCACCCTCCCTTCTTTCTAACCTTCTGCCAGGATGGCACTGAGCAGACGCCCCAGAATCAAACCTAGTGCCCCTTTCCCTACACAATCGTGACGGTCCCCCCCCATTTGCCCATCACACTTGAGGTGCTCCTTTTTTTCTCACAGCCATGGATACCACTACTATGACTTAGTGGTTTTCTTTAAAATTACTCACTCTTTTTATTGAAATAAATGTGTTCAAGTCATTCTAAGCCATAATACCCATGACACTGTGGGCTTGATGTGCTGTTTATACTTTTCCTGATATGCATTAAAATAATTACATAACCAAAAAATGTAAAAGCTCCTTGGATGCTACCTAAAATCAGCTCCCTGACTGTCTCGGCATCACTCAGGAGATGCAAGGCTGCAAGGAGCAGAACGGACTCTGGTTACTGTAAGCACAAAGAACACTTACTAGAAAGTTGTGAGTGAGAGACGTGGTCTCTCAAGGTAGAGAGGAGGGCAGAAGAGCCAAGGTCACAGAGCACAGGGCCAGTAGGTCTGGGCAGGAGGCAGGGATAGACACAGAGACAGAGCTCCAGCCTCAGGCCCAGCTGCTGGAATGAGTGACGGGCAAGCAACGTCTGTCTCTGCATTACTCTGTAATTCAGGTTCCAGGAGGCTTCCCATCAACCTGCCTGGCCCCTTGGCACACCTTAACTTTTGGTTCAAGTTCAATTATAGAAGAAACAGTACACCATCAAGAAAAAAAAGGTACTATCAAGGATGGCATTGTGGCATAACAAGCAGCCACTTTCCATGCCAGCATCCCATATCCAAGTGTCCATTTAATCCCAGCCACTCTGCTCCCCATACAGCATCCTGTTACTGCACCCGGGAAGGCAGCCGATGACGGCCCAAGTACTTGGGTACCTGAAGGAGGCCCAGATGGAGCTCGGAGCTCCTGGCTTCAACCTGACATAGTCCTGGGTGTCGCAGCTATTTGAGCAGTGAACCAACAGATGGAGAAGATCTCTCTCTCTTTCTCTCTCTCCCCCTCTCTCATCTCTCTCTAAATTCAGCAAAATGCCACTCCACCTAGCAGCCTGGACTTCCCCTAGGGGTATTTGGATTTTGTTTTCTTGATTTGGGAGCTTTTTATTTTTAAATTTTTTTTATTTATTTATGTATTTGAAAGGTCGAGCGAGTGACAGAAAAAGATAGAGATATTGTATTCACTGGTTTACCCTCAGCGGTCATGATAGCCAGGGCTGGGCCAGGCTGAAGCCAGGAGTCTGATATTCATAACTCAAGTACTTTATTTTTTTAAATATTTATTTATTTATTTATTTTAAAGTCAGAGTTACACAGAGAGAGAAGGAGAGGCAGAGAGAGAGAGGTCTTCCATCCACTGATTCACTCCCCAGACAGCTGCAATGGCCGAAGCTATGCCAATCTGAAGCCAGGAGCCAGGAGCTTCTTCCGGGTCTCCCATGCGGGTGCAGGGGCCCAAGGATTTGGGCCATCTACTACTGTTTTCCCAGGCCATAGCAGAGAGCTGGATCAGAAGTGGAGCAGCCAGGACCAGAACCGGCACCCATATGGGACGCCGGCACTTCAGGTAGCGGCTTTACCTGCTATGCCACAGCGCCGGAACCGGACTCAAGTACTTTAGCCATCACCTGCTGCCTCCCAGGGTGAATGTTAGTAGGAACCTGGAATCTAGAATGGATCAGGACTAGAACCAGGTACTCTGATATGGGATGCAAGGATCCCAAGAGGTGGTTTAACTAGTGAACCAAATGACTGCCCCTTGACTTGGGAGCTGTCTAGGTTTCTCTTCATTTTGCATTTGGCCACCACTGGTGTTCTGAGGCTGTAAGAACTGGATGGCTCCTTTCCTTTTCTCATAAAACATGCTGACAGAGTCTACTGCCTAGTAGCCATTAAAAATATACAGAGGGACCTGCACTATGGCAGAGCAGGTAAAACTACCACCTGCAGTGCCGGCATCCCATATGGGCGAAGGTTCAAGTCCCTGCTGCTCCACTTCCAATCCAGATCTTTGCTATGGCCTGGGAAAGCAGTAGAAGATGGCCCAAGTCCTTGGGCCCCTAAACCCATGTGGGAGACCTGGAAGAAGTTCCTGGCTCCTAGCTGTGGATTGGCGCAGCTCCGGCCATTGCAGACAATTGGGAAGTAAACCAGTGGATGGAAGATCTCTCTCTCTCTCTCTCTCTCTCTCTCTCTGCCTCTCCTTCTCTCTCTGTGTCTCTCTCTCTGCCTCTCCTTCTCTCTCTGTGTAACTCTTTCAAATAAATAAATCTTAAAAAAAAAAAAAACACACACACCATGCAGAGCCCAAACAGGGACTGGGTAAGGAAGGAAATGGAACACGAACGGTGGTGAGAATTCCTTGCAGGCAGCAGGGAAATCTCAAGGTGTAAGCAGCAGGAAAGCCTGTGAAATGTTTTGACCAGATTATCACACCAGAAACCTGCCCAACCCTTCCACTGCCTGGGAAGCTCAGGAGCCCTGCTAGTTAAACACCTCGCCCCTCTGGGGAACCAACCCACTTCCCCCAGTTGGTAAACACTTCCAGGCTGGGTGTCTCCTTGATGACAGGTTGTAGTGAATGTTCAGTACATTTTAACAGATGTGGCAGGAAAGAAAGGGCTGTGCAGTGTAAATCAAGAAGTGTCAAATCCTAGCAGATCAATGCACTGTGAGTCGAATGTTTGCATTGCAATTACAGAGGCACTAGCAGAATCAAAACATTGCTTCAAAATAAGACACTGAGTTTTCAGAGGTTATGGCTCCAGAACATTCTCTCTTCTCAAAAGCAAAATACAGTGAATGAGATTTTTCCCCAGTTGTTTAAGTCTTCAATTGCACCTCCAGGATTGGGCCTGAAAGCTGGAAAAACCAGAGATCAAGGCACACACCACGGCCCCTGTTAATTCTCCACACCACATGTTTCTCCGTAGCCCTACTCAACCCATGCTAGCAAGCGGTATTTTAGCCTGAGAAATAAGCATAGTTAATATTACATGTATGGTCTGGGGAAAAGCTATCAATTTCTTAAGCTTTGTATTGCTTTTCGGCAACTCCCAAAGGTAGCTGTTGAAGAAGGACTTTCCAGAAACAATTTTTTAAAAGAGCTATCAATTCAAGAAAGAAAGAAGCAAAAGATCAGAACAGACACAGTACCAGCGAGCAAATCCCTTTCCTTTATTTGGGAACTCCACAATCCAAAAGCAGAGGCCCCATCTCACTCCCTGCTAAAGGAGGCTGAGGCTCCTGTTCCCAGACTCCTTTGCATCAGGGCCCAATCTGGCCCTTGTGACCTCAGCCCAGCAGAGGCAGGAGCAGCAGGGAATCCAGTCTCTGTCTCCACCATTTTCTGAGCCTGCCTTCCCAGTAAGTCCGGGAGGCACCGCCAACTCTTTTTCTCCTCACTAAGTGCAAATCGGTTTCTGTGATGTGCTTCTAAGAGCCATGATTCATACAATATCAAACCCTGACTCATACCACAGCAACACCGTGTTTGGATAAGATGTCAGGCTGTGAGTGTGTGCCTCAGTTTCCCACCTAAATCACATAGCTGCCAACATTAGCTCTATCTCATTGAATTTTTGGAAAAAATCAATTGTAAAAATGTCAAAGTACTTTGGAATTGCTAAGTGACATAGACAAAACAAGTGTGTGTGCACGTTTCTGAACAAGCTTATTTTAATAATGTGAATGAAAATTTCCAAGACATGGGAGAAAAAAAGACTCCATGCAGAAATGCTGTTCTAGGAGCAGGTGCTTGGCCCAGCAGTTAAGATGCCACTTGGGAAGTCTGCATCCCATATCCGGAGCATCTGGGTTCACATCCCAGCTCCCTTTCCAATTCCAGTTTCCTGTTAATGCATTCCCTAGGAGGCAACAGGTGATGGCTCAAGTACTTGGGTCCCTGCCACCCACATGGTACACCTATACTGAGTTCTTAGCTACTGGCTTTGGCCTGGCCCAGCCCCAGCTATTGCAGACGTTTGGAGAGTGAACCAGCAGATGGAAGATCTCTCTCTCTCTGTCTTTTAAGTAACATGAAAATAAATAGATAAGTTTTAAGGAAAGAAACACTGCTCCATGCCCATTTTCCAGTCTCTCTGAGCAGTAGGTGCAGGCTCCCAGCAGCATGCCTGGATTTCAGAATTTGTGGAGCACCCCCGGAGAAGAGGACAGCGTTGTCACAAACCCAACCACACCATCCAAAGCTCTCGGAAGCTTTCCACTTAGCCCCTAGTCTACCTGGTGGTCACTGCAGCCATGTGTTTCCCTGCCGGAGAGGGAAAAGCTCTTTAAAGCTCCTGAGATAGACACAGACCTTGATCTCTTAAGAATTCATCTGTGGAAGTTGTTTGCTACTCATCTCCAAACTCCAATCACAGCAGCCAAGGCAAAGGCTCAGGAAGTGCTAAGTGTGTCACACAAAATGAGCCCAGAGAGGAAAAAAGAAGCAAACACAAGGAAACTCCTGAATGTCTAAGGCCCATTCTTGGAAGAAAAAGTCATTTAAAGGCAGAAAATTAAAAACAAAATGAAAACAGTGTATGTGAGGAATATTCCTTCACTAAGGCTTTCTTTTCATTATTACGGGGACTATCACAGCTTCTATTTGCAAATCTGTCTACCAGCACTGTCTCCCCTCCCACTGGGCGTGTGTGAACCCCTGGACCACACCACAGGGGAGAAAAGGAGCCCCCAGGAACTCTAGCACGTGAGACAGAGCAAGCTGCTGGGGCCCACTTGACATGTGTCAATGACTTGGAAAGTCAGTTCTATTCCACCGAGCTCTTTTCATCAGTTGTGATGCCCTGAACCCATCTCCTTTTCACACCTGCAGCTTAGAAAAAATTCTGTGAATCAGTCTGTCGCTCACCGGCCCCCAGTGTGTCTCCAACAGACACAGATGTGGCTGCAGCCAGCCTGCAGCAAACCCAGCCATTCCTTCAGAGGAAAGTGCCACCGAGAGAATGTCAAACTCCAGATGCACAGAAAGCAGACCCACAGGCCCCCTGCTGTCTGCATGAACCAAGCACCACCTCTTCCTGGAGCAGGAAGCAGGGAAAAGACACTTATTCCCCACCTCTGCAGGCTGAGTGTGTCCCCACTGACACGCTCCTGGAGGGAGAGCTCACAGGGAGGCTGGCGCGGAGGAAGGTCCAGCCCCAAGCTCCTCCAGCAGCACAGAGGCATCCCAGCAGAAGTGCTTCTCCAGGTTAGCTCAGGGCTGTGTAGGGGTCTGGGGTGTCCCATGGTTGGCTTGCTGCATCCCTCATTCGGGGACCAGTGTAAGGTCTCCACTCCACCAGAGTAGAGCACTTCCCCACCACCTTCCCGGGTTTCTGAAGGGTACAGCTCCCTCAGCTTCGGCCCTGCAAGTTCCATGGCATCTGCTCCCCCTGGCCACTGTGGCTGCAGATGGGGCGCAGGCCTCTAGCCACCCACCATGCCTATCAGGCTCCTGCAACTTGCCTTCTGGGCCGTGCATCCACAACCCACTCCACTGGGCTGCGGCACGGAGAATGAACTCTGCAGAGTTTTAGCAATTTGTGGCAGCATTTTGCAATATGATTCCTCGATGAGCCACAACTTTATTACCATCTCTTTCTGCCCTTTCCAATTCTAATATTCTCATACTCCCGGCACCTCAAGAGACTCCTTTCCTGACAAAGATATTTACCTTAGATATGTGTAACTTCCAGGAGTCTCAAATATAATCACAAAGCTATTAGCTAGCATGGTGGCTTTCATCGTCCCCAGTGCAGAATCCACATCATTAATAAGTCCTTTTGGATACTCATCTTTGCACAGCTTTCCTTTATCCCCCTATGTGGAAAGGACTTATTATAAATGATGTCTTGAATCCACCAGGGGACCCGCAGAAATGAGGCCTGTGTGGCATTTTATTAGCCCAATAGATTATGTTCATGATGGAGAGGGAGAAAAAGCAAGTTGACATCCCCGGGAGATTTGCAATGGTCCAGGCTTTGCTTTCAGGCTGACCCTGGAGGCAGAAGAGAGAAGTTGGGTTGCCGAGTCTCTTCTTGCAGGGACAGGAGTCTCTTTCTGCTCTTGCAAGACCAGAAGGTCAACCCATTTCTGGACACCAGCTCTGACAGGGGCTGCCCTAGACAATGACTCGCTTCCACTCTTGAATGCCTATCAGAGTCAGCAGGGGCAGGGGGGGCGGCAGGGTTTGGTGACACGCAGGTTGCCGGCCCCCACCAGAGTTCTCGCTCTGCAGGTCTGGGGTGCAGCAGCAAGCAGCCAGTTCCTGTGGGTGCCGATGCTGCTGTTTTTGGGGACCACACGCCAGATCTCTGCTATCAGAGGAAGAGTCATTGTTAGGACACTCTTCAGGGAGTTGGTAAACACAGGCCCTCACCAGCACCCCAATCCAGCCTGGAGCCCCTTCTTGTGGGGGGTGGGGGCAGAACCATTCCCTTTGACCTCCAGTCAAGGGCAGTCCATGAAGCTCATCCCCTCCCTCACCACAAGAACAAGTGCCTGCTGGTGTGTCCCCCCACTGGGAGCAGCCGCATAATTTGTAGGACCCAGTGCAAAATGCAAATGTGGGATTTCTTGTTCAAAAATCAAGAACTTTAATACAATGACCACAGAGCATTAAATTCTGCATGTGTCCCTCTCCCCAGGGCCCCTTTCCCGGGCCCTGCAATTTAGACCAGCGCATTTAGATTCTCTGCCACATCCTCCTATCTCCCTTGGGTCTTCCACCTCGTTGGGCACCTGCCCCAACTCCTTGACTCGACACCTGCTGCCCCTCAAGAAAGTAGGACTGACCTGGTATCTTTGGAGGGAAATTCAAACACCTGACAAACTCTCCAACTTCCCCACTCCTGGATACAGCAAGTCTATTCCCCCGATGCATTTGTGCTTGGCGGATGGACTCCTGGAAGCGCTCTCAGAGTGTTTGCTCCCAGCTTGTCCACAAACCACAAAGGAAACAACATAATGTCTGCCTAGCATAGTTAAGGAATGATTTATAGGTCATGACAAGGAAATATATTCAAGACAGAGTAAGTATAGAAAGCAAGTTGATAATGTGTGTGTGTGCATGGATTAAAAAAAAAATGAGGAAACCTAAACAACAAAGCCATCACCACCAGAACTTTCCCTTTTACAGTTTTTACACTCTGAACTGTTTAAAGTCTTATTTCTACTTTTATTATTTCTGGGTATGTGTGGAATTAAAAAATACTTAAAAAGATCACCACTAAAACTTTCATCCAAACCCAGGGCTGCCACCCCAGCCCTGTGAACCCAGCACCCCTGGCCGTGACCTGTGACCTCTGGCATCCTGCTCATTATCCACCCCTGTGGCCATGACGCCATTCAGATACAGGAACTAGACTTGGCGGCAGCTGAACTGACAACATCTAAACATGTTCATTTCTCCCCAGAAACAAGCTCCTGTGAACAGCTTATAAAATTATAGAAAGGAGAAGAAAATTCCAGGACATTTCCTTTAGATTTCTTGCCTTACTTACGTATTCCCATAGTCTGCAGTAATGGGTGCATTCTCATGTTCACACGTGGACTCTGGCTGTGGAACAGGTGCCCCCTGGACACTGCAGAGTGGAAGGTGTCCAAGGTACACCCCCGAGTCCAATCTTCATCCTGACTCACTGCCTCCAAGCCCCCACACCTGCCGGCTCTCCAAAGCGTTCCTCTTTCTCGTCAGTCGGTGAGGGATTACGGTGAGCACCACCAACAAACAGCCAGCTCCCAGGTCTGGTGCCCAGCACGGAGGCCTATTTCTCACCCAACCTGGCCCAGTGCTGGTGCTCCTCAGGAACAGGCGGCCTTCTGCTGGGTCATCCGGGTCCCACAGGCCTGCATCTCTCTCTGTTCTAACCCCTGCAGGTCCTGGGCGGGAGCACAGAGGAGGGCAGGCCCGGGCTTCATAGGGGCTGGCTCAGGACAGACGGGGTCAAAAGCCCACTCCTCTGGTCACGTCCTGGTGGCCGCAATTTGGCCAGCAAACTCCACTGCACGGGAAACGGGGAAGAGTGGTGTGGAGCACAGCCTTGTCCGCAGGTGACCCTGTGGCCCTGTGGCCTTCACGCCCAAAGGGGCTTTGCGGATGGGCTCACCCTGGGATGTAAGGTGGGCCCCATGGAGTCCCACTGTGCGCTGGCGCACAGACGGCAGGAGGGTCAAAGTCGGAAAAGGGAGTCGTGAAGGCGCAAGCGGGTTGTAGGGATGCGTTTGCACATAGCGAATGTGCACAGGCAAAGAAGCAGCTGGAAACACCAAGGGGCCCTGCCTGGAGCCCCAGGAAACCCGCAGGCCTGGCCACACCTTGACCTCCGAACCGTGAGAAAACAAGCGCGGGCTGTTTCGGGCCACGGCGTGTGTGGTGACGCGGCCGGGTGCCGAGGAGGGGACGGCGGCTGATGCGAGCGGCGGTGCGCGCCCTGGCCTGGCCCTCGCCCTGGCCTGACCCTCGCCCTGGCCTCGCCCTGGCCCTCGCCCTCGCCCTGGCCCTGGCCTCGCCCTCGCCCTGGCCTCACCCTGGCCTGGCCCTGGCCTCGCCCTGGCCCTGGCCCTGACCTCGCCCTGACCTCGCCCTGGCCTCGCCCTCGCCCTAGCCTTGCCCTGGCCTCGCCCTCGCCCTCGCCCTGGCCCTGGCCTCGCCCTGGCCTCGCCCTCGCCCTCGCCCTCGCCCTGGCCCTGGCCCTGGCCCTCGCCCTCGCCCTCGCCCTGGCCCTGGCCCTGGCCCTGGCCCTGGCCCCGGCCCTCGCCCTGGCCTGGCCCTCGCTCGCCGCCGCGGCTCTCCCGGAGCTGGGGTCGCACCCCGCGCACGCCCCAGACCCGCGCGGCTCGGCGGTGAGGCCCGGCGCCTGTGGCGTGGCCGCCGTGAGGAGTGGAGCGGCCCTGCGTGGGCCCGCGGCTTTGCCCCTGCCGCCCCGCCAGCTTTGGCTCAGGTGCCCCTGCGTGTCAGGGGACAGAAAGCCAGGGCCGGGCCCCCCAGCTGCGAGGCGAGGTCAGCGCGTACGCCCCGAAATACCGGCCAAGGGCGCTTGTTCCAAGTCTAAACAAGCCCAGCTGCGTCACCGGCTCCTTTGGTTCCCAAGCTCCTCACAGCACGCCAGGCTGGGCAAATGTCCCTGCCACCAAGCAGCAGTGATGCCCTTGAGCCCTGCCCAGCGATGTGCAACAGGGCGCCCGCCGGCCGGGCTGTGAGACGCCGAGCCCGTGCGTGCTGGCCGCCGGCGACTCCTGAGCAGGAGGCCACTGCTGGTGGCTGTCGCTGCCTCGGAGTCACCCTCCCTCCCTACCCCAAACTGGGCTGTGCCTGGCGCCCTGTGACACATTCCCCTACCCCTCCCTCCTTGGAAACACGAAGTGCAGGTCAGTTAAACGTACTGGCACAGACTGACAGCATTTAAAAAAAAAAAAAAAAAAGATGTATGTATTTTATTTGAAAGTCAGAGTTACACAGAGGGAAAAGGAGAGGCGGGGGGGGGGGGGGGGGCGCCTTCCATCCACTGGCTCACTCCCCAGTGGGCCATAACGGCCGGCCAGAGCTGCGCCGATCCGAAGCCAGGAGCCAGGAGCCAGGAGCTTCTTCCTGGTCTCCCATGTGGGTACAAGGACCCAAGGTCCTGAACCATCTTCTACTGCTTTCCCAGGCCGTAGCAGAGAGCTGGATCAGAGGTGGAACAGCCGGGACTTGAACTGGCGCTTCAGGCCAGGGCGTTAACCCTCTGCGCCACAGCGCCGGCCCCAGACTGACAAGAATTTTAAAACACGTATTTAAGAAACTGTGGAAAAGGAAGGTAGGGATCATCTATGAGTCTACTAACATACTGGGATCATTTTGAAATATTTCATGTTAGATTTTCATTTGCATATTTTAACCTAACATCATCATCACAAATACAATTTGTTTTCCAGCTGCTGAGTCCTGCTAGGCGTCATTCAATGGCCTTGTAATATTCCTGCCACAAAATTCTTAGCAATCTACCAAGCTGCTCCCCTATTTTTGGATATTTAACTATGTCTAATATTTTACAGTTTGCAAAAAAAGTCTGATGCTACAGCTTTTTAATCTTTTTTTATTATTTCTCTTAGACCAGATTTCTAAAAGTGTGATTTCTGGGTCAGAGTGCATGAAAAGACACTTGGTCAAATTGTATTTTATTTTATTTTAGATTTTATTTACTTATTTGAAAGGTAGAGTAACAGGCAGAGACAGAGAGAGGTCTTATGTCTGCTGGTTCACTTCCCAAATGACTGCAACAGCCGGTGCTGGTCTGATCAAAAGCTAGGAGCCTCTTCTCAGTCTCCAACACGGGTACAGGGGCCCAAGGACTTGGGCCATCTTCTACTGCTTTTCCAGGCCACAGCAGAGAGCTGGATCAGAAGAAGAGTAGCCAGGTCGCGAACCGGCGCTCATATGGGATGCCAGCGCTGCAGGTAGAGGCTTTGACCTTCAACACCATAGCACCAGCCCCTCAAATTGCATTTTAAAAGGATCTACTAATTTTGGGGGCTGGAGCTGTGACGTAGCAGGTAAAGCCGCCGCCTGCAGTGCCGGCATCCCATATGGGCACCAGTTCTAATCCTGGCTGTTCCACTTCCAATCCAGCTCCCTGCTATGGGCTGGGAAAGCTGCAGAAGATGGCCCAAGCCCTTGGGCCCCTGCACTCACATGGGAGACCTGGAAGAAGTTCCTAGCCCCTGGCTTCGGAGCAGCGCAGCTCCGGCTGTTACAGCCAATTGGGGAGTAAACCGTTGGATGGAAGACCTCTCTCTCTCTCTCTCTCTCTCTCTCTCTCTCCCTCTCTTTCCCTCTCTGTGTAACTCTTTCAAATAAATAAATAAATATTTTTTTAAAAATTTAAGTGCAATGAGCAAAGGAAGAGTATCAGTTATTAACATTTTTTAAAATGTTTATACATCCATAAAAATAACTTCAAATTTATATTTCATTGAAAGGAAGAAAAACTTCCATTTAGAGTTAGAGGGAATCTCAGGTCTAACCCAGAACTTTTAAAATTGGGCTGCAAGTCAAAATCACCTGAGGAGACCGGCGCCGCGGCTCAATAGGCTAATCCTCCATCTGCGGCGCTGGCACCCCAGGTTCTAGTCCCTGTCGGGTTGCCGGATTCTGTCCCGGTTGCCCCTCTTCCAGGCCAGCTCTCTGTTATGGCCCGGGAGTGCAGTGGAGGATGGCCCAAGTGCTTGGGCCATGCACTCCATGGGAGACCAGGAGAAGCACCTGGCTCCTGGCTTTGGATCAGCACAGTGCCGCAGTGCACCAGCCGCGGCAGCCGTTGGAGGGTGAACCAACGGAAAAGGAAGACCTTTCTCTCTGTCTTTCTCACTGTCCGCTCTGCCTGTCAAAAAAAAAAAAAAAAAAAAAAATCACCTGAGGAGTCTTTTAATTTTTTTGAAAAAAAATTTTTTTAACTTTTTTTTTAAAGATTCAGTTTTATTTACTTGAAATGCACAGTTATAGAGAGAAGGGGCAGGGAGAGACAGAGGAAGAGAGAGAGATCTTCCATCCACTGGTTCACTCCCCAATGGCCACAATGGCTAGGACTGGGCCAGGCCAAAGCCAGGAGTTTCTTCCGGGTCTCCCACAGCAATGCAGGGGCCCAACTATATGGGCCACCTTCCATCACTTTCCCAAGTACACTAGCAGGGAGCTGGACTGGAAGTATAGCAGCTGGGACTCAAACTGGTGTCCATATGGTATGCCAGCATCACAGGCCACAACACTGACCCCAGTAAGGAATCTTTTAATAACATAAGTTCTTCCACTAAAGGCCCCTTGGAGAAAAGATATTTTAGGTTTGAGGTAAAAAGGGACAAGATGAGCCTGGAATATTTGTCATTTTTAAAATCTAAGAAGCTATGAAAGAGTAAAGTCAGATGTCAAAAGTACTCTGTATCCAACTTAAAGAGGCTCCCGTTAACAAAAGAGAGGAATTCTAGTGATAAAAATTGCAGTGGTTTGGCCGGCGCCATGGCTCACTAGGCTAATTCTCCACCTGCGGTGCCGGCACACCGGGTTCTAGTCCCAGTCGGGGCGCCCCATTCTGTCCCGGTTGCTCCTCTTCCAGGCCAGCTCTCTGCTGTGGCCCGGGAGTGCAGTGGAGGATGGCCCAAGTGCTTGGGCCCTGCACCCACATGGGAGACCAGGAGGAAGCACCTGGCTCCTGGCTTCGGATCGGCGCAGCATGCCGGCCATAGCGGCCATTTGGTGGGTGAACCAACGGAAGGAAGACCTTTCTCTCTGTCTCTCTCTCACTGTCTAACTCTGCCTGTCCAAAAAAAAAAAAAATTGCAATGGTTTAAAGTACAGTAAAGGCCGGCGCCGTGGCTTAACAGGCTAATCCTCCGCCTTGCAGCACCAGCACACCGGGTTCTAGTCCCGGTTGGGGTGCCGGAGTCTATCCCGGTTGCCCCTCTTCCAGGCCAGCTCTCTGCTATGGCCCGGGAAGGCAGTGGAGGATGGCCCAAGTCCTTGGGCCCTGCACCCACATGGGAGACCAGGAGAAGCACCTGGCTCCTGGCTTCGGATCAGCGCGTTGCGCTGGCCGCAGCAGCCATTGGAGGGTGAACCAATGGCAAAAAGGAAGACCTTTCTCTCTGTCTCTTTCTCTCTCACTATCCACTCTGCCTGTCAAAAACAAATAAATAAATAAATAAATAAAGTACAATAAATACATTAAAATGCATGGATTATAATTATTTTTAAATAACAATAAAACTTCAGCAGTCACTGTGGAAAAAGATAATGATATCCCAGCATCAAGGTGACTTCAAAAACCAGAAAACAAAGGGAAAAAAAAAAAAAAAACAAGCAATGAGGCTGCTTCTCCTATAGAACTGTGCAGTGGAGGAAACAGTAGATAAGAGCAAGTTTACCTGCATGATCTTTGCTAATAAGTGAAAAAGGAGTGGTGAATTTGGATGTCACCAACTGCAACCCTGATGAATTAGTGGATTTGGGCAGGGACCATCATGGCTGTGAAAGTCACAAAAAGAGACACAAGCAGACAGAAAGAGCCCCTGAAGGAAGTGCACACCACTTCCTATGAGGTCATCTTGCTGAAAGATTAATTTTTTATCATTATTTTTGTAAGGTTTAGGGATTCTATTCAGTGAGGGAAATGCACAAGAGAGTGAGGGCTTTATTTAGGGGAGAAAGAGAAGTCTAGAAGCTAAGTGGGTCCATACCAAACAGAGAGCTGTCCAGGAGCAAGCCAGGTACAGCAAGGGTGCAGGCAGGAAAGCAGGGAGCTGGTGGCCCAAAGGCCACACACGCCCCGAAGGCACAGGGCAACAAGGGCAGCAAAAGGGAGGGGCCCACCACGCTCCAGGCCTTTTATCTACTTCCAAAGGGGCGTGGATATGTAGTCTGATTAGCAGGTGTTGCCCAGAGACTTTTTTTAAAGGTTTATTTATTTATTTATTTATTTATTTGAAAAGGATAGAGCGAGAGCGAGGGGGAGAGAGAAAGAGGTCTTCCATCCATTGGTTCACTCCCCAAATGGCTGCAACGGGCGGAGATGGGCCAATCTGAAGCCAGGAACCAGGAGCTTCTTCCAGGTCTCCCATGCGGGTGCAGGGGCCCAAGGACTTGAACCATCTTCTACAGCTTTCCCAGACCATAGCAGAGAGCTGGATCAGAAGTGGAGCAGCCAGGACTTGAGCCAGCACCCATATGGGATGCCGTCACAGTGCCGGCCGCTGCCCAAAGATTTAAACCTAAATCTCCTCACACCTCTAAATCAAAGTACTGATTTTCAAAAACGCAACAGGGTGGGTGTGGTGCTGGCAGCAACATTCATATTGTGGGAAAATCTTAAGAACAAACAACCGGGCGGGCGCCGTGGCTCAACAGGCTAATCCTCCGCCTTGCGGCGCCGGCACATCGGGTTCTAGTCCCGGTCGGGGCACCGGATTCTGTCCTGGTTGCCCCTCTTCCAGGCCAGCTCTCTGCTATGGTCCGGGAGTGCAGTGGAGGATGGCCCAAGTGCTTGGGCCCTGCACTCCATGGGAGACCAGGAGGAAGCACCTGGCTCCTGACTTCGGATCAGCGCGGTGCACCGGCCGCAGCGCACCAGCCGCGGCGGCCATTGGTGGGTGAACCAACGGCAAAGGAAGACCTTTCTCTCTGTCTCTCTCTCTCACTGTCCACTCTGCCTGTCAAAAAAATAAATAAAAAATAAAATAATAATAATAATAAAAAAGAACAAACAACCCTCTTCATCAAAAAGTTCATGGTATATTACGTAGGTCACCACTTGGGATGCTGCATCCCATATATGTCTTGTTCCAGTCCTTGCTACTACACTTCAGATTCCAGTTTCCCACTGATGCACACTCTGGGAGGCAGCAGGTGGTGGCTCAAGTATTTGGGTCCCTGCCACCAGGGCTCCTGGAATTCAGCCTGGCCTGTTGCAGGCACTTGGAAAGAGAACCAGCTGAGAGAAGATCTCTCTCCCAACTGTCTCCATCTTTCAAATAAAAGTGAAAGTAAATAATTTTAAAATATAATGGGAGAAAATGAAATTGAAGGACAGCAATGGATTAACAGTTATTTAAGAGATATATTAAGCAATCATAATGTGTGAATCTAATTTGGATTTCAAACTAGAAAACAAATCTTTTGTGAGAGAATTGTAGATTTGTGAACACTGCAGGTGTTCTGATGATATGAAAGAGCCACTATTAATTTTCTTTTTCTGGTATATAATGGCACCATGGATATTTTGTAAACCTGTTTCTTACAGAGAAACGTACTGAAAGATGTACAATTAAAATAATACATCTGGAATTTATACATATTAAAGTACCTGTGAATGGATGGAGTTCACTGCATAATCTCTTCTACTTTTGGATTTTTTTATGTTTTTTTTAAAACTTTTATTTAATGAATATAAATTTCCAAAGTACAGCTTATGGGTTACAATGGCTCCCCCACACCCGCCATAACTTCCCTCCCACCCGCAACCCTCCCCTTTCCCGCTCCCTCTCCCCTTCCATTCACATCAAGATTCATTTTCAATTCTCTTTATATACAGAAGATCAATCTCTTCTACTTTTGTATGTGTGTATATATACAATAGGTGCAACGTCTCACCTCAGACCTGGAATTGGAATCCTGAGAGCTCGCTGGGTGATTCTGATAGAGTTGGTGTGTGGACTGGTGTCCGGGAAATTAATTTCCATTCAAGGAAATTAAGGCAGGAAGACAGGGGATCTCTTCCTCAACCTCACCCAACGTGCTCAGGGAAGAACCCACGTTGCCTGGCTGAGCCCCAGGATCTGAGATAACAGGCAGCCTTTTGAACACAAATGCAAATGCAGGAGCTTTCCATGAAGGTAACATGATGCCTTGACCCAGTTTAAGTGCATGTGTCCAGAAAGTGCCCTGGGAGTTGTCTGGGGTCCTTTATCCCCTCTTGAAATCATGGTCCCACCTGGATTCGGAGCGCCTCAGCATCTATTACAGAAAGGGAGGGGGTCTCCAACTTAGCTTTCTGAAGTTATTTCCACGTGAGAGTACCCATAGAGGCCACAGACCTTCCCCATGCGTCCTCTAGGGCTGGAGAGTCCAACGTGAGCAACCTTCCCTATATCCTCAACAACTTCCTTCCCGAATGTTCCTATTGCCTTCTGTTCTCCAGGAAACCAGAACATAGTAGGAACATCCAGAAAGGGGGTGGAGGGTCCAGGTTGAGAGTTCCTTGTCAGAAACATTTGGGATCAGAAGCGTTTTTCATTTCAGACTTTGGAATATTTGCATAGCGTTTTCCCCACTGAGCATCCCTAATCTGAAAATCTGAAATCTGTGGTGCTCCCACATTTGAAACTATACAGGGGATATTGCTAATGGTGGACATCGTGGGCCAAACAGAGGCTCTCAAGTCGTAGGGGACTAGAATATGGGAGGGGAGAGGTAGCCTGTGAGTCTGGGCTTCTCATGAAAACTGATACAATCTGGAGTAAATGGGAAAATTCAGTCCTGGTGGATGATATAAAAAAATTAAAATAGGTCATGGGCCGGCACCGTGGCTTAACAGGCTAATCCTCCGCCTTGCGCCACCGGTACACTGGGTTCTAGTCCCGGTCGGGTGTCGGATTCTACCCCGGTTGCCCCTCTTCCAGGCCAGCTCTCTGCTGTGGCCCGGGAAGGCAGTGGAGGATGGCCCAAGTCCTTGGGCCCTGCACCCACATGGGAGACCAGGAGAAGCACCTGGCTCCTGCCTTCGGATCAGCGCGATGCACCGGCCGCAGCGGCCATTGGAGGGTGAACCAACGGCAAAAAGGAAGACGTTTTTCTCTGTCTCTCTCTCTCTCACTATCCACTCTGCCTGTCCAAAAAAAAAAAAAAAAAAAAAAAAAATTAAAATAGGAGAGGTTGTAAGAAGCTGTGAGGAACAAAAGGAGAGGAGGGAGGGTTGAGTGTACACGGTTTTCTCTTGATCACTGTTTAATATGAGGACCTCTTGCGCTCAGGTGACAAGGGTAGAGGCTTAAGGGAGATTCACTTGTAACCTAGCCCTGAGAGGACAAGGGTGTCTCAACACCCATGATGAAGACGTACGGTAATGACTTAGAGAAGGTATGGTTCACCTTCTCACCTCTCCACATTTATTGTAACATTCAATATTGCTATTTTTTAAAATTATTTATTTGAAAGGCAGGGTGACACAGAGAGAGGCAGAGACAGAAACAGAGAAATCTTCCATCCACTGGTTCACTCCCCAGATGGCTGCAATGGCCAGAGTTGGGCCAGGCTGAAGCCAAGAGCGAGCAGCACCATCCTGATCTCTGACCTGGGTGGCAGGGCCATCTTCCACTGCCTTCCCAGAGGCATTTGCAAGGAACCGGATTGGAAGCTGAGCAGCCAGGACCCAAACTAGTGCTTAACCCACTGCACCACAACACCGGCTCCTCACTATTCTTTAAAGTAATCAAACACAAGATAAGATTTAGAGGTAAGAACCCGAATGTCCAGTTTCTGATTAATTCCCAGTGTAGCACTGCATCTCAAGAGTCACTTGGGACAGAAGGTTTCCTCTAACCATGTACCAGTAGACAACAGAAACATGGAAAACCACCTGAGTGATCCCTTTTCTGGAAGATGACACAGCATTGCTTGGCTACAGTTTTGAAACTTCATCATAAATCTCTTATCTTCCCCAACCCTCATCCTGCAACACACCACCCACTTATACACACAGAAAAAATAATCTGGCAGAATTACACACAAACATTAAAAACAGCTGAAATCACTCTGAGACTTACATTTAAGATACTATACAATTTCTCTTTTCTAAAAATAGAGTGGATTTTTAAAATTGGGTTACAATAGACTTATACTAGGAGTCTGGCTTTTTGCTTCAGCTGTCAGAGGAAATCAGCGTGGATGGAGCGATATGGCTGCCACTCAGAATGGCCTGGCAAGTGGGATTGCTTCAGACTCACATATGTCTTTAGCTGACTAAACCAGTTACTTCACTCATCTATAGAGCCTGCCAAAACCGCCCTCTGTTTTATAGATTCCAGAAATCTCCCCAGCTGGGAGCAAGTAATTTCATCCAATTTGAATTACTTTTCTAAATAGTGTGTCACAAATTCCCAGTGATGGCAAAGGTGTGGTTAAGTACCGATTCTCAACATTAGATGAAATCTAAAATGGTACATTTTTGGAAAGAAAGTTGACAACACGCATCACACAAGCATCAAACTTTTCTCTATTCTTTGACCCAATAATGCCATAGCTGAGAATAATCTATAATTTTCAAATGAATGAAAACAAAAATGTAATGCATAGTGATATTGATCACAGCATTATTTAGAATTTTGTTAAACGTGCAAACAACCCAAGTTTCCTTTTTTTTTTTTTTTTTTTTTTTTTGACAGGCAGAGTGGATAGTGAGAGAGAGAGACAGAGAAAAAGGTCTTCCTTTTTGCTGTTGGTTCACCCTCCAATGGCTGCTGCGGCCGGCGCATCGCGCTGATCCGAAGCCAGGAGCCAGGTGCTTCTCCTGGTCTCCCATGCGGGTGCAGGGCCCAAGGACTTGGGCCATCCTCCACTGCACTCCCGGGCCGTAGCAGAGAGCTGGCCTGGAAGAGGGGCAACCAGGACAGAATCCAGCGCCCCAACTGGGACTAGAACCCGGTGTGCCGGCGCCGCAAGGTGGAGGATTAGCCTGTTAAGCCACGGCGCCAGCCTAACAACCCAAGTTTCTAATAGTAGGGTCTCAGCAAAGGAAAGTACAGAAAATGATCATATGTAGCCACTCTATTTTCTATAATGCAAAAAGCTACGTCCATCATGTGGCCCCTTCTTGGGATTAAACCACCAGCAAAAGGACGAGGAGGTTGGAGGTTGGTGCTTCCATCCCTTTTGGTGACGTCCTGGCCAGACTTGCACCAATCTTGCAGCAATCTGTGATGGCTTCCTTGGCCTACTGCTGCCTCCTGTCCTGCTGCTGATTCCTACATCTGGCCTTCCAGATGCACAGTCAGTTCTCTGAGCCTCCACAGTCTTCCACTGAATTCCTAGTTTAACTCAAAATAGTCTGCGTTGGTTGTACCAAAGGACCCCAGCACACCTAACCAACCTACAATTGGATCATCAGATTCTGAAAGATAAAGTTGCCCGATCACAATTCCAAAGTGTTTGCCAACGTATGTTCAGTGGAAATTCAGCCCTCTGAGACCACTTACACTTGGGAAATCGGTGGAGGTACATGGTCAGCACTCACGGCTCTGAGAAGGACTGCTGTACAGAAATCTGTTTAATCCAGTGCTTCCTAGCTTAGTTAACCACACACTCCTTTCTCCAAGTAACACCTATTAACACTCCAGAGTGCAGAAGGCAGCCGCAGCAGTGGCTGGCAATGGACTAGAGACCGGAAAGAATGTTTGTGGAGCCTCTACAATTTACAATGTCCATATAGACCAGCCTGACAGCAATGACAATGCTATGTCCTGATCATCTACTGGTTGGATTTCTGTATGAGAGATTGAGTAAGGTTAGTTTTTTTGTTTGTTTGTTTGTTTGTTTTTTGACAGGCAGAGTGGACAGTGAGAGATAGAGACAGAGAGAAAGGTCTTCCTTTTTGCCATTGGTTCACCATCCAATGGCCGCCGCGGCCGGCGCACCGCGCTGATCTGATGGCAGGAGCCAGGTGCTTCCTCCTGGTCTCTCATGCAGGTACAGGGCCCAAGGACCTGGGCTATCCTCCACTGCACTCCCGGGCCACAGCAGAGAGCTGGCCTGGAAGAGGGGCAACCGGGACAGAATCCGGCGCCCCGATCGGGACTAGAACCCAGTGTGCCGGCGCCACAGGCGGAGGATTAGCCTGTTGAGCCGCGGCGCCAGCAAGTAGGGTTAGTCTTAAGGTGAACATTTTACCTCTATTGGGGAAACAGGAAGCACAGACTCCAAGCAAATGACAGAAGTTGAATGTTTAGGGAGCTGTTATGAGCTTGGTGCAGTGCTGGATGCTTTATTTATATGACACCACTTCATATTCACAGCCAAGAACCTCCTGCCTGGCTTCCCTGTGTGTCTACTCATGCTCTCTCCTATTGGGTCCCTGCATAGTGGCCAGGCAGGATCTTTTGAAACTACCCCGGGTCACTCCTTTGCCTGAAATGTCCCACTTTACTAATCTTCTCTCATGCCACACCCCTGTCCTCAGTGCCTTTAGGCCACACTGCTTCCATCTTCAACACACCAACATCGGCTCTTGAAAGCACACTTAGATTCGGCTCCTTCAGCCTGGAACACGCAGTGGCCTATCCTCACAGAACCAGCTCCACCTTACTACTCAACTCTCAGGTCACACGTCACCACCACTGTGACCACCTCCCTGACCACCCTGTCTAAACAAAGCCTCCCTCCCCTACTTTCTGTTGTACCACCTTTCCAGTAAACTTTATCTTTTGAAATGATCTTGCTCAATGTTTGTGTCTGCCCTTCCCATTAGTGAGTTCCATGACAGTAAACTTCCCCCTGTCTTATCCATCACCAAATCACCAAATCACAGCAGACGCTCAACTTGCGGATGCGCCCTGGGAAGATGGCACGCTTATGTTGCAGATGAGAAATGGGCTCAGGATGACTTGGTTTAACACCTTGACTGAGGTCAGTGCCTCAGAAGTGACTGGAATGCATGCTTTGCAATGGTTGAAGGCTAAAAGGAGTTTTGGGTCTCTGGAGTCCAGGTGTTATATTGCACGGCTGGCCAAGTCCTTGCTGGGCCACATAATACAAAAAGCTAGGCTTTCGAGGAGGAATTCAGTTCCTGTGAACTTTCTGTCTCATCGAGCTCTGTAGGAGCTAATCTAGATTTATTACAGATGATTAAGGCCAGAAAGGCATCTGTAGAAATCACATTCCATACAAAATAGCCAAAGCTCAAAGGTCCTGAGGCTTGACAATGAGCTTCATTCATACAGATTATGAAAGAGATTACATCTCATATCTCCTATCTTTGTCCCAGCATTGGGCAGTTGTGATCAAAGATAAGGATTTCTACAAATTAATCTGTTACAGAGAAACACATTGTAGATGAGACCAGGTCACTTATCATATTTGCCCTTTCTTCAAGGAAAGAAGTAAAAGCTGCAGAGAGAATGAAGAGGAAAAAAAGCATCTCAAAGCAATCAGAAGACACAAGGGGGGAGGACGAGCCAAAAGTTCATCGCATCTTTCTCTGTGTGTATCAGGAGTCTGTTCCCACAGGGGTAAAGCATCTCTCACAGGTTGTAAGGAGCTCTGGGGGGAGGCCATCCAAAGGGTCCTTAGATCCCTCATTGGTGCTGTTCAGGGACAAACCAACATAAACTGACAGAGAGACAAAGGGCAGGACAAAGATGGCTCTTTACTGTATTCAGGGCCCAAAAATGGCTGGAAGGCTTTTCTCTATAATCCAAGTTATGCAATGAGATGAGAGGGTACAAGGAAAGTTATGAAGTGGTCAGCCGTGCATCTAAAGACTTTTAATTGCACTTTGAGAAGCTCGGGCACGAGAAGAGGAACTCTTACCTGGGTCAGAGATTGTCACTATATGAGTAAGGTGTAGCGACTGTTGATTATGAAGACTATTTTAAAAGTATGCTATTCTAAGGGCTGGTCCTGTGGTGTAGTAGGCTAACCCTCCACCTGTGGTGCCAGCATCCCATATGGGCGTCGGTTCATGTTCCAGCTGCTCCTCTTCCAACCTCTTTGCTTATGGCCTGGGAAAGCAGTGGAGAAGGATGGCCCAAGTGCTTGGGCCCCTGCACCCACGTGGGAGACGCAGCAACTCCTGGCTCCTGGCTTCGGATTGGCTCAGTCAGCTCTGGCCGTTTTGCGGCCAACTGGGGAGTGAACTAGCAGGTGGAAGATCTTTGTCTCTCCCTCTTTCTGTAACTTTACCTCTCAAATAAATAAATACAATCTTTTTAAAAAAGTCAAAAGTAAACTATCCTAGACATATACTAAACAGATCTAGATAGCTGAACTCTGCAACTTCTGAACAGCTCTGAAACATACAAGAGGCAGGGTAAGTCGTCTTCACATCAAACCCTTTTCTCATTCTTACACTGAGTCATGGTTTTATAATGTCATAGAGACAACACAAGGAGTAACTAGTTTTGTTTTTTTTAATACATGCAAATAAAGAATATCCTGAGAAATTTTGACAAGTTCCATGTCCATTTAAGAACAAACAAGTACAAAGATCATTCTCTGCTTAAAGACTTTCTCTTACACTCCTACTATTTAAGTCTGATTAGGCATGCTTCCAGGATAATCAATTCAGAATTAAAACAGTAGACGTAGATGCCTCTTTGGAAAAATCTTGATGAGTGGTAGGTCTGCTTCACGGAGCTCACACATATATAGTATTTGGCACAGAATTTGACATGCTGCAGACTTCTGGGGAGAACACATTCCTAAAATAAGATAGGATATCAGGAGGACAAGTACCCTACAAAATACATAAGCTATACAGAATATGACCTTGTAAGCTTAAGTTCACAACAGCTAAATGCTATTGCAATTAGAGAAGATAAAATACGTACTCAGAACACTTTCCTAGTTTCTGATACCTGAGAGAGACAACTGTTTACTTTCCCAGAAGTGAAGGATGACCTATCCTTTATTAAGTCGTTAGCATGGCCAAGTCATCTGAAATTTCCCTAAATGCTAATATAAACTGCTCACACCCAGTATCTACTCCACAGTGCAGTACAAAATGTGCTGAAGCAAGAAAAGTCATCTAATAGCACTTCATGTAAAAGGAGTAGGCAGCTGTTAAGGCACTCGGGGTGCTTTTCTTTTCAAAGCCAGTCTTCGCTATCTGGAGGACCCAAACAGCATTTTTAATCAAAGTTTTGCTCTTCCAGGTTCATGTTTGTGCAGCTGTGTGAGAACTCCAAAGAGCTTTACAAATGTCCTGAGGACATTACTATCAAGCTGTTAGTTCTGACAGAATTTAAAGTGTAATTTCCTCCTCAAATCCCATATAGTTTCAACTCAATTCTAAAAGTAGCATTAGGGCCCATTTCTTACTCCTGCATAATCTGACCATACAAACTCCAACTTGCAGATACACCCAACATCTAAATTCAATTATACTATGTTTTCAGTTCTCTCAGGAGATTATTCTGTCCACCCATTTTGTGAAAATTGTGTATTGATGCTCTGCTCTGGTAAATTGTATAGGCTTTTCTTTTACTTTGAACTTGGACAAAGAATTCAATGCTTCATTCTTCACACGATTTTCCAGGGTCTCCCACATATACTCTGTTGAAACTGTTTACATTTCATAGGATTCCTCCTTTCAGGAATTTTGGTTAGTGGAATACCACAATTATGACAATGGATAAAAACTATTATTAATATCTAATTAAGTAAAAATGTTTTTCTCAAGACTAATGATTAAATGTCATCTAAGACTGGAACAGATTATGAAATGGTATCCAATATGCATTAAATATGCCAACACAACCCTAAGTGTATGTTGATGTTATCTAAATACAAATTAAGTATAAAATTTTTTTGAAGGTATCAGTGCTACAGAATTGAGTATTCCTGTTTTAGTTATGATACTCCCATCATTAGCTTCCAGGAATTTTAATTAACTACCACTATATGATAACCACATGCAAATGACCTACATGTGGCCTTAACCTTTCAATAACCACTCAAGGTTAATATCTCCATTTAATAGGTGAGAAAGTAAGATTCTGAAAGATTACACAGCTAGCAGAGAAGTCCTGGTATTCAAATCCAAACTAACTCCATAGCCCAGGCTTTTCCCTTTCTTCCACCACTGTGCCATGTCACACCTCATTTAAACTCAAAAAATGTATTTTGTACTCCACCCCCACTATGAAGTGTTGACACGAATTAAATAATACAAATCGTTAAAGAGAACACAAAGCACAAAACATTGTAAAAATGGTTAAGAACTTCAATAGAGTGGTATGGGGTTGCTGGTAGATAGAACTGGTATCACTTTTTCTTTTGAACTTTTTAATCAAAATAGAAAATGCTAATGAATCATTTGGGGGAAATCCTTTTCAAATTCCAGGAGGAAGTACATGAACTTGAGAGTCAGCTTTAAAAAGGAACCAATGTGCACACTCATCACAGATGAACCCTGAGGACACTGTGAAACCAAAATTCCTCCGTCACAGTGAGACAAGCACTGTGTGAGTATAGGTACCTAGAGTAGTTAAACCAACAGAAACAGGAATAGTGGTTGTGAGGCTGGCGGAAGTGGGAAATTGTTTATCGTGGGTACACTTTCAACTTTGTAAGATGAAAAAGATCTGGAGATTGGTTGCACAATGTGAATAAACCTAACACCACTCAACTGTACACATAAAAATAGCCAACATGAGAGCCGGTGCTGTGGCATAGTAGGCTAAGCCTCCAGCTGCATTGCTGGAATCCTATATGGGCACCAGTTCAGGTCCCAGCTGCTCCTCTTCTGTTCGAGTTCTCAGCTGTGGCCTGGGAAAGCAGTCGAAGATAGCTCAAGAGCGTGGCGCCCTGCACCAGCATAGGAGACCCAAAAGAAGCTCCTAGCTTCAGATTGGCCCAGCTCTAGCTGTTGCAGCTATTTGGGGGCGAACCAGCAGATGGAACACCTCTTTGTTTCTCCCCGTCTGTAACTCTACCTCTCAAATAAAAAAAAAAAAAATCTTGGGGAAAAAAAAAAGCCAGGATGGTAAACGTTTACAGCATTATACCACAATCAAAAATAAGTCTTAGAGGCTGGCACCGCGGCTCAATAGGCTAATCCTCCGCCTTGCAGCGCCGGCACACCAGGTTCTAGTCCTGGTCGGGGCGCCAGATTCTGCCCCAGTTGCCCCTCTTCCAGGCCAGCTCTCTGCTGTGGCCCGGGAGTGCAGTGGAGGATGGCCCAAGTACTTGGGCCCTGCACCCGCATGGGAGACCAGGAGAAGCACCTGGCTCCTGGCTTCGGATCAGCGCGGTGCACCGGCTGCAGTGTGCCGGCCGCAGCGGCCATTGGAGGGTGAACCAACGGCAAAAAGGAAGACCTTTCTCTCTGTCTCTCTCACTGTCCACTCTGCCTGTCAAAAAAATAAAAAATAAAAATAAATAAATAAATCTTAGGGGCCAGGGTTGTGGCACATGCTGGCATCCCATATGGGCACCAGTTCTGTCTTGGGTGCTCCACTTCCAATACAACTCCATGCTAATGTGCCTAAAAAAGCAACAGAGGATGCTCCAAGTGCTTGGTCCCCTGCACCCAGACTCTTGGAAGATCCTGGTTTCAACCTAACCCAACTCCAGCCATTGTGGCCATTGCAGCCATCTGGGGAATGAATCAATGGATGGAAGATCTCTAACTGCCTTTCAAATAAATAAATAAATAAATCTTATTCTATTTTTGTAGATGTTTGAAATTTTCCTCAATGAAACACATTTTTTTAAAAACAAGGAACTGTTACCAGAGAACTGCAAGGGTCTTTGTCTTTGCGCAAGAATAGAATTCAGGCATGAGACAGAGAGTAAGTGGAAAGCAAATAGCAAGGTTTATTAGGGCAGGGACATCCGTAAGAATGGATGGGCACCTCTCCAGACAGAACCTGAGAGAGAGTGCTTACATTTAGGCCAGGGTTTTTAAGGGTATGGGTCTTTGTCTTCCCACATCTTCTCCTCCTGGAACAAAGGACTTTTTGGATGTAAATACTAAAAATTCCTTTCTGAGTTTTCCCCCTGAAGTCATCAGAGGAGGAAGCCAGGCTGGTGACACCCCACCCCCTTAGAGGAAAGATGAGCAGGACCCCCTGGAAGATCGGGATCCAGGGCAGGATGTTTGAAGTGCCAATACTGGGCTGCCCCTGGACGGTTATCAGGCAGAAGGGGCAGGGACCCCCACCTGGCAGGTTATGGGGTAGAAGGGGCAGGGCTGGATGTTTCAAGTGCAGATACTGGGCTGCCCCGGAAGGTTATCGGGATGACTCTGAGATGCATATGCTGGACCTAGATGTCTCCTTAGGCCTTTGTCACACACACATAAGCTCATATGCGACTTCCTACCTAACAGAACCAGTAAGGAAATGAAATTTCTTAAGAGAATCATTATGAAATATATGATTTTAACGTTTCAATATGTAAAATGTTTAACATTTTTGCTGCAAATGATAAATGTGGTGGATCATTTATCTCATCAATGGAAACTGATTTACTGGGCTAGTGTTAAAAAATTATGTGGAGAAAATTACAGGAACAGTCTAAGTTTGCTATGAAAACAACATATTTTTATTAAAGTAATTAAAATAAAAAAACAACAACAAAAGGAAAATTCCACAACCTTTGTTTTCAACTCTATAATCTTTATGTAGAAAAACTATAAAGCATCAGTCTGATGCGGAAAGCAGCTCCACAACAAACCTAATCCTTCCATCAGGAGTCACTTAATTACGGAATCAGTTTCACCCAAAAGAAATCATCTTGCTGTACAGTATTCAGTTGAGCTGACTTCAACTATAGCATTCTCATTTCTGAAAAATTCTTTCCTGGTAAGTCACATCACCAGATACAACATACCAGAGCCTGCTGAAGTCAAAGGATAAAACACAAACACTGGAAGCACAATTACAGGTGAAAATGAAAGAAGGCATTTTATCTATAGATCTACAAAACTATACAAATTGCCAACTATACATATAATCCATTTACATCAAAGCTCCATGAGGTGGTACTGAGTAAACACAAAGGCATTGAACTTTCAACAAAGGAACAAGGCTCACTCTGAACAGCAGCACATTCCCACCTTTTAGCCTAGCATCACACTTCCCCTGGGATTTGCATTTGCTTGTTATCTAAGTTGATAACAAAAATAAAGAAAAAAGCCAAAGGTCACTATTAAGCACTCCCTAAAACCTATTCTAAACCATGCACCTTACTTCGTAAACGTTTACTCATTTATTCCTTTAACTTATACCAGTGTCTTCACTAGTATTTGCACAGAATTGCCTATAATTTGCTTTACCTCTAAAATGTAATAGAAGAAGAAAACGCAAGAAAAAAAGCACGGTTTTTAAATGTACAGTCTTAGAAAAGTGGTACTATTTATCTTTATAAACAAACAACTTTTTCTGCTACAGAAATCACACTGTTGTGGTCATCAGAGCAGTTTAAGTCACTTTGGCAATACACAGGTTTATTTGCTTTTTAATAACAATAAACTATTATCATGGCCATATAATTTTTCAAAACTTCTATCACTGTGGAGGGCACATATACAGAGCATTTCTAATAAACATAAATTTGATCTTGATTGAAATTCCTTTAAAATAAGTGCTCAAGAATATTAAATTGGGGGAAGGGGTTAGGCAGAGAACACATTTGGTCAGAAGTAAGTATTTCCTCCAAGGTTCTTTACTTGGGATAAAAGTCCCACGGTAAACCCACAGGAATGAATGGTCTGCAATAAAGAAAAATTAGGTCAGACGATAGCAATTTTAGCAGAAAAGCCACAAACATTTTGAGCCAAATAAAAAGCATTCTCTTGGATCAGGGCTTTTTGTTATGTTCTTTAATCCCTAACTTCTGAACATGTTACAATTCAGAAATTCCCATCTACTTAACTAACAACAATAAGGAAAATAAAAGGTCAGTAAAAAAAACTTCACGAACAGGATATTTTTCAATCATAGGTCTCTCTCTGGTAAGTAGACCAACATTTAACTTTCTCTCATATGCATGAGAGGGAGAGTTCAATGGCATTAACCTGTGTATAGATGTTAGGCTGCAGGGTAAAAAGCTTCCCTCTTGCCCTTTATAAATCACAATAGAATTTCTGCTTCCATGCAGCAGCCGCCGCAGTGGACAGTAACTGTCTAGTACACAGTTGAACACGGCCTTCCCTGTAACTAAAACCCACATATTTAGTCAAAATATAGAAATGGTGCTATGTAACACAGGAGTAGTCTTCAGATGAATAGTAAGCAATTAGAAAATTATGGTATATCTCCCCCCTTACAATTCACCAATTTCTGATCCCACTCAATTTTCAGAGTCCATGGGGAAAATTAAAGTCTTATTCTGTATTTTCTCATACAGTAAAATTAGAAATAAGCTATTTAACAATACTGTTTATAATTCAAGACCAAATAACTCCATCCAACTTAATATGAATATTAACAAAGTTCAAAGAATATGCTCTTAGACCTAAGCAATTCTCAACCACACCAAAAGGAGCCAGTTTTTTACCACTGTTAAAATCAAATAGTTGTATCTGGATCCAGATATAGAACTGCTAGGCTGCAGTAGGGGTATATTACAAATAAGCAACCCAAACTGACCTAACATTTACTACTCACTCCTCCTCCTCTGGGATGTTTTGTTTTAAAAAAGAGAAATAAGTACCCCTTACAACTGAACTGGGCCATTACCTGACCAATTATTTCTTCTATGAAGATACCAGTAAATGATAGAATGCCAAAATCACCAGCCACTCAACACTATTGTTATTTTTGCAATGAAATGTAGATTATATAAAATTCCATTCTCCCGGGCAATGAACAGGGGGAGAAAAGCATGTTATTTCAATACGGCTATATTTATAAGTTTTAAATATCTGCACCAAATGTTCACATTTAATTATTCTGAGCAACTTTTAGGAATTAACATTTCCTTAAAATTGGACAAACAAAAGAGTGCATATTAAAAGAGTAGCTTTCAAGCAATATTTGTACAGTAATAAAGCCATTATGTAAAATAATCTGGCTCATTTGCAAAGCCACTGTGGATTTGTTCATTTTGGAAACAACATGTCTGACTATTTAGTCACTACAGCTACTCCCCAAATAATGGGCACAGAATACCTTACTCTGCAACTAGGGAAGATTAAGTAAAACAACTTGAAAAGATATTTTTTAAAAACAAATTAAATCAAAACAATCCATTATTATAATAATTTTCTACATTCCTTACTGGGGAGGTGAAAGAGGAGAGACATCAAACCACTGTATAAAGTGCCTAATGAAAAACTGAAAGGAAGATTCACAAATAATGTCAGTTCAAGTCTACTTAACCCTTTATTACATTCTATTTATGGAAATGCTATGATCAATATTATACAAGTTTTCTTATTTCTTCTTCATATTGCATCAACTTTATTTTCATCCACAACATAGTTCAACTCTGCAAATGATTTACATCACCTTTTTGCACCTCGAATTTACAAACCATTGGCTGTTAAATTTCCTGAAAACAATTTTATGTTTACATTTTACTTAAAGCTGTACCTAAAAACTAAATTCTTAAAACACAAAACAAAAACCTAAGATGTTTTAAACTTTAGAAATCTGTAAAAATACTCTAACACCAGTGTTGAAAGGTAGCCTACAGAAGACTATAAAAGGGTATTATACAAAAGAATTCCATGGCCAAATCTTGTTAGAAAGTTTCTTTTCTAAGTATACTTCTTTCATGATACAAGATAAAATCAAAAGATGAAGACTTAATTTTCCCCTAAAAATAAGTAGTTGCTCAGAACACAGGTTGCATACTACAATCATATTGTTTCTTTGAAAAAACAAAAACAGTTTCAGCTAGGCATTCCACTTAACAACATCATACCATATGCACCCAGTCCTTGGATCTCTGAGTATCAGTATTATCCAGGAGAACCTTTCTTTAGAAACCGATTAGCAAATCTACCAAACAGAGTTGCCAAATAGAGTTTTAGGTCCCTTGATTTCAATAGTCATCTTAGTAAATAGAAAACTTTAGCTACTTGAACACTGGAGCTTATAAAGTGCATTAGATAGAAGAAACACAACAGTAGTGCCAAATTCACTAAGTAGGACTTCAAGGGACTTGGTATCACCAATGGGGCAAAAAAACAACATTACAGTTTTCTGTTCAGATTTTATTTGAAATCTAGTTCAAATTGTCAAAGCTACAAAAGGGGGGAAGACATCTGTATTATTTTTGCTAAGTCACAACATCCTAAAACAAAATACTACTACTGCCAGCAGATCCATTATACACATTTCTGATGAAACTCATTAGCACAATAAAAATTTCATCTTGAGAAACAGCCACAATGAAAGTAATTTATACAATATAAAACAATGACAGGTCTACAGATGCATTACTCATGAGTTTACACATGCATTCACAAACAAACAAAAACCCCAGGAATGCTCTTTCATTTGATTTTTTTGTTTTGTTTTTTTAAAAAACAGACCATTCAGGCACAAAACAAAATCGCATTTCCAATAAATGACAGTATCTTAAAAATTTATGTCAGTGTTTGTTTTTCTTTGACTTTTTATGAGACCTGTGTGGAGACCGGGACTGGGATCTGGATTTCTTCCCTGATTTTTTAGGGGATCTAGACCGTGATCGCCTAGACCGTTTGGGTGTCCTTGAACCAGATGGTGACCTGAAGAAACAAACAAAAAAACCCAATTTATCAAAGTACTCACATGATCAAAATTGATTTTCCTTAAATTATCTAAGATGATCTTTAACAAAGCACAATAAAAGTTACTGGAATAAGACTGTAAACCTATCAAATTTATACTTTGCCTACTGTATACACACACAGAGAGGATTTATTTTGTAGTTACTATACACTGCATCGGCAATCATCACTGCAGAAGCTTGTTTAAAAAGACAAATTTCTGAGCCTTACCATTGCTCTATTCAATCAAAATCTCTACAGGCAGGGGCTGGGGTATTTTTTAACAAGTTGAATCTCTGATCTTATTATAAGCTAAAGTTCAAAATGGCATGTGAGATCATTCACAACATGTAAAAATCCACAGCTTTGTAGCCTATTATCTTGAGGAAAAAGGTAGCAACCACTGCAGTAGCATTCAAGGGCATCATTAAAAACTGCATAATTTTGGAAGTGCTCTTCAGAAAGATAAACAAAACAGACAGTTATATACATGTATACACACACATAAGCAAATGTCATTTAGAAAAGGAGAAAATTATTTTATAAATTTTATTAAAAAGTTACTATTAAAAAAAAAGTTACCATAATAAAGTGTTAACATATAAACTCTTTTTGCTCTTGGGGAAAATCTCTATATAATACCAGAAAAATAAAACATTTTTGAACCACTTTTCTGGAACTAAAAGGAAAAGAGCATATTAAATTACATACTGAAGAAATGGCATTTATTGGTATTTATGGTATTTGTTTCCAATAAATCTCTAACCAAGAATTGCTAGTAATACTGCTTTGGGGGGAAAATATATTTTCCTTTTAGCTTTGACAAAAATCAGAGAATATTCTATAGAAACTAAAAAACTGAATGAAAATAAAGCAGCTCCCCCCATTCTACAGGAAACACTGGATACTGATGCTTACAATTCTTGGCTAGTCTTTACTTACTGGAAGCCCTCTTTGTACTTAAGTGATGAAGAAAGACTGGGGTGGGGAGTAATAACCTAAAATGAAAGTAACTCTTTGGTTTTTAAAAATTCTTTTTAAGAATGTCTGCCAACTAAATTATTTTCAAAAGCTGGTAGAATGACAAGGTATTTAAAATATTACCAAAAATCACTTGCATTTACCTTTTGGCTTTTTTGCTAACATCTCTAGGAGAATCTTTGTGAGATGACCTGGAACGTGAGCTCTCTTTGTGAGATCTTTCTGAACGCTCTGATCGCTCCGATTTTGGTGATGGGGATTTCACTCGTCTACCACTGCTACTGCGAGATGGGCTGGGGGATGTACTGTGTCGCCTTTTCCTATGGAACAAAGCCCCCATAAGTGAGCAAAGGATCAGGCATTCATTGTCCTTTTATTAAATTGGCTATTACTTTCTACCATTTTACAATAACTTTTATTCTCACTAACACAGTAATCTATTTTCCAACAATATTCAAGGTCTTTTATCCCAATAAGTCTTAAACATAACTTAAAACTGAGAGAGAACAGACTTCAACTAGATTGGAATTTCTTTTGCTACAAGAGATTATTGGGACAATGAACAGAACTTAATTAAATCTTCTGGATTGAGTAACATTTTTAATGTTAATTTCCTGTTCTGACACTTTCATTGTGATTAAATGAATGCGTTTAGGAGAGTGGGACATCATGCTGACAAATTATTTTTAAATGACTGGGGCGGGTGGGAACGGGTGTTTGGCCCAGCAGTTAAGATATGCACATCCCATATCAGAATGCCCAGTTTAATGACCAGCTCCTGACTCCAGCTTCCTGCTAAATGCAGATCCTCAGAGGTAGTAGTGATGACTCAAGCAATTGGGCTCCTGCCATCCATGTAGAAGACCTGAACTGTGTTCCTGGCCTAATCACAGACATTTGAGGAGTGAACCAGTAGATGGAAGCTCTATCTGCCTCTCCCTTTTCAAATAAATAAATAGAAATCAAACAAACAGAGAAGCAAAATCTCCTTGCTTAAAAAAAAAAAAAAAAGTTGGACAGCTGGCAGAGAAAAGAATAAAGCAGAAATATTCTAAAATTTGGGAAATGTGGGTGAAGGATATCTAGGAATTCTTCACACAATTATTTTAACTTTTCTGTAAATCTGAAATTGCCAAAATATTAATTATAAAGTGACATTTTTTATTTAACCAATTAGTGTAACTTATTTGGAACTCATTTAAGTGATAAAATCAAAATTTTTATTAGCAATAATTTATTTTTCTTATTAGAAAGACTTCAGTTCTATTAACTGAGCAATTTTCTTTACTAAAACAAAGATGTAGGAACCAAGGAAGTGAGAAATAAAAACTGAAAAGTGAGGAGCAAGTCCTTGTGGCCTATTTATATAATCTCCTTTCAAGATAAAGCTGTAGGACTCAAGTTTACAGGTAGCAGCCTTGACACCTAGAGACTGGAAAAAAACACTTATATGGGAGGCAACAAAGATGATCTAGCAAGCTGTTTTGTTATTTAAGTATCAGGCTTGATACTTAATACTGTAACTGAATTCCTGCACTGAACTAAGGCTAAGGACATCCTATGAACCATGTAAAGAGATGATGTCCCAGTTAAATAAACTAAGTACTAACTGCCCCATTTGTCAGCTATTATCTCCTGTAAGAGGGAGCCAAACATGTTCCTCATGAGAAAACACTACTAGTATCAACGATAAAAAACATTATAAAATAGACCATCATTCCAAATCTTGAAATATGCATACACATTAAATGTAAGAATTGTTATACCTTTCTTTCCTCGTTGGAGTACACTCATCTTTTTCCTTCTTGTCTTTGGATCGAGATTCCAATTTTTCTTTATCCTTTTTATCTCTTTCTCTTTCTCTTTCTAATTCTTTCTCTTTCTCCTGTTTTAGTTTTTAAAGAAAACATTTAGTTGCTTAAAAATATCATCTAGGTTAATATCACTTACATAATAGTATTTTCTCTTCTAATAAACAATTTTTCAAATCACTACTTAAGGTGCAATACCATTTTCAAAAAAAATATCTACCTTTCCAAGGAAAACTAGCTGTTTCTTCTACTTATGTTAGAAAATAATACTAGTGTGACAGTAGCTACACATTTACTGTTTGTCATAGGCTAAGTAATGTTTTCAACAACTTTCCACACGTCATTTTGTGTCTTTGCTTATCACACCCTTAGGAACAGGACTATTCACCTTCATGCTAGAGATGAAAATGAGACTCAGATTAAGTATCAGGTCCATGGTCACACAGGAAGTGAAGAAATTATTTTAATTCAAACTCTAGAGCCACAGCTCTTCCTCTCACATTCTCCATAAAGAATCAGAAAAAAACTAATAATGCACTGACTTTTTCATCACATATTAAAAAGTGATTCTTCCAACTCTTCACAAGGATGATTTAAGCAAAGAGCAACAGGCTGAAGGTGGGAAATGGCAAATTCACAATAGACTTACCACCACAATCTTATTAGCAAAAAATTAATACTAAAGATATTTTAAATCTTACTTTATAAGAATACAAACTCACTACATGATATGTAATTATATAAACCAGAATAATAACTTATGTGCTCATCCTCAGATGCCGCAATTGTGACTTATGACTTGAAATTTTTATTTCCATTGGTAATAAAACAATTAAATGAACCTAGAAGGTCCACTTTACTAACAGGAATTTAATTTCTCTAGAAAAGCTATCTGACAGTTGACTCCTCTAATTTTTAAAAGGTAAAAAGGCCTTTACCAGATATTGGCAGTTTTTGGTGTACAGCCAGACTGCATGTATTTTCTGCTTTGTGGTACATTCTGTCACTGACGCGTGAAAGCCATCATAGACAACACATACATGAATAGGAACAGCTCTGCTCTAGTACAACTTTTACAAAATCAGGCAAGGGGGGACCAGTGCTGTGGCATAGGAGGCTAAGCCTCTGCCTGTGGCCCCAGCATCCCATATTGGTGCCAGTTTGTGTCCCAGATGCTCTTCTTCCTATCCAGTTCTCTGCTTATGGCCTGGGAAAGCAGTGGGAGATGACTAAGTGCTTGGGCTCCTGCACCCACATGGGAGACCCGGAAGAAGCTCCAGGCTTGGACTGGCCCAGGTCCAGCCATTGAGGCCATATGGGGAGTGAACCACCAGATGGAAGATCTTTCTGACTGTAATTCTGCAAAAGAAAGACAGAAGGAAGGAAGAAAGAAAGGAAGAAAGGGAAGAAAGGGAAGGAAGGGAAGGAAGGGAAGAGAGGGGAGGGGAAGGGAGGGGGGAGGGGGAGAGGGGAGGGGAGGGGAGGGAGGAAGGGAGGAAGGAAGGGACCAGGCAAGGACTAGCATCTGCAGATCCTTGGTATGTAAAAGGGTACTTTCAAAAGTTCATGGAAAAATGGAATTAAAAGATGCTCATCTTAGTGCAAGAAGTTTTGAAAATAATGAAGTTATTTCTTCTATGAACTTTTTGAAGACTACACATATGTATGGATAGCTAACATTTCTGCAACAAAATAAACAACATTTAAGTCCATTTTCCACAAATTTTGTGAAGTTCGCTTGACTTTTAGGAATGACATTTTTCCAATTTCATTCATGGGATACAACGAGATTAGTATTAAATATGTGTATTATTCACTCTGAGCTTCCTCCTTAGGACTAGTGAGCACCTCAAGGTATAATCCTTCTAGCTGATCAGCAACCTGCCACTATCTCTAAAGAGACCCATGGGGTACAAATAAATAGCATCTTCTCTAAGTTTTGTTCATTTTTTTCCCACATAAAACACAGAAGACAAATTTTAAAAGCTGTGTGGAGACTGACTTATGATCTATAGGAACCATTTCCTTATCAAGAATGAAAATTAGTTCCTGACTGAAACGGATATTTAATAGAAACCATACTACAGCTAATTTAAAATATTTTGAACATTCTAATTCAATAATAAGGAATAACAGTAGGGGCTGGCACTGTGGCATAGTGGTTAAAGCGGCAGTCTGCAGTGCCGGCATTCCATATGGGTGCCGTTTCAAGTCCCGGCTGCTCCACTTCCGATCCAACTCTCTACTGTGGCCTGGGAAAGCAGTAGAAGATGGCCGAAGTGCTTGGGCCCCTGCACCCACATGGGAGACCCGGAAGAAGCTCTTGGCTCCTGGTGTTGGATCGGCCCAGCTCTGGCCATTTGGGGAGTGAATATCAATGGATGAAATCTCTCTCTCTCTCTGCCTCTGCATACATAAATCTTAAAAAAAATTAAAAAACCAGTAAAAGTAGTAGCTATTACATAACTCTATCTTGAAAAACTGGGAAAATCACAACACAGCTTCACAGAGAAAAAGTGGGCTACAGTGACTTGCCTCATGGTTCACACAGAACGTGGCACCAGATTCCACAGGCCTGGGTAGCACCACAGTCACAACAGACTGTTTCACATTACCTGAATACAGCACCTTTGTAGTGATAAGCTCCCTTTGGTAACTTTTCCTTATTTCTCTTTCTATAAAACCTATTTTATTTTTGCAGTGACACACAAGATATACAAGTAGATTAAAAAATAGCAGTCCTAACAAAATTCCTAGGTTTCTTGTACAATTACCACATGGGGCTGCTAGTCCTAAAATTCTCTGCATATTCCTACATACAAGGGGCCTTCTTCAAAAAGTTCACGGAAAACATGCATTATGAAAAAACTACATATGCATAGTTTTAAAAAATGCACCAAAATCAACATCTTTAATTCTAGTTTTACTCAAACTTTTTCAAGTGTCTTTGTATTTTTTTGTGAATGAGAACACAAAGTTTCTCAAAAGCTTAGAATTTACCAAAGAGGGATCCTACCCCTTGCTTTCCTTCCTTGGAACCAATGAGACATGAATACTAAATTAACTTTGCAAATCTGGCTTCCATCTTTATCTCTGTGCCAATTGTGGTGGCTACTGTCTCAATAGTCACAAACGTGACTCTTCCAGTAGGGTCTCTTCCAGTTTTGAAAGCAGGCTTTTAGCAGGATTAATATTCTAGTCTACAGTTACTATCCAGAATAAAATACTGTTCTATTGCCTTAAGAATTCTTTCCAAAGTTGAAATAGTTCTAAAATATCATATTTCAAATTGTCAATCAGAATGCAACATCTGCACATAAAAGGATATACTCTGAAATATACTTTTCTTGAGTCTACCAATAATACATTCTAGGAAGTCAGATAAGTAACTCTGGAAAATACACATTAAATATATTTATTTCTTACTCGTTGAAGAAGTTTATCTCTGTAGTGTTCCACTTGCTCCTGAAAACTTTGGCCTGGTTTTTTAGGTCGTTTTCCAGATTCTAATTCATCCTGAAACTTCATGACTTTAAGCTGTGAAACAAGACATTTCTAAATAAGTATCTTTATCACTACAATTTCTCAAACATTGCTTTGTTCCTAGAGCAAAGTAGTAACTGATTAGGACTCAGTCAAAATATAACCTCAACATTAAAAAAACAAAAACCAAAAAAACTTTCTTATCCAAAGGCCACTACTTATCAGATAAGCCCAACAACACAAAATCCAAGTGACCAATGTAAGCCCACTGTATTCTCTGCACAATGGTGAGGACTCACAAACGATAGTTATGTATGTTTCATGCCCGTAAGTACTTCTTCTCTCAACACAGTGATAATGAATTTAGTATTTGGTTCCTCAAATAATAAAGGCAAGGCTGGTAAACAACTGTTAGCAAAGTTATGACAGCAAAACACAAATAGCTTTGAAAAATATTTTTAAAAAGGGCAGCATTTTGATTACGCACACTTCCTGAAGGACCAAACACAGAGCTGAATTGACTGAAGGTTTCTCTCTACTTGTATCACAAAAAAACAATGAAGGGGCCAGCTTTCCACATCAATGTTTATAAATTCCTTACTTAAGAGTTCCTGCTGATATGGTGTAAGTCTCAAGCACAAGTCTAAGACACCTAGGAAACAGATGACCAAAGCTCTCAAGACAAAACAAAGCGGCCCATGCAATGGCTGGTGAGTCATCCATCCTCTGCTGCCTGTTGTCAGGTACCACCTTCCCACTCAACTACTCACTTTCCTCAGATGAGGAACAGAGATGAGATCTCTGTTCTCTAATGACAGAGTAGACCCCCCCCCACCAGTTGGCTCCCTACCCTTATTTTACTATTCCAACCCTTGCTCATAGAAATGGGAATAAGAGTAGAACAAGAAAAGGTAATTCCAGACTAAGCATTACTCTAAGTGGCATCTAAAAGATGAAGAACTTATGTCCTATGAATACTACATTATCATATGGCAACAGGTTTTACTCTAAGTGTTTTATCAGAGTGTGTCACTACTTTTTTTTTCTTTTTTTTTAAAAAACTTTTATTTAATGAATATAAATTTCCAGTGTACAGCTTATGGATTACAATGGTTTCCCCCTCCCATAACTTCCCTCCCACCCGCAACCCTCCCCTCTCCCGCTCCCTCTCCCCTTCCATTCACATCAAGATTCATTTTCAATTCTCTTTATATACAGAAGATCGATTTAGTATAAAGATTTCAACAGTTTGCACCCACATAGAAACACAAAGTGAAACATACTGTTGGAGTACTAGTTATAGCATTAAATCAAAATGTACAGCACATTAAGGACAGAGATCCCACATGAGGAGCAAGTGCACAGTGACTCCTGTGTTGACCCAACAAATTGACACTCTAGTTTATGGAGCCAGTAACCACCCTAGGCTGTCGTCATGAGTTGCCAAGGCTATGGAAGCCTTCCAAGTTTGCCGACTCTGATCATATTTAGACAAGGTCATAAAAGACAGAGTGAGGATAGTAACCAATGATCCTAAGAGTGGCATTTACCAGGTTTGAACAATTATACAGCATTAAGTGGGGAAGAGGACCATCAGTACACACAGGTTGGGAGTAGAGCCATTGGTGGTAGAGTAGAGGTTATGATTACAAAGGAATGAGGCCCAAGTGCGCTAGACAGGGACTAGAACAAAGGACAGAGTCATTATTAGAGGAGCTAAGAAAGGTGCTAAGCTACAAGTAATTTTTCTGATTGAGAGGCAAATAGAACCTGATAGAAGGGGCTTGATAATAATCTGGTGGGCTTTAGGCCTTGTAAGTTAAGAGGCCCAGACCTATCTATCTCTTCACATGGGGTATACCCTAAGGGAGGTGTGAACCTCCTAGGGGAAGGCACTCTGTTGACTTTCATTACTTGGCTGGCCTGGGAGGAGAGCTGGCCAGGTAAAGTTCTTTCATTTCTCTATTCTCTTCAAAGTAGGAAACTAATTCTATTATGAAGGAATCTGTAGGACGCACAATTTAATCTTTAGACCTTATAAAAGAGATGGCTAACATTTTTCTGTAATAGCATAGCCAAAATAAGAGCTTAAATTATAATCTCATAGCTAGATTCACTTCACCATCAGCCAAGTATACAGTAAGTAGAAAAAACCTCCCTTTCAGACCAAAGGGAAAGAAAGTTTTAAAGTGAGAATATAATTTTCCTCATGGGCATTGTCTACCTTAGAAAAACTACTACAGAACATGCCTGTGAATATAGACTTGTAGTTCAGGCCACCAAAGATTAGAGATGGGACTTGGGCACTCCCTTGACTTGCATCCTCTGGTCTGCTTTAACACAAACCAGGAGGAAAAGAAAGCTAGGCATCAGAAGCAATGGGTGGCAGGCCTATTAATGGCTGATCTGTACAGTGATCTGCCCTCAAGGAGACCCAACAGGCCAGTCCACTGCAGTGGCTTTCAAAGTGGTAAGCCTGGGCTTCAGCAGAAGTCAGCTTGTGAAGAGCCCTGGCAGCTCTGCCAAGAGTTGGATCACTGGAAATGGACCTGCCCCGGAGTCGAAGGATGCCCAGGTCAGAGCCACAGATCTTACTGGCTCTAAGCTGAAAAGCCCTTCACTCAGCCCAACTTCCAAAGTGACCATGCAGCTGAGGATATGGTCAAGTAGGGTCAGCAACATTGCAGGCAGAACTGTAAATTTCTTGTTAGAGATGCCACCTGCCTTTACCTGCCTTTAGAGTGTGTCACTACTTTAAAACACAAATCCTTTGGTTTTTATTAACTGCTAAAAAATGTTCAGCTATAGGCATCTTTTGGGGCAGATTTTATTTTTTATTTATTTTTTTAAAATTTTTTATTATTATTATTATTATTTTTTGACAGGCAGAGTGGATAGTGAGAGAGAGAGACAGAGAAAGGTCTTCCTTTTTGCCATTGGTTCACCCTCCAATGGCCGCTGTGGCGGGCGCATCTCGCTGATCCGAAGCCAGGAGCCAGGTGCTTCTCCTGGTCTCCCATGGGGTGCAGGGCCCAAGGACTTGGGCCATCCTCCACTGCCTTCCCGGGCCATAGCAGAGAGGCAACCGGGATAGAATCCGGCACCCCAACCGGGACTAGAACCTGGTGTGCTGGTGCCGCAAGGCGGAGGATTAGCCTGTTAAGCCACGGTGCCGGCCTGAACAGCTTTTAAAAATAAAACACAGCACATATACTACAGCTTATAATAAAATTGGTTGCAAAATAATTTAGAACTTTATTCCTCCTTTATTTCTGATGATTTGACAGAAAAAGGGATAGTACTCACTGGATTTCAAGTTAAGGGGCAGAGAACAAAGATAGGAAAAGCCTTGAAGTAAAGCTCATGAGTTCTGAGTTCTAATCCAAATTTGCCACCAACTACGGCAATTACCCCATATGATTAAGTCTCTCAGAGTAAATAAGGGTTAAACAGGTAATTCTAAGATGAAGGCAAGATCCACATTTTAATATAAGGATCTGATTTATAGCCCAAGTCCCTGAGAGGCAGGCACTATGAGAATAAGAGAAACAATCTTTGATTATCTGACAAAGAAGAGGCCAGATTATGAAAGGGCACATACAATACAGAAATGTCTGAGGGAGGGGTGTGCATACACACACATATATATATATATCACATATATGAGGGTCTTCGAAAAGTTTATGGAAATGGAATTAGAAGATAAGTATATTTTGGTGCAAAATATTTTGAAATCCATGCATAGCTTTTAAATTAAATACTTTGCCCATGAACTGTTTGAAGACTCTTCATGTTTAAATCTAATGTAGAAATAATGTTCATAAAATTCATGCAAGTTAACCAAAAGGTAAATTATCTCATTTTCTTCTATATAAGTTGAAAATAAGATTTTAAAATAATTAAAGTCTCTTATGGCATTCATAAGATAACTTAATTATCAAGAAAATATATTTTGGGGCTGGCACTGTGGCGCAGTGGGTTAAAGCCCTGGCCTGAAGTGCTGGCATCCCATATGGGTGCCAGTTCTAGTCCCGGCTGCTCCTCTTCCGATACAGCTCTCTGCTATGGCCTGGGAAAGCAGTAGAAGATGGCCCAAGTCCTTGGGCCCCAGTACCCACATGGAAAGACCCAGAAGAAGCTCCTGGCTCCGGATCGGTGCAGCTCCGGCCATTGCGGCCATCTGAGGAATGAACCAACGGATGGAAGACCTCTCTGTCTCTACCTCTCTCTGTAACCCTGTCTTTCAAATAAATAAAATAAATCTTAAAAAAAAAAAAAAAACACATTTTTATTGAACTCAGTCTTTGTTTTGCAATAGTTTAATCAGGCTGGTAAAGCAGAATTCTCAGGAAGGTGGAAGGATAACTGAGATAACAGCTAAGAAGGAACAACACAGTTGGAAAGTGTCTATAGTCAATGTGCTTACTGATAAATGACATCTTATTCCCTAAAAGTTTTAATAAAAACGGGGTACAGCAGATTAAAGTACTGCTTATGATGCTAGCATCCCATACTAGAGTGCTGGTCCGAGGCCCACCTGCTCAGTTTCCTATCCATCTCCCTGTTAATATGCCTGGGAAAGCAGTGGGAGATGGTCCACGTACTTGGGCCCCTGCCACCCATATGGGAGACCCAGAAGGGAATTTTTGGTTTTGGCCTGGCCCAACCCCAGCCATTGTAGCAATCTAGGGAGCAAACCACTGGTTGGAAAATCTGATTCTCCTCTTTCAAATAAATAAATAAGGCTTTAAATTAAAAATTAACACGTGTATGAAAATAAAAGGACTTCATGAAATTCATGGAGGGGCCAGCCTTGTGGCACAGCAGGTTAAGCCACCACCTGAAATGCTAGCATCCTTAATGGGGTACTGGTTGGAGTTCCAGCTGCTCTGCTTCCAATACAGCTACCTGTTAACGTACCTGGGACAGCAGCAGAAGATGGTTCAAGTACTTAGGCCCCTTCTATCTGCATGGGATAGAGTTCCTGGTTCCTGGCTTTGGCCTGGCCCAGACCGGGCTGTTGCAGCCATTTGGAGAGCTAACTAGTGGGTGGAAGATCGCTGTCTCCCCATCCTCTCTCAAGAGCTCTCACCCTCAAGAAAATAAATAAATAATTTAAAAAAAAAAAAAAAACTCATGGAAAAATGGAACTAAAAGTAAGCTGGATCTAAGCAGACCAAAAACTAAGACAGAAATGGAATCAGGAATAACACCTCCCCAACCCCCATCCCAACAAAGAAAAGCCCAGGACCAGACAGCTTCACTGCTGAATTCTACCAGATATTTAAAGAAGAACTAATTCCAATTCTTCTCAAGCTATTCAAAATCATTCAAAGGGAGTGGATCATACCAAACTCCTTCTATGAAGCCTGTATCACCTTAACCCCTAAGCCAGAAAAAGAAACAACAGAGAAAGAGAACTATAGACCAACATCCCTGATGACCGTAATGCAAAAATCCTTAACAAAATACTAGCCAATCAAATTTAGCAATACATTAGAAAGATCATTCACTCAAACGAAGTGGGATTTATCCTTGCTTTGCAGGGAAGGTTCAACATCCGCAAATCAATGTGATACATCACATTAACAAACTGAAGAACAAAAACCATATGATTCCCTCAACAGATGCACAGAAAGCATCTGATAAAATACAACATCCTTTCATGATGAAAACCTTAAGCAAACTGGGTATAGAAATAACATTCCTCGCCGGCGCCGTGGCTCAACAGGCTAATCCTCCGCCTTGCGGCGCCGGCACACCGGGTTCTAGTCCCGGTCGGGGCACCGATCCTGTCCCGGTTGCCCCTCTTCCAGGCCAGCTCTCTGCTGTGGCCAGGGAGTGCAGTGGAGGATGGCCCAAGTGTTTGGGCTCTGCACCCCATGGGAGACCAGGATAAGCACCTGGCTCCTGCCATCGGAACAGTGCGGTGCGCCGGCCGCAGCGCGCTACCGCGGCGGCCATTAGAGGGTGAACCAACGGCAAAAAGGAAGACCTTTCTCTCTGTCTCTCTCTCTCACTGTCCACTCTGCCTGTCAAAAATTAAAAAAAAAAAAAAATTAAAAAAAAAAAAATAATAAAAAAAAAAAGATCTTCCTAAAAAAAAAAAAAAAAAAGAAATAACATTCCTCAACACAATCAAAGCAATTTATGACAAACCCATGGCCAACATCCCATTGAATGGGAAAAAGTGAGAAGCATTCCCCCTAAAATCGGGAACCAAGCAAGGTTGACCACTCTCACCTCTGCTATTTTATATAATCCTGGAAGTTATAGTCAGAGCTTTTAGGAAAGAAAAAGAATTGAAAAGGATACAAATTGGAAAGGAGGAAGTCAAACTATCCCTATTTGTAGATGACTTGATTCCATAAAGGGGATCCAAAAGACTCCACTGAGAGACTATTGAAACTCATAAAAGATTTTGGTAAAGTGGCAGGATATAAAATCAACAGAGAAAAATCAAGTGTTTGCATACACAAATAATGTCATCGCTGAGAAACAACGTTTAAGATCAATCCCATTCACAACAGCTCCAAAAACAATTAAATACCTTAGAATAAATTTAACCAAGGATGTCAAAGAAATGAAAATTATAAAACACTAAAGAAATAGAAGACATTAAAAAAAATGGAAAAATCTTCCATGTTCATGGAAGAATCAACATCATCAAAATGTCCATATTATCAAAAACAATTTATAGATTCAATGCAATCTCAATCAAAATACCAACAACATTCTTCGCAGGTCTAGAAAAAATGATGCTGAAAATCCCGTGGAAACACAGGAAAACCCGCATAGCTAAAGCAATCTTATACAACAGAGACATCACAACACCAGATTTCACAACATACCACAGGGCAGTTATAATCAGAACAGCCTGGTATTGGCATAAAAACAGATGGGTAGACCAATAGAACAGAACCAAAACTCCAGAAACCAATCCTTGCATCTACAACCAACTTATCTTCAACAAAGGAGCTAAAATCAATCCCTAGAGCAAGGACAGTCTCTTCAACAAATGGTGCTGGGAAAACTGGAATCTCTGCATGAAGAAGTATGAAACTAGACCCCTACCTTACACTTTATACAAAAATCCGCTCAAAATGGATCAAGGACCTACATCTATGACTCAATACCATCAAATTACTAGAGAACATTGGAGAAACCCTGCAGGACATTGGGACAGGTCAAGACATCTTGGAAAAGACCCCAGAAGCACAGGCTATCAAAGCCAAAACTGACAAATCAGATTATATCAAGCTGAGGAGCTCTCTGCACTGCAAAGTAAAGAGGCAACAGACAGAATGGGAGAAATTACTTGTAAACCATGCAACTGATAAAGGATTAATAACCAGAATATAGAGAGATCAAAAAACTCAACAACAACAAAACAAACAATCCAGTTAAGAAATGGGCAAAGGACTTGAACAGCCATTTCACAAGAGAAAAAATTCTAATGGCCCACAGACACTTGAAAAAATGCTCAGGATAGTGGCCGGCACTGTGGCATGGAGGGTAAAGCCGCCCCCTGCGGTGCCAGCATCCCATGTGGGTGCCGTTTCGAGACCTGGTTGCTCCACTTCCAATCTAGCTCTCTGCTATGGCCTGGGAAGTCAGTGAAGTATGGCCCAAGTCCTTGGGCCCCTGCACCCACATGGTAAGACCCAGAGGAGGCTCCTGGCTACTGGCTTCAGATCAGCGCAGCTCTGGCCGTTGCAGCCAATTGGGGGGTGAACCAGCAGATAGAAGATCTCTCTCTCTGCCTCTCCTCCCTCTGTGTAACTCTTTCAAATAAATAAATAATCTTAAAAAAAAAAATGTTCAAGATCATGAGCCATCAGAGAAATACAAATTAAAAACCACAATGAGGTTTCACCTCACTCCAGTTAGAATGGCTCTCATATAGAAATCAACAAACAAATGCTGGCAATGATTTGGGGGAAAAAGCACCATAATCCACTTTTGGTGGGGATGTAAACTGGTACAGCTAATGTGGAAGACAGTATGGAGAAACTTCAGAAAGCTGAATATAGACCTACCATATGATGCAGCCATCCCACGCCTGGGAGTTTACCCAAGCCGAAAAAAAACAAAAACAAAAACAAAACAAAACAAAAAAAACCCAGCATCTGAAAGAGGTATCTGTACCCCCATGTTTACTGCAGCACAATTCACAATACCTAAGATATGGAATCAACCCAGATGTCTATCAACTGCTGACTGGATAAAAGAAAATATGGTGTATATATATGGTACACTATGGAGTATTACTCAGCTGTAAAATAAAATAAAATAAAATACTTTTTTTTTTTTTTTGACAGGCAGAGTGGACAGTGAGAGAGAGAGAGACAGAGAGAAAGGTCTTCCTTTGCCGTTGGTTCACCCTCCAATGGCCACCGCGGCCAGTGTGCTGCGGCCAGCGCAACGTGCTGATCCGAAGGCAGGAACTAGGTGCTTCTCCTGGTCTCCCATGGGGTGCAGGGCCCAAGCACTTGGGCCATCCTCCACTGCACTCCCTGGCCACAGCAGAGAGCTGGCGTGGAAGAGGGGCAACCGGGACAGAATCCGGCGCCCTGACGGGGACTAGAACCCGGTGTGCCGGCGCCGCAAGGTGGAGGATTAGCCTAGTGAGCCATGGCGCCGGCCAAAATCCTGTCTTTTGTAACAAGATGCACACAACTAGAAACCATTATATTCAATAAATTAAGCCAGTCCCAAAAAGATAAACATCATGTATTTTCCCTGATCCAAGGTAACTAATACAGTACCTAAAATGTAATGTATTGAAGTGAAAAGGACATTTTGAGATTCAATGATTATTTACAGCTCTTGTCTCTTCTGTTGAGGAATAGTATTTTCTTCTTCACACTCGTTGTTGAACTCTTTTACTTAGTGTTGGGTTATGATTATTAAATAAACCAAAAATAGTTCTTTGTAAAAATTAAGAGTGGAAATGAGAGAGGGAGGAGGAAGAAGGGTCGAAGTGTGGGAGGGAGGGAAGGTATGGTGGGAAGTATCATTATGTTCCTAAATCTATATATATGAAACACATGAAAATTATATAACTTAAATAAAATTTTTAAAAAATAAAATGCATATCAAATAACTAAAAAAAATAAATAAATAAGCTAGGGTAGGCATTTGGCCTAGGAGCTAAGACATTCACATCTCACATCAGAGTTCCTCAGTTTAATATCTGGCTCTGGCTTCTGACTCCAGCTTCCTGCAAATGCAGACCCTGGGAGACAGTTGGCTCAAGTAATTGGATTCCTATCACCCACATGGGAGACCTGAACTGAGTTCACAGATTCCTGCTTCAGTATGGCCCAGTCCCAGCCATTGTAGGTATGTGGGGAATGAACCAGCAGACGGGAGCTCCCTCTTTCTTTAGCCTTTCAAATAAATAAAATTTTAAAAGTTTATTTCAGTGCAACATATTCTCCAAATACATTTATCTGAGGAGCCTTCCAAAAGTTCACAGAAAGCGGTGATATTTGGCATAGCAATTAAGACATCTACAATCAGTATCAGAGTGCTTAGATTTGAGTCCTCACTCTGCTCCCAATTCCAGCTTCCAGTTAATGCACACCCTGGGAGGCAACAGGTAATGGCTCAAGTACTTGGGTCCCAGCCACCCACAGCAGAGACTCAGATGGGAGTCCCGGCCGCTGGTTTCAGCCTGCCTAGGTGTAGTTGTCATAGATGGGAGAGATATCTCCATCTCTCTGCCTTTCAAATAAAATACATTTTAAAACTTTTAAAGTTCATGGGAATATCAGGAAAAAGCTATGCAAGTATTTCAAATTTTTTTGTGCCAAAATAAACTTATCTTTCATTCCATTCTTCTCAAAACTTTTTGAGGAAGCCTCATACACCCTAGAAAAATCAATCAGCTAATTAACTCTAAAAATTTCATGTAAGTTATAACTGTCATTTTTAACTGTCACCACATTCATTCTATATAGGGTTAAAACAAAATGTTCACCCTGTTAACTCTCTGGTTTAGTGGTCTCTGAGAAAGACATGGATAAGAACTTTTACCAGCATAACAGGGATTATGGGGCCGGCGCTGTGGTGTAGCGGGTAAAACCGGCACCTGCAGTGCAGGCATCCCATATGGGCGCCAGTTCAAGTTCCAGTTACTCCACTTCCGATCCCGCTTTCTGCTATGGCCTGGGAAAGCAGTAGAAGATGGCCCAAGTCCTTGGGCCCCTGCACTTGTGTGGGAGATCCGGAAGAAGCTCCTGGCTCCTGGCTTCAGATCAGCCCAGCTCCAGCCATTGCAGCCAATTGGGGAGTGAACCAACGGATGGAGGACCTCTCTCTCTCTCTCTGCCTCCCTTCTCTCTCTGTGTAACTTTCAAATAAATAATCTTTAAAAAAAAGTAAAAAGAAAAGCGATTATTGTAAAGGAGACCAAAACTGGAAAAAAAAAAAAACAAAACAGGGATTATGTGAAAAAGTAGAAAGGAGATAACTAATGTGGTAAGTATAATAGGTTAAGTGAAAGGACAGAGTATTAAAATTCACTCTTCTGAGTTCTTTTGAGGTTCTACACTGACTGTTCTACTACTGCTAGCATTTACTGGGATGATAAAACCTTTCTCTGTCTGACAGGTCTAGAGTTTTTGACAAAAACAAAAGACATTTTAAAAGGAGAGCAAAGAGAGGGTAGGTGGATAAAGTCTGTCTGAGATAGTCTGGGCTCTCCCATAACGTCTCCCCCGCTCCAAATGTTAAGACCCATTCAATGTCTACTCTCTCCTATCATTAAAGGTGCAGGTATTTAAAATGAGCCTGTTGTTAAGAATAAACAAAAGTAAGTATAATCCTAAAGATGTCAAAATATTTTACTTTTTCCTAACTAACATGCTAAGTACACTCAAAAAGTAATGGACTTCTTATGCAGCCACATATAATGGATTCATTAAAACCCATTTCTTCAGAGGTTCTCTGTGCCACATACTAGAGATGCAATGAACAGAAAACAGACATGGTCCTTTCCATTTATGGAAACTGCAACCTAGTGTGGATGATAAATATTAAGCAAACAAATAAGCAAGTCACCACATAAAATAGACACACATAACCCACTATACTTGTAAAATCAACAAAGACCAAGAGGAAGAAGCAAGCAAGTCCAGAATAATAAGAAAAGCTACCACATAAGAAGGGATGTTGGACCAAGGAGCCTGAAAAAAAGCCTTATAGTATGAAAGTTTCTGGGGCCGGCACCATGGCTCACTTGGTTAATCCTCCGCCTGCGGCCCCGGCATCCCATGTGGGCGCCGAGATCTAGTCCCGGTTGCTCCTCTTCTACTCCAGCTCTCTGCTGTGGCCTGGGAAGGCAGTGGAGGATGGCCCAAGTGCTTGTGCCCCTGCACCCTCATGGGAGACCAGGAAGAAGCACCTGGCTCCTGGCTTTGGATCGACACAGCGCCAGCTGTAACGGCCATTTGGGGAGTGAACCAACGGAAGGAAGACCTTTCTCTCACTGTCTATAACTCTAGCTGTCCAAAAAAAAAAAAAAAGTTTCTCAGCAGAGAAGGCAAATGGTATGCATCACAGTACACTGCCACAATGCAGATGCAGCTTAGTTTGGTGGAACAAATGAAAGGCCAGTGAGGTACAGTTTGAATTTCATCATGAAACTAACCTCAATTTCACGAAGTTTAGCTCGCTTTTCCTCACTCATTTCAGAGTACTTGGAGAACTTGGACTCAGTCATTTCTTCTTTGATTGGATTAGAGTATAGGTGATGTTCTTCAGATTTAGAACTTTGAGTATCTTCTTCATCTTCACTTTCTTCTTCTTGACTTTGGAAATAAGCAAAACACATCGTGTGTCAAAGAAGCAAAAAAAAAAAAAAAAATCCCCCCAAAAAACCTCTGCTGTGTTACATTTTATAGTTTAGATATCTTATTTTTCACTTCGAGTCTATATAATATTAGCAAAACATAAGAAGACAAAAGTTTTTATAAAATATTTGATCAAATATTTTTCTATTTGGTAAAACTTGCTTTTTCCACATAAAAAGTTCAAGCTTCAACATATTCATATTTTAATAAATTCTGCCAATATTAGTATTATCACAAGCCACTGCTTGTGATACCAGCATCCCATATTGAAACATCAGTTCCAGTCCCAGCAGTTCTGCTTCAGATACCTGTTAATACACCTGGGAAGTAGCAGATGATGGCTCAAGTATTTGGGCCCTTGCCACCCATGTGGGAGACCAGGATGGAATTCCTGGCTTCAGTCTGGCCTAAACCTGGCTGTTGTAGATTTCTGAGGAGTGAATTAGTGGGTAGAAAAGTTTTTCTGGAGCCAGTGCTGTGGTGTAGTGGGTAGGGCCACCACCTATGACATTGGCATCCTGTATGGGTGCCAGTTCATGTCAAGTCTGCTCCACTTCCAATCCATCTCCCTGCTAATGTGCCTGAGAGGGCATCAGAGGATGACACAAGTGCTTGGGCCCCTGCACTCACGTAGGAGACCCAGAAGAAATTCCTGGCTCCTGGCTTCAGCCTGGCCTAGCCCTGGCTGTTGTGGTCATTTGGGGAGTAAATTAGCAGATGGAAAACCTCTATGTCTCTCCCCCTCTTTAACTCTGCCTTTCAAAAAAAATAAAATAAAAAATAAATAAATAAAAGAATAAGAAGAGCACCTATAACTGCTCTCAGCATATACATATAGTAAGCCATATGTGTGTATATCATCTGAAAAAAATTTTCTCTTTTCTCTCTCTCTTCTGCCCTCTCTGATGCTCTTTTGAAGAGCTTAAAAATTTTTACAAACAGCAAACATCCTTATACATTTACCTGAAGACTTGCTTTAAACTACAGATGAATATGTAACAGGCTAATCAATGGACTGACATGGAATATCACTTTCACTTGAGTGAAAGACAAGTGACATAGAAAAGTATGAACTGTACTTTATTATTTATGCTTAAATGAATATGCATAGGAAGTGTCTAGATGGCTAGGAACTCAACATTAACCATATTATCTAAGACTTTTAAAAATGAGCTATACATGGGGCTGGCACTGTGGGGTAGCGGGTAAAGCTACTGCCTGAAGCGCCAGCATCCCATATGGGCGCCGGCTAGAGATCAGGCTGCTCCACTTCCGATCCAGCTCTCTGCTATGGCCTGAGAAAGCAGTAGAAAATGGCCCAAACCCTTGGGCCTTTGCACCCGCATCGGAGACCCAGAGGAAGTGGGGGAGAGAACTGGATGGACGACCTTTATTTCTCTCTCTCTCACTGCGTCCCCTTCTCTCTTGTGTAATCTGAGTTTCAAAGTAAATAAATAAATCTTAAAAAAAAAAATGAGCAATACTATTTTAATAAGTTTAAATTATATACAATATATTTTTAAAATGTTAGAATTCTTCAAGGCCAAAGCAATGCTTTAACTGGTTTTCACTTTAGATCTTATTTACCAGTTCTGGTTTAATATCATCACAACCTCCTCTGGCACTTCTTTTAAAATAAATGAAAATTCAAGTCTCTAAATTTACATAGGATTCATTACAAATGAGACTACTTTTTGGAAATTTTTTTCCAAAGTATTTTTTAAATCATATTTTTACCAAAAAAGGCAGTAATTGCTAGTTACAAAAAGTAGCCCTAATTAAAAAAAAAAAGTTTTGGATTTAGCCACTAGAGAGTAGTACTGAGGCATAAGAAAAGTTCAAGTAAAGTTGTTACACTAAAGCTTTTTCCTTGCTTTGTACTTTCATAGTTATTTTTATTATCATGATTTACCTCATGTTTCTAGGAAAAATCAAATACATGCTATATTTCTGGTGAGCTAGGCTTCTATCAGTGAATTATTATTCCACATGAACACTAAATTGCACTCATGTATTTAAAACATTACACAAATATCAATTTGTGTAAAAAAAAAAAAACCTTAATACCTTTAAAAACAAAACCAACTGAGCAATATATTTCAAGTCTTTGATGGTTTTTCAATCCTTCCCTACTCCTAAATCAAATAATTATTTTATGAGTAATACATGCATTTTTTAAAAAGATTTATTTATTAGTTACACAGAGAAAGGAGAGGCAGAGAGAGAGAGAAGTCTTCCATCCCATGCCTCACTCCCCAACTGGCTGCAACAGCTGGAGCTGTGCTGACCTGAAGCCAGGAGCCAGGAGCTTCCTCTAGGTCTCCCACACGAGTGCAGGGGCCCAAGGACTTGGGTCATCCTCCACTGCGCTCCAGGGCCAAAGCAGAGAGTTGGATTGGAAGTGAAACAGCCGGGTCTCGAACCGGCACCCACATGGGATGCTGGCGCTCCTTAACTTGCTGCACCACTGCGCCACAGCGCCGGCCGCAGTACGTGCATTTTAAAGCAGTGATTCTAAAATGGTGAGGGTTGTGGACATAAAAAGCGTTAAGAAACCCACTGTTTTAAAATAAAACAAAATGAATGAAACTGTCCCCAATTTCTGTTCCCCTAAACAGTTTTGGAAAGCTAGTTCCATCAGCAAACCACCCATATTTTGCAAATATTCTGTCATAATCATTACTGACTTTTTCTGATCACACCAATATTTCTGGAAAGATCACTGCGGACAACTTTTCCACATCATATCAAACTCTGTTTCTACAAACTACTGATTGATCACACTTTCTGCACAATTCAAATACTCACTTACTGAATCCATACAAATGCTCACACTGTGCTAGGACACAAAGGGACTTCCCCTTTGTTCTTTCTTCCCACAATAAAATATAAAGATTTTTTAATACACAGAAACCTCTGTTCAGTGTTCCTGACATCATCTCTTCCAACTTCATAAAACCAATTTTCTTAGCAACGATTTTTAAAAAGTCAAGTATTTCCTAAACTACCAATACAAGCTTAAACACAGCATCAAAACCAAAAGAAAATTTTGGAGTCATTACCTAAGAGCAAAAATTATTATTTCTTTGTACTTCAAAGAAAGGATTTTTTTCCCTTTCACTCACTCTTAGTTCTTCTGAAGTGCTTACATTTCAGTAACAGAATGATTATAAGGCAATATTTTTCTTAGCAATGTATAATTCAACAAAAATGGAGCATAATCTTCCCACTCACATTTTAAAAACCCCTTTTTGTGGAGCCCTAAACAATATTTGATGACAGAGATTTGAAACAATGCAGTTGATCAATTAGTAACTAAGTGAGAATGTATAGCCTAGGGGTAAAAAGTAAGCTCAAAAGCAAAGGGAAACCAGATGCATCAAAACCAGAAACCAAAAGCTCCTTATTCACAGGAAAAACAATGGAGAACTCAAAATGATCCATTTACATGTTTTTTAAGAGTAAAGTTTTCCTCTTCACTATTATTTCAACCATACCTCTTAATGAAAAAGGGAGTGTGTGTGCAAAAGAAACAGTATATTCGAAACTTAGATTCTTACTTTTGATTTTCTTCTTCTTCTGATTCTTCATGCTGGTCAAATAACTCCCATTTAGAAGTTGTTACAGCTGAATGGAAGGAAAAAGAGGATGTAATTCCATAAGGTATATTAGCATTTTTGCAGCAGAATTGTAGAAGCCCCTCTTTAGAATTGGAAGTTTAAAGTTTTTTTTTAATCTATTCTTTGAATAGCCATTTCTATGTGCCAAATCTCTTTCCTCACACCTACACTATCATTTCATTCAGATTCATAAAGTGATAGTGCTGTCATCCTCACCTCCATGTTAGATATAAGATTTATTTCATTAGAACCTACAAATATTAGCAATTACAGAATATAAGCACAAGGCCAAATAAATATGACAGGCAGATCTGAATTGCATCTACTAAGTGTTATGGGAAGGTCAAAACTTGGTTTCTCTGAAACTGACCTCTAAGTAGATTTCCAAGTAGGAACAGCTTCCTGGCTACAATTTCTATTAAAATGCCTTAACTGAGAGGTTTTCAGAGATTTCTCTGATTACTCTCAAAGCTTCCAAACTGAAAGATCTAAGAAAATTATTAACAGTAACACCAACCACAATGAAATCTTACACTAGACATACATTGGATCTTAATGCTGTTAAAAAGCAGCAAAACACAAAAGGTAAACATACATAGGCATGTGTGCACACACATATCCCTCAATGACTACTGGTATTTAATTTTAAAAGCATACCCATTATCAATTTATAAGTACTTAATTTTTTAAGATTTAACATTTATTATACTTTTACTCACCCTGTGCTTCCAATTCAGATTCATCTACAGCTTCCCACTTTGATGGGGCAACCTTAAATATAGGCTCATTCTTCTTTGAGTCTTCAGCGGCATCCACTATTAGAGAAAGAAGAGCCATTAACTCCAACTACTAGGGAATGATCCAAAATAATGAGTTTTAGGAGCTCAGTATATTACTAAAAAACAAAGTAAAATAAGGCCACACATAGACAAACAATAATATCAAAAACAAGAATTTTGACTAATCCAATTCTCTGCTTTTGAGATCTAACTTTAAACATATACAGTAGTCTTCCTTTATCATGGGGGGATATTTTCCAAGAGCCCATGGGTAAGCCTGAACCTTTACAAATACTATGTTTTTCTCTATGCAAACATACCCACAGTAAAGTTTAACTTAGCAGGTAGGTACAGTAAGACAGTGACAATAACTAGTAATAAAATAGAATAATTAAAGCAATATATTGTAATAGAAGTTACTTAACAGATATGAATCATTTATTCCTGGGCTTATTCATTTAATATTTTCAGACTGTCATTATAGAAAGTCAAGCTTATGGGTAAGAGAGGACTGCTGTACATATCAAGTCTGAAAATACGTTAGTAATATTTTAAGCAAACAGGGAAGTTGAGAAGTAAAAAATAACACCTTTACCTAAATGAGAACTCGTATTTTTGTGGTATTTTAACATACAATTCAAATGTACTGAAGTGCTATGTACACATCCTATTTCCAAAATGATTTTAAGCTGTCAGGAAAACTGAACCTGTAAGCTAGGAAAACTAATAATAAAAACAGAATTAACACGGACAGGCTGAATGGTTAAGAAACCTGAGTCCCAAATCAGAGTTCCTGGGTTCAACTCTCAGCCATGGCTCTGGATTCCAGCTTCCTGCTCTGGTGGACTCTGTGAGGCACTGGTTCCAGAAACTGGATTCTTGCCAGTCAGGTGGGAGATCTGGATCGAGTTCCTAGCTCCCACTTCATCCCCAGCCTAATTCCAGCTGTTGAGGGCATTTGGGGAATGAACTAGCAGATGGGAGACCTGGACTAAGTTCCTATATCCCAGCTTTGGCTTCTGCCCTATCTCAGCTATTATAAGAACTTGGAGAGTAAACCAACAAGTAAGAGCTCTCTCTTTCCATCTATCTACCTATCTCTCAAACAAACAAAAAATTTTCAAAAGCAGAAACTGATAAAAACAGGGACCTAGGATTATGACTATAATTTAACACAAAATTCTGCCTAGAATTTCCTAGCAGTGAAGACAAAAAGAGAAACTTGCTAATATTATTAAAAGGCTGACTGTCCCAACCAACAAAGAAGTATAAGCAGAAAAAAAGCCTTTTCCTTGGCACAAATACTAGAGGGTATCTAAATTTTGACAAGACAGGAAAAAGAGGGGCCGGCACTGTGGTTCAGTGGGTTAATGCCCTGGCCTGAAGTGCCGGCATCCCATGTGGGCGCCGGTTCTAGTTCTGGCTGCTCCTCTTCTGATCCAGCTCTCTGCTATGGCCTGGGAAAGCAGAAGATGGCCCAAGTCCTTGGGCCCCTGCACCCACATGGGAGACCCAGAAGAAGCTCCTGGCTCCTGGCTTCGGATCGGCACAGCTCCGGCTGTTGCGGCCAATTGGGGAGTGAACCATCGGATGGAAGACCTCTCTCTCTCTGCCTTTCCTCTCTCTGTGTAACTCTGACTTTCAAATAAATAAATAAATCTTTAAAAAAAAAAAAAAAGACAGGAAAAAGTAACTTGAAACCATCAGAAATTAAGACCTTTTCCCACATCAACACGTGTGGAAATGGATGAATTTTGATAACTAAACTTTAGTAGCTAGATTTCATCAGTTTAAAATTCGAACTTACAAGGCACTCCATCAAGATCATCATCAAGACTTTTTATAGGAACTCCATCAAGATCATCAATGGGAGTAGCATCAATAGGAATTCCATCCACATCTTCCAGGGGTGCACCATCAAGCTCTTCCTCAATGGGGGCACCATCAAGGTCATCTGGTACATCCTATAGAAACATACTACTGTAACATTTTCCCTTGCTTGATACAGGATTAATTTGCAATCTACAAGCCATCCTGGTTAGATACCCACATTCCCTGGTACTATGTAAAGACATTTTAAGATTATTTTATCATCCAGACTGCCAAAGAAAATCATCTATTCACTTATTTATCCAATGTTTACCCAGTGCTTATTGTGTCATGTATTATGTGAATAATGACAAGCAAAAACTGGCTTAGCCCACCACCAATGAACGTAGTAAAGGTTTTTGTTGTTGCTGTTATTGGGTGGGGTACAGTGAGCCAGGAAATAGGATGATCCAAACAATATAAGTGCAACTAAAATAAGTACTACAACAAAGAGGTATATTATATGATTAGAATGTTTAATAGTAAGTTTCACTTAGATAGGTTAGAGATGGTGCTCTGAAGTTAACCTAAGCTAATATACAAAAATTCCTCAACTTTGACGGTTTTACGCTTTTCTAATTTTACAATGGTTTGAAAGTGATATACATTTTAGTATAAACCATACTTCAGATTTTGAATTTTTCCCAGCCACCCACTGACCATGAAGTTAAGTAAACAATCAACACTACAGTGCACTGTGTTGCCAGTGTTTTCTGGATATAGGCATTCAACAAATCACATGACATACTCAATACTTTATTTAAAAGTAAATTTTTTCTGGGGCCAGTGTTGTGGCACAGTCAGTTAAGCTACAGCCTGTGACACCTGCCCCAGTTCAGAATCCTGAATGCTCCACTTCCAATCCAGCTCCTTGCTAATGTGCCTAGGAAGGCAGTGGAGGATGGTCCTGTAACTTGCCTTCCAAATAAATAAATAAATCTTTTTAAAAATTAAGTAGGCTAGGCTAAACTATGTTGGTTTATCAGAATGTAACCCCATCCCAAGTTGAGGAGCAACAGTAAACAACAATATACATCTTTTCATGTTATCAAACAAAAAACCAACTGCCAATTTTCCTAAAAGAATGCAAAATAGAGTTCCTGTTAGATATAATTTTGACTTCTGGGATCCAGAAATTCTAGCAATAAAAATCCATGATGTAATGGTAAAAATAGTTATTTCTCACAAAAATGTTACTTACAAACATGGGTCCTTCAAAAACATCACAGAAAATGGGTATTATAAAAAATCCACATGTGGATTTCAAAAATTTTTGCACCAAAACATACTTTTCAGTCCATTTTTTAATACATTTTTTCCACAAATTTTTTGAAATACCCACATATGTAACCTACTATACCTTCAGAGCATTCCTCTCCCCAAAAACACTTTTAAAAGCAAATACAATGAATGCATACCTCTGTTTCCTTTTCTTCAATAATATTTACAAGTCCTAAGAAAATATTTTGTAGTTTGATCAAAAATGGTTCTGGATATATTGCCCAATCTTCCCATGCTCTGAAGCAGGTCATTACCCGTTGCTGAATTAGAAACAGACAATAAATTATTATTTTGAGCAATGTCTCAAACCTCATCTCAAGAAAATTGTTATGATCTAAATTTTCCTTTACGCGGACATCCTTCTTAAAATTTTAAGAAAATAATTATCATTACCATGTTTAAAAGAATTTGTCATCCTCCAATTAAAAGAAAAACATTAACCTCCAAAAATAATGAAGAAACAGTAAATTTTGCTCTTTACTACAAAAAGTCAACTCCCACACCATTAGTACTAAACATAAGCCACATTCTGGGAAACATTTACATAAAATCTTATTAAAGCTGGAAATCAAAGTAGCCAAGTTTTTTTAACCTGAATCCCTTTATGGTCCAATGTTTACTTCCTAATTCTGGCTGACACTTTTCTCTGTCCTTACCAGGAATTTTTTTTGATGTTCTAACTTAGGGTCAGATTGTTAGAGGTCAAAATTGTTTTTTAATGGAGTGCTACAAAGTCCCTCAAATGATGGGGTCACTGGATATATTCCCAAAAATTTTCTTAAAAAACAAAACAAAACAAAACTTCTCGTCATGAAAGTATTTTAATTTACTCAATTATAAGACACTTTGTGGCTCTGTCTTAACACTGGTCTACAACTTTTAAAAATTATAAAGAATGAGTCACTGAACACTTTCTAAACATATATAACTAAAATGTATATCCCCAAATCCAGCCAAACTGTACCTACCATCAGAAAACAAGTAGTTTTCCCACTATGATTTCTGAAAATATTTAAGATAATCAACACTTAAAACTGGACAAAATAACACTGGTTAGTATATTTTAAAATTTCAAGCATTTTTGATAATGAAATTAAAATGGAATAATCTCAAAATAGTAATTTCTAAGATAGCCAAGTTTTTATTTAAGTGGTTTTATGTACCATTCTAGCCCTCCAATGCCCTCCCCATCTGCCTGTTTAAATCACTAGGGCAAAATAGTAAAATACACATACCTTAAAGTTTTCAGATTGTAAATGGCCTTGAATTGTACGATAGGTAGCATTGAGGTCTGAAAATATCTGACATAATTTTGTTTCAAAACTGAAATTGAAACAATACATTCTTTAAAATAGAATTTATGTAAAAATCTACACCATCTTCAGCATGCTAGCCACTGAAAATCCTCCTGGACTTAAAAATCAAGTTAATCAAGAGAGTCTTAAAAATCAAGAACTAGAGGTTTAAACTTTAAATCCATAACTGAATTGCTTTTACTCCTATTATTCTGGATTTCTCTTATTACTATACATCTAGGAATAGTTTCAAGCCATGTAGTTTACCTTCTTTTGTCTTACAAGAAAGATAAAAAAAAAAGATGACTTTTCCAAAAACTAGCTGAACTAAGAGGACTTATATTTCTAAATTTGTTTCACTGAATCTAATCCATAAAATAAACCCAGAAGGGAAAACCAAGGAAGAATTACATGTCATTACGTTACAATAATGTCCTATTGCCTCAGCTGAAAACATTAACAATGGACTACAATTTTGGGGCCAGCGCTGTGGCTCAGCAGGTTAGAGACCCAGTTGCTCTACTTCCTATCCAGCTCTCTGCTGTGGCCTGGGATAGCAGTAGAAGTTGGCCCACGTCCTTGGGCCCCTGCACTCAAGTCGGGGACCTGGAGGAAGTTCCCAGCTCCTGGCTTCAGATTGGCTCAGCTGCAGTGTTGCAGCCAATTGGGGAGTGAATCAATGGATGGAAGACCTCTCTCTCTCTGCCTCTCCCCTCTCTATGTAACTCTGACTTTCAAATAAATAAATTAAAAAAATGGACTGCAATCAATATAATGTTTTTTTTCAATATAATGTTGATCAGAAGAGAACACAGATTATATTTCTACAGTTAAGGCTATATCCTTGGTCTCTTATTTTTGCTATTATTTATATCATTTGTTTATTATGCAAGAATATTTATAAAAGTTTGTGAAAAATGAAATTAAGGTTGTTTATTTTGGCACAAAAATGTTTAAGGTCTACGCACTGTGATTTTCTACACATTTCTACACACTTCTTAAAATACTCTCCTACAGGCCGGCGCCGCGGCTCACTAGGCTAATCCTCCGCCTTGCGGCGCCGGCACACCGGGTTCTAGTCCAGCTCTCTGCTGTGGCCCGGGAGTGCAGTGGAGGATGGCCCAAGTGCTTGGGCTCTACACCCCATGGGAGACCAGGAGAAGCACCTGGCTCCTGCCATCGGATCAGCGCGGTGCGCTGGCCGCAGCGCGCCAGCCACGGCGGCCATTGGAGGGTGAACCAACGGCAAAAGGAAGACCTTTCTCTCTGTCTCTCTCACTGTCCACTCTGCCTGTCAAAAAATAAAAATTAAAAAAAAAAAATATTCTCCTACAATGCACTAAAATTAGGAAGGCATTTTGGCAAGCTGCTTGGGATACCCACATCCAGAGTGCCTAGTATGGTGTCTCACCTCTACTTCCTATCCAATTTCCTGCTAAGGTGCCTGGGAGGCAGCAGATTATGATGGCCCAAATACTCGGGTTCCTGCTACCCACATTTCAGATTCAGATGGAGTTCTAGGTTCCTAGCTTCAGCAGATCTAGATATATCTATCCATCCATCTCTCCCTCCCACTGCCCCCTCACTATCTATTCTGCTTATCAGATAAACATAAATTTAAAAGCAAAAGTTATTTTTTAGTCCATCCATTTGTTCTCTAGTCAATTATTATGAAAATGAAAAAATAAAATATCTAGAATACTGATAATTTAGCACAGTGGGCTTTTTTTTTTTTTTTCCCCCCAGATTTATTTATTTGAGAGGCAGAGTTACAGACAGGGAGACACAGAGAAGAGAGAGGCCTTCCATCCACTGGTTCGTTCCCCAAATGGCCACAACTGCCAGAACTGGGCCAATCCAAAGCTAGGATCCAGGAGCTTCCTCAGGGTCTCCCATGTGGGTACAGGGGCTCAAGCTCTTGAGCCATCCTCCAGTGTATTCCCAGGCCATTAGCAAGGAGCTGGATCAGAAATAGAGTAGGGGGTCGGCAATGTGGCACAGCAGGTAAAGCCGCTGCCTGCAGTGCCAACATCCCATTTGGGAACCAGTTCAAGTCTCAGCTGCTCCACTTCCGATCCAGCTCTCTGCTATGGCCTTGGGAAAGCAGAAGATGGCCCAAGTGCTTGGGCCCCTGCACCCATGTGGTAGACCTGGAGGAAGCTCCTGCTCCTAATCAGCCCAGCTCCAGCCAATGAAGCCATCTGGGGAGTAAAACATTAGCTGGAAGACCTCTTTCTCTCTACAGCTGCCTCTCAAAAAAAAAAAAAAAAAAAAAAAGTGGAGCAGCCAGGACTCCAGCAGGGACTCTAATCTGTGCCCGTTTGAGATTGCCAGCAACTCAGGTAGAGGTGTAACCCAACACAGCACAGTGCTGGCCCCTACAAGTCGATTTTCAAAAAAAATTCTACAGCCTATAAAAAAAATTATGTTTTACTGTTAAAGAGTCTTAACAAAACAATCTTCCTTTCTGAATTCCTTACCCTTAAATCTTTATTTCAAGAACATCAACTTACATCATTATACTTACAATTTTCTATAATATGAAGCATTGGCAACTTTGGCTGAAGAGTTGTACAAAACATCAGAAACCAAATATAATCTGGCAATCTGTAATACCAAAAGATAACATAAAATGGATCAAAAATAAAAACCACTAGCTAATAACATGGCTAGAAAACAATTCTGTATTGTTGTTTCTTAATAAAGCTAATGTTTAACTATAATGTAATAATCATTACTAAGTGGGAGAATTACATGGAATTCCACATCACAATCATGCCGTTGGCAGGAATATTATCTGTTAACTCATTTACATTTCAACTTGTTGATGAACTGTGTATCAATGAACAAAGCAGTCTTCCTAGCAGAAGGAAAAGAGAATTACACAGGAAAGGCTTTGTCAGTCAAGTTGCTCATACAAAAAGGAAACCAATTCCGATCCCAAAATAAGTCACTGTCTCACATTTTTTTTTTAATTAAAGAAACGCTCATAAAAGTGGGTAGAAGATTTTTACCTCTCCCTGTGCCTCCACTGCCTTTCTGCCTGTCAGATGGATAAAGGTTTTTTTTAAGTTCATAAAGAAAAATCACTGCCATACCTTTTTAGGAAGGGGTGTCTTTAAGATGGACAATGACTCAGTAATGCAATCCACTATTTCTTCAGCAGCTTCAGCATTATTAAGACAGAAAACCATTGCATCTCCAATATCATTTTTCCTTGGAGTTAATCCTCGCAAGATTTCTTCTAATTTGTCCCTCTGTCTGAATATACATTTTTTAAGCTCATAAATATTTATACAGATTTCAATGTCATTATAACTTCTGCTCACAAATTAATTTCTTTAAAGCTCAGATAAAATAATTCTGAAAACTGAATTGTTAAGCCTCTCAAATTTGTTACAATTTTTTAAAGGACTTATACTGAGAAGAATACTTTGCCCTGAACTAATAAAAGATTCCAGTAGTATTTTTAGCTTACAAATTAAGTAAATATAAAATGGGCATTTTTTCAATAGTATTTGAGAAAAGCTCCAGTTCTTTCATGCCATTATATTGAAGAAGAACCTTCATGCTCTTTCATCCCCTTCCTCAGAAGAAGTCTATTACTTTACTATTTCTGCATGGAATTAGGACAGCTACTTTTTTCTGTAAAGGAGAAGATAATACAATTTTACTTATAAAAACACAAGGCGGGCAGATTTGGCTCATGGGTTGAGTTTGTAGACTCCTAGGCCAAAGTGATAACGAATACTCATTTTGAGAAACAAATACAGTTAATTACTAGAGTGCTCCATTAGCAAATGTTCTCACACACAAAGCATTTTGTTTTTTGAAATTTATCAGTGACCTTTCTTGTCTTTTTCATAGAAAAAAAATCTATGACTTTTGAAATGAAATTAGGTTGGCATGAAGCTATACCTATTCCTCCTCCACATCGAAACTACTTTCTATGAAGGAGCAGATGCTTCCCTCACCTCCACCTGCACTGAATGAGCACTAATAATAACCTACGTTGCCTTGGTGGCTATCTCACAGCCCATAACACACTGCAAACTCTATGCAGAGCCTTTGCATAGTCAACATCAGACCCCGCCAGCCAGACAGCAACTTCTCTTCTTTATATTACATTCAGAGAGGCAAGGATTCTAAGGGTGCCCAGATAATTTCTGCAAGAATCTGAAGTATCTCAAAGCCAAACAAAGAAGTTAGTCATGTTTAAGAGATCAGAATTAATTTTATCAGAAGGCAGAAGTCAAAGCCAATAGGATACATCCTTGTATTTGCCAAGACAGTTAAAATTATAAAACCTGTATGAAAGATGTTACTAAGCATTCTAACACTAAAAAAAATTATTTTAGGGTTAAAATCTTAGCAAGACCATTCACTAAAGCAATCATCAAAGAAACTTTTCTGAATATATAACAGAAAGGAAAAATATCTTACTCTTCCTTAAGTGCTCCCTTTTTACTAGGCTCCTCCACAAAAGCTTCTGTTTCTTGCTCTTCTGACATCCCATGCAGGTAGGGATTTAATGGTGGTGGCCTCCAAAAAGACCCATTTTTGAACATACGAAAATCTTCTGTCCGCCACTTAGTTGGAGAATCTCCCTAATAAATATCCAGAAGTTATTAGAGAGGTCTAGTAACTCAGAGTTAAAATTAACAAATAAATGATTCTACTTGCCTGCAGAATAGAGTAAAGCTTCCACCTATAGTAAACATGGGCTGGTGTCTGGTTTTCAAATAAGAACCTAAATAAAACAAACACAAAATTAGACATCATATTCTCTGAGCTATCTTCAACAAAGTATAAATAAATGAGAAACAGTATTTGCCTATTTGGTTCTAAATAAAACCAGAAGTAAGAATTGCCAAAGGGAAATTCTCACCCACTGCCATCCACTACATGCTTCTTCATGGTCCCGGCCCCATGCTGCTAAGTGAATGGCATTCATACTCAGAAAGCATGCATCTTGCTGCATCTTAGACTCTATCAAACACTCGGGTCAGACACTGTGTCTGCTAAGGGGAGATTTTCCCCAATATATAATCTCAAAAGCAGTGGTTTTACACTATTCAGTGTTAAATTGGTGCCTCAGATACAACAATTTCCTGTACAATTGATTTTTTTATTTTATTTTTTTTTTGACAGGCAGAGTTAGACAGTGAGAGGGAGAGACAGAGAAAGGTCTTCCTTCCGTTGGTTCACCCTCCAAATGGCCGCCACAGCTAGCATGCTGGGCCGATCCAAAGCCAGGAGCCAGGTACTTCCTCCCAGTCTCCCATGCGGGTGCAGGGCCCAAGCACTTAGGCTATCCTCCACTGCACTCCTGGGCCACAGCAGAGAGCTGGACTGGAAGAGGAGCAACCAGGACAGAAGCCGGCACCCCAACCAGGACTAGAACCTGGGGTGCCAGAGCCACAGGCGGAGGATTAACCAAGTGAGCCGCGGCGCCAACCTGTACAATTAATTTTGTTATGTAACTTATGAAGACACTTTCATTGAAATGCATAATGAAAAATATTTTCTTTCTAGAGAATGCTGAAAATAATGCTATATAACTAAATAAAAATGAGGTGTGGGGTGGGGGACTGGCACTGTGGCATAGCAGGTAAAGCACTGCCTGCATTGCTGGCATCTCATATGGGCGCTGGTTCAACTCCCAGCTGCTCTACTTCCGATCCAGCTCTCTGCTACGGCCTGGGAAAGCAGAAGATGGCCCAAGTGCTTGGGGTCCTGCACCTGCATGGGAAGACCCAGAGGAGGTTCCTGGCTCCTGGCTTCAGATCGGCACAGCGCCAGCTGTTGCGGTCAATTGGGGAGTGAACCAGAGGACAGAAGACCTCTCTCTCTGCCTCTCCTTCTCTTTGTGTAACTCTGATTTCCAAATAAATAAATAAATCTTTTTTTTTTTTAAGATTTCATTTATTTATTTGAGAGGTAGAGTTACAGACAGAGGGAGAGACAGAGAGAGAGGTCTCCCATGTGATGGTTCACTCCCCAGATGGCCATAATGGCTGGAGCTGAGCCGATCTGAAGCCAGGAGCTAGGAGCTTCTTCTGGGTCTCCCACGTGGGTGCAAGGGCCTAAGCACTTGAGCCATCCTCTACTGCTTTCCCAGGCCACAGCAAAGAGTTGGATTGGAAGTGGAGCAGCTGGGACTTGAACCAGGTCCCAGGTGGGATGCTGGCACTGTAGACCAGGGCTTTAACACACTACACCACAGTGCCAGCCCCATAAATAAATCTTTAAAAAAAACAAAAAAAAGTGATGGGAAACTGACCTAAGCACATTTTAGTCTAATTACTAAGATTGATTCTTATCTGCTTGCAAAATAATTCCATACTTTTTAGAACTTTATTCTTGGAAATATTTTTAATTCCAGAAAATAGTTTTAAAATGTACACCTAAAGATATACAAAACAGGAAATATATATATGTGTATGTATAAATATATATATAAAACATACTATTCAGTCTTAAAAGGAAGACATATGCTACAAGATGGATGCATCCTGAAGACATTATACTAAGTGTAATAAGGCAATCACAAAAGGACACTTATATATGAATGCATTCAGATGAAGTATGTACAATAATCAAATTAATAGTGACAGGATACAGAATGGAGTTTGCCAGGCTGAGGGGAGGGGAGAAGAGGGAGTTATTATTTAATGAGTACAAAATTTCAGTTTTAAAAGAAGAAGAAACAAGATGGATGTGGTCATGGTTTACACAGTGTGAATGTACTTAATACCATTGAATTATACATTTAAAAATGATTAACAGTACATTTATATGTATTTTACACCAAATTTTTTAAATGCACACCTGAACATAGGATTGTTGATTTCTCTGTTCATAATCATAGCTTCAAACATTGGCCCTTCACGTACAACAAACTCTATCATTCGATGTATCAGAGCGAGCAAATTCCTACAACAACAACACAGTTAAAGAAAATGGATTCAGACCTACCACTATATAAAACTATACTTGACCTAAGTTACTATAATTGTGCAGAAAAAGATTATTCTGCTGACTAATACAGAATTTATTATCAAAATGGTAAACTGGAGCATTTGTTAATACCTTATGCATTAAGACGAAGTGGGGCAGTGGGGGTGAGGAGTAGGGGAATGGTAGGGGAAGGAAAGCTTAAGGGAGGGTGGGAAACCACAAAACACCCTCACAGTAATAAAGATTTGATTTTCTAAATGCCATTTAACTTTATTTTCCAAATGTAAAACATAAATTATGTATCACAACTAATTGGAAAGCTGCAAATATATAAAATCAGTAACTCAGAACTTGCATCTATTATAATCATCTAAAAACTTACACACTATCTCAGTTTTAAAATAAAATACTCCTAATCCAAGCACTTATGTGGTGGTTTTGAAATGTTGCAACCATGACTATAATTAATAAAAATGCAGAACTACTTAACAAGTTTAAGGCCTGATTTAATAAAAAATCCATCCATCTCCTGTACTTTTCTGGCACATATATACCAGATGGAGCTTTTATTAAATTTGACCTTCAGTGAGGCAACATCCCTTTGGATCACATTTCAAACTAGTTCACGACTCATGACATGTACAATACTGCCTGTATATTATGAAGCAATGGAAAAATTGTATTGCCAAAACATTAAGTGGAGTTTTTACTCTTTCCAAAATATTCCAAAATGGGGGACATGGTGAAATGCCCTTCCCATTTTCCATAACAACTATTTTCAAGTTTTTAAAGTCCAAATAAATATATGCAACTTTTCAGTACAGGCATTTTATTGGTTGGACTCACGGAAAGCCTTTATTTTTAAAATTTGAAGGTGAGTCCTAAAATCATGTGATACCTTATTTGGCTCCAAACACAATTTCAGACAGTGATTACAATGTCAGGCAAGAATGATTCCATTTATTTATAAGCTGCTTTGGATTTCTCATCTCACCAGTCCACCAGCATACAAAGTTGGCAAATAACAATTGGGAACAGCAAAAGGATATTGGCTCTTGGTACAAGGAACACACTAAATTACACCTTTAGCATTCCCAGCTCAAATTAGTTCATATAACTGCTAGAATATACATAAATATATAGTTATAGGACAAGACAGTTTTGGCTCTATAATGGCCTGCTTCAGAGTACATGAACAGTAAAATAATCTATCTCATGGTGACTGTACTTAACAGATTTCAAACAAACCTACTTAAGTGGACTCTAGAAGTACTACATGGTGGGAAAAAATTTAAGTCTAATGAAGGTCAAAAAATTTAATGAAAGTTTAAATCTTTACAAAGGGGAAAGTATACATTTAAAACTATTAATTCAACCTCAAGTTATTAAAACCAAAAAACCAAAAACATGGCTTGATTTTAAACTTAAAAATTTTTTTTCACGTAAGTATTACTTGCTCTGCAAGTATGCAATTCTTAATATCCAAATTAGACAGTATTCTCAGCATCCATGGCATTAATTTTAAAGGAAGGGAGATAATGTAAAGTTATGATTCAGTTCCAAAACTCCCACTGGTATGAGCCAAATTAAAGCTAAGGGAAATTTTATGTATCATAATATGACCAATTACTAGGTGGACAAACACTATACATCCAGAAACTTGTGTGAATTAAGTCAAAAGCAACTCAACTTCAGTATTAAGGATAGATGAAAAATGGTGCAGCAAGTTTAAAACCAAAGGATTCATTCTAATAAAATGCATACTCAAAATTTTGTTTAGAAGTAAGCTGAGCCACACGTAAAGCTACAACTGGATATTGTGATTTTGAGTATTACAAAAATGTTCCTGTAACTGCTCTATCAGTGGAAAAAAACCCACTATAGTTTTAAACAGGCTTGTAACTGATAAAATCTATTTTTTCTAATTTAAGTTTAAAAATAAGTTTTTTAGATGTTTCATATGATACTTAAAATCAAAATCTGACAATTAATTGTTACTAGTTTGAATTCAAAGTTTTTAAAAGACTTAATCACTCTTGTTCCTTAAAAACTGCGTGTTTAACTTTTATATAAAAAATGGTGGCTTTTCTACCAGAATGGAACAGTGTAGTACAAAAAGATGATATATTAAAAGTGCATTATTTTATTTTAAGATGGTAATTATCTTACTCTGGGTAACAACAACCAAAAAAATATTGTCTCTCAGTTATAATAAAAACCACATTTATTGGAGTTGATCGTACCAATGTCTGGTCAAAAACTGTATACTTTCCCAATCCATCCCATGATGTTTTCCTGGTCCCCCGCTGCCGCAGACAGTTCAGCTGGTGTTGCTCACCAAGGCCAATGTCAAAGAGAATTTGGTATTCTTTTGTGTTCATTTATTATTCAACCAGTGTTGTGTTCCTGTGTTTGGGAAAAGGCTTAGCTTGACTGAGCAAGAGCATACCTAGAACATGAATGCTTCTGCTCTAACAGTATGTTGAAAAAGAAAAAACAGAAACAAAGAAAGGGGAAATAAAAAGAATTCCAAATACCTTTGTTGTCATGAAAAAGTTTCTAGCATGTCCAGTGTTCACGAAAATAATAAGATTTTCTTCTTAAAATCAATTAGAAAAAAACAAAACTATGTCTTCATTAAGGAGAGCTCAACTAAAGTTATATATTAAATGCAGTTGATTAAGAAACCAAGAAAGAAGAATAACAGCAGATTGATTCAAACTGTAACATTATCTAAAATTTGATGAACGTTTAAAACACCTATTCTCCCATAATAGTCTAACATTATTAGACCATCAACTCCAGATTAAATCTATTAAACATATTCTAACTAAAGCTATATAAGTTCCCTACACTCATTAATGGTAAAAACAAAAAAGATAATGACATAAAATTGTAAAGTATACTAAAGCTAGTTAAGTTTCACATATCCCCCCAAAAAGTACTGGGAAGGAACCATTGCTCAGTCAAGATATTACCTTTTCCTCAACACCATTTTTTTTTTAATTCAGAAGGGGATATTGTCTATATTTAGATCAGTAATAATAAAGAAAAACATGTACCTTTCTGTTGGGATAACCACTTTGACTATGGCTTGCGACAGAGTCTGTATATGAAGTCACATCAGATAATAAACATAGAATATGTGAGTATTGTTAACAAGTAACAAGCAAAAATATACATATGCATTGAAAATACTACACATCTAATCACAAGTTTTGCAGGCAATCACTGCATTTGAAGTAATTATACACTAAGCAATTACATAAATGCAAATGGATGTGTTCAGTGAACAGTAAGCGTTCACTAAATGCAAAGAATCAGAACATTCCTGCCAGAATGCACACCAATGCACTGAAATAGGTACTACACTGAGAATTATCAGATAAAGATTTTAATTTGTGAAATAATTAACTGTTTGCCTCCGACCATTAAGTTTGCTACTTTGTTCCCAAGCCTTTAAAACCAGCCCTGTCATTTTAAGTGTAATTAATCTATAACAGAACCAACAAATTCTTATAACTTGAAATAAGGTTGGTTTATGTTTAATAAAAAGAAAATACTCACCCTTTGCTTTTACTAGACTAATTTTTTTAAAAACCACATATGCTCTCAAATATTCTAGTACCTCAGACCTTGAGACTAAGCTAGCTGCCATCCAAACAATTTAAGAAGTCTAATTGAAATGCACTTAACCAAATACAATGCATCACTTTCTCAGAACAAAGTAAATTTAGATACTGCCCTTAAGCAAACCTGGATACAACACTGGACAAAAAGAGGGAAAAAACTTAACAGTGGTCAAAAAAGGAATGATAGCCACAAATAAAAATACAACCTAATATTTCAATACAGCGTTTCCATGGGCTAAGGCAGGGAACACATTTACTTATTTCTTTAAGAGTTGCCAAACAGAATAACACACACATTTTCTATAAAGTTGTTGAAAAGAAATACTACCACAGATTTAGTATTTACAAACTAGATGCAGCCCTATGTACATTTTTAAAATTACCTTCTCAAAATCCTCCTTGTTTTTGGGTGGCGGTAACATGGGAGCATTGGGGTTTTTTAACCGCTCTCTAGGCTGCGCATTAAAAGGCAGTCCGGAAGGAGGTGGGGGAAGCGTATGTTCCATCATAGAAGGCGGAATGTATATTGGATGTGGAGGAATAGGTACAGCTTTACCCCAACCTAACTTCATTTCAAAAGACATAATCATTTTCCCTATAAAGAAAAACAAGAAAGTCATGTTCATAAAAGAAAATACTTCTGGTAATTTAAATTAATCTTCATTTTTAACCACTCCATTTTAGGTCCATTTCCTCCATATTATGGCTTTTATAAATACTTCTCCCAAACCAAAGATATGTCTGAATTTTATAAATGCTAACTTTCTTACCATTTAAATTTTTTAAAGCTCTTTCTGCATCTCTTCTATTCATAAAAGCCACAAAGCCACAATTTCTCTCTCTTGCTCTCTCTTCATCAGTTCTAGGCCACATAATTTTCACACTGGCTAATGGTCCAAATCTCCCAAATTCTTGGCACAGCATTTCTTCATTCATCTATTAAAAGGCAGAAGAGTTTTGGTGTGAAAAGGAAGGAAGCAAGCAAGTAGGCAGGGAGGGAGAGAGGGAAGAAATGGATTCTATGCAACAGAATGCAAAGCAGCTTTTATAAAATGAAAGGCAACATATTAATTCTATAATTTTCTACTCAAGTACTAGAAACTCTACATAGGTAAAATTTTGCCCTCATATGGAATTCACAAATCTTTTCACACCAGAAGCACTCTGTTTGACCTATACAGGATGCCAAGGTGGGGAGGCTGGATGGCTGCAGAAGTCAAAAGCACTACACCTCTTCTGTTTCAGGATCCTAGACTCTAAATAAACTGTTCTGCAAGTGGTGGTTTGTTTAGGCTTAGAGCAGCATTTTCCAAGCAGTTGTGATCAGCACTTTTAAGTTAAGCAGGAAGTTATTTATTAACAATGACAAAAAAAAAAAATAAATAAAAAAGAAATCTAATAACCTCTTCTCTTTTTCAGCACCCCACTACAAGAGGGCAAATATATAATTTTTTAAAAGACCATACTGTGCATGAACTACTACACCCCCAATAACAGAACTGATCATATAGAATGGGGAAAGAATTAAAATATAGTTTGTCACATGAAGAGTAAAAACGGAGACTCCATAAGGAAGAAAGCTATGCATCAGCATGGTTTAATCTCAAAATATCATCACCCTCCATTGGTCATCAGCAGCACCTAAGTAAAACATTCCTAATTTAGAGTTCATTCCAATTACTGAAAGAGGCAAGTCTTTAAGAATCAGTGAGAAGACAATCTGGGCCACACCATTATCAGTCTCAAGCTAACAAGATAATTTTAGAGACCATTAGATTTGCATGCTTTGAATCCTGAGTTTATTACTGACAAAGCAGCTTGCTTTCAAAAGCAGAAAGCAAATGATCTAATATTCATCTTACTTTACTAAACATTACCTGTGGATTAATGTTTCCAAGGTATAAATTAGTAGTGCTTGGATCTCCTACATCATGTGAGCCGGGTGCATAATCATCAAGAACTAGAGCAAAAAAAAAAAAAGAATTATAACCTGTAAAATATAAAGTTTGGACAATATCTTAGGAATTAAAAAAGCAAAAAACTGTATTACCACCAGATGATCTATTTCTTCTTGAAGGTGCATCCACTTAAAAGGAGGGAAAAGAAAACAAGTCTTAGTTTTTAGAATAATCAATCACAAATATACATAATAAAATCATGTCACTTACTAGAACGACGCTGACCATCAGAATCTGATTGAGGAGGCTCAAATCGACTTAACCTGCCTTTTGTTTTATGTCTCTCATCACGTTCTTCCTGAATTCTGTTGAAAATATTCACAATCACTAAAAATAAGCTACAATTTGATCACATTTCTAACAGAGCTTATCAAGGTACCATCTTCACATTACTGGAAATACTTGCAAGTAATTAGTTACCACTACTGACAACCAAGATTAGAAAGCCTTTCCCTCAGCTGTAACACAGCCACTAGCAAATTTCTGACTTATCATACTAGCAATGGAAAACAAAGGCTACTTTTAAGATGAGGAGGAAATCAACATTACAACTACTGATTTTCTTGTTAATTGCTAAGTTTAGCCACTCCTCACGCCCCCACAGTGAATATACTGATACCACTGGAAACAGACATTAACCAACTGAAATCGAATTCATACAATAAAAGCATCCTAGATGCCAGATTAAATGCTAATTCATTTCTAACATACTCCACAAAAATATTTTATCTAAAACAACTTCTGCAGCAAGCTGGTTAACACTAATCTGGGTCATAGACCCATGATAGTTATTCTCCATACAACGAAACTTACTGTTTTAACTCTTCTTTGAAGAGTTCCAAATTGCTTTTTTTCTTTTCTTTCTCTCCTTTCTTCAGTGGCTATGAAAAATACAAGCTATACTTTAAATAAAGGAAAGTTAAACAAAACTAATGATTCAAATATAAGAGTATTTAAAAATTATTGTTAATCCCCATATCTAAATTAAAAAAGACACTTCTATTGTCATTGAACTTTTCTTCCTGGTCCCTCCAAATAACAAACAAATCATTAAACTAAGCCATTAAGTAAAAAAAGAAAACAAAAACAAACAAACAAAAAAAGGCGCTGCTGTTCAATAGGCTAATCCTCCACCTTGCGGCGCCGGCACACCGGGTTCTAGTCCCAGTTGGGGTGCCAGATTCTATCCCGGTTGCCCCTTTTCCAGGCCAGCTCTCTGCTGTGGCCCGGGAGTGCAGTGGAGGATTGCCTGAAGTCCTTGGGCCCTGCACCCGCATGGGAGACCAGGAGAAGCACCTGGCTCCTGCCTTCGGATCAGTGCGGTGCGCCGGCCGCAGCGGCCATTGGAGGGTGAACCAACGGCAAAAGGAAGACCTTTCTCTCTGTCTCTCTCTCTCACTGTCCACTCTGCCTGTAAAAAAAAACAAAAACAAAAACAAAACAAAACAAAAAAACTAAGCCATAAAATGACAGTAATCTTAAAGGAGCCACTAACTTTATCTCCCTAAAGGTTCTAATAGTCAGGCTTTAATACTGGGGAGATTGGGAGAGAGGCAGCAAAAGATCAATGAACACATGTTACTGAACCTTGTAAAATAACTTTACTATTATGAACACTTAACAAAAATGTGTGCTCTTGGGGCTGGTGCCGTGGCATAGTAGGCTAAGCATCCCATATAGGCACTGCTATTCCTGGCTGCTCCTCTTCCAATTCAGCTTTCTGCTATGACCTGGGCAACAGCCATGTCCTCTCCTGCATTCTCTTGATTGCAGTACAGAAGTATTCAATTTTTATGAGGTCCAGTTCATAAAGTTTTTCTTGTGAAATGTGTGCTTTTGGTGTAATATCTAAGAAATCATTGCCAGGAAGAGGTCATGAAGATTCGTTATTGTTTTTCTCTAAGCATTTATAATATTAGCTCTTATTATAGAGTCTGTGAACCATTTTGTGTTAATTCTTGTGTATGGTGTGAAGTAGGGGGTCCCCTTTTAGTCTGTTACGTCTGAATATTGTTGTCCCAGCACCATTTGTTGAAAAGATATTTTTCTTCTTTAATTATCTTGATATTTATAAGATTCCAAAAGCAGATTTAGCAGCAATTTGTTCTTTTTAAAGGACTTTATTAATACATTAGATTCTCAGGGTTAGAGGCAGTTTTTTTTTTTTTAAAGAATTATTTTATTTATTTGAAAGAGTTACAGAGAGACGCAGAGACAGAGAGAGAGGTCGTCCATTCCGCTGGTTTACTCCCCCAATGGACTGCAACGGCCAGAGCTAAGCCGATCCGAAGCCAGGAGCCAGGAGCTTACTCCAGGTCTCCCACGCGTGTGCAGGGGCCCAAAGACTTGGGCCAACTTCTACTGCTTACCCAGGCCATTAGCAGAGAGCTGGATTGGACGAGGAGCAGCCAGGACTAGAACTGGCGCCCATATGGGATGCCAGCTCTGCAGGCTGGGGCTTTAACTCACTACACCACAGTGCTAGTCCCTAGAGGCAGATTTAAAAGAGTGATTCCAGAGACGTTATTCACTGGTTCAGTAATTCCTGTCTTCCAAAGTTGATTGCTTTGAAAAGCACACTTTTTTTTTTTTAAAGAATTTAATTTATTTACTTGAGAGGCAGAGTTGCAGACAGAGAGGAGGAGACAGAGAGAAAGGTCTTCCATCCTCTGGTTTGCTCCCGCAATCGCCAGAGCTGGGCTGATCTGAAGCTAGGAGTTTCTTCCAGGTCCCCCACATGGGTGCAGGAACCCAAGCACTTGGGCCATTTTCTGTCTATATAAAAATATCTTTTCAACAAATGGCGCTGTGCACTTGCTCCTCATGTGGGATCTCTGTCCTTAATGTGCTGTACATTTTGATTTAATGCTATAACTAGTACTCAAACAGTATGTTTCACTTTGTGTTTCTATGTGGGTGCAAACTGTTGAAATCTTTATACTAAATTGATCTCCTGTATATAAAGAGAATTGAAAATGAATCTTGATGTGAATGGAAGGCGAGAGGGAGCGGGAGAGGGGAGGGTTGCGGGTGGGAGGGAAGTTATGGGAGGGGGAAGCCATTGTAATCCATGAGTTGCACATTGGAAATTTATATTCATTAAATAAAAGTTTAAAAAATAAAAAAAGAAAATGCATATATGAAAAAACTAGCATGGATTTCAAAATTTCTCACCACAGTAAACTTGTATTAATTTATTTTAAAAGGGAGAGAAAGAGAAGAGAGGAAAGGAAAGGAGAAAGGGGGGGTGGAAAGGATTGGGGGAAGAGGAGGATGCTGGGGGGAAAGGAGGATGCTGGGTGGGGAGAGAAGGGAGGAAGATCTTCCCTGTACTGGTTCACTCCCCCAAAATGGCTGCATTGGCCAGGACTGGCCTAGGCCAGAGTAAAGAAACCCATCTGGGTCTCCCAAGGGGGTGGCAGGGCCCAACTACTAGTGCAGTCTTCCACTGCTTTCCCATGCACATTAGCAGGGAGCTAGATCAGAAGCAGAGCAGCCAGAACTCAAACTAGGGCTCCCATATGGGATGCCAGTGTCACAGGCAGCAGTTTAACCTTCTGCACCACAACACTGGCATCCCACAAACTTTTGTTAAGTAGCCAAGAGAAATGAAAACATTTGTGCACACAAGAGCTCGCTCATACACCAATGTTTATAGCTGTATTAGTTATAATAGTTGAAAAGTGGAAACAACTCAAAAGCCCATCAGATAATGAAGAAATAACGAGGTACCATCCTTAAAATATAGTATTGTTTAACCATAAGAAGGAATGATGCCACAACAAAGGTGAACCTTGAAGTATTATGCTGGTAAAGAAGCCACAAGCAAAAAAAGAAAGAAAAAAAAAATCACATCTTGCATGATTCCATCTGTACAGAATGTCCAGAACAGGTACATCAACAGAGATAGAAAGATCAGTGGTTGTGAAGATGATTAATCACAAGTACAGGGTTTCTTTTGAGGAGGTGTTAGAAAGCAGTAATTGTTGGAAAACTCTGAGTATACTAAAAAAAAAAAAAAAAAAAAAAAAAAAAAAAAAAAACACCCAATTGTACTAAAGTGTAAAAAGGTGAATTTCATGGCATGTGAACCATTTCTCTATAAAGCTGTTATTTTAAAGAAATTGCAGGGCCAGCGCTGTGGCGCAGCAGGTTAACACCCTGGCTGAAGTGCCGGCATCCCATATGGGCGCCGGTTCTAGTCCTGGCAGCTCCTCCTCCAGTCCAGCTCGCTGCTATGGCCTGGGAAAGCAGTACAAAATGGCCCAAGTCCTTGGGCCCCTGCACTCGCTTGGGAGACCCAGAAGAAGCTCCTGGCTCCTGGCTTCGGATCAGCGCAGCTCCGGCCGTTGTGGCCAACTGGGGAGTGAACCAGCGGATGGGAGACCTCTCTCTCTTTCTCTCTTTGCCTCTCCTCTCTCTGTGTAACTCTAACTTTCAAATAAATAAATAAATAAATCCTAAAAAGAGCAATTTTAAAAATCACACAAGAAAAATATCAGTGTTGTCATTCAATACAATCATATTTCTGACCCAAATCTATCCATCATCCCCTATAAAACTCCCAAGGATAAAATATTTTTTTCACGACTCTGTATATTTAAAAGATAGTGTAGGGGTAGGCATTCGGGTGTTGCTATTAAGACACCACTTAGAGGGGCTAAAGCTGTGGCGTAGCAGGTAAAGATGCCGTCTGCAGTGCCAACATCCCACATGGGCACCAGTTTGAGTTCTGGCTGCTCTACTTCCATTCTAGCTCCCTGCTAATGTGCCTGGGAAAGCAGAGGAAGATGGGCCAAGTGGTTGGGCCCCTGCACCCACAAGGGAGACCCGGAAGAAGCTCTTGGCTGCAAATCGGCCCTGCTCCAGCTGTGGTGGCCATTTGGGGAGTGAACCAGCAAATGGAAGACTTCTGTCTCTCTCTCTCTGCTTCTCTGTAACTCTTTCAAACAAATAAATAAAATCTTAAAAAAAAAAAAAAAGACCACTTGGGATACCAGCATCCCATATCAAAGTTCCTGGGTTCAAGTCCCGGCTCTGCTCTTGATTTCACACTTCTGTTAATATGCATCCTGAGAAGCAACTGACTCCCACATGGGAGACCAGGATTGAATTCCTAGTTCCCAGCTCCAGTCTTGCTCAGCCTCAACTGCTGTAGGCATCTGGGGAGTGAACCAGCTGCCTGATGGGAGGTCTGTTTGTCTGTTTCTGTTTCTTTCTCTCTCTACCTTTCAAATAAATAAGTGTCACTATTTCTGGCAATGACTTCCAAAGAATTCCAAAAATGTCTTGAGAAATAAATACCACAAATGCTACCAATTTAAACAGCCTTAAAAAGATAATCCTATTATTTTATATTTATACCCAAAACAGTTTACAGGTATACCTAAAACAGTCTATTTTTGACTTGCAACATATGTACCACAGCAATGAATACCACTAAAAAAATATCATCTCTTTGTCATACTTTATTAATTCTCATCTAAGTACTTACTGGGATAGAAAGCATCAAACCTAAATATATATCCCCCCATAAAACTGAGAGAGGAAATAAAACAAAGTCTTACTTATAGTGAAAGTGCTCTAAATATAAATGGTCATTGGTAGTGTCATCTCTGAAAATAAATGGCCAATTACTAAGTACTACTTACAGGTTTTTTGGTTTCTATCACAAGAAGTGATGGTGGTCTTTCATTGGATGACTGATTTGGAGGATTCTTCTGATCTGCAAATCTTGAAGATGGCTTATAGATTTTACCTCTTTTTTCATCCGTTTCATGTTCTTCTGAAATTTAAAATACTAATTTTATCTAATTACCCCACATCTGGTCATTTACTTTGCTAATTAATGTAACCACTAGAGGGTGGTGATACAAAGAAAACACAAAATTCAAAAGCATAAACTTCTTTCCATTTTTATCTATCCAGTCACTGAACCAGTACTCTGGATTTGCTCAAGGACTGTAATATTTACACCTACCTTTAGCTGCATTCACAACACCTCCTCGCACAAACGTCTTCACTTTATTACCATCACTTCCTTCAAAAGCAGCAAGGAATTCCTCATAAATCTCAGCAGCCGCCTTTTCATCCTCCTAAATACACATGAAAATATCAATGTAAAAATCATTATTGTTCATAATGTTAAATTCATCAAAAATAATGTAAAGGAAACGCCTCCCTTTCCAAGTTAAGCAGTGCCAAAAAGTAGTAACACTTAATCCTAAGTAGGTATTAGATACTAACACTGAAACTAAGAAAAGCTATCTGCTTCTGCTGATAATTTGCAGAACCAAGAAAGACCCACTTTGTATAGGTTAACAAGTAAATTTGTTTAGTGACAATTCAAGGGCCAACATGTATGACAACTGATTATATACAAGCCTTTTTATGCTACTAATTTTTACCAATTCTGACAAATTAATTCAATGAATATAAAATTTCCTTTTCAAACCACCAAAGACATGAGCATTAGAAACATCAGCAGGGGCCGCCTGCAGTGCCAGCATCTCATATGGGTGCCCATTTGAGTTCTGGGGGGCTCTACTTCCGATCCAGCTCTCTGCTATGGCCTGGGAAAGCTGTAGAAGATGGCCCAAGTCCTTGGGCTCCTCTGCCCACGTGGGAGACCCAGATGAAGCTCCTGGCTCCTGGCTTTGGATCGGCACAGCTCCAGCCATTGCAGCCATCTGGGGAGGAAACTGGTGGATGGAAGACCTCTTTCTCTCTCTGTCTCTGTCTCTCAAATAAATAAATAAATCTAAAAAAAAAAAAAAAAAAAAAAGAGCAGCAGCAATATCTACTTCTGACAGTGGCATTAAAGAAAAACAGCTCCAGGGGCCAGCGCTGTGGCTCAGTGCATTAAAGCCCTAGCCTGAAGTGCCAGCACTCCATATGGGTGCCTGTTCTAGTCCTGGCTGCTCCTCTTCCAATCCAGCTCTCTGCTATGGTCTGGGAAAACAGTACAAGATGGCCCAAGTCCTTGGGCCCCTTCCCCTGTGTGGGAGACCCAGAAGAAGCTCCTGGCTCCTGGCACAGCTCCAGCACAGCTCCGGGAGTTGCAGCCATCTGGGGAATGAACCAGAAGATGGAAGACCTCTCTCTCTGTCTCTACCTCTCTCTATAATTGTCTTTCAAATAAATAAAATAAATCTTTAAAAAAGAAAAACAGTTCCAAAGAATCTTAACATTTTCAATTATATATATATATACATACATATATATATATATATATATATATATATTTTGACAGGCAGAGTGGACAGTGAGAGAGAGACAGACAGAGAAAAAGGTCTTCCTTTACCATTGGTTCACCCTCCAGTGGCCGCCGTGGCTGGTGTGCTGCGGCCAGCGCATCGCCCTGATCCGAAGCCAGGAGCCAGGTGCTTCTCCTGGTCTCCCATGCGGGTGCAGGGCCCAAGGACTTCGGCCATCCTCCACTGCACTCCTGGGACATAGCAGAGAGCTGGCCTAGAAGAGGGGCAAACCGGGACAGAATGGGGCACCCCGACCGGGACTAGAACCTGGTGTGCTGGCACCGCAGGCGGAGGATTAGCCTATTGAGCCACGGCGCCAGCCAACATTTTCAATTATATTCTAAATGTTCTAAAACATATATGAATAAAAAAATCCAAGGATACAATAAATAAAGAAATAAACCAAGAGCATATGTAAATTTAGCATTCAAGAAAAATGAATCTTAAAAAAAAATCAAATGTTAAATTTTCTTGAAAATGAAAGCATACGGGGCCGGTGCTGTGGCATAATGGGTAAAGCTGCCGCCTGCAATGACAGCATCTCATATGGGTGCTGATTCTAGTCCCAGCTGCTCCACTTCCAATCCAGCTCTCTGCTGTAGCCTGGGAAAGCAGTACAAAATGACCCAAGTCCTTGGGCCTCTGCACCCACATGGGAGACCTGGAAGAAGTTCCTGGTTCCTGGCTTCAAATTGGCACAGTTCCAGCCGTTGTGGCCATCTGGGGAGTGAACCAGCAGGTGGAAGATCTCTCTCTCTCACTCTCTGTAATTCTGACTTTCAAGTAAATAAATAGATCTTAAAAAAAAAAAAAAAAGAAACCATAAAAGTACTAGAAGGAAACATGAGGACATTTCTTTATAAGTTGCAATTGGGAAAAACTTGACTGAAAAACCAGAAATCATAGGGAAAGATGGACAAATTTAATTATAAAACAACAGCTTCTACAAGGAGTAAAACACCAGAAACCAAATGCCAATTGACAAACTAGAGGAAAAAATACTACATCTTCTATAATAGACACAGTGTTAATAACTTAAAGATAACATGGTTAAGATAGGAGCAGTTTACAGAAACAAAAACAAGAAAAACTGATCAACTTTACTCCTTGTAAGATAAATGGAAACTAAAAGCTATCCTGATACAATTTTTCATCAAGTAGACAAAACTCCTTCAAATATATCTTCTACCATCAAGGCTCTGAAGAAACAACCGTTCACACAATGAATTGACAGTGATACAAAATATCCCTGCCTTTACAGTGAACAATTTGATAGTGACAAAAAAGCAGAACTACATTTATGAAACTACCATTCAATTCAGTCATCTCACTTACAAGACTATATCCTGAAGATAAACTAGAAAAAAATAAAAATAAAAAGCAAAAACATGCATAACACTATCTACAACAGCATTACTTATAAAAAAAAAAACCCACAAACGCCCACAATAGGATTTTAGTGAAATAAACTATTGTACATCTACACAGCTATAGAGAACAACGAATATTTCTATACTATATCTGAAGTCATCTCTGATATTTAGTATGAAGTTTAAAAAGCAAAGTGGAAAAAAGTATACCACATAGAGCATGCTACTATTCATCTTAGAGGAATGAGTGGATTATCTACATACTCACACTCACACTTGCTTACACACAAATATGAGTCCAAGAATGGGCATTTGGCCAAGCAGTGTTAAGGCACCAGTTGGGATGCCCACATGCCATACAGAGTTCCATGTCTACTCTCAATTCCAGCTTCCTGCTAATGCTCACCCCAGGTGGCAGCAGAGAATGGCTCTCTGTCACCTGTGTGGGAGACCTGGATTGAGATTCCAGCTCCTAGCTTAGGACTGGCACTGGCCCTGGCACAGTCCTGGACCACAGGCAGGCATTTGGGTAGTGAATCAGCAGATAGAAGATTTCTCTGTGTATGGATTTCTCTCTAATAACAAACATGATTCATTTTCAAAAGGGAAGAAATAACCAATATTGTTACCTAAAAGGCAGCAAACGGGTCAGAGACCACAGAGTAGAAGATAGACTCCTCTGAATATACCTTTTGCACATTATTTGGTTTAGGAATGGAACTGAGAACACAGTGGAGGTCAAGAATCTTTTGGAAACATCTCTCTACTACCTATATAGTTACTGCCCAATCAGGAACATTCACTTCCAAGGATAATTCAAAATGATTTTAAGTATTACCTTTTTCTTTAATTCCTCTTGTTCCTTCTTACTTAAAGTTCGCTTAGCTGTACTCATTTTTCCAATACTGAATGCTTTAAGTTTATTTTCTAGAAGAGGCTATAAAAAATAAAAAACATACGCTTTACATACACATTCTAAACCAAACTGCAATTTTAACACACCTCAGTTAATAACCATTCTTTAGAACTGATTACTCTTAAAAATCAAATCTACCCTAAGCATCAGACGCCTGTCATGGGCTTGACTGACATAAGCTTTCATTAAAGAAGGTCTTTATGTGTAATCTCAAGGTTAATAAGATGCAAAAGTCATTTTTAAAAATGGTAAAAACAGAAGAGAAAGACAGGCATCAAGTTTAGAACAAGAATAAAAGTTTCCAAAGAGGGAAAATAAAAAGTTATAGGGCCAAAATAGCATGATAGGAAACCTCTTCAAACACAGAGAGGGATGTATACATTTCCACAGTCCAGTAGCAGGAATCCACCATCTAGAACTCCAGTTCCAATAATTTATTAGGTGGCTTCATTCCTCATCAATAATGTTGATATTTATAAACATCATAATTTCGTTTTCTATACTTAGCATGTATTACCTTCAGTATCGTACATCTCAGCTCAAGTAAAACTAAATCAATTAATTTCCAATACAGATGGGGCATCCCTAATACAAAAATTCAAGACAAAATCTTCAATGTGACACAATGGAAAATTCTACACTGGATCTCATGTGGCAGGTCATTCAAAATGCAAGAATACTAAAATACTGCACAAAATTATCTTCAGACATTTGAATAGCATATTATGAAACAAATGAATTGTTAGGTCTCACCCCCAAGATATCTCATTGTATACATGCAAATATTCTAAAATTAAAACAAAACAAATCTGAAACACTTCTGATTCCAGGTATTTGAGTTAACATGTAAAAGAAAATAGCATTTTAATGAAGTCTTCATTAAAAATTTTAACGAAGTCCTCATTTATGTAACTTAGAAACAATGTCTTTCTTAAATAAGACCTAAATAAATTGACCATAGGCTTTTAGCAGTTTGATAAATAAGCTATTCGATTCATAAACTTAAAAGGTAGAAATGTTTAATAAATACAACCTAAAATATTGCAATCTACTAAAATGAAAAGTTAATCAATTACAAAACTAGACTATCAATTCCCTGGTTACGAAATAAGCTTCCCCTTGGGAGATGCAGAATGGAAGAGTAACACTGCTACAAGCTATTTTAAAGTTGCATTAAAAAAAAAAACTTTTGAGGAAAATAAAGTAGTTTATGGCGCAGTGGGTTAACGCCCTGGCCTGAAGCGCCGGCATCCCATTTGGGCTGCTCCACTTCTGATCCAGCTCTCTGCTATGACCTGGGAAAGCAGTACAAAATGGCCCAAGTCCTTGGGCCCCTGCACTGGCGTGGGAGACCTGGAGGAAGCTCCCAGCTCCTGGCTTCAGATCAGCACAGCCCCAAGTGGCCAATTTGGGAGTGAACCATCAGATGGAAGATCTCTCTCTCTCTCTCTCTCTCTCTGAACCATCAGATGGAAGATCTCTCTCTCTCTCTCTCTCTCTCTCTGCCTCTCCTTTCTCTGTGTAACTCTGACTTTCAAATAAATAAATAAATCTCTAAAAATAAATAAATAAATAAAAATAAAGCAGTTTATAACCCAAAAGTTAATACTAACTTGCAGGAATAGATTCAAAATTAATTTCTGTCCTCAAAATAAGAAAAACGCTTTGTCATCATTCAGCATCTTTGATTTTAACTCAAAAGTTTAATAGTAAAATTAGATAATGAAAAACATTTTACAAAATTTCCATGTTGAAATTTTTATATTCCTAAAACCAAATTTAGATACCCAAAAGAGAAATGGTTAAGTAAGTTGGGGAGTGTTTACTCAAAGGAATAATACAATCATCCATTAAAAAGTTAAAAGAATCTTTGCTAAAATGAAAAAATATTAGATCTGAACATATTTTTTCTCTCTCTCTCCTTTTTTTTTCTTGACAGGCATAGTTAGATAGTGAGAGAGAGAGCCAGACAGAGAGAAAGGTCTTCCTTTTGCCGTTGGTTCATCCCCCAAGTGGCTGCTACGGCTGGCACACTGCGCCGATCCGAAGCCAGAAGCCAGGTGCTTCCTCCTGGTCTCCCTATGCGGGTGCAGGGCCCAAGGACCTGGGCCATCCTCCACTGCACTCCCAGGCCACAGCAGAGAGCTAGACTGGAAGAGGAGCAACCAGGACAGAATCTGGCGCCCCATCGGGACTAGAACCCGGGGTGCCGGCGCTGCAGGCGGAGGATTAGCCCAGTGAGTCACAGCACCGGCCAGATCTGAACGTATTTTAAAACATGTTCCCATAAAATGGATCTCAGCAAACTAAAAATAAATTCATGCTTAGAAATATTAAACAAGGGAGGCGGCACTGTGGCACAGTAGGTAAAACCGGCATCCCATCTGGGCAGTAGTTCGAGTCCCGGCTGCTCCACTTCCGATCCAGCTTTCTGCTATGGCCTGGGAAAGCAGTACAAGATGGCCCAAGTCCTTGGGCCCCTGTGCCTGTGTGGGAGATCCAGAAGAAGCTCCTGGCTCCTGGCTTTGGATCAGTGCAGCTCCAGACGTTGAGGCTGGTTGGGGAGTGAACCAGTGGATGGAAGACCTCTCTCTCTGCGCCTCTCCTTCTCTTTCTGTGTAACTCTAAATAAATCTTTTTTTTTTTTTTAACAAGCAGAGTGGACAGTGAGAGAGAGAGATAGATAAAGGTCTTCCTTTACTGTTGGTTCACCCTCCAATGGCTGCCGCGCTGCAGCGGGCGCACCGCACTGATCCAAAGGCAGGAGCCAGGTGCTTCTCCTGGTCTCCCATGCGGGTGCAGGGCCCAAGCACTTGGGCCATCCTCCACTGCACTCCTGGGCCACAGCAGAGAGCTGGACTGGAAGAGGGGCAACCGGGACAGAATCCGGCGCCCTGACCGGGACTAGAACCCAGTGTGCCAGCGCCGCAGGCAGAGGATTAGCCTAGTGAGCTGCGGCGCCGGCCTCTAAATAAATCTTTAAAAAATATATATTAAACAACAAAAATTAAGCAGGTAATACTGGCTACTGATGACTATGCTGTTTATTATACTTCATAAATTTAATCACAAGGGAAAAAAAAACTATTTAAAATAGAAAAAAAAACACTAAAAGAACCAAGATTCTGGAGCAAAGAAACTCCTTTCCTATGTTCCTGTATTGTCCAGGTAATTGTACCTACAGGATGAATAGTACTCTCTCACTTTTTGCTTCTCAGAGAAAGACAATAAGCTCTCAGAGAGCAAAGGACTGTGGCACAGCAGCTTAAGTGGCCATCTGAGATGCCATCTTCCCATGTGAGTGCTGGTTGGAGTCCGGCTGCTCCAATTCCGATCTAGCTCCCTAACATATCTGGGAAAGCAGCAGAAGCTGCCCCAAGCAGTTAGGCCTCTGCCACTGACATGAAAGACTCAGATGGAATTCCAGGCTCCTGGCTTCAGCCTGGCCCAGCTCCAGCCATTGCAGCCATTGGAGAGTGAACCAGTGGATGCTAGACCTTTCTCTCTCTGCCTTTCAATAAAAAAGCGTGTTTGGACATCTGTGACTGGTAATTATTTACTTGGTTCATTAAAAGTCCGATGGGAGGAGGAGCAGAGATAAATCCAATGATTACTTATTTTACATCCAAAATGCTCCTGTTTTTAAAATAAATTTAGAGACTTCAAGGACAGATTAAAATCATTAATTTTATCTTTACTGATACTCACTCTGGAGACATTCTGATGAGGAGAATCACAAAGGCTCTCACGAGTACTTTCATTCCTATAATTATGTTTTCTTGGGCTCTTAGGCCGTGTCCGACTTGGCATATCACTATCTGAGGGTCCAGATGCATCCATCTTCAAGAAATGTAAAAAAATTCTTTAAAGTCACATATATAATACTGAAAACTAGAAATAATCCAAGTGTCCAAACACTGACAAAAATCTCATCATTCACCATCAAAACCCACACCCTTTAATACAACCGTTGACTTCATCAGAAAAGTCCTTAAGGACACAGAAAGGTTTCAACAATTCTAACTTGTACTTGAAAGCTCGCATTTATATTGGAAACAGTTCTTGGAGTAACATGTCCACATTCTTCATTTTCAATAAAATGCCTGCCACATTCTCAAGCCTGAATAATAGTTTGTCAGATGTTCCTTCAAGTAAAAAAAGTATTTCATGAAAAAACCAACTAGTTTCAATCTCAACTCATCAACTATACAAGTACTTTTCTTCAAGAAAAAAACACACATTAGTAAAACGTATCTTAAATGTACTTCTTGGGCCGGCACCGCGGCTCACTAGGCTAATCCTTCGCCTGCGGCGCTGGCACCCCAGGTTCTAGTCCCGGTCGGGGCACCGGATTCTGTCCCGGTTGCTCCTTTTCCAGGCCAGCTCTCTGCTGTGGCCCGGGAGTGCAGTGGAGGATGGCCCAAGTGCTTGGGCCCTGCACCCGCATGGGAGACCAGGAGAAGCACCTGGCTCCTGGCTTTGGATTGGCATGGTATGCCGGCCACAGTGCAACAGCCAGAGCAGCCATTGGCGGGGTGAACCAACGGCAAAGGAAGACCTTTCTGTCTCTGTCTCTGTCTCTCTCTCTCACTGTCCACTCTGCCTGTCAAAAAAAAAAAAAGTACTTCTTGTTTCATCACAAAATATAAAAAGACCTGTCTGTACTCAAGTCAAGACTTACTAATACTTTACTGCTTCACTAGGAACTTGCTAAGTGTAACTAGCATATTTTTACTATTCCTACTATAGAAGATTACAATGACTACTAGTACTTTTTGGCATCACTGCCTTGATTGATCCTGAAGTGTCAACTGCTTTTGTACCACAGTATGACTGTCAACACAGTGAAAAAGGTAAATAATGTCAGTATTACCACAAAATAGTTTTGAACAAGACTCCCTGAAAGATTCTCAGTGATCTCCTGGAGGTCCACAGACCACACTCTAAATGTTATTGTAATACTGCAGTATTACTCAAGAGTCAAAAAGCTTTCAATAAAAAACATTATGTCTATTAACAGAAAAATAGCTTAATAAGTAAGTTTATGTTCCCACACTGGAATAGTATGATGCCATTAGAAAGAACAGATTAGTGCAATGCCAGCTGACTTGTCAGCATGTGCAACAGGTATATCGTGCAGTGAGAAAGGGTCCATAATACACTCACACAGCGAATGTGTAAGTATATACAACTATGTGCAAACAGAATTTTATAAACACAATTTATAAAAGGGAATATACATACTAAATGTCTAACTTTGAGAGGGCTGATTCACACAAGTAGAAGGGTTCATAGCAAAAAAGATAAAAGAAAAAGATTAAAATAAAAGATTAAAATCATAGGCATAAGGTTAGAATTTGCTCTAACAGTTAAGATGCCACTTGGGACACGGACATCCCATATTGGTTGGATTACCTGAGTTCAAGTTCCAGCTATGCTCCCAAGCAGCTTTCTGCTAATGCATACCCTGGGAGGGTCAAACAGCCGGGTCCCTGTTGCTCACGTGGGAAACCTGGACTGAGTTCCCAGTTTCAGCCCCCTACAGCGGCCAGTTACAGGCACAAGGGGAGTGAACCGGAGGATCGTTGTCTTTTCCATTTCTCCTCTGTGTGTCTCTAATCTCTCAAATAAATAAGTCATTTGTTTAACTACAAGGATAAGAATATATACCAATAAAAAAATCAAATTTTTAAAGAAAAAAAGAAAAAGACTGCCTTTTATACTCACATGTGCATCTGAAGATCCAGATGAGTGAACATCTGATGATCTGGTCTGAAAGTATTAAAGTAATATGAATGTTAGTGGGATATATCTAAGGCATAATTACCTTTTTATGGTATACAATGGAAATTCAACCAGTATTTTTACAAATTTTTGTGCAAAAGCTTTTCCCAAGTCATGAAACACACCGTTTACTGTCAGGACACTGCTGGAGAAATTTCGTGGGAGACAACAACAACAACAAAAAAATGCCCTCCCTTTTTCCAACCATCCAAAACCACAATTAAGAAGCAGACTCCAGGGGCCAGTATTGTGGCACAGTGGGTTAAGCCACCTCCTGCAGGGCCAGCATCCTATATGAGCAGGGCCGCTCCACTTCTGATTCAGCTGTTAATGCAGCTGGCAAAGTAGTGGAAGTTGGTCCAAGAGCTTGGGTTCCCTGGCACCCACATGGGAGTACAGGAAGAAGCTCCTGGCTCCTAGCTTTGGCCTGGCCTAGCCTCGGCAATTGTGGCCAACTGGGGAGTGAACCAGCAGATGGAAGATTTCACTGTCTCTCTCGGCAACTATTTCAAATATATAAATGAATCTTCAGAAATAAAATAAAAAGCAATCAGTTCAAAGCTAGCACTTTTGTCAGCTTTGCAAATAACATAATTTGATGAATTTACAAATAGGGCAATAACGTCATAGCTTGGAATCAGCTGATTTCAATCAACTTAAGATGTCATTAGTCACAGTCATCACAAACCAATTTCCATCGATAGGTGGCTACAACTACACAGCATTCAGAAAGGAACTCTGTTAGGTTTAAGAACAATTAAAGAGATGCAAATAGCAGGTATTAAGGCCAACAAGTAACAACCAACTTCTACTGCTAGTGGTCCACGTAAACAGCAAATGTCCACACTATAGAAGCTGGGCCTCTCTCTCTTTTAAAGATTTATTTATTTATTTATTTATTTGAAAGGCAGAGTTACAGAAAGAAAAATCTTCCTCCCACTTGTTCGTTCCCCAAATGGCTTCAACAGCCATGGCTGGGTCTCCCACGTCAGTGCAGGGCCCAAGGACTTGGGCCATCTTTCACAGCTTTCCCAGGCACATTAGCAGGGAGCTAGATCAGAAGTGGAGCAGCTGGGACTCAAGCCAGCACCCATATGGGATGCTACCACTGTAGGCATCTTTACCCACTATGCCATAGTGCCGGCCCCACTACTGCCATTTAGATCTTGCCTTTCTTTAACCATTAACTGTCACTTATTCAGGATACTGTACCTTGCATTACAGACAGAAAGTAAAATAACACATAGCTCCTGCTCTTTGATTGCTAATAAATAAAAGAAATAAGTAAAACAAAGTGGATACACCATAATAATGTAAGGCAGGCAAATCTTACTGGCGATGGGGCAGTGTTGGGGAAAGCTTTCCAGGAGAGGAAGACAAATTTTTTAAGTAGTCCTCAATAATTACCAGTACCACAGCAATAGCTTCCAAACTGGTCCTCCACACCCTCAAATACTTCCTTAACCATGCCCTCAGAATAACCCTTCTTTTTCCTTTTTTATAAAGATTTATTTATTTATTTATTTGAAAGCTAAGAGTTACAGAGAGAGGGGGAGACACAAAGAGAGAGATCTTCCATCCACTGGCTTACTCCCCAAATGGCCACAACGACCAGGGCTGAGCCAGGCCAAAGCCAGGCTCTTCATCAGGATCTCCCCATGGGTGTAGAGGCCCAAGCACTCAGGCCATCTTCCACTGCTTTCTCAGGCACATTAGCAGAGAGCTGAATTGGAAATGAAGCACCCACATGGGATGCTGGCGTCACAGGCAGCCACTTTACCCACCACGCAACACCAGGCCCAGAACAGGCCTTCTAAAGGTCTTTCTTGACTCAAATTTCCCATGACTCTCTAATTTTATTGCCTAACATTTGAAGCACTCCACAATGTAGCCTGAATGTACAATTCTAGTCTTAGCTCATTTTATTCTCCATACAAGTATCCTATACACCAGCTAACCCAACTTAATTCATTCTCAAGCAATTTACTTTATTTGCCTCACCCATCTCTTTTCTATTCCCTATTCCTTCACTTCAAAAGTCTACTCATTTTTTATTTATTTATTTATTTATTTATTTATTTATTTTTTGACAGGCAGAGTGGATAGTGAGAGAGAGAGACAGAGAGAAAGGTCTTCCTTTTTGCCGTTGGTTCACCCTCCAATGGCTGCTGCGGCCGGCGCATCTCGCTGATCCGAAGCCAGGAGCCAGGTGCTTCTCCTGGTCTTCCATGCGGGTGCAGGGCCCAAGCACTTGGGCCATCCTCCACTGCCTTCCCGGGCCATAGCAGAGAGCTGGCCTGGAAGAGGGGCAACCGGGATAGAATCCGGGGCCCCTACCGGGACTAGAACCCGGTGTGCCGGCGCCGCAAGGCGGAGGATTAGCCTGTTAAGCCACGGCGCCGGCCCAGTAAACAAATTTCATTATGTTCTTGAAGTCTCCCCCTAACCACTGTCCATCTGAACACCTGTCACTTCTTTCAGATACTTGCAATGGTTCTGTCTTATGCTATCACACCTGTTGACCCTCTTCTACCAGAGAATATGCTCCCCCAAACTGGGCTTCAGTCTTAATATTTTCTCTCTCAACATCAAGCACACATTCTGGCAAGTGATAGAGCTACAATATACACACACTTGTTGACTAAACCTTTTAAGAACAAGTACCCACCAAACAAAATTATATTCTACTCAGTAATAAGGAACAGTTACTTAGCTTAATACCACTCTCCAAGTCAAACCACAGTCTTCACGTCTCAAAAATAAACTATAAAATCACTGGGACATGCACTGCGTAACAGTTAACTAACAAACCTAATTATTTCTAAAACACTACCAATACATGAAAAGGTCTAAGTATACTCTGAATGTCCTACAGTTTATCAAAAGTGAGGAAGAATCTTGTGAAAAACTTTACTCAAGGAATAGGCATCTAACATACTAACAGCTTCAAAAGCTACTGACAAACTTATCTTGCTTTCAAGAAAGTTATTTCAGGGACCAGTGTTGTGACATAGCAGGTAAAGCTGCCACCTGTGATACTGCCATCCCATATGGGTATCAGTTCATGTCCTGGCTGTTCCACTTCAAATCCAGCTCCCTGTCAATGTGCCTGAGAAAGCAACGGAAGATGTCCCAAGTGCTTGGGCCCCCGCACCCACGTGGGAGACCTGGAAGAAGATCCTGGCTTCGGCCTGGCCCAGTGGATGGATGACTTTTCTTTCTTTTTTGGTTTGTTTCTCTCTACAACTCAGACTTTCAAATAAATTTAAAAATCTTAAAAAAACAAAAAAGATAAAAGTTACTTCAGCAAAATATCCAGTACATGGCTGGTGTGCAATGAAATGTTAAAACTACTTATAAGAGTATGAGCAAAATAATGTACAATATTAGGTTTTTTTCAATATCCTATACCAAGTAATCATTTTTAAAATGATATCTTTATACAAAGGGATAAAGAGGTAGGAGTCGTCAGCTTACACATGAAATGACTTTCTCTCACATGCCACTGAGGCAAATAGTTACCTTAGGTTTAGTTTCCAGAGAAAACACAGTTTTACAAGTAAAAACCAAAAGAAAATAAAAACTGGGCTTTCAGAAAACAATTAAGATCAAGTCATATTCATGCAGCAGTGCTGAAGACTCAAGTTTCTAAAAAGTACTCATCAAGAAAACAGAAGTTCATGGTCCCACTCTCTACCCGAAACACAACCTTCCATCAAAAAACTAACCACCTTACACTTTAAAGAGAAAGTTACTACCGAATCATAGTAAAGATTTAATTTAACCTAAAATCAGAAAATTACTAAGAGTCTACTTTTCAAGGTCTGGTTTTGTTGGAGTTTTTTCACCACATTTAAATCTTCAGGTATCACCAAGAAAACATGTACATTAGCAATAATAAATACCAAAGGACAACAGGCCTTCAACAAATCTTCATTTTATTTATTTCTTATAAGTGATACTTCCTGTTAACCAACAAAGGCAGTCAATCAACATAGTGCCTAAAGTAATAACAAAGCCAGTAGTACTTCCTATTTTACCCATTCAACTATCTTACCCAATATTTGATTAAATAGACACTATTAACAGAGTAAAAACAACACGGCACACAAACCTGTTATACTAGCAATATTAGTATAGGAAGGGAGAAAAATACCACCTCTTCTTTTATACTTATTTTGCTGTACAACCAAACAAAATGGCTTACAGTCAAATTAATTTTTATAAATTAAATCCAAGGGAAATACAATTAACACTTTAATAAATGAACTATTATAGGAAGTCTGTCTCTTCTCCAAAAATTAAAGCTACTGCATGTCACGAATATCCCTTGCCAACTAAGCAATATTTCAGCCTAATGCTAAACACACCTAAGTTCACAGGAAGCTTTAGCTCATTTCTAAACATTTATAGAATGTCTACTGCTATGCTTTAAATGAAAAGTACAACAAAAGTACAAAAAAATAGGGGCTGGCACTGTGGTGCAACGGGTTAAACCACCACCTGGGATGCCAACATCCCATATAGACACCAGTTCAAGTCATGGCTGCTCCACTTCCAATCCAGCTCACTGCTAATGTGTATGGGAAAAGCAGCAGAGGATGGCCCAAGTTTATGGGGCCGTGAAACATAAAGGAGACCTGGAAGAAGGTCCAGGCTCCTGGCTTCTTCTTGGTCCAGCCCTGGCTATTGTGGCCATTTGGAGAGTGAACCAGCTGATAAAAGATTTCTCTCTTCTCTCCATAACTCTGCCTTTCAAATAAAAATAAAATCTTAAAAAAAAATTACACAGAAAATAAAAGGGTATGGGGTGGGTCTCTTCATTAGGGACAACACGACGAAAGTCATTCAACACCACATACATGTCATCTTAAAGTTAAAAGGAACTGTGGTTGTTATCTAATTTCAGCTCCTTATAATTAAGAGCCATGAATGACTTTGCCATTATCAATGGCAAAAACCCTGTATGATGTACATTTTAAAATTAACATTTCCCAGAAATATGATTGATAAACATCTCTATCCATATCAATGGGATTTCAACTACCAAAGAATTAACACAAAACAGAAGTCTCTGTTCATTTCATCTGTGTTACAGAATATAAGCCCCTTATCTGCTCTCTGCAAAGAATGCAAATCAAACCATAGAAATAAAGGTTGGAAATTCCAAATACTATAGTTCTAGCCAAAATAAGTTTATATTCTAATAAATTCCAGCATTGTGTTGGAAATAAGTAAAAGCAATCTGGGTAGTTATTACAATGGCTGAAGACTAAGGATTAAAATATATCCTAACATTTTGAAAAGTAAGTACTTTTTAATTTCCTCCTTTAATCCTTATAATAGTCAGTTAAAAAAAAAAGTGGGAGGGACTATGTCCACATTACAAATGAGGAAAGTGAGGTTCAAGAGTTTAAGCAATATATGCTTTAAGATTATTGCAAACATTATTAATTACCAAGTCAGGATTTGAATCCAAATCTCTTGGTGGTTATCAAAATCCATCATCTTTCCACTATACTGTGTGGTTTCTATATGAACAGAGAAATCAGAAATCACATTAATATTATTTGAGTCAAGATTCCTCTTACAGACTTGAGTGAGGAATCGGTGAATAGTATCAACAGATGATAACCTAAAGCAATATAAACTAAAAAGATTACTGGAAGAGCCAATAATTACATGAAGCAGCCACGCATTTACAACCATGATAAGCATTGAAATATTCTCATTGTATCCAAGGCCTCAAATACGGGCTATTTCAAATAATACTTTGAGAAGAAGCACGAATTATTACCTGGATAGCTTCACTAACACTCCCTATCAGTGAGGCTGCTTTTGTCTTGAGTCTCTCCAAGGACAGAGTGTAAGAGGAGTTTTCCACCTATTCATCTACACCCCTCCCCCCAAAAGGAAGGAAAGAAAAACTGATAGGGAGTAAAGATGTAAAGCAGCTAAAACTGGTTTAATTTCTAAGTAACTAAAGGATGTTTGGTAAGGTCATTGCTAACTGCAAAGTACTTAGTGAATCCACCAAACAGATTGCTATTTAACAGAACTGAGAAATCAGGTACAAAACAGACCAAGGATAAAAATATTTCTCATTACAAACTGTAAGCCTGTGGCTCTCCCCTTAATCCATCAACGTAAGTTTTTAACAGAGGACTTGAGCTCATATACGCTTTTAAGATCTCAGACAAAATTTCTTCTACCAGCATCTGAACGATTAACAACTACTTCACGGAAGTACCTCTTACTTTTAGGATAAGGAGCCCAAAGCAAAAACAAAACACAACCTATTAAATGGCCCGCCCCAGATGGCCCACGTAAGACTTGATGCTAAGAACCTAAACTACTCAACACTCGGCTGGTTTCACAATCCGTGCACTCGGCTCCCCCCGTAAACTCAAGTGTAATTTACTGGTCTCAGCTTCCAAGTCAACGCAAATTCTCCTTTCGCTGGAGCCACACACAACGTGGAGATGAAGGAGACCCCAGCCTTCGACGCCCGAAAGAAGGGCTTGTTTCTACTTCCCCTAAAGTGAGGTAGCGACCACGTGTAGAGTGTGGCACTAACCTTGGGAGGCAGCTCCGCACAGCAGAGCCGCTCCCGCCTCTGCACTTCCCACCCCGTGCCCTTCCCCTACTGGTCCCTCCTCTCTCAAGCTGCGACCCTAGAAATGATTTATGCCCCGGCAGGCGTGAAATTCAGGAAGGCCGGAAGCGAGTGAAATCTAAAACCGAAGAACCGAGGAAAAAAGAAACAGTTAAGCCAAGGGAAGCGATTCCCGCCTCTCCTAGGCGCTGTGCGGCGGCCTCCGAGCCCAGCGAGGGGACGCGTTTACATGGCTTCAGGCCTCAATCTGAATTCCTGACTTCACTCCAATGCCAAGCGCGGGCCGAACGACCCACGCCAGCACCTCCTGGACACGCCAGTCTCGAGCCGAATCCAGCCTGGGACTAAGGGGCGACACCAGGCCTCTCAACCTGCGCACCACGGGTGCGGCGGCGGCCGGGCCTACTGACGCAACCAGAACTCGGACCCAAACCCCAGGGACCGCCCGTGGGCCAGAAGCCCCTGCAGGCCCCAGAACGCAGCGACAGACCCACTGACTTGCGAAGTCCTCTAAGAAATTACCTTTGAACTGGCCTTCTGAGATCCGCCTGGCGTTTTGTCCGCCATCTTGAGCTTTGCCCCTCCTTCGGCGGCGGCAGCAGCACGAACAAGTCGAGCGCCGAAAAAGCCGATTTCAGCGAAGCCCGCCAGAGGCGCTTGCAAGGCTTGACTAGCCGACTGCCGAGATAGTGAACTCAGGCCGAGTCGTGCCACGTGACTTCCGGTGTCAGTTACCATTCCTCCCCTACCCCGCAGTACTCACTCGGCTGGTGTTTTGGGGAGTCTGGTTTCTGGGTGGCGTTTTGGGGTCCGGGAATTTGGAGACTCTTGTTGCCCTGACTTTGAGGGCAGGCTGATACTTCACGGTCTTGTCCGTGCCCCAAGGCTTGAAGGATGGGAGCCAGTTGTATTTGCTGGGCGGGAAGAGGACCGCGCTTAAACAGCGCGCTGGCCATCTGAGGGAGGAGCTTTTGCTTCCATTCGGAAAATAGGTCGGAGCCGAGTAGGGGTCAGGCGCGGGGTGGGCAGAGACGCTGTAGGCGCGCACGGTGATGGGAGAGGCAGAGCCTCGGTCTGCCGGCGTTGAGCTGGTGAATCCCGAGATAAGCGTTGTGCCTGGGGGCCCGGGAGGAACGTTACCTCCGGTCCCAGGGAGATCCGCTAGAAACTGGGGCGTCTGCAGAATGAGCCCGTTGCAGAGACAGGAGGGAATGCGGGAAAGTCGTCAACACTCCGCGGCTGGCCTCCGTGTAAGTCGTGTGTCTTTTTTTAAAACGGCGCTTTAAGCGTTAGCATCATTTTTTCACTTTGAGTCACACCGCGGAGGGGCTACCATAAGCCATTCTTGTACTTAATGCTTTTTTTTTACGAAGTTCTTAGATCGGGAAAGCTTGCTTGCCGAGGCCACGCGGGACACGAGCCAGGCGAAGCAAGGGGGGAAAGGCGCTGCAGGCGGCGTGGATGGCTGAAGTGACCGCTCTGTGGCGTGAGTGTGAGTCCAGACAGCCCGTGGTGCAGGTCCCCGCAGGCGTGGAGGGGAGAAAGTTCACATGGGGCCTTGAGGTAGCCCGTGTACTGAGAAGGTGGCCGTCAGCGGGGCAGGTAGGGCTGCTTGGTGTTTTAGGATTATAGGGTTCAAAGAAGCAAGGAGGCACCTAGTTAAAGCAGAAAAGGCTTCCATTAAGGATAGGGGGAAGTAGGACTCACACTGGACAGCAAGCCGGGGTCTGAGAAGAGACTCTGCCCACGACGCAGAGGGCAACAGTCTGTTTATGTTGCTGGCTCTTGGCAGGGGGACGTTCCTCCACAAGGAGGGTCGGAACAGGGAGAAGCCCCCCTTGACAGGTGTTTAATGAAGTCAACAGTTTATGTTCTTATCAGCTTGGGATGTCCCAGCCAGCAGAATCTTAGGCCATATAAAATTCCATCTTGACATCTCAAGGATCATGCTTATTTGGGGCTCACTTTGCCAGGTGTTAACTGTTTGTACAGCCAAGCAAGCCCTAACAGGGCCTTGGTCATAATTTATTTTACAAGATTGCCCTGGCCAGCACTCTGTGGCACAGCAGGTTAAGATCCCAGCCTGCAGAGACTGTATCCCATATGGGTGCCAGTTCCTCTACTTCTGATCCAGCATCCTGCTAGTGCACCTGGAAAAGCAGCAGAAGATGGCCCAAGTCCTTGGGTCCCTGCACCCATGTGGGAGATCCAGGGGAGGCTCCTGGTCTCAGATCAGCTCAGCTTTGGCTGTTGTGGTCATCTGGGGAGTGAATCAGCAGATGGAAGACCTCTCCCCCCCCCCCCCACCTTCTACTTCTCTAGCTCTTTCAAATAAATAATCTAAAAAAAAAAAATTGCCCTGGGGTTGGAAGTGAAATCGGACAAGACCTCCTAAATTTTACACTGAAATGTGGCCCCTTAAAGTTCCATAAAATTGCTATCCGGGGTGCCACATGTACTAATGGAATTTGGGGTGCCATACGATTTCACCATGGGCTTATAACAATCCCCAATATTAATAAGCCCAAGAGGGTTCTTGCCTAATATTTAGAGAAGAATTCTAAATACTGGCACAGATAAACGAGGCAGCATAGTACGTTTTAAGCTTTTATTTAGTGCAATAGGCATCTAGGAAAGTGAAGACTTTAGTTCAGGTAGGAGAGAAGGGAAAGTCTGGAAACTAGGGTAGCGTCCATACCACTCAAGAGAGCAGGCCAAAGCCACGTGCAGCAAGCACCTTGATCTGCTATCCAACACTTATCACCGGCAGCACCACAGAGGCAGAGAGCCTTTTGCGACACTCCCTGCCTTTATATATATTTTCCACAGGGATGTGGCTTGTGGCCAGGTGGGCGCTCAGGTATGGTCAGGTAGAGCCTGATGTCACATGGGGGCGTGGTGGGGGTATCAGGTAGAGTGTAAGGTCACACAGAGGCATGGTGAAGGTATCAGGTTGGGCGTGAAGTCACGTAGGGGCGTGGCGAAGGCGTGGTCTTCCAGCTCACAAATCTAACCAATTTTAGCCTGTATGCCTGCCTGCTTCATTCCCCACTCAGAGACTCCAGACCTTAATCTGAAGGGGATGTGGATGGGCGTCAAGTCACCTTCTTCTGTAGCTACTTCCTTCTGATTAGGGGCGTAGACCCTGCCTGTTCTTGGTCCAGAAGTCTCTGCCTATCTCATCTAATGAGTTTGCTTCAGGAGCTGGGGCTCTTTCAGTCACCGCCATCCTCCATGTCCCCTGCATGGCCATCATTATTCTCAGAAGCTGTTGGGTTCTGAAACATATAAGTTTGTCATTCACCATGAGCAAGATTGGAATAGCCCCAAGCGCTACTGGTGTGCCCCTTAAGATAGAAAAAACATGTCTAGCCATCTCCCAGACAGTAGGTGGTGGGAGACTTCCCCTATGCAAACTATAAAACCATTTAGCTTGCGCACAGAGGGCTTTGATGTCCTTTTCTGAGAACATACTATTATTTGAGTAAAGGTGACAGATCCTGTTGAGCACTGCACACATGCTCCCTTGTTCTATTAACATGAACTCTAGGGCCTGTCTGTTGTCCATAACTACCCTGGACAGGGAGTCTACTGAAATCAGAGCCTGCTGCAGAAGCCGTCCTGAAGTGTAGGCCAGAATACCCCTCGCGAAGGTCAGGTTCTTAAAGTCAGTTTCGAAAAACTCTTCTGGGCTGTCATTCTTTGTCACTGAGGAACCCACCAAAGAGTCCTTCTGCCAATAATGGCACCCAGAAGGAGCAAGAGAGATATGTGCATCAGGTGGCCACTGAATTGTGGCTAGAACAAGAGTTCTACTTATTTTTCTGCCTTTTGAAGGTATTTTAGATCTTCAATTGGCTCACAGGAATAAGCCTATGTATCTGTTGGATCCACCTGTGGAAACTCAAGAAGTAGCGGTTTAGTCCTTGACAAATGTACCCAGCTTGGGACTCCCTGTAATTTTACTGACGTAGGAGTGCTCAGTAGTACTCGGCAGGGCCCCTTCCACTGGGGCTGTAACTGGTCTGAGGGAGACCCTTCCTTCCAGGTCTTTAAAAAGACCAAGTCCCCTGGGGAGGCAGGCTGCTCACGAGCCTCAGGGTCTGGTGCCAGAAGGACCTTGTTGCCATACTGTACTAGAGCCTTCTGTATCTGGCCTAAGTTGATAATGTATTTTATTTGACCTTGCCCAAGAGCAGAAGGTGAGAGGTTGGAGACCCTCTCTTCCTAATTCAATTGTGCAAAATATTTTTGAACTTTGTTTTGTGTGTTTCTGGGAGTTTGTGGCCCTTCCTCCATTTATGTAGTTGAAAGTGAAAACAGTGCTAAAGCATAAAATGTAATTTTTAAATGGCGTATCATTTATGTGTGTGCTATATTTAGAAAGCCATCTATATGAGTATTTATGATTTTTTTTTCTCATTCCCTCTGGTCTCTACAAAAGTATGTCCCAAATGTTGCGTGAGGCTTATAGAGGCAGAGAAAAATACACCGTGTTCGCATGGTTTAAAACTTAATGAGGACTGGGGGAGACAAGGAAGCAGTGAACTAACACTATGCATAATTAAACTGATGCTGCAAGGATCGATAGCAGAGAGAACTCTGGGAGGAGTAATTAATCCTGGGAGCAGGAGCGGAGTGAAGATGAGAGAGGTTTCACAGAGGAGCAGCCTCTGAGCCAGCCTTGAGGATGTAGAATTTGGTCCATTGGGTGATGGGGGCCTGGGGGTTCAGGAAGCACTTGGAAGAGGATCAGCCACATGGCAGGTCCTCAAGAAAGGTTAACAATTGTGTATCAAGCACTGAGCAATCAGCAGACTAAGCTGTTCTGTTAGGGGCAGGGGATGGGGTAGAAGAACAGACAGTAAGCAGGCAAACAAGAAGTGATCAGAAAGTGGCCAGAGTGATACATGAAATGCAAAGCTTCTGTCTGCCCAACTGCATTTATCTCCAGTCTTGGATTCTGTCACACTTTTTCAGTTCTGCACTTCTTTCCTCACCCTTGCCCTGACCTCTAATTGAAACCTAATCCATTTTCTACTTTTACTGAAGATGTCATTTCATCCAGGAAGGCTTATAGGCCTTCTTCCTCCACCAAGACTGTTGGAGATTGGGCTCCTGTTTCTGTAGAACTTCTTTCCCACTCAAGGTGTTGTCACATCAGGTCCTAATTGCTTGTTCACAACTAATGATAAGAACGTGAGATCATTAGCAGATACTAGGGAGGAGTAGGATTGTGGTGTTCTGGCAATATAAAGTCAATATATGCAACTTCTCAGTCAAATCTTCCAAGCTCTACTTGATTTAAAAATAATTTTTACTAAATATTTATCTCCAAAGAGACTAACACAGACTTCTTCTCCTTTTTGTACAAAAAGCCCAAAAGCAAACATGACAAATGTGACCTAACTACAATATAATTAAACGTTTAGCCCAAGTCCTTGGGCCCTGCACCCACATGGGAGACCAGGAGAAGCACCTGGCTCCTGGCTTCGGATCAGCACGATGCACCGGCCGCAGCGGCCATTGGAGGGTGAACCAACGGCAAAAAGGAAGACCTTTCTCTCTGTCTCTCTCTCACTATCCACTCTGCCTGTCAAAAAAAAAAAAAAAAAAAGTTTAAAAAAAATTTTTTTTATTTACTTGAAAGGCAAAGTGACAAAGAGATCGCTCTTCCATCTACTAATTCACTCCCCAAATGGCTGCAACAGGCTGGGCCAGGCTGAAGCCAGGAGCCAGGAACTCCATCTGTGTCTCCCACATGGGTGGCAGGGGCCTAAGCACTTGGGCCATGTTCTGTTTTCCCAGGCTATTAGCATGGTGCTGTATTGGAAATAGTGCTGCCCGGACTCTAACTGGCACTTACACGAGATACCAGCATTACAGGCAGTGGTTTAACTCACCATGCTGCAAGGCCAGCTACTTAAGTACACTTTTTTTTTTTTTAAGATTTATTTATTTATTTGAAAGGCAGAGTTACAGAAAGGCAGGAACAGAGAGAGTGAGAGAGAAAGTTTTCTACCCACTGGTTCACTCCCCAAATGGCTGCAATGGTCGGAGCTGGGCTGATCTGAAACCAGGAACCAGGAGCTTCTTCTGGGTCTCCCACGCTAGTGCAGGGTCCCAAAGACTTTAGCCAACTTCTACTGCTTTCCCAGGCCATAGCAGAGAGCTGGACTGGAAGTGGTACAGCTAGGACTCGAACCTGTACCCATATGGGATGTTGGCACTGCAGGCAGCAGCTTTATCCACTATGCCACAGCACCAGCCCCCTTAAGTACAATTAAAAATTCAAAATCATGACAATAAGCAGAGTTCTTCTTAATGCCTTCAAGTCATGGAGTTGTGAGCCTATTATTCAAACTACAAATGAAGGAAGGTAAGATATCCTGAAAATAATCCAAATGAAATTTTGCAGAATCAGGGAATCAGGTTCAGCACTGTGATGCAGAGGGTACAAGTCGCTGCCTGCAAACCAGCATGGACATTGGTTCATGACCCACCTGCTCCACTTCAAATCCGGCTGTCTGCTAATGTTCCTGGGAAAAGCACTGGAGGATGGCCTAAGTGTTTGGAGCCCTACTACCCAAGTGGGAGACTCAGATGAAACTTCTGGCTTCCGCCTGGCCCAGCACTGGTCATTGAGGCCATCTGGGAGTAGATAGAAGATCTCTCTCTGTAACTATACCTTTCAAATAGTCATTTAAGAAAAAAATCTAGAGATGAATTAGATTCACAATTATTATTGCCAAAGGATTACACATTTTAAGAATCACACAACGTACTGCAGGTACTATTACCTTTTTAGAGTCACACTAGAACCATGCTGTTTTCCTCGTCCTGATGTGTTGATGCAATAGTCCCCACGCCTGCCATTTTTTTAAAGGGGCCTCACCACAGCAACCGCATTCAACAGAAATTACATAGTGCCAGATACAAGCCATAAAGTGTTTATTTTGGGTCAATCAGGGAGACATTTTTCTTGGAAACTTAAACTAACGGTTTATTAAATGTTTATTTTCTTTTTCTGAGACACAGAAAAGCAGAGGGAGAAAATACAGAGAACTCTCATTCACTGACATTCACTGACTCACTCTCCAAATTCCCACAATGGCCAGGAGTGGGCTAGGTCTGAAGCCAGGAGCTTGGAACCCAATTTCTTTAGTTATCGTCACTCCCTCCTCTGGTCTGCATTGGCAGGATGCTAGAGCCCAAGTATTGAACCCAGCTACTCTGATGTGAGATGTGGTTGCCTTTAGTCCCCATGCTGAATGCCTGTTCCCTGCATTTTAAAACGAGGAGATTTTACAAAAGTCAGAACTTCCAGCTTTTCCTGAAAAATAGCAAAATATGGACAACAGTCCAACTAAGGAGAACTGCAGTGATAGGAAGGGGTTGTGCACCTCAGCTAGCCAGGCCTTTGCCACACACAGAGTACACGAATTCCCCATACCTTGCCAGCTTCTAGCATTCTGCTTTCTACTTGTGTACAGTGTAAGTCTTACCCAGGGGTGATAAATCAAACCCATTCCCCAGGCATTGATGAGTGCTGAAGGCTCAGTACCTAGGGCCCACAGTATTCTAGGAGCTTCCTAATAATGTTTTATTTTAAATTTGAAAACAAAAAAGTACAGAGAGCCTTTGACAACGTGAATGGCCACGGAGTCTTTGCATGCCCAAAGCCAGAGACCTTAAAAATGGCTACCCATAGCAGAAACCTGCACTGTGCCCTTGCACTGCTCCTGCTGGCTGGCACTTTGATTCCAGAGAATTTCTAAGCAGCTTCTGCCTGCACGCAAGGCTCCAGGCTTGTGTGAAAAGCACAACAGCACCCATTTGTTCATTTGGCACTTACTGAGTTTCTGGCCTGTGCCAGCCTGGGATAAGAGAGGGTAAATGGAGAGACTGCTGAAAATCAAACTCTCTGTAGGAGAGATCGAGCAGCTAGGAAGGGTCAGTGAACAGCCTTCAAGGAGGGCGTGGCTGTGTGGAATTTCCATCCTTTCTGTTCCAACCCACCCCCACAAGGCTAGCCTTAGGAGGAAGCTTTCAGTAGCAACAGCAGCTTCTCCCTGCCCCTACCAAAAAAAAAAAAAAATTTCCTGACTGCTCTGTTATAGAGAGAATTCCTTCGGCAATAGTAATTAGTAATGTCCTTCTTTGAAATGCCTGGGAGGTAAGAGGTAAAAATGGTGTCAAAGAGCATACAGCCTAAGAAAGGACTGGTGACATATTGAAGATAATATCAAATGCTATTTTAACTAGGGTCCTGGTGAAAATACCCTTACACAGGGGTGGGGAACCTTTTTTTCTGCCAAGGGTCATTTGACGATAGCATCATTCATGGACCATACAAAATTATCAACTGAAAAATTAGCCTGCTTATAGGGTCTGGCATTGTTGCACAATGGGTTAAGCAACACTGGCATCCCATATGAGATCTGGTTCAACTCTCAAGTGCTGACTGCTCTACTTCTGATGCAGCCCCCTGCTAATGACCTGGGAAGACAGCTCAATTACTTAGGTCCCTGCCACCCACAACGGAGGCTGAGATGGAATTCCAGGCTTGAGGTTTCGGCCTGGCCTGATTCCAGCTGTTGGGACCATTTGGGGAGTGAACCAGCAGATGGAAGATCCCTCTCTGGCTCTCCTTGTCTTTCTGTAACCCTGTCTTTCAAATAAATCTTTTTTAAAAATATTAGCCTGCTGCAGATTTATTGAATTTTGAGTTCCACCTGTGTTTGCCTTGGTGGGCCCAGACCAAATGATTTCACAGGTTTATAACACCCAGAGGCAGGGCCCGCTCTGTGGCTTAGCAGGTAAAGCCACAGCCTGTGTTGACAGCATCCCATATGGGTGCCTTTTTGAGACCTGGCTGTTCTATTTCCCAGCCAGCTCCCTGCTAATGCTCCTGAGAAAGCAATGGAGGACAGCCCAAGTCCTTGGGCCCCTGCACTCACATGGGGGACCCAGAAGAAACTCCTGGCTCCTGGCTTCAGCCTGGCCCAGCTCTGGCCATTGAGGCCATTTGGAAAGAACCAGTGGATGGAAGATCTCTCTGTCTCTGTCTCTCTCTCCATACACCTCCTCCCTCCCCCCCCCCCAGTCTCACTCTCTGTCTCTCCATCTCTGTCTGTAACCCTTTCAAATAAATAAATAAATGTTTAAAAAAAAAAAAAAAGTCCAGGCCAGAAGTTCCCGACCCCTGTTAGCAGTTGCTATATTAACAAATGAGTAACACCTAGGATTGTCAGGTGGACTGCTGTGCAAATAGATGCTCCTGTGTGTCTGTGTGTGGTATGTGATGAAGGAGGACTCAAGTCCATGGCAGGTCATCAAAACTAGCAGATGACAATATCTTGGGCCCTCTCTGACCACAGCCTGGCAATCCAAAGGTGGGCTTGGCTGGGAAGCACCAGAGATCAGGCCTCAAATTTCTCTTTTCATTCCAATTTCTATGAACTTTTTGAAGTCCCCTCATAAATGAAGGCTGAACTTTGAGTCTGATTTGTTCACCACTGCATCTGCAGTGCCTGAAACAGAGTGCGAGCCAAGCAGCCGCCCCGTGAACATTTGTGAATGAATGAGATCAGCAGCAGAGGTGGGTTATGGGAGCACCAGGGGAGGTTGGCTGTGCTTGAGAGGAGCCAGGAGAGGTGCCGTGAAGGATGCTGCAGAGCCTCTGGGAGTCTGTCCAGCTCTCAAGATTCTACACCTGCAGCTAACTCCCAAGAGATGCTTCAGGCCTCTCGGAGAGCAGGGTGGAGGTCTTGCCGCAATATCATCTCATGTTAATAAAATCAAAATTATACTAATGTGAGACAGACTTAAACGTCTCCCTTTGCAACTTGGTATTTGGCACAGTGGTTAAGACACCTCTCAGGATGTCTGAATTCCATTTCGGAGTGCCTTCGTGCAAATCCCAACTCTATGTCTGATGCAGCTCCCAGCTAATATGCATTCTCGGAGACTGCAGATGCTCACTCAAGTACTTTGGTGCCTGCCACTCACATGGGAGACCTGGATTGTGTTCTGAGCTCCTAGGTTTGGCCTGGCTGAGCCCTGGCCTTTGCTGGCATTTGGGGAATAAACCAATGGTAGAAGATCTCTTTTCTTCTTTCTGTCACCATGCCTTTTTCAAATAAATAATCTAATATAAATAATATAGTTTTAAAATCTCTATATGCAGATAATACAAATCTCTTTTCATCACCAGGTTTAAGACTTTTTTTCCAACAATTATGTAATTTCTATGCAGGCAGGCTCAGTGAACAATCGTCATTTACTATCGTGCCACATGGCGGCGCTGTTGCAGCTGGAAAACAAACACACACCCCCCACACACACCCCCCACACACCCCCCCCCACACTCCTCTGTGGGTTCTCTGTGAACACACAGGAACTCCTGCGGTGCTCTTGTCACAGGGGTTGTTACAACTGAAAACTTCCAATATCCTGTCATTGTCAACCAAACTTCCATTGAGCAATGGTGCTGGCTCTAGAGCTGAAAAATAATTCAGAGGAGAAGTGACGTGATAAAAACGTGATCTATTCTGGTGGTCATTTAGGAGGGAACAGTATGCACAATATTAGAGATAACAGAAGCATGAGAGGCAGCACTCGCAGTCACCTTGCAACAGATGGACTTTCTCTGCTGCTTCAGGAGGGCAGGGACATGGTGCCTGGAACAAAGAGGGCACATGACAAACTGGTGAATAAATAATAAATAAATTAACATGGAAGAAGATGACTACCATATAGCTTCCAACCAGGTGTTACTTCTTTTTTATCCCTATACAGAAACCAACAAAGAGTTCCTGAAATCGAATTTTAGGACTGAAGCTGTGAATAATACAGCTTGAGTTAGCTACTTGTTTGTTTGTTTGGAAAGCAGAGCAACAAGAGACAGAGAGATCTTTCATCCCTATCCAAATGCTTGCAACAGCCAGGGCCAGGCCGGGCCAAAGCTAGGAGCCAGAACTCAATCCACGTCACCCACATGGGTGGTAGGGACTAAGTATTGAAGCCATTATTTGTTGCCTCCTATGGTGCAAATCAGCAGGAAGCTGGACTAGAAGTGGAGATTGGACTCGATCCTGACACTCTGATTTGGGATTGTGGTACCCAATCAGTGACCCAATCCATTGTACACAATGCAGACCCCTGTTAGCCACTTGTTCTTTTTTTTTTTTTTTAATATATTTTATTTATTTAGTTGCAAGGTAGAGTTACAGAGAGAGGGAGAGAAAGAAAGGTCTTCCATCCACTGGTTCAGTCCCCAAATGGCCACAAAGGCCAGAGCTGGGCCTGTCTGAACCCAGGAGCCAGGAGATTCTTCGGGGTCTCCAGTTTGGCTTTAGGGACCCAGGTACTTGGATCATCTTCCACTGCTTTCCCAGGCCATTGGCAGGGAGATGGATCAGGTGTGGAGCAGCCAGGACACAAACCAGCGCCAATATGGGATGCCAGCACCACAGGCAGAGGTTTTGCCTACTGCACCATAGTGCTGGCACCCACTTGTTCTTGGTCAAAAAATCTGATCCTAGTTTCAGCCTGGATGTTTTGGGCCTTTAGGAAGTAAACCAGCAGACAGGGGATATAACTCTCCTTCTCAAATAAATGAAGTAAATAAGTAAATCTTTTGAAAAAATGATAGTTTGAGGAGTAGGCAAGTGGGCATTTACCCTAGCAATTAAGACATCCGTTTCCCATCTACATGGGAGACCTGGATTGAGTTCCCAGCTCCCAGTGTGGGCCCCAGTCCAGCCAGAATCATTACAGGCATCTGGGGAATGAATCAGCAGGGAGCACTCTCTCTGTCTCTCTGTCTCTGTCTCTCTTTCCCCACTCTGTTCTCTCTCCTCTTTCCTCTCTCTGTCTCTTTCTCAAGTAAAAGATAATAGAGGCAGTTAATATGCTGGGTAAGACACCCACATCCATATTAGGGTACCTGGGTTCAATGTCTGTCTCTGGCTCTTGACTCCACCTTCTTGCTAATGTAGACCAGCCCTGGCCACTTGCAGGTATCTGGGGAATGAGCTGGCATCTCTTCCTTCTCTAGCTCTCGCTGTTGCTTTCACTCTGCCTCTCAAATATTTTTTTTAAATATTGTTTTAAGAATAGTTTTAAAATGTTTTCTTTAACCACTAGAGGGCATATTGCATTGGATTTTTTTTTTTTTTCAGTTCTGTACTCATCTAGGTAAATGTGTATATAAGAGAATATCAAATAAGAGGGAAAAAACAAGATAAATATTTTATTGCAAATATTTTAGACAAAAGCTGCATTAGTTTAATGATAAATATTTAAACATGAAGGAAGGGATGAAACAGGAGGAGGGGAATACAAATCTTGAAACCAGGGAGCAGGCATTGTGGCCCAGTGGGTTAAGCCTCTGCCTGACTTGCCGGCATTCCATATCAGAATGCCAGTTTGAATCCCAGCTCCTCTGCTTCTGATCCAGCTCCCTGCGAAGGTGCCTGGGAAAGCAGAGGAAGATGGCCCGGGTATTTGGAACCCCGCACCCACATGGGAGACCTGACCTGAATAGAATTCTCAGCTCCTGGCTTCAGCCTGTTGAAGCCATTTGGAAAGTGAAACAGTAGTTGGAAGATCAAGTGCTCACTCACTCTCTCCCTCTTTCTGGCTCTGCCTTTCAAATAAAAAAATAAATATTTTTTAAAAAAATTCTTGAAACCTGAAAGCTGTTAAATGCAGATACTGTACTTGGCAGTTGAATAAAAGAATAAAATAAATAGAGAAGAGCTCTACTGAAGTGCAGGCAAAAGAACCTCCATGGAGTGATGATAAAAAGAAACTCCCTACTGAGAAATTTTTGAATTATTCATTGACTTTTTTGACCGGCTATATATGCACATTGCAAAGATTTAAAAAGTGAGAAATAGGATACAATGAAAAATAAAGCTTTCTCTCTCCATCACAGAGTCTTTGAAAGCCACCTGGGTACTCACTTCTTACATAGCCTTAAACAAACAAACCAACAAAAAAAGCTAGGGCCAGTGTTCTGGTAATGTGGATTAAGCTGCCACCTGCAACATGGGTATCCCATATGGAAGCCCAGGTTCTAGTTCTGGCTGCTCCACTTCTTTTTTTTTTTTTTTTTAATATTTATTTATTTATTTGAAAGTCAGCATTACACAGAGAGAGAGGCAGAGAGAGAGAATCTTCCATCCGCTGGTTCACTCCCCAATTGGCCGCAATGGCCGGAGCTGTGCCGATCCGAAGCCAGGAGCCAGGAGCTTCATCCAGGTCTCCCACATGGTGCAGGGGCCCAGCCAGGACTTGGGCCATCTTCTACTGCTTTCCCAAGCCAGAGCAGAGAGCTGGATCAGAAGAGGAGCAGCCAGGACTAGAACTGGTGCCTGCCTATATGGGATGCCAGTGCTTCAGGCCAGGGTGTTAATCCACTGCGCCACAGTGCTGGCCCCTGGAGCTGTTTTTCTTTAATGCCACTGTCAGAAGTAGATATTGCTACTGCTCTTCTTTTTTTTTTTTTTTTTTTTTTTAAGATTTATTTATTTATTTGAAAGGCAGAGTTACAGAGAGGCAGAGACAGAGAGAGAAAGAGGTCTTCCATCCACCGGTTCACTCCCCAGATGGCTGCAATGGCCGGAGCTGTGCCAATCCAAAGCCAGGAGCCAGGAGCTTCATCCAGGTCTCCCACGCGGATGTAGGGGCCCAGCCAGGACTTGGGCCATCTTCTACTGCTTTCCCAGGCCAGAGCAGAGAGCTGGATCAGAAGAGGAGCAGTTGGGACTAGAACCGGCGCCCATATGGGATGCCAGCACTTTAGGCCAGGGCGTTAATCTGCTGTGCCACAGTGCTGGCCCCAGTGGCTGCTCCACTTCCAATCCAACTCCCTACTAATGCACCTAGGACAGCAGTGAAGTATGGCCCAAGTGTTTGGACCCCTGCCACCTACATGGGAGACCAGGATGGGTTTCCTGGCTCCTGGCTTCAGCTTGGCCCCACCCCAGCAGTTGTGGTCATTTGGGGAGTGAACAAGTGAATGGAAGACCTCTCTGTCCCTTTCTTTCTGTAACTCTGTCTTTCAAATAAATAATCTTTGAAAAAAAAAACTCTATAGTTATTTTTTAAAAAAACTTTTATTTAATAAATATAAATTTCGAAAGTACAACTTTTGGATTATGGCAGTTTTTCCCCCTATAACCTCCCTCCCACTTGCAACAATCCCATCTCCTACTCCCTCTCCCATCCCATTCTTCATTAAGATTCATTTTTAATTATCTTCATATACAGAAGATCAACTTAGTATATACTAAGTAAAGATTTCAACAGTTTGCACCCACACAGATACACAAAGTATAAAGTACAGTTTGAATACTAGTTTTACCGTTAATTTGCATAGTACAACACATTAAGGACAGAGATCCTACACAGGGAATGACTTCTGTTGTTGAAAAATCTCTATAGTTGTAAACATTTAACTCAGCAAATACAACCAGTCTCCCTCACCCTCACCAGGCACACAGGAAATGACAGAGTGATAATACATTGTTCTTACCTTCTTTGTTTTTCTGAGTTGACAACAGATCTCACAGATGCCTCTGTATCTGTACAAAAAGATCTGCCTTCTTGGAGGCTGGCGCTGTGGCATAGCGGGTAAAGCTGCCGCCTGCAGAACCAGCATCCATATGGGCGCTGGCTAGAGTCCCGGCTGCTCCACTTCCCATCCAGCTCTCTGCTATGGCCTGGGAAAGCAGTAAAAATTGGCCCAAGTTCTTGGGCCCCTGTGCCCACATGGGAGACCTGGAAGAAGCTCCTGGCTCCTGGCTTTGAATCGGCACAGTTGCAGCCAACTGGGGAGTGAACCAGTGGATGGAAGACCTCTCTCTCTCTCTGCCTCTCCTCTCTCTGTGTAACTCTGACTTTCAAATAAATGAATGAATTAAAAAAAAAAAAAAAGATCTGTCTTCTTGTTGTGAGTAGCTAGCTTCCATCTGTTGAGGTTATATTATCATCAATGAAGTTACATGACTTCATAATTCTATTGAAACTATTCCCATTATTTATTTAATCGGTCTCTGTTAATGGATATTTATTGTGGGCCCAGCCTTTTATTTTCATCAATTCCAGTGCAGTGGATTCCTTTTACATATGTAATTTTGCAATGTGCATATCTGAGACACTGGGATTGAGTCAAAGGATAGGCACAACTAAAGTTCTGAGAGCCAACATCAATGGGATTTTCATAAAGGTTGTGGCAATCAAGTTCCTACCACTCTGTGTTCCTGTACCTTGCCCATACAATCTGTACCTAATTTTTACATCTTGGCCAATCTGCTAGATGAAAAATTGTGTTTCCTTTTATTTGTCTCCGTTTCTTTTATTGTGAGTTGGGCGTCTTTTCGTGTGTTTAAGAGAAGGACTGGTCTTAATCAGGGCAAGCTCTACTATATTAAGGGTAGAATCTTAAGGTATTATCAGCCAAGTTAAAACCAGTGGGATGAGCACATTTTTATTAGAAAAAGGAAACTTCGAGCAAGTTTTGAATTAGCTCTACAAGGCCCTTGCCATCACCCCCCAATTCCTGCTATCCAGGCCTGCACTCCTGCTCTGAATTCTGGGATGCCAGCCTTTAGCAGATCTCAGAGCAGCTGTACCTATTAGGCTGAAACAAAACCAAGTATCACCTGATACCAACATTTACCAAGGTAAGGCAATCATTCCCAAAGTGCCTTTCATCCCCACTGCTGTCATGTGAATATTTGCCCCTCGACCAGCTCAGGAGTTTAGTCCCCAAATCTAATGTCAATGGGACAAAGAGGGTGGACACATTAAACTGGTTGTGGCATTTATAGGTGAGACCTTTGGAAAGTGGTGAGATTGGATTGTTAGGCTAGAGTCCCCAGGATGGAATCCTGGTGGCTTTAGAGGAGAAATCCAGACAGACCCATGCTCCCCCTGTGCTGATGGAGATGACAGCCCCCTTCTCACTTGCTAGGTGATGCCTTGGGTCACCTCAGGACTTGTCCATCAAGAACACCATCACTAGAGACCAAGCCAGTGGGGCCTTCCCAGGCTTGGGCTGTGAGCCTCCAAAACTGTGAGCTACATACTCTTCTCTTCCTTGCATAAGTATCTTGTCTCAGGTGTTCGATAGCAATGACAAAAAGCTGACTACTGTACTCCTGATGCTCAGCTGAGCTCTGATCTGAGCCTCCTCTCAGCCCTTTCCTTCCACCTTGTAGATCAAATATGTTCCAGAGAAGCACAATGTAAGCTACAGATATAATTTAAAATTTTCTAGTTGCTATATTAAAAAAAGAGTAGATGCAGTTGGAGTTACTTTTAATAATATATTTAAAATCTAAACTAATATCATTTCAAAATGTGTAATCATTATTAGAAGTTATAACAAGATATCTATTCTTTTTGTACCAAGTCTTTGTTTATGCAGTATACATTTATTTACATTCATAGTTCATCTTAATTCAGACTAAACATATTTCAGGGGCTTGGTAGTAGCACATGGCTGGCTACACCAGCACTGCCCAACAGAACTTTTTGCAATGATAGATATGTTTGGTCCTTGTTGCCATGCACATACACTCTCCTATATTGTCTTTCCCTAAAACACGTTTCCACTTCTTACATTAATGAGATCCAGGCCCTCTCCCAAGGCACCACCCTTGGGCATTTCCAGTGGAAGTTAATTATTCTCCCCTATTTCACACCACCAGAAGTTCCTCATGCAGCTTCAGTCTAGACCTATGCTATCCAAAATGAGAAATATGACTCAACATGTGGTTATTTAAATGTAAGTCAATTAAGTTAAACCAAAAGTTCAAGGACAGGCATTTGGCCTAGCAGTTAAGATGCCACTTGGGATGCCCACATTGCCTATCGGATTGCCTGGGTTCACGTTCTAGCCCCACGTCTGAGTCCAGCTTCCTGCCAATGCGCACACTGGGAGGCAGCAAGTGATGGCTCAGGTAGTTGGGTCCTTGGCCCCCATGTGAGAGACTCAGGTTGAATTCTTGGCTTCTAGCTTCCACCTGGCCTAGCCCCAATTGTAGCGAGCATTTGGGAAGTGAACCAGAGGATGGGAGATCTCTGCCTGCCTGCCTGTCAGTCTGCCTCTCAAATAAAAATTTCAAAATTAAAAAAAATTCAGCTCCTCATTGCACTGGTCACATTTCAAGTGCTCAGTGGCCATACTGGACAGTGCCAGCCCGGACTCTTTCCCTTCCACCATCAGATAAAGTGCTCGTTCCTTGGAGACCCCTGCTATGCTGCTGTAGAACCCCCAGCCGTGCCCTCCTGAAGGCAGGGAGCTGTCTCTCCTGACAGAGACAGCCAGAGTGCCCTCTTCATTCCTGTAGCACTCAGAGCTGCCCCCACGGTGTCTCACGCCAGCTTCCTGAGATTTTTCAACATCCCTATACAACTTTGTAACAGCTTGGCTGGGCATTTGTGGTACCTCCTTAACCCCAACCTCACTCCTTTTTCCTTTTTCCTCCTCCTCCTCCTCCTCCTTCTTTTTAAGATTTATTTGAAAGGGAGAGAGAGAGAGAGAGGTCTTCCACCCCTCAAAATACCACAACAGCCAGGGCCAGAGAGAGAGAGAGAGAAAGAGAGAGAGAGGTCTTCCACCCCTCAAAATACCACAACAGCCAGGGCCAAGAACCAGGAGCTTCATCCGGATCTCTTACGTGGGCGCAGGGACCCAAGCACTTGGGTCATGCTCTGCTGCTTTCTCAGGCATGTTAGCAGGAAGCTGGATCAGAAGTAGAGCATCTGGGACTTGAACCAGAGGCCATTAGGGGATGCCGGCGTTGCAGGTAGTTTAACCAGGTGAGCCACAGTGCTTCCATCCCGTCCCCTTCTCCATCCCATCCCCTCCATTGCCTGCCACCCAGCCTCACTTTTATTCCACACCAGTCACTTACTCCCAGAACCCAACCCTTGATCTGGTCCACCCCAAAACTATCTTCTTTATTTCTTACTTATAATTCATTAACAAACAATACAAGCTACATTATTCTAAAAAAAAAAAAAAAAAAAAAAAAACTCTACAGCTAAAGGGGAAGTCTCTTTTGGCTACCCCACTCTCCAAACTCAGGCCCCTTTGAAGCCCTCCTCCTGACACCCTCCCTTGTATTTCTAAACATGGATATGTGTGTGCATATTGTTTTGCAACTTGTTTGTTTTTCTTATTAAAATGTCTTTAGGGCCAGCGCCGCCGTGGCTTCACAGGCTAATCCTCTGCCTTGCGGCGCCTGCACACCAGGTTCTAGTCCTGGTTGGGGCGCCGGATTCTGTCCCGGTTGCTCCTCTTCCAGGCCAGCTCTCTGCGGTGGCCCGGGAGTGCAGTGGAGGATGGCCCAAGTCCTTGGGCCCTGCACCCGCATGGGAGACCAGGAGAAGCACCTGGCTCCTGGCTTCGGATCAGCACGATGTGCCGGCCGCAGCGGCCATTGGAGGGTGAACCAGTGGCAAAGGAAGACCTTTCTCTCTCTCTCTCTCTCACTATCCACTCTGCCTGTCAAAAAAAAAAAAAAAAAGTCTTTAGGGGACTGGTGCTGTGTCACAATAGGTTAATCCTCCACCTGCAGTGCCAGCAACCCATATGGACAAGGGTTCTAGTCCCGGCTGCTCCTCTTCCTATCCAGCTCTCTGCTAAGGCCTGGGAAAGCGGTAGAAGATGGCCCAAGTCCTTGGGTCCCTGCACCCACCTAGGAAACTCGGAAGAAGCTCTCGGCCCCTCGCTTCAGATGGGCCCAGCTCCAGCCATTGCAGCCATTTGGGTAGTGAACCAGCAAATGGAAGACCTTTCTCTGTGTCTCTCCCTCTCACTGTCTGTAACTCTGCTTCTCAACTAACTAACTAAATAAATGATTAAATAAATAAAAACCGTCTTGAGGACCTTTTCAAGTAAATATATGTAGACTCACTTCTTCCTTGTTACGTGTATATAGTGGAGCAGATAATATATTCACATGGCTAAAACTTGAAAAGTATAAAAAGATGGACAATGAGAGTTTCTCTTGCCATTCCTGTCTTTCTTCTACACAGTTCCCATGCCAGTTTCATAGGTAACCACTGTTTGTTTCTTATGATAATTCGTCAGTCATGTATTTCAAGTGAACTTGATGTGGATTCTTACTTTATGCGTGGTGTGCACTGTTCTGCCCCTGGACATGCCTTGCACAGCTATCAGACATCTATCAGAGCAGTTTTGCTCTTTTACTGAGGCCGCATGTTCCCTGTGTGGCTGTGTCATAATTTATTTTTTTTTAACTTTTATTTAATGAATATAAATTTCCAAAGTACAGCTTATGGGTTACAATGGCTTCCCCCCTCCCACAACTTCCCTCCCACCTGCAACCCTTCCCTTTCCCGCTCCCTTTCCCCTTCCATTCACATAAAGATTCATTTTCAATTCTCTTTATATACAGAAGATCAGTTTAGTACATATTAGGTAAAGATTTCAACAGTTTGCCCATATAGCAACATAAAGTGAAAAAACTACCATTGGAGTACTAATTATAGCATTAAATAACAATGTACAGCACATTAAAGACAGAGATCCTACATAATAGTTTTTTAAAAAAAATTAATTAATTTTCTATGCCATTTCCAATTTAACACCAGGTTGTTTTTTTTTTTTCATTTCCAATTCTCTTTATATATAGTAGATCGATTCAGTATATAATTAGTGAAGACCTCATCAGTTTGTACCCACACAGAAACACAAAGTATAAAAAATACTGTTTCAGTACTAGTTATAGCATCACTTCACATTAGACAACACGTTAAGGACAGATCCCACATGGGGTGTAAGTACACAGTGACTCCTGTTGCTGACTTAACAATTTGACACTCCTGTTCATGGCGTCAGTAATCTCCCTAGGCTCTAGTCATGAGTTGCCATGGCTATGGAAGCCTTTAGAGTTCGCTGCCTTTGATCTTATTCCGATAGGGTCATAGTCAAAGTGGAAGTTCTCTCCTCCCTTCGGAGAAAGGTACCTCCTTCTTTGATGGCCCCGTTCTTTCCACTGGGATCTCACTCACAGAGATCATTCATTTAGGCTGTGTCATAATTTAACCAGACCCCTGTTGACAGAGTGTCTTCAGCGTTTATTACTATAATCAGTGCTGTAATAAAGAACTTTGGATCTCTGGCACTTTCCATGCCTGTAAGGAGTAGGACAAATTCTCCAAAGGGAAACTGCACAAAGGGTATTTAAAAAGCCAGTTTTGATAGTTATTGCCAAATTGCCTCTCACCAATTTATATTCCATCAAGGTACGTCTCGGTAGGTTTTTTTTTTTTTTTAAGGTTTATTTTATTTATTTTAAAGAGTTACAGAGAGAGAGGTAGAGACAGAGAGAGGTCTTCCATCTGCTAGTTCATTCCCCAAATGGCCACAAGGGCTGGAGCTAAGCCAATCTGAAGCCAGGAGCCAGAAGCTTCTTCCAGATCTCCCACATGGGTGCAGGGGCCCAAGGACTTGGGCCATTCATTTCTCAGGTGCATTAGCAGGGAGATGGATAGGAAGTGGAGCAACCAGGCATCAAACCGGCACCCATATGGGATGTTGGCACTGCAGGCTGGGGCTTTAAACCACTGTGCCACAGCACTGACCCCGTCTTAGTCATTTTAACTGCTCCATAACATTCTGAAGTTCAGAGGCTACATTGCCATAGTGTATAGGCCCCTATTACTGAAGTAGGATGCAAGGCTGTTTTGGATTGTTGTTTTGGATTGTTGTTTTGCAAAGGATACTACTATATGTGCTTCCGGGTGCATGTATTTCTCTGTGGTAATTAAGAGGGGCAGAGCAAAGGAGACAGCATGTGCAGGGCTCCAATGTAAGACAGAGTTCAGAGTGAACAGAAACCAGGAGGGAGCTCACATGGTTGGAACCAAGGAGCAATAGAGGGGTGGCCTGAGACCTCAGGGCAGATGTGGGCCGGGGTAGTAACTGGAGGTCATGGTCTGATTGTGAGGTTTTATTCCAAAATCAAGGTGATCTAATTCATTTTTAATTAATTAATTTTTATTTGAAAGGCAGAGACAGAGACAGACAGCAGCATCCCAAATTCCATGCCATACTCCAGCCCCACAACCTCTACGCCAAACTCCAGCCCCTGATTTACATTTTTAAAAGCTCACTGGCTGATGTACCCAGAATGGTTTGCAGCAAACGAGGGAAAGCAGGATACCAGGCAATGATGTATGTGAGGCTGGCAGAGGCCTGGCTGAAGTGAAATGAATAAATCCTTAGCACACTGCCCCAAATGCAAAATGTCACAGGAAGTGCCCTGTTCCCAACAGACACCACTGACAAGAGTCTGTCGAGTGCCATGAGGGAGACTGGTCAACAAGACAGACACAGCGGTTATGACGCCACTCGGGACGCCTGCATCTCATATCATAGGGTCTGGATTTGAGTCCTGGCTCTGCTTCCAATTCCAGCTTCCTGCTAATACAGACCCTGGGAGGCAGCAGATGATGGACGACTCAAGTGTCTGGGTCCCTGCCGCCCATGTGGAAGCCTGGACTGAGTTCCACATTCGCAAGCATTCGGGGAGTGAACTGCTGGATGAGAGGTCTCTCTCTTCCTCTGCTTCTCAAATAAATAAATAAGTAAAAAAATTTTTTTAAAAAAGGACACGGCCTCTGTCCTCGAGGATCTTGCCCTTTAGCAAGGGAAAAAAACAAGCCATTACAGTTGTAGGCAACAGTCCACGTGCAGGGTGGTAGAGAATGTAGGTTTTGAAGTCAGATGGCCCTGTGTTTGAAACTCTCCCACTTACTTGCTGTGTTACTTTAGTCACATCTCCTCTTTTTATTTTTTTTTTTAAGATTTATTTATTTATTTATTTATTTGAGAGCCAGAATTAGAGAGAGGGAGAGCGAGGTCTTCCATCTACTGGTTCACTCCCCAAATAGCTGCAAGGGCCAGAGCTAAGCCAATCTGATCGAGTCTCTTCTTTTTCTTTCTCCCTCCTCTTCATCACCCCATCTCTCCCCACCCTCTCTGATTTCTTCATTTGTAAAGGTTAGTGACAGGATTAAGTGAGATAATTTTTAAAAATATTTATTTATTTGTATTTGACAGAGTTACAGAGAGAAAAGGAGAACGGGGATGGGGAGAGAAAGAGAGACAGAGAGAGATCTTCCACCAGCTGCTTCACTTCCCAGTTGACTATACCAGCCAGGACTAGGCCAGACTGGAGCCAGGGCCTTCATCTGGGTCTCCCATGTGGGTGGTAAGGGCCCAAACACTTGGACCATCTTCTGCTGCATTTCCCAGGCCACTGGCAGGGAGCCGGGTCAGAAGTGAAGCAGCTGGGACTTGATCCAGCGCCCATACAGACAGCAGCTTTACCCTCCTATGCCACAACACCGGCCCCAAGTGAGATAAGTTTTTGAAAAGCACCTAGCACTGGTTAAAAACAATAGCACTTAATTCTATTTGGCCAATGAGTAGAAAAATAACACCACCACCCCCATTTCCTGCCAGTCTGTCTTCTTTGCCCCTGCCAGCCTTGACAGGCAATCATTTGAGTTCTAAATTCCTGCCACCGTCTCCAAGTATGCAATGTGGTTACCAATGGAGCCAACCAGGCTCATTGACTCTTTGCGTATGATTTTGTCAGATTCATGGGTTGCCAAGTTATGCAAATTGTTTATGTATCTTTGAGTTTCTTCTTTTAAAAAATAAATATTCATTTTCCCTTTTCTCTCACCTTTCTTATCAGAGAATTTGAAATATACCAGAAACAATAAATACAAGAATTAATTTATGTGATTAATGGCTATCAAATTATTATGGTTAAGTTTATTGCTTTAGACCACAGCTCTATGGGGACATTAATAGATGTGATTGCTTTTGCTAGAATATTCGTTAATCCTGTGGTTTAGTGTGCTGATAATGGAGCATATTGCTCCACTGACTTTTTTTTTTTTTTTTTTGACAGGCAGAGTGGACAGTGAGAGAGAGAGAGACAGAGAGAAAGGTCTTCCTTTTGCCGTTGGTTCACCCCGCAATGGCCGCTGCAGCCGGTGTGCTGCGGCCAGCGCACTGCGCTGATCTGAAGCCAAGAGCCAGGTGCTTCTCCTGGTCTCCCATGCGGGTGCAGGACCCAAGGACTTGGGCCATCCTCCACTGCACTCCCAGGCCACAGCAGAGAGCTGGACTGGAAGAGGAGCAACCGGGACAGAATCCGGCGCCCCGACCAGGACTAGAACTGACTTTTAATGAGCTTACTCCACTGACTAGCAGAGAAGCAAAGAAAATAATTTTGTAAACACATACATGTTAAGAGGACTGAACAAGTTTTTACATTTCCTTATGCTCCCAGAATATGTTACAAAGGAATACTTAAATTCAATTTCTTTTTCCTTTCCTTATAGGCTTTTCTCTAAAGATACCTTTAAAATAGAAATTAGAGGAACAGTTGTTATGGACTGAATTATGTCCCTACCACAATTCACACGAGGAAGCTCCAATCCCCAGCATAGCTGTGTTTGCAGATGGAGCCTGTGAGAGGTGATGAAGTGTAAGGTCATAAGGGTGGGATCCTAATGCAGTAAACCTGGGGCTCTTTTTTTTTTTTTTTTTTTTTTTAAGATTTATTTATTTATTTGAAAGGCAGAATTACAGAGAGGCAGAAGCAGAGAGAGAAATCTTCTATCCACAGATCACTCCCCAAATGGCTGCAATGGCCAGAACTGTGCCAATCTGAAGCCAGGAGCCAGGAGCCTCTTCTGGGTCACCCACATGGGTGCAGGGGCCCAAGCACTTGGGTCATCCTTACTGTTTTCTCAGGCCATAGCAAAGAGCTGGATTGGAAGTGGAGCAGCTGAGTCTTGAACCAGCACCCATTTGGGATGCCAGCATGGCAGGCAGTGGCTTTACCTGCTACACCACAGCACCGGCCCCAGCTGTTGCTCTTCTACAAAGAGGAAGACACACCCCAGCGGGCTCCTTCTCTCCATGGGAGAAGGCTGCCATCTGCAAGTCAGGAAGAGAGCCCTCACTGGAAAAGTACCCTACCAGAACCTTGGTCTGGGACTTCCAGCTTCTAGGACCGTGGGAAAACACATTGCTGTTGTTTAAACCACCTTATCTGTGGTATTTGTTTCTTTATTTGCTTAGCAGATAACACAGCAGGGCTACTGAGGTTTTAATAGATCAAGATGATTTGCATTAAGTAGTTATGGGTCTCTGCCTTCTTTGTGATTCAAAACTGACAAAATAATATGATGAGAGTAGACACAGTGCCTTGTTGATTTAAGTGCTACCCAAAATTCTTAAGCAAAGTCATGTTATTTGCAAAGTCATCAGCGTGTCAACTGGTAACCACCCGGCCTACCCTCTCATGCTTTCTTCTGCCCCATAAAACTTATATAAATCAATGCTTGCTTACGTAGGCCTGAGTTTTCCCTATTTCTCATTTGGCAATCTGAAATTAAAAGATTCCGGTTCAAGAAAATAGACCAGGTTTACACATTTGCCTCCTACTGTTCCAGAGGTCTTCACTGTATAGATATTTTAAAAGTGGAGCTCAAGGAGGTGGTTACAGTTAAAACAGCAAAGGCCAAGAGAGCAAAGCCCCTAAGTGGGCAATACACTCCTGGAAGACAGGCAGATAAAACAAAGCAGAGAGAGGACTCTCCCAATACTGTTTAACAAGGACCTCGAATCTAAATGACTTAATACAATGTAAGTGTTCAATAGACATTGCTATTATGTCATTACGTTGTCACTCCAGATCAAAACATACATGCTGCATATAAGTTATTCTTTTATAGGACTAAATAATATTCCATAACTTGGTCATCCATTCCTTTATTTAAGAAACCTTCAGAGTGGCCAGCGCCATGGCTCGCTAGGCTAATCCTCCGCCTGCGGCACCAGCACCCAAGGTTCCAGTCCCGGTCAGGGCACCAGATTCTGTCCCAGTTGCTCCTCTTCCAGTCCAGCTCTCTGCTGTGGCCAGGGAGTGCAGTGGAGGATGGCCCAAGTCCTTGGGCCCTGCACCCACACGGGAGACCAGGATAAGCACCTGGCTCCTGGCTTCAGATCAGCGCAGTGCACCGGCCACAGCGCACTGGCCGCAGCAGCATTGGGGGGTGAACCAACGGCAAAAGGAAGACCTTTCTCTCTGTCTCTCTCTCTCACTGTCCATTCTGCCTGTCCAAAAAAAATAAATAAATAAATAAAACCTTCAGATTATTTTCAGTTTGCTTCCCCGACTCCTCTGGCATGGTATACAATTAAAATCATGCAACAAATTTCCTTATGCATCTATAGCCCATAATCATTGGTAGTTTTGTTTCTATAGACTACATTTCAAAGTGGGACTGGTGGCTCACAAGTATGCATGTTTCATTTTCATTGATTTTCCAACTGATAACAGCTTTCCCAAGGATGTAGCTGGTGACACTCTTACCAGAAGTGCTGAGGCCTGCTTGCTTTTCCATCTGCCAACCAGGGTTGGATGTTAAGGAATCTTATAAACTGCAAATTTGGGGCCAGCGCTGTGGCAGAGTAGGTTAATCCTCCACCTGTGCCGCCAGCATCCCATATGGATACTGGTTCTAGTCCCAGCTGCTCCTTTTCCAATCCAGCTCTCTGCTATGGCTTGGGAAAGCAATAGAAGATGCCCCAAGTCCTTGAGCCCCTGCACCTGTGTGGGAGACGGGAAGAAGCTCCTGGCTCCTGGCTTCGAATCAGTGCAGCTCTGGCCTTTGTGGCCATTTAGGGAGTGAACCAGTGGATGGAAGATCTTTCTCTCTGTCTCTCCTTCTCACTGTCTGTAACTCTATCCCTCAAATAAATAAAATCTTTTAAAAAATAAAATAAAATAAACTGAAAATTTGTGTATTTTTGAGGGAGGGAGGCATTGGGTGCAGAGGTTGGGACACTTCTTGGGATGCCTACATCCAGTATCAGAGTGCCTGGGTTCAAGTCCCAGCAATTCGTCTGATCCCAGCTTGTTGATGATGCCCACCCAAAGAAACAGCAAGTGATGGATCAAACATGTAGGGTCTCTGCCTCCCGTCTGTGACACCTGGATTAAGATCTGGACTCCTGGCATGGCCCTGGCCCAACCTTGGCTGTTACAGGGGCTTGGGGAGTGAACCAGTGGATGGGGGATCTCACTCTTTGTGTGTGTGGGTATCTATCACTTTCAAATATAAGTAGAGGTCAGCGCCGTGGCTCAACAGGCTAATCCTCCGCCTAGTGGCGCTGGCACATCAGGTTCTAGTCCCGGTCGGGGCGCCGGATTCTGTCCCGGTTGCCCCTCTTCCAGGCCAGCTCTCTGCTGTGGCCAGGGAGTGCAGTGGAGGATGGCCCAAGTGCTTGGGCCTTGCACCCCATGGGAGACCAGGAGAAGCACCTGGCTCCTGCCTTTGGATCAGCGTGGTGTGCTGGCCGCAGCATGCCGGCCGTGGCGGCCATTGGAGGGTGAACCAACAGTAAAGGAAGACCTTTCTCTCTGTCTCTCTCTCACTGTCCACTCTGCCTGTCAAAAAATTAAAAAATAAGTAGATATATTTTTGTTAGTCTGATGGATCAAAAAATGTGACAGATTCCTATGCTTTTGATTTGAATTTCCCTAATCTAATATAGTTCATCATCTTTTAATATGTTTATTAGCTTTTGGAATTCTTTATTTATAAACTGACCATATCCTTTGCTCATTTTCCTTTTTCTTATCAGATTATAGAAGTTCTTTGTACTTTAAAGATATTAATTTCTATCTATATTATGCAAACTTTGATTGTAACTATTTGCTAGGAAGTTTCTTTTTTTTTTTTTTTTTTTTTTTTTTTGACAGGCAGAGTGGATAGAGAGAGAGAGACAGAGAGAAAGGTCTTCCGTTTTGCCGTTGGTTCACCTTCCAATGGCCGCTGCAGCCGGCGCATCTCGCTGATCCAAAGCCAGGAGCCAGGTGCTTATCCTGGTCTCCAATGCAGGTGCAGGGCCCAAGGACTTGGGCCATCCTCCACTGCCTTCCCGGGCCATAGCAGAGAGCTGGCCTGCAAGAGGGGCAACCGGGATAGAATCCAGCGCCCCAACTGGGACCTGAACCCGGTGTGCAAGCGCTGCAAGGCGGAGGATTAGCCTGTTAAGCCACGGCGCCGGCCGCTAGGAAGTTTCTAATTACTATGTTGCTGAAGTCATCAGATTTTTCTTTTTTGGCCACTGAATTCCTGGACTAAGTGTCTCCAAACAGATTATACAAACACTCTCCTATATTTTCTTTTGTTATTTTTATTGTCTTGTGTTTTAAATTTGGATCTCAAAACCATTTAGGATTTATACTGTGAGGAAATAATAAAAGTATAAATAATAGCTAGCACATACTGAACACTTTCTCTATGCCAGGCATTCTGTAAGCACTTTGTGCATTGTTAAGAAAATTAAGCATTAGAGAATATCAAAAACCAGCTAAGTTTACAAAGCAACTAGACACAAAAATGAGACTTATAAAATAAATTTGTCCTATTTTAAAGGCAGAGAAACAGAGATCACACACACCCAGATTCACACCCAAACAACCACAACAGCCGAGGCCAGGCCAAGTCAAAGTCAGAAACTGGGAACTCAGCTTGGATCTCACACCTGAGCTGCAGGCACCAGTACCTGAGTCATCACTTGTTGCCTCTCAGGGTGTGCATTGTCAACAAGCTGGAATCTGAAACGGAGCTGAGACCCGACACCCACCCAAGCAGTGTCTGAACTGCTAGGCCAAATGCCCACCCCCAGAACTAAGATTTAGACACAACCAATATGATTCCAGACCTTACCCGCCTAAGTATCCAGCTGATTCTGCCAATCTCATTTAATAAATATTTTTTCCACTTAATTGAAGCACAGACTTCATGATACAGGCTCTCCCATATGGTTGATCTTCCTGGATTCTATAGTTGTGCTGCAACTATCCTGTTTTAATTTTAGCAATTTTATAGTAAATTGTGTCCTCCTTCTGGGAAGGCAAGGGCTTTCTCGCTACTCTTCCAAAGTTATCCAATCAACTTTTCCATAATTTTATCCCATACTTTAAATAATTTGTCTAGTTCCAAAGAAATTATATCTGTATACTTTGATTTGGATTACATTAAATGTGTGTATTAATTGGCTAAGAGTGGGCATTTATTATGAAAGCTCTCTGTCCATGAATATTTTGTAATGCTCCATTTAAGGCTTTTCAATGCAGGGTTTTTAATATAGTTCTGGTTCTCTTGTGATTGAATTTTTGAATTATTTTATAATTTTGTCATTTTTTTGTGAATGGAATACTTTCCCCACATCTAACAGGCAAGTATAGAAAAAACACTGATGATTTGGGCATATGAATTTTATACTCAGCAATTGTGCTAAAATCTCTAAATTTTCTCAATACTGATGTAGTCTTTTTGTGTTGTCTAAGTATACTACAAAAAGTTTATCCTCTTTTCCAATATTTATACCAATTGTTAAATTCATGGAGAGGGAGTCTTATTACATTAATTAAAACCTTTAAAAATATTGAGTAAAGTAGTGAATGTGAATATTTCAGCCTTGTGTCTGATTTTAATGGCAGTAGCTTTCATTTAAATTCAATCACATGTTGTTGCTAACTATACTTCAGAATCTTTTCTTTTTTAAAAGATTTATTTTATTTATTTGAAAGACAGAATTACAGAGAGAGGTAGAGACACAGAGAGAGGTCTTCCATCCGATGGTTCACTCCCGACATGGCTACAACGGCCGGAGCCACGCCAATCCAAAGCCAGGAGCCAGGAGCTTCTTCTGGGTCTCCCACGTGGGTGCAGGGGCCCAAGGACTTGGGCCATCTTCTACTACTTTCCCAGGCCATAGCAGAGAGCTGGATTGGAAGAGGAGCAGCCAGGACTAGAACCAGCACCCATATGGGATGCCGGCACTGCAGGCCAGGGCTTTAACCCACTGCGCCACAGCACTGACCCCATATACTTCATAGTCTTTATCAGGTTTAGTTAATTTCCTCCTGCTTTTATTATATTTTGAATTTTTATTAGAAAGCCTACTTGACTGGCTTTTTTTTTCTATTGTGATAATCACATAATTTTTTTACTTTTTACTTGATATTAATACTCTAGATTATGCTTAACATTTCCTTTTTTAAAAGATTTATTTATTTATTTAACAAGCTGAGTTACAGAGAGAGAGGGAGAGACATAGAGAGAGATGATCTTCCATTTGCTGGTTCACTCCCCAAATAGCCACAATAGCTGGGGCCGGGCCAGGCCGACACCAGGAGCCAGCTTCACCCAGTTCTGCTACATGGGTGCAGGGGTCCAAGCACTTGAGCCATCTTCCAGTGTTTTCCCAGGCTATTAGCTGGGAGCTGGATCGGAAGAGGAGCCGCAGGGACATGAATCAGCGCCAATATGGGATACTGGCACTGCAGGCAGCAGTTTACCCTACTACGCTACAGCCCCACCCCAACACATTTCCTACTGTTACAAAATATAACAATTTTGGGATAAGTACTGTATGACCATTCCTGTGCTTCTCAAACATTTAGATCATGGGAAAAGATAGAGAGTTCTTTAGTTCACAGTGTGATTTTATTCTCTTTAATGTCAAAACATACTACAAAATACACAACACAAAAATGATATAGGAACATTACTCATGAAAATAGATATAAATAATTCTAAATAAAATACTAGTAGATTGGGGGCCGGTGTTGTGGTGCAGCAGGTTAACACCCTGGCCTGAAGCGCCGGCATCCCATAAGGGCGCTGGTTTGAGACCTGACAACTCCTCTTCCAATTCAGCTCTCTGCTGTGGCCTGGAATAGCAGAAGGAAGATGGCCTAAGTCCTTGGGCCCCTGCACCCACATGGGAGACCCAGAAGAAGCTCCTGGCTCCTGGCTTCGGATCGGCGCAACTCCGGCCATTGCGGCCAACTGGGGAATGAACCATCGGATGGAAGACCACTCTCTCTCTCTCTACCTCTCTTTGTAACTCTTTCAAATAAATAAAATTAATCAGGCAGGGGACCAGAGGCTGAGGATTAAGCAGTAATACAACCAGAAGAGGTTGCAGCCTTCATGGAGCGCAGACTAGTGGGCTGAAAACCATTCTGCCCAGAAGCTGGGGCTAACTCAGCACTTTCTTCCAAAAGAGTAAGACAGAGTGCAATTGGTGGATGAAGAATTGGTTATTTACACATCTACCAAGGCAGACAGAGTCTTTTATCAGGAAAAAAGCTAATATCAAAATTGCTGGTACTAGGCAGAACATTTCTTTCCCATTCTGCTTCTGTATCCTGTTTCCTTTTATGGCATGGGGTGCACTTTTTCTAACCAAAAAGAGAACTGTATTTCCTCTCCAGGACTGAGGGCAGCTTGGGGCCGAGGCTGTTGTGGTGCACTTGCTCAGCACGGACTCATGTCCACCTCGAGGCCAGCCTTCTGCAGCCTTGATGCACACATGTAGGCACATATCCCAGGTCCAGGGCAGAGGTGGGCGCACCTGTGGGCCAATGAGGAGTGTGCAGTGTGATGTTTACGTGGGCTGTGGGTTGACGGAGTGGGGAGGAGAAATAGCTCAGTCTTTTTTCATAAGGGAACTTGTTAACCATGATGGGATAACTTCTTAATTCCATTTTGAGGACACCACAGCAAGGAAACAGTCTCAAAGGAAAAAAAATCCAGTTATTTTCATAATAGCATGGTTGGTAATTGTGATAAACTCCTAACTTCCAATGGAAAACTATGATGTGATCGGATGAAACATCACAGACATTTTTAAAAATGGAAGAGATGTCACTGTGTTATTTCGTGGAAAGAGCTACATCAAAAACAGCCCAGAAGATGGAATTCACAGATGGATTATAATTACATGAAACATTTGCAGGTATATTAAGGAAGGTTGGAGGAGAATTTAGAATGTTGTCAATGGTTTAGAATGTAATTCACTTTCCCCTTAGAAAGTCCTTGCTTAAAAACTCGATTCTTTTATGCGAATGAGAATAAATGGCACCTGACATCGAGACATGCCAAAACTGCTCTTGCCGGACCTAAAAGCCAAGAGCAGAAGCAGTTGCCTGCATGTTGAGATCTGTCCCCAGATCCAGCTTATCCAGCTCCTGAGTTTGTGCCCAGGTCTGATGCCCCATCACCTCCTAATAATTACTCAGTGTCAGCTATTTAAAAATTTATTTATATATTTTCATTTTATTTGAAAGGCAGAGAAACAGGCAGAGAGAGGTCTTTCATCTGCTCGTTCACTCTCCAAAGCTCCACAACATCCAGAACATGGCCAGGCTGAAGCCAGGGTCTGGGAACCCAGTCCAGGTCTCCCACATGGTTGGCAGGGATTCAAGTACTTGAACCATTACCTGCTGCCTCCCAGGGTCTGCACTGGCAGGAAACTGGAATTGGAAGCGAAGCCGTGACTTGAACCCAGGCACTTAAGGGAGGCAGGTGTCACAAGCAGCATCCTAACCACTGCACCAAACACCTGTCCCCCATCTTAGCTACTGAGATCAAGCACCTCACCTCCTCTAGGTTCCTGGTTACTGGGCCCCATCTCCCTTCAGCTCAGCCAGATGGCATTTCCACAACCTGGCCAGCATCCCCAGCCCCACGACCTGAGCTGACTACTCGCCTGGGATACCACCAAGGTGGTGGACATTCGTGTCCTCCCCATGGGGCTTCCTCCCAGCACCCTCATGTGGAGCTGTTTCCTTAACACTCAGCCTTTCCCACTGGAGGCAAACTGGAATCTGCCCAGATGTTTATCCATTGCTGAAGTTCATTCCTCTAAACCTCAGTGGCTTTTCATATTCACGGATCCTTATTAAAAGATAAACATCCTTGACAGTTGTACCTCTTAAGCCATAATATTGCATAATATTGTGACTGGGTTTGAGTAAGGGGGCATACAAATAACAGAAATGGCTACATTTTATGAATACTTATTCTGTATCCGGCATTTTTAATTTTTTATTTATTTGAGAGAGAGAGAGAAACAGAGAAAAAGCAAGAGAGAGCTCCTAGATACTAGGTCTCTCCCAAATGCCCACAAGAGCCAGGCTTGGCAGCTTCATCTACATCTTCCACATGGGTGACAGGAACTACTTGAGCCATCTACTGAGCCATTATCAGCAACTGCTGAGCCATCACCATTGCCTCCCAGGGTCTGCATTGGCAGGAAGCTGGAGCCAACTCAGGCACTCCAACATGGGACTTGGCTGTCTTAACAACTAGGTTAAATGCCCTCTCCTGCTGGCACCTTTTATACCCCAATCTTTACAACAACTTTGCAGGAACACATGTGATTTTCCTCTGCCAGTTGGAGAGGCTAGCCAACTCAAAGCTGTCCTATCAGCTGGCAATTTCAAGTTCTATAAGGGAAAAATCTTGCTGTGTGATGTGGGAAAAGTGTGAGTGCAAAGGTTACCAGCTGCTCCCAGGACCAGCAGTAGGGAAGTCCACTGGGGCAAGGGTTAGGAGCACTCTGAGTTTGCAGAAAGTGATAGAAGGAAGAAATACATTCACATGGAGTTTTTGCACCTGGGGTAAATAATATCATCATACGCTTACTCATCAAAAAAACCCACAAAGTATGCAAATGACAAGAAGCACTGCATTGGGAACGAAGCCTCCCTGAAAAGACCTGGCAGCAAAGCATGCATTACCCTTTTCCCAGGAGCTACCAGCAGCCGCAGCCTTCCTGGGTCATCACACAGGGACACATAACCACCCTCCTGAAAATACAAGATTATACTTTCCTAAGTTTCTTGCCAAGCACCTTAAGCGAAATGAAATCCAAACTCAGCCAAGCTGGATGCTATTTTTTTTTAAAAAGAAGTTCATTCATTTATCTATTTGAGAGAGAGAAAGAAAGAGTTCTCCCTTCTACTGGTTGACTCCCCAAATGCCAGCAGCCGAGGCTGGGACTGGCTGAAGCCAGAAGCCTAGAACTCATTTTGGGTCTCCCACATTAATAGCAGGGACCCGAATACTTGAGCCATCACTTGATGCCTCCAGGGTGCACATTAGAAGGAAGCTGAATCAGAAGCAGAGGAGCCTGGGTTCAAAGCAGGCACTCTGGTAGGAGATGCTGGTCTCCCTAGCACTGTCCTAACTCAAGCAACAAGCACCTGACTAAAGCACAGATTGATGGCCAGTGTTGTGTCTCAGAGGGTCAAGCCACTGCTTGGGACACCCATATCAGAGTGCCGGTTCAATTCCTGGCTACTCTGTGCTTGCAATCCAGCCTCCTGCAACTATGCCTGGAAAGCAGCAGATGATGGCCCAGGTTCTTGGGTTCTTGCCACCCATGTGGAAGACTAAGATGGACATGCTGGCTCCTGGCTTTGGCCTGGCCTGGCTCCAGCTGTTGCAGACATTTGGAGAGTGAGAGCCAGCAGATGGAGGAAGTCTTTCTCTATGTGTGTGTGTGTGTCTCCCTCCCTCTCCGTCCCTCTCACGCAGCCACATTTGCCAGAGCTCTTTTCTTCCCTGAGTCTCGCAACCAGTGCTGGGCTGGCCTCTGCCGTTAGCCTCTGTGCTCCAGGGAGGACTGTCCTGTCACTTGGCGCTGGCAGGAGCTGCCATGTTCAAGGGCAGGTGAGCAGAGAAAGTTTCACCACACCTGGTGGCAGCCAAGGCCTGACTGTTCCCTCTGTTCTTCCCACACAGGACTGGCCATGGGGTGAAATGTGTGCCCGTGAGACAGGCCACCCAAGGGTTAGAGCCAGAAGTGGGCATGGGTCGCCGGGTCAACCACAGTCCTCTCTGCAGCTGTGTGCTTGGCTGCGGTCTCACCAGTGGGTCAAAGATTAGTGTCCAGTGATCTTTAAAAAAAACAACTCTTTAAGCCGTTTGCAAAATCCCAAGCCTTTCAAAACCAGACTTGCAGATCTGTTTAGTTCTAAAAGCTCAGGCCATGGGCGAGGAGTGTGAGTGTGGCATTCTGTCTGTCCCGACATTTGCTTCTCTGCACTGCACTTCGGGGGAGGTGAAAACGTGGTGAGACCGAACCCGAAACAGGCTAGGCAGAGCTGCAGGAGTGCTGGCGGGTGCTATTAATAGGACAGATCTGAGGAATTCTCTTTGATACAAACTGCGTTGTTAGAATTGACCTTTACAGTTCCAATCTAAGCACGGCAATGCTTTCCTATCATAATGGCCCACACCATATGGTGTCCCTTTCCAGAGAAGTGACCGGTCCAGCAAGCCTCAGCTCAAGGCCCAGCCTGGTGGAGGGCGGGGGGGTGCAGTGTGCGTCCTTCCTCTATGCTGTTTTTCAGGTCCTCGGGTGATTGATTCAGGAGTCCAGAAACCGCCTGGCCTGGCCACCGAGGTGTGCAGTCAATAGCTTGTGTGTGTTCTATTTTGGGTTTAATATTTCTGGATGGTGGAGGGCAGTTCATTAGAGAAGATTCTGCCAGAGCAGGGCTAATCCAAGCATTCTGAGTGGAGCCTAACACCACGGGTGTTTTTGAATCATTCTGTGAATGTTTAAGTACCTAGTATGCGTCAGGCCCTTGGGTGCTGAGGACAAATCAGTGAGCGAGCACAGCCCCTGCCCTCACTGAGCTTATATTTCAGTAAAGGGAAAGAAATGATTGAAACATAAACACAAAATCGCACCAGAAAATGAAAATATGAAAAAGTAAAACAGGGTGAGGTTGGGGCCGGCGCTGTGGTGTAGCAGGTAAATCTGCCACCTGCTATGCCGGTATCCTGGCTGCTCCACTTCCAATCCAGCTCTCTGCTATGGCCTGGGAAAGCACTAGAAGATGGCCCAATCACTTCTCGGCCTTTTGGCTAAGATCAAGTGTAGAAGATGGCCCAAATCTTTAAGCCCCTGCACCCGTGTAGGAGACCCAGAGGAGGCTCCTGGCTCCTGGCTTCGGGTCGGCAAAGCTCTGGCCATTGCGGCCGACTGAGGAGTAAACCAGCGGATGGAAGACCTCTCTCTTTCTCTATGGCTCTCCTCCTCTCTCTGTGTAACTCTGACTTTCAAATAAACAAATAAATCTTTTAAAAAAAGCAAAACAGGGTGAGGATGCAGGCAGTGATGGAGTTATCATTTTAGGTAGAATGGGCAACAAGGTTTTCTAAGAAGTGGTGATGTTTAGCATAGAACTGAATAAAGGGAGAAGGTTTGGGAGGAAAGCATTTGAGGGAGAGAGGAGCAGAGAGAAACAGCAAGTGAAAGGGTCCTGGGGCCACTGCCAACCCACCAGCAAATCTTGATCTGGGCATAGACCCTGCCTGGGCTCAGGGCATGGCCCACACAGAGCATGGGAGGCCTATCAGACCCCTCTGCCCCCTCTGCTGAGCATCTGTGCAGGGCAGTGTCTCCTCCTTCAGCATATCCCTGGGACTTAGGAACAGCAGGGCGACAGAGGCAGTGGGGAGAGGAGGGAGGGGATGAAATGCAGGGGAGAGGTGACTGCAGCCTCAGGCTTACAACATCCTGAACTCACCACGGCCACCAACTGTTAATCCAGAATTCAAAGGCAGCCCTTCCACGGGCTCCCCTTCCACCCTAGAACAGCTAGGAGCGGAAGGAGAATGGTGACAGTGCGCCAGCCCTAATGACACAACCAGCCAGCTTGGAACCTAAGGCTGGCTGTTACCATGCCCGTCTTCCACGGAGAAACCGTCTCCTCCTGCCTCTCTATCATACCTGCCCCCGGGGCAAGACATCCTGTGCAGCCAAAGTGGCCCAGCCTGAGTGCAAAAATCTCTAATATTTTTAAAGACTATCACAAAAAATGCCAAGCAAAGCAGATTTTCTTCACCTCTTTTTCCATTCTTTTTTTTTTTTTTTTCTTTGACAGGCAGAGTGCACAGTGAGAGAGAGAGACAGAGAGAAAGGTCTTCCTTTGCCACTGGTTCACCCTCCAATGGCTGCCGCGGTAGGCGCGCTGCGGCCGGCGCACCGCACTGATCCGATGGCAGGAGCCAGGTGCTTCTCCTGGTCTCCCATGGGGTGCAGGGCCCAAGCACTTGAGCCATCTTCCACTGCACTCCCTGACCACTGCAGAGATCTGGCCTGGAAGAGGGGCAGCCGGGACAGAACTGGCGCCCCGACCGGGACTAGAACCTGGTGTGCCGGTGTCGCAAGGCGGAGGATTAGCCTAGTGAGCCGCGGCGCCGGCTCTTTTTCCATTCTTAATCCTTTCCTGTATGAGATCCTCAGTTTCAACTTTCATTTTCTTTTAAAGATTTTATTATTTATTTGAGAGGTAGAGTTACAGAGGGAGAGACGGAGAGAGAGGTCCTCCATCCACTAGTTCACTTCCCAAATGGCCACTACGGGCAGAGCTGGGCTGATCAGAAGCCAGGAGCCAGGAGCTTCTTCTGGGTCTCCCACATGGGTGCAGGGTCCTAAGCACTTGGGCCATCTTCTACCTCTTTTTCAGGCCCATTGCAAGGAGCTGGATCAGAAGAGGAGCAGCTGGGTCATGAACTGGAGCCAATATGGGATGCAGGCACTGCAGGTAGAGGCTTAGCCTACTATGCCACAGCATTGGCCCCTTAACCTTATTTCTGAATTATTTAAAAGATTTTACAAATCTTTTGCTTTGACAATCCCATGTCTAATTAGTTGAAAGTTGAAATTTTAAAAAATAACTTGAGGAAGCAGAAGATTGTGTTGTGTTTACATCTACCAGATCTGGATTTTTTTTTTTTTTTTTAAGATTTTATTTATTTGAGAAGTAGAGTTACAGACAGTGAGAGAGACAGACAGAGAGAAAGGTCTTCTGTCCGTTGGTTCACTCCCCAAATGACTGCAACGGCCGGAGCTGCACCAATCCAAAGCCAAGACCCAGGTGCTTCTTCCTGGTCTCCCATGTGGGTGCAAGGGCCCAAGAACTTGGGCCATCTACTGCTATCCCAGGCCACAGCAGAGAGCTAGATTGGAAGAGGAGCAGCCGGGACTAGAACCGGCACCCATATAGGATGCCAACGCCACAGGCAAAGGATTAACCTACTGTGCCATGGAGCCTGTCCCTAGACCTGGATTAGTGTATGTCCCTCATGTGGTCATTATAAAGTAGCTTGATGGCAATAGACATTGCCATGTATGGGCATTACTGAGGGGTCTGTTAGAAATTGTTGAATGGCGGGTGTTGTGCAGGAGGTTAAGCCACATCTTTTATTGGAATGCCAGCTAGAGTCCTGGCTAGTTCACTTCCTGCTTTCTGTAATGTGCCTGATGTGTAGCAGATGATAGTTCAAGCACGTAAGTCCCTGCCACCCATGTAGGAGACCCTGAGAGAGTTCCTGGCTCCTGGCTTCAGACTGCCCCAGCTCTGGACATTGCAGGCATTTGGGGAGTGAACCAGTAAATGAAAGATTTCTCTCTCTCTCTCTCTCTCTCTCTCTCTCTCTCTCTCTCTCTCTCTCTCTTTCTCTCACTGCCTGCATTTCAAATAAATAAAAACAATACCTTTGCTTTTTAAAATATTTATTTATTCACTTGAAAAAACAGAGCCACAGAGGAGAGAGAGAGAGAGAGAGAAAGAGAGAGAGAGAGAGAGAAAGAGAGAGAGAGAGAGAGAATTGATTTTCCCTCTGATGGTCCCTTTGATGGTTTACTCTCCAAATGGCATCAACAATCAGGGCTGGACCAGGCCAAATCCAGGAGCCTGGAACTCTGCCTGGGGCTCCTGCATGGGTTACAAGGGCCCAAGCACTTGGGCCCATCCTCCTCTGCTTTCACATTAGCAGGGAGCTGGATTGGAAACAGAGCAGGATTGGAACTCACCCTCAGCTATGGGATGCCGGCATGTACTACAATGCTGGCCCTCATGCAACCTAAAGTGGAAACAAAGGAAGCTCCAGTCTCCAGCAACCAGTCCTTGTGAATTACAAGCAAGTGAGCACAGGAATGGCTACTGTGAAGCAGAAATCAGTGTGATGTGCAAGTCAATCCTCCAGCACTGACAGTTCCCTCACTGGTGATCGAGTTTAAGTGACTCGTGACTGTTAATTTTACATGGTTTGCTGGCCAGATGGTGCTTAATCCCAACTCCCGTGGGGCTGAGGGCAGAGATGTGAAGCAGGTGTCTGTCTACCACATTGCTTAAAAGTAAAAACATCAAAAGCTTAAAGGTGTTTGATGTAGTATTAAGACATTCCTGGTTTCAAAATGACTGTACCAAGTAAGTAATCACAAAATAGTTACATTAAAACGCTATAGACAGGGCCAGCACTGTGGAGTAGTGGGAAAAGCCCTAGCCTGCGATGCTGGCATCCCATAAATGTGCTCGTTCGAGTCTCGGCTGCCCTACTTCTGATCCAGCTCCCTGCTAGTGTGCCTGGGGAAAGCAGTGGAAGATGACCAAGTGTCTGGGGCCACCAGGAAGAAGCTCCTGGCTCCTGACTTTAGCCTGACTGAGCCCTGGCCATTGCAGCCATCTGGGGAGTAGATCAGCAGATGGAAGACCTCTCTCTCTCTCTCTCTCTGTAACCTGATTTTTTAAAATTTATTTTTAAAAAGTATTTATTTGAAAATCAGAGTTACACAGAGAGAGGTACAGCCAGAGAGGGAAGTCTTCCATTCCGCTGGTTCTCTCCCCAAATGGCTGCAACAGCTAAAGCTGAGCTGATCTGAAGCCAGGAGCCAGGAGCCTCCTCCAGGTCTCCCATGTGGGTGCAGGGGCCCAGCCAGGACTTGGGCCATCTTCTACTGCTTTCCCAGGCCATAGCAGAGACCTGGATCGGACGTGGAGCAGCCAGGACGTGAACCGGCGCCCATATGGGATGCCAGCACTGCAGGCAGTGGCTTTACCCACTAAGCCACAGAGCCGGACCCTCTGACTTTCAAATATATAAATAAATCTTTTTAAAATTTTTAAAAAGGAAAAAAAATGCTGTGGACTCATTTCCCCTAGAGTTGACAACAGGGAATTCCTGACATCACTTTGTTGTACCCCAATTCACACTTCTGCTGCTTTACACCCTGAGCTCCTAGTATCATTTTGCACATGGTTGCATGTTTACTGTAGTTTGAAAATAAGCAGCTAGGGATTGTCTCCTGAATGCTCCCTAAAGGTGTAGTCAGTGCCTTCTACCCAGGGCTGCAAAGTCTCTCTAGATGGAGTTGACTTGGATGAGCATAAGGCAATCTAGAGCTGACACTGGTGGGCAGACATGAGATAGGAGGCAGGCTGGAGGAGCAAGGCAGAGATCAAGAATAAAACAAGGGGCCGGCGCTGTGGTGTAGAGGGTAAAGCCACCGCCTGCAGTGCCGGCATCCCTTATGGGCGCTGGTTCAAGACCCGGCTGCTCCACTTCCAATCCAGCTCTCTGCTATGGCCTGGGAAGGCAGTAGAAGATGGCCCAAGGCCTTGGGCCCCTGCACCTACATGGGAGACCTGGAGGAGGCTCCTGGCTTCGGATCAGCACAGCTCCAGCCCTTGTGACCAGTTGGGGAGTGAACCAGCGGATGGAAGACACCTCTCTCTCTCTCTCTCTCTCTCTTTCTCTGCCTCTCCTCTCTGTGTAACTCTGACTTTCAAATAAATAAATAAATCTTTTTTTTAAAAAAAAAGAATAAAACCAAACTAATAAAGTGCATTTTGGCCACAGAATTCTCAGAACAAAAGGTTCAAATGATTGCCAATAGTTGACCTTGACAATAAGCATGTTCCTAGAAAAATGCTCCCTATTTATTGTATAAAAATGACCTTGGTAAGGAGACTCATTCTTGTGGTTTTCTCATAAATGGGCACAAGAGAAACGTGAAGTCACTGAAACTCTTAAACTGTCAATACATACAGACAGAACACTCCTCAACTAACTTAGTGATCAGCATCTAGATAACTATGCATAAACATTTTCAACAAACAGATTTTAAAACTCGAAGAAAAGGAAAAGCATTACATTAAAAAGCTAAAGAAAGCGATGGGAATGTGTTCTAGTAGTTACGACACCTGACTCATTTCAGAGTATCTGGGTTTGATTTCTGGCTCCAGTTACCCACTCCAGCTTTATGCTATTGCACACCCTGAGAGGGAGCAGATGACGGCTCAAGCTCTTGACACCCACCTGGGAGGCCTGGATTGAGTTCCAGCTCCTGGCTTCAGTCCAGCTCAGTCCTGGCCACAGCAGGCATTTCAGAAGTGCATCATCAGATGCGAGTTTTCTGTCTGTCTTTCTCTTACTCTGTGCCGCAAGAATAATTGAAAAAAAAAAAAACTAAACAGAGATGGCAGGTGAGTTTAATTGGGGCCCCAAAACTGAGGTGCCTTCCCCTTAATGCCAAGTATATGATATCACAGCAGAATATTCTCCTTTCTGTATTTATCAGTTACTATAATTAGTAACACTGTGCTAAATACAAGGATCACCTATGAAATCCCAGAATCTGCTATTTGTCTTTTGGCAGTGATGTAGGATATGAGAAGCTCCCTGGGATCAAGATGTTATCTGAAACACGATGTTTCTTATAGGAAGACACATTGTGGAAAATGGAATTAAAAGACAAGTTTATTCTAGTACAAAAAAAATCTGAAATAATGAAGACAAGGGTTCTTCAAAAAGTTTGTGGAAAACACAAATTACAGAACTATGCAAATACTTTCTTTTTTTAAAAAAAATTATTTATTTGACAGAGTTACAGAAAGTGAAAGAGAGACAGAGAGAAAGGTCTTCCTTCCGTTGGTTCATCCCCAAAATGGCCGCAACGACCGGCGCTGCGCTGATCCGAAGCCAGGAGCCTCCTCTGGGTCTCCCATGCAGGTGCAGGGCCCAAGGACTTGGGCCATCCTCCACTGCCTTCCTGGGCCACAGCAGAGAGCTGGACTGGAAGAGGAGCAACCGGGACTAGAACCCGGCACCCATATGGGATGCTGGAGCCACAGGCAGAGGATTATCCTAGTGCACCACTGCACTGGCCCCATGCAAATACTTCCACGTTAGAGGTGCTTTTTAGAGATGGGCATTGTGGTGCAGTGGTTAAGATGCCACCTGGGACACCTGCATCGCATGTCAGAGTACCTGGGTTTGACAGTTTCTACCCAGCTTCCTGCTGTTGTGCACCGTCAGAGGCAGCAGGTGATGACCCAAGTGCTGGGGTCCCTGCCACCCACGTGGGAGATATGAATGGAATTCCAGGCTCCTGGCTTCGACCTGATCCAACCCCAGCTATTGCAAGAATTTGGAGAGTGAACCAGAAGATGGAAGATCGATCGATCTCTCTCTCTCTCTCTCTCATGCTGCCATTCAAATAAATAAAGTGGGTTTTTTTTATGTGCCTATATCAACATTTGGTTGTCACATTCCATACATACACAGATGCTTTATTCAGCATCATTCTTTGGGGGATTTCTATCAAAATTCAATTTATGGGGCTGGTGCTGTGGCATAGTGGGTAAAGCTGCTGCCTGCAGGATTGGCATCCCATATGGGTGCCGGTTAGAGTCCCAGCTGCTCCACTTCCCATCCAGCACTCCGCTATGGCTGGGGAGAGCAGTAGAAGGTGGCCCAAGTTCTTAGTCCCCTGCACCCGCATGGGAGACCCAGAAGAAGCTCCTGGCTTCTGGCTTCGGAACAGCGCAGCTCCAGCCATTGCGGCCAATTGGGGAGTGAACCAGCAGATGGAAGACCCCTCTCTCTCTCTCTCTCTGACTCTTTTCTGTGTAACTCTTTCAAATAAATAAATAAATAAATCTAAAAACAGATTCACTTGATGATCATATTCATTCAGTAATGTGGCTGAATGTTGAGCCAACATGCAAATCTGTTTTGTTCTTCAGTTGTGTTCATTTACTTATCTACAGTTTTCCAATAACAATAAAAAATAAAAATGGAAGGGGAGGCTGTGTGAGTTATGAAGTCCCGTGGGCACTGGAGATGTTCACAGCTGGCTACACAACAGCTTCTCAGGCAGCAGCACCCACTGAAGGAAAGACTGGCAGGTTGCTATGAATAAGGTTTGACTCCAGCTGTGCCTCCCAGCTGTTTAACTTCTTTGAGCCTCTGTGTCTGTCTGAAAATGAGGATAGTGTGCACACCCTGCAAAAGAGTGTTCTGACAATCAGAGATAATAACTGTAAACTCCTATCACAGCACCTAAATGTGTAGAATATAATCAATGAGCCAAAAGATCGATCATGAATGGAATGAGCTGGAGCAGATGACTTTAAGGAGTAATGGCATTGCTACTCTAAGACTCTAGAATTCTAAGTTCTAGCCTTTTAATGGTGTATAGCACTGAACCACCTTCCTGGCTACAATGTGTTTAGTGCTTACTGTGTGCAAAGCACTAGGTTTCAGGGGAAACTGTCCATAAATACTCAGTAATCTGTCTCATTCACATGTATAACTGTTTCTCAAGCCACAACCTGTGACAGTCTATGACAGAGAGACACCGAATGAGGTTCAATGTGACACATACATATAAAGCCTTTAGACTCTGCTCAGGAAATGGGGAGGGCAGAATTGGGGGAAATAACTCAGGAACTGAGAGCACTATTCTAGGGCAGGGGAGCTGCAGACAGAGCTGAAATCCCAGGCATCTGCACAGTTCTGGTCTTTGTGTGGGGGCTGCTGGTGGACAAATGGCGATGCCCACACACCCTTTCCAGTAACCTGAAAGGCAAGAAAGGGGAGTCCCTCCTGGACTGGTGACAGGGGATGGAAGCAGGCTGGCCAAACTAGAGCAAAGGACCATGGAGCAGAGGTCAACAAACAATATTGATCATACACCTTTAGTAGTCAATGTGTTCTGACTCTCCCCCATGCCCCAACATATTATCAATGATCTCCATGTACTACTTACTAAGTGTGCCACAATACCTTCAAGAGTATGGGCATTGAAAAAGATGAGCTCTATTTAAACTGAAGCTGTAGTATTTTATTCTTCACCTTAGTAAGTCTTTCTGTGCACTCACTTCGGGGACCACTGGTAGAGAACAGGTGAACTTGCTAAGGTAGGGAAGTGTAGCACTGTCTCTTCCTGCATAGAACCTTCTAAGGCAAATCATCCTCAGCAAGTCTCCCCTTGCCTTTACTTTTTTCTGGGGGCGGGGGGTGTGTTTAAGGCAGAAAGAGAGGAAGAGAGAGAAACAGACAGCAGACATAGATCTCCCAGAGGCTGGCTCATTCCTTAAATGCTAAAACAGTAGGGATTGGGATAGGCCAAAGCCAGGGCAGCCAGGAACTCCATCCAGGTCTCCCAGGTGGGAGTCACAGACCTAAGGACTTGAAGCATCACCTGCTGCCTCCTTTGGTCTACATTAGCAGAAAACTATAATCAGAAGCAGAGTTGGAACTGAAACTCAGGCACTCTGATTGAGGATGTAGGTGTTTCAAATAACGTGTTAACTGCTGCACAAAATGCCTGCCCCATCCCTTAGCTTTGTTCAAGAAACCCCGTCATTAGGTCAGGTAATGGGCAGGAACAGTGATGGAAGAACTCAGTCCTCCACGCTCGCTCTCCAGCTTCCTGCCCCACACCTGGCCTTCCAATTATGCTTTCCCCAAACGGTTGCCACAGTTACACCTGAAACCAAAGGCTCTCCTACCGTGCAGGAGCACAGACCCTATATTTTGGCAGTGACCATATCTGACCTGGAAGAGTCTGGCTAGGAAGATCCTGGTTGTGTTCAATTTGGAGAACAGGGAAATACTTTGTTTAGGCTGTCTATTCTGCAGAGAGGGACTGAATCCTACCGAGTTCTCTTACACAGTTTTAGGTGCAATTAAGCACTAAGGTCCACAGTGTTTTTGTGTGAGGGGCTTTGGATGGCTTTTCAGCTAAAAATGAGACTAGAAAAAAAAATTGCTTCTGAAAGCAGGTGTGCAAATAATGTAGCATGTTCTCCAGGTTTTACAGCTAGCTAACTGTCCTTACTAGACAACATGAGACCTACCCTGCAGTATTTACATAGGTTTCATTTTATTATCGGCAAGAGAAACCCATACGTGTGGTCAGCCCATAAGAATACCGCCAGAACAAACCAGACTGGTGAAGGCGCTAGTCCAGTCTGCTGCAGCCCCTACACATTGCTGCATCTTGCCACCAGGACCCCTCCCCACCCCAGCACCTGAATGTACACAGCAGCCACAGACCTGCCAAAACCACGTGTGGTTTTCGGTGGGAAGAAACAGCTGGTTTCTGTAGGCACTGGCTTTTAAATGCCAGGCCTGGTGATTTGTGCCTGTCAACAACTTGGTGGTCGGTCCTAGCTCCCTGAGAGATGCTTTATCTGCTGGTGCAGCTCTGGGGAAGGGCAGCCAGCCCATGGCGTCTATCTGTTTAGTCAAGCCCAGCACATGGGAGCGAGGTAGTCACTGACAAGAGACAGTTTAAAACCACACAACCCAGCTTGCACAGGACTGAGGAACACACTTTTGTATCTCAATAAAAAATTGAGTCTGTAGATTTGTAGTGATCAAGGAAGAGTCCCATTGGCATTTTATACATCAGGTCGGTTTTGCTGCTTCCTTAGTGGCTTTTTACTGAGGTTTGTCAAGATAGAGCCAGGACAGCCATCTGGGTTTCGCCCCAGAGAAATGTCACGGACAGCCCTCACACACCTCATGTCGGATGGAAATCGTACGAGAAAGGAGAAGGCAGAGATCATAGGTTTCTGATCATAGAGTTTCATTTTAGGAATGTTACACTGTGGTGTAGTAGGCTAAGCCTCCACCTGTGGTGCTGGCATCCCAGATGGGCACCAGTTCCAGTCCCAACTGCTCCTCTTCTGATCCAGCTCTCTGCTATGGCCTGGGAAAGCAGTAGAAGATGGCCCAAGTCCTTGGGCTCCTGCACCTGAGTGGGAGACCTGGAAGAAGCTCCTGGCTCCTGGCTTTGGATAGGCTCTGTTCCACAGTTGTGGCCATTTGGGGAGTGAAAACAGAGGATGGAAGACCTCTCTCTCTGTCTCTCCCTCTCTCTGTCTGTAGCCCAATCACTCAAATAAGTAAATAAAATATTTAAAGAAAGAAAAAAGAGTGTCATGACTGCTTTTTCTACTTCATAAAATATGAATTTTTAAAAAAGAAGATCGTGTTATATTAGCATCAACTTTAGCACTCCTACAAAAAGTTATAAAGACAATTGTCACTTTATTTAACTAGACTTTTTGTACATTCATTTAGAGTCAATTCCACCATTTTGCTTGAAGTGAACGTTCTACTGTATTTTCCTAATTATGTAAGTGAGCTGATTATTCAAGTAAGAGGTTGGTAAATATGGGAATTACTACAAAATCAACATTTTTCAGGGGCTACAGCTTAGGTAATTTGTGGAGTAACAAAGGGAATATCAAAAGTTTTTTTTTTTTCTGGTGTGTCATCACTTCAAGTTTATTATTCCTAGGCCTGATTTAAATACCATAATTAAAAGAGATTAAGTACCTTAATCTCTCTTTTTTTTTTTTAATTTTTGTTTTTTTTGACAGGCAGAGTGGATATTGAGAGAGAGAGAGAGACAGAGAGAAAGGTCTTCCTTTTTGCTGTTGGTTCACCCTCCAATGGCCGCTGCGGTTGACTCATTGCGCTGATCCAAAGCCAGGAGCCAGGTGCTTCTCCTGGTCTCCCATGGGGTGCAGGGCCCAAGGATTTGGGCCATCCTCCACTGCCTTCCCAGGCCATAGCAGAGAGCTGGCCTGGAAGAGGGGCAACCGGGATAGAATCCGGCGCCCCAACTGGGACTAGAACCCGGTGTGCTGGCGCCGCAAGGCGGAGGATTAGCCTGTTAAGCCATGGCGCCGGCCACCTTAATCTCTTTTACAAATTAATGTGGATCCTTAGTCCAGATCTGAAAGGTATTATATTTCACGTTAAAATGGCAGTGGAAGGCCAGAAAATACTAAAAAAAACTGGTTAAAATAACTGCAGCAAAACTTCATTTATTAAAAAAAAATCCATTAATTAGGAATGTGTGACCATTAAGAAAGGCACAAGACTAAAGTGTACCTTTGTGGAAGAGTTTGCTAAATCAACTCCTAGTGGAAAACACATTTCAAAGAGAAGACTGGAATGGCAAAGAGATTACTTACAGTATCCTTAAGTTATTTTAGACCTTTGCAATACTGAGTGATTCCCTAGTTATAAATAATTCATATGCATAACTTTAATCCACCTTGAACCTCTACTAAGTAAATCTTAACCTACTTATAGGATTTGCCCTCATGATGAGGGTAGGCTTCCATCTTTAAAATGAAAATGAAACGGAGTTTAAAATTATAATTGAAAGCCTCTTCCCAAACCAGTCCGCCCCTCCATACCAGTTTCCTTTGAGCCAAGCAGGTTGTTGGACGTTCCAGGTTAACACATGGAATCTGAAGGGAGCCTGGCTGGGTTCGATTTCCCCTCTACCACTCCGGCGTGTTCTTCACCGTGGGCGCGCCTCCATTCCCTCTCTGTAAAAAAGATTGAAATCTGCGAAGTATTTAGTGCCTTGCCAAATAAACACAAAAGCGCAAAAACAGACCAAGAGGGAGCTCCTGTTGGCCATACCACAGGTCGGGTGCACACCTCAGGCTCTGTACTACCCCCAAAGGCACTGAGGACACACGGGTTTTCCAGCCCTCTTCCTTCGCAGCTCAGGCGTGTGTTTTCACACTGCGGTGCACCACAACCACCTGGACCCTTCAAGTTGTCTTTCCTTCCGGCCTCCCGCACCCACACTCGCCCACCAGGTACTGTTGGAGAACAATGCATAAGCTTTATCCAAGCCACCTTCCCCGTCTCTATGAACCGGTCTCCAGTCTCTCTTCAGCCTGTGCTAGCATGTACCTGTTTCCAGACATCTTCCCTCATCCACGCCCTCCCTCAACGTCGCACAGCTCTGCTTGGGAACCCCTACTCATTAAATTCCTCAAATCATCACAGGCTTTTTGCATTGCCTGATCATCATCTGAAAAAAAAAAATTCTCTCTCTCTCTCTCTCTCTCTCTCTCTCTCTCTCTCTCTCTCTCTCTCATTAAAACGTGGAATTGGAGCAGCCCGCTCCCGAGCGGTTAGACTTTGGGCTCCAAAGAACAATCCCAGATACAGACACAAGACCAAGAAGATGCATGAGCTGGCGAGCTCCTGCGACCGGAGGCCAGTCTGGGGGGACGCCTGCTTTGGACAGGACACAGGCGAGGGAGCTGGGAGGATGCTGACGCACCTGATGAAGTCAGTGGGACGAGAAGATAAACTAAGGCTAGGTGTAGCGCGCAGAGGCGCGCGCGCACGCACACAGCCGCAAAGATGAGAGGCGGCGAGGGAGCAGCAGCCCCAGGTATCTGCCGATGGCACGGCCCCGATCGGGTCCCACAGCCCTCCCGGATGCCGCAGCCACCTGCGGAGACACCGCTCCGCACGCCCGCCCCTCCCCCGCGGCTCCCCGCCCCCCGCGAACGCGGCTCCCCAGTGTCCTCTAGAACGCCCGCGCGGCTGTTGGGTCTCGAACCTCGGCGCCGATCGCGGTCCTCGGTCGCTCGACCCCGCTGGCCAGCCTCTGCCCCCCCCCCCCATCAATCATTAACGGGTCGGCTCCGGCTGCGGCGGCCCGAGCAGGGGGGATGGTACGGAACTCGAGACTGGGGACAACTCTTTCCTCCGAGGCGGCCGCGAAACCCTAGCCGGGGAGGCCCCCGCCCTTCTCCGGTGCGCCCGTCCCTCCCCCTGCCCTCCCTCCGGCGCCTCGGCTCGCTCATCCCCGCCTCCTGCCTGGGGGCGGCGGCGGCGGCGGCGGCGACGAAGGCAGCGGCGGCAGCGGCACCCGCACCGCGCGATGCCCAGTCACCGCCGCGCCGCTGCCGTCGCAGCCCGACGCACCGCCGCCGCCTCGGCCGCCTCAGCCGCCGCAGCCGCCTCAGGCGCCGCAGCGCGGGCCGCCAGCGGGGAGCTTCCCGAGGGGGCTTCCGAGCCCCGCGCGCTCCTGCCGGCTGCCGCGCTGCCTGCTGACCGTTGCCTTTTCTTGCTGTAGGAGCGGGTGCTCGGAGGCGCAGGTCTGGTCCTGAACCTGCAGCGACGTCCCGGGCGTGGGCACAAAGGCTCCGACGGCGGCCGGCCGGAGCTGCGGAGCGCGCGGGAGCCGGCACCAGAGGTCGCCTGCGCGCGCCCTCGCCAAGCCGCGGGCACCATGCCGCGGCGCCTGCAGCCCCGGGGCGCGGGCACAAAGGGCCCGCCCGCTGAGGCCTCGGGGGCCGGCCGGCACCCCCACCCCGCCGCCTCTGGGGACCCGCCCGCGTCGGCCAAGCCGCTGCTGCGCTGGGACGAGGTGCCCGACGACTTCGTGGAGTGCTTCATCCTGTCGGGCTACCGGCGTCTGCCGTGCACGGCGCAGGAGTGCCTGGCCTCGGTGCTGAAGCCGACCAACGAGACGCTCAACTTCTGGACGCACTTCATCCCGCTGCTGCTGTTCCTGAGCAAGTTCTGCCGCCTCTTCTTCCTGAGCGGCCGCGACTTGCCCTTCCACCACCCGGGGCTGCTGCCGCTGTGGTGCTACGCGTCGGGCGTGCTGCTGACCTTCGCCATGAGCTGCACGGCGCACGTGTTCAGCTGTCTGTCGCTGCGCCTGCGCGCCGTCTTCTTCTACCTGGACTACGCGTCCATCAGCTACTACGGCTTCGGCAGCACGGTGGCCTACTACTACTACCTGCTGCCGGGCCTGAGCCTGCTGGACGCCAGGGTGATGACCCCGTACGTGCAGCAGCGCCTGGGCTGGCACGTGGACTGCACGGGCCTCATCGCTGCCTACCGCGCGCTGGTGCTGCCCGTGGCCTTCGTGCTGGCCGTGGCCTGCACCGTGGCCTGCTGCAAGAGCCGCACCGACTGGTGCGCCTACCCGTTCGCCCTGCGCACGTTCGTCTTCATCATGCCGCTCAGCATGGCCTGCCCCATTATGCTGGAAAGCTTGCTCTTCGATCTGCGCGGGGAGAACCCCACGCTCTTCGTGCACTTCTACCGCCGCTACTTCTGGCTCGTGGTGGCCGCCTTCTTCAACGTGAGCAAGATCCCCGAGCGCATCCAGCCAGGCCTGTTCGACATCATCGGCCACAGCCACCAGCTCTTCCACATCTTCACCTTCCTCAGCATCTATGACCAGGTGTACTACGTGGAGGAGGGCCTGCGCCAGTTCCTGCAGGAGCCGCCCGCCGCGCCCACCTTCTCGGGCACCGTGGGCTACATGCTGCTGCTGGTGGTCTGCCTGGGGCTGGTCATCAGGCGGTTCCTAAAAAACTCGGAGTTCTGCAGTAAAAAGTGAGCCTTGGCCTCGCCCGAGGCTGTTGGTTTGCTCACCTGTTTGTTGGCAGTTTCTGTTGTTGGTTTGTTTTCAGGTTTTGTTGTGTTTCCTTCTTTGCTGGAGTAGGGTGCTAAGACCCCAGAGGGGAAAGTCAGTCCCCTGCTTACAAAAGGGGCTCTGGGCCCACTTGGGACTTTGGAAGAATGACAAAAGGGGGTCGGGCTGGAGGGGGTGGGGGGTGAGGCTCTGGTTCTTGTCCCTGCGGAAAAATTCAGGTCGCGACTGTGGCACGCAGGGATTTTGAGGAGGAAGCTAACAAAATCCCAAGTGAAACCCCCAAACAGCTCGCTTTTCCAGTCGTCTCCGGTGTCAGGAGCCTTCTGAGGTCAGGAACGCAGTAAAGAGGATCAATAGGTAAATTCCCTGGTACTTCCATTCCAGCTTATTTTTGTCCGAAGAATGGAGCTTTGTAGGAAACTGGCCCGAAGACACAAACCCAGGGCTTCCCCTGCTAGAAAATGCATGGAATGTGAACACAAGTTATTTTGAAATATGTCTCAGATGTTATTTAAATAGTAATATATACAATGATTGTTTTTTTTTTTTCATAATTTATCCAAGTCTGTGATATGCACTGAATTTTCTTTGTCATAGTTTTGGATTTCGCAGCCTCCTGCGTTCCGTACACTTGAACTGGACATCAGCGCAAGCTGCTTCAGAGTCCTCAGTTACTTTTCTCAACAGTGTTTTCTGAAGGCCTGTGAGTGTCATGACACAACTGTGAATGATTCTACCTTAGGGACTCTGGGGAAGCTCTTGGTAAGGAGCTCGAGTGGTTTGTACGAATCCCAGATTCCTGTTTACTTTCATGTGTTCCACAAAACCCATCCTGATTTTCTTGTTTGTTTTAATTTCATTTTTTCCCCTTTGCTACTTATTTAATTTGCCACTGGAATAAATGTGCCTTTTGAAGCAATGCCCAAATGGCTGGTCCTCAAATAGTTTCTTGCCTGGGGAGAGCAGGAGGAGATCACCGCGTGTCAGGGTTCACTGTCCCACCCGGGAGGGAAGCAGGATGGTGTTGGTTTTAAGGTTTGGGCAGGACCGGAAGTAGTTGGGTCATACAGAGCATTTGGCGTCTCTCCAAGGAGAAGGAGCCAACTAGCTAATGTGCCTGTGGTTCCTGATGCAGCCATGGGGGAGGATGAGAAGGTGCTGTTTCTAGACTGATGCCATCCAGCCTTGCTTAAAATTAACAATACAATATTCAGGAATAAATGAGGCCATTATACTAGGAAAGTCAGGAGCAGATTACATGGGTTGTAACTGAAAATTTTGAGTTAAATGAGATTGCAATTACCCTCTTAAAACACCCAAGTCTCATTGGGATCCAAACTGTGGAGATGATGGGCAGTTATCCCAATTCCTTGAAAAATGAGTGAGCCTGCCCTCGAGGTCCTATTATGGCCAGATTCAGAGGTTTCTTCTCAATGCTGACCTGTGACCACGGTGGCAACTCTAAATTAAACCACTGAGGTAGCTTATTTAAATACTGATCACACTTCCTGGCCTATTGTTTTGGTTAAGAGCCAAATAAGTCATTGAATGGGGAGTCTGGACTTTGTGGAACAATTGAGATCAAGCACATAAGGTAGATGGACAAGTACCTCGGCACTGATAGGCTGGCACTCCTGAAGACATTGCTGGTTTTGTTTAATCTTTTTATCACGGCTATGTAAACAGAAGTTTTTGCACAGCTCCCTGGAGGAACCTGGATCCTTGTATATGTGTATCTTGCGTGTTAATTTGCACACAGAAGTTGAGTGTATAGATGTCTGTATTTTATTTTGAACCTCTCCATGGGATCGTAAATACTCTACACAGTTGCTGGTGAATGTCAGTGTCTCATCCTTTGCAGACTGCAGGGAAAATCCCAGTAGGTTACCCAGACTGATAATCTGCGCTTACCACAGATGTTAGTTCTTAGCTGTAACTTAATGCAATACGTGCATTCAAGGACAACTGTGGAAATCAGGATATTGCCACATGCAGACTTATTTGCATGCCACTGCTGTCTCTTTAGAGCCTCAAAGACTATTGGTTCCGAAGCGAGAGGAGCAGGTTGCAGAGTGTTTTGTAGCTTCTTTGTAAAATGAGAGCTCCCTTTCCGAAGGAGCTTTCAAGAGGAAGACTTTTAAAAAGCATGACTTGTTGGAGAATGCAAACTACAAACTGAATTTGTCATTGTGAATTTTTGCTGGGAGATCCTCTGGGTCCACAAACAGACTTCTCCTCTTGCCCCATGCCTTTGTCCTTAAGCAGAGGCCACTTGAGGATAAAATTATACCCGTATCATTTTCAAGTGATTACGAGGCACGGGCCCAGGAAAATGACACACTTTTCCCCGTGGAGGTGTCAGCACCCAGCGCGACCCAGAGTGAACGAGGACCCTCTTGCTGGTCCCTTTGGCCTCCCCCATTCCAGCTTGCGCTTTATAGGTAGTATGGATCATTGACATGAGGGCATTCTGGTAGAAAACTGAGCTTTGGCTCTGTTCTATGTTTGCACATAGGTACACTACACACTGTTGAACACCAAGGACAACTTGATGAATCACAGAGATTATTGGCTAAATTATAGTGGTTTCTGGTCAAGTCCAATGATATTTTAGAAGCAAACGTTTACTGAGTCTCCACACGAGCATGCAAGTATCTAGGTGCCTATTATGTACTTCAGGGGCAGTGTGGCAATCAGAATAAAATATCTTTGACAATACTCTTCCACGCTCTCCTTTGTGCTGCATCTATTAGAATTAAGTTTCCAGTGATCGTGTTCAGCTGTTGGAAATGTAGGCCAAATTATAAATAAGAATTCATTCCATTGTCTCCATACAACCTACTTTGGCAGTAGAATTTTGAAGCATATTATGTAAGACGTTTTATTTTTTACTTGTTAGTCATAATCTAGATGATATCTCAAGGAGCCCTACGGTAGTCTCGCCTGGGAAATAAGGGTGTTTGAGTGCCAGTCACCCTGTGGGTTCGTCTCGGAGGCTTCAGGTTGACTGACTTGGCTAACAGGTTCCTTTCCTCCCTGCCATTCTTCCAGCTCAGGTGAAGAGGATGACCTTCCCAGAGAGAGAGAGAGAGAGAGAGAGGAAGTGAGATCTTTGGTCCTGTCAGGACTGGCTTGTAAAAATAAACGAGATCTTTTCCATTGGCCATTCACTTTCCTGAAATAGCCCAGGGAGAAAGGATGGGGCTGCCCAGCTGGACAGAGCGGCCTCCCATGTTTCCATTCATAAACCCTGCCTGTGAGTGCTCACAGACCAGACGCTGCCAAGCCTAATCCATCGTGCTCCTTTCGGGGAATCATTTTTTAAGAATGCAAAATTTTGGGATGGAGGTGATTTTTATCATGTCTTATTTTTTTTTCTGATTTGGTGCTGAATCTGAGAGCCAGCAGCAATAATAACTAGGAATGTTTATCTTCAAATCACCTCATTTTGTTGTTAATCTACACAGGGCTATAGTAGGATACAGGTAAGGTAGGAGTCCTCTCCATTTCCAGCTTTTGCAGTTGGTTTCAAGGTGACAGAATTCAGTTTTCAAGCTGGCATGAAAACAGGGGGTGGTCTTGTGCTCACAGTGGCATTTATTGGTGTGCACGGCTGTGCTGCCTGACCATGCACACACACTAATTGGAGCTAGACATGTAGATTTCTTTAATTGACTATAATTTTTACGTAGAGCAAAGGACGAACTGAATGTCTTTGAAATCAGGTTTGTAAAATCTCAAACAAAACATTACTAGTCACCTAACGGTTTTATCGTCCTGTGTTTCACCTGTTGAAGTTCCCCACCACTGACTGCACTCTGTCAGTGTCCTCTGAGTAGACCTTCGTTGATGCGTTCATTCATATATTCCCTTTGGTGATCTTTGAGCACCTATTGTATGTAAGACACTGGGCACGGGCCCATACAGATTAGTACAGACTTTTGTCTTGTGCTGGAACAGAGGGCGAAGCATCAGAAAGGCTCTTTGGCCACGGACCAGACTCTGACCTTCTGACCTTGCCATCCAGAGTATCCTAAACCACTGAGTTTGGATCTTTTCTGTTTTCTATTATCACAAGAGCAACGAATGCATAGAATCTGATTTCAATTAACATACTAATTTAGCCCAAATCAATTCCTTTTTCTTTCTCTTATGTTTTCTGTCTGCCCCTAGGCCTATGGTTAAAAATAACTTGAAAATTTAGTGTACAAAATACGTGTGAAAGGATAGAGGGGATATGTGCAGAATTGAAGAACCTTTATCACAATTAATAAAAACACTAATAACAAGTATCAAAAGATTAATATTATTCATACTATTATGAAGTGTGATTCATCCAAAGTGCCTAAATTGTGAAGTTATTAAGTGTCTGAACGTCATAGATGAAATGACATTTTCAAGTTTAATATATAAATATATATGAGTTTTAAATGCTTAATTCACTAACATTAATGTTCTTGAGCCTTTTTCCTCTTTTCAGATCTTTGTGTTATAACTTATGGAACATAGATCTGGAGAAATCATTAAAAGGTAGGAAGAAGGCATGGAAAAGAGAGAAAAAGAAGAATTAGACTCAAGCAGGCAGGATGGGCTTCCAGTTCAACTTTGGACAGTTTTGCCTGAATTTAAATTGTGTCCCCCGAAAAGCATGTGAGGATCTAGGGTTTAAGCATCCAAATAGGTAGGAGAGATTCTGTTTGGCATCCCAGAGTGTTTTGTTTTATTTTGTTTTACCTGAACACTAGGGTCCTGATGCATTTTGAGTAGTGGATTTACTGGGCTTAATGTCATTCATTTGTTGCCATAAAATTAGGACCTGAGTCAAAAAAAAAAAAAAAAAAAAGCATGAGGGAATAGCACCAGCCAACTGGAAGTCACCTTTAGAATAATTTTCTTGAGGGATTGCCAATATTCTCTGACATATGTTGCCTGGCAGAAAGTGAACAAGCCTAGACAAAGTGAAAAAGGAAGCGTTCAGTGGCTGAGGCTGACAACAGCTGGCCTCCCTTGTGAGAGGACACATGCCTTTCGATGGAAGGTTTTACGTTTTCACCTTTATAAAGGCATTTCTTAACTGTGAAAATGGATGCCAGTTCTTCTTAGTCACTGTCCCCAAAAGCTAATACAAATTTCTGTTGTTCATCAAAAGACCCATGTGTTGCATTTCTGGTTTGCAGGTTGCTAACCAGTTTTGTTTTAAAGCAGCTTCTTAAGAATCCGTGAGCAAGCTGCAGAATGAGAGTGTTTATTTATAGGTCAGAGGCCAGTACTGCTCTGTTAGCTGTTAATGGTGGCAGGACGTGACTTTTGAAGCTCTGAACACACACCTATATGCAACAATATGCCCACTTGTGTGCTATTTGTGTTAAATCAATGGGGAAACAGCATTTTCTTCGAGCTTTTGAAAATGTCCCCTAGTATTGTATTTCTAAATGTAACACATAAGCTATGATGCTTTTTGTTCTCCAACAATCTCTGGAAACTATTCCAAACATGGCATTTCTCATGGAAACTGTCTTGAATGTACAAAATTATTCTTGAATGTGTAGAAGTGCAGGCTACCTTTCTCCTGCCTCACAGCTCTCGGACACCCCCGTTTCCCCCCCTCCCCATATGCAATAGGCATTCAAGGCAGAGTGGGAGGATCTGCAGTTGCTTATTTAGCTGCATTGTGAGGGTGGCTCTGTTACCCACCGTTCAAGACAACCTGGAGGCAGGAACCATGTAAATAAACCCTTGCTTCATAGACCAAGCTTAGGAACACATGCATTTCTTTAAGTTCCGTTTTTAGTTAGAAAGCACTATCTGATTTTAATATGCTGGATGCAAATTAAAAGAAAAGGAAATCCATGGGAAAGTTTTTCAAGGAGATGCTGTTTTCATTTTATATTTCCAGTGGTTATAACGGCAATTTGTTTAAAAAAAAAAAAAAAAAAAAGCCTTAGCTCTTAGATGGAAACCTTCCTCTTTGTCCTGGGAGTCGAATCACCTGAGCTCTTATGCTGGTGAAAAAGTCCCAAATAGGGCTTTTGAAATGTAAACAACGTAAAATTTAAAGAAAGGTAAAAAGTGGTTTTTCAAAGCAACATGTCAGATTGGTTCTAAATGTATAATAAGGGTAACTGTCAAAGTCTTTTAAAAATTCTGGCCAGGAACTTCATGAAATCCACTCTCCCAGCAAAGCTAAGCACAGGAAGGTCCACTTTCCTACCAGGTTGGGTTTCTTTTCTGGAGCCCACGAGCAAAATGATTGGGAACTGAGTACTGAGGCAATAAAGAGGTGAGGCGCATTCTCCTTCGAGGAGGGCATGACCACTGTAGAGACCCGGGCCACTGAAATGCACAGCCCTAGGCACTCCGTCCCTGCGCCATTGCTGCATGGCCTGGGAAAAGCTTTCTGTGTTTCAGGGCCGGCAGAGGGGAGGATTGAGAGGCTGTTCTGTTCTCATACAGCGCATGCAAGCCAGCACTCTCTCCACTTCAGCCTTCTCCCAGACCATTTCCATGCCCTTGAAGCCTTCACCTTCACAAGTCAGCCTTGAAGACAAAAGGTACTAAAAGGATGCCAGGTGTATTTCAGCCTTCTCCAACCATCTGCCTTATGAGGTTCATTCATTTCTAATCGAAAGATTTGCATATGGGGACTGTACTGAGGTTCCTAAGACCGTCCGGCCAGCAGGTCTCCCTTTGCAGCAAGGGCCATTACTTGCAGAAGGGCCACACTCATTTTTATCCTCAGGTCAGAGGCAGAGGGAGGATTTCACAAAGATCAAATGGACATTGATCTTGTGTCTGTGTCTTGTCTGATCTGTGTTTTTTGTTTTGTTCTTCAAGTTCATTTAATGAACGGTGATAATGGAGGAAGAAGGAAGTAAAGAATAGTGCAGCTATAAAAAAAGAAAGAAAATTTTCCCACTGCTTGCTAAATTAATTCTTAAGCTACCCTCACTCCTGTCCTCACCTACATCCTGAAGCGTTGTATTTAGCTAGCTGGAGAGGCATTCTTAGGATGTGTAAACCTCCATGCTTGGGCTACGAGGTGGTTTCAAATCAATAATGTATTCTGAAAGAAGAGCATTACTTAATCTTAATTCCACGTTACTTGATAGGCAAAATAATCTGTAGAAATAGATATCACTTTGGTCAATTCTTTGCATGTAGCTGAAAAAATCGTAACTCATTTCTGTTGTGTATTGTTTGCTATGATTTTGGTTTTCTGAGACATTTGTTCCCCACCATCTTGAATATGAAATTCTGTATAAATAATATAACTATGCATTTTTTGCTGAAAAACAAATGTATGAGATGAGAATAAATTATTTGTAAGCACAGTGTTTTAAGACTGCATTTGTATGCCTCTGTGCATGTTCAAAAGATAAACTGTTATGTTGGGATATTAGTTTGAGTGTCCCCCAAAAGCCCATGTGTTGGAGGCTTAATCCTCACCCTGTCCATCTTATGCTAATGGATTAAAGATGGAAATTAATCCAATTATAGTGTCTGGAGGTGGGACCTTGGAAGGTCATTGGACTGGACTAGGTTGTTAGGATGCAGGCTTTGTAAGGAGCGGGTGCAGAGCAGATGTCAAACGTGCTCCCTCTCCACTTCCTGGCTCGCTATGTGATCATTCTTTCACGCATGCCCTACTCTCCACCCCATCACACACCAGACTACTCTTTGATTGTGAACCTCAAAAACTATGAGTGAAAATAAACCTTTTCCTCTGTAATTTAGCTCCTCTCAGGTGTTTTAGTTGTAGTAATGAAAAGCTGACTAATACAATATATCCCTGAGCAAAGTATTCCTAAATGAACATTAAAACGTGTAACATTAAAACATGGCATGAAAAAGATGCTACCCTTTTTACAAAGGTCAGCAGGCAAAAAGGAAGAGTCTGTCCTAAGAGGCACCAATATATAGTATATTGCTTTTTATAGTATTTGTTTAAAAAATTTGTGAGTGACTTTGAAATCATAGGGGTTTTAAAAAATTTTACTTATTTATTTGAAAGAGTTACAGAGAGAGAGAGACAGAAAGATCTCCCATCAACGCTCTCTTACTCCCCAGATGGCCACAACATTCGATGCTAAGCCAGGCTAAAGCCAGGAGCCAGGAGCTTCATCCAAGTCTCTCACATGGGTGCAGGAGCCCAAGGACTTGGGTTATCTTCTTCTGCTTTCCCAGGAGCATTAGCAGAGAGCTGGATCAGAAGTGGAGTAGCCAGGACTCAAACCAGCTCCCATATGGGATTCTGGCATCTCCGGCAGCAGTTTTACCTGCTACACCACACAGCTGGTCCCTGCAAGCATATCTTCTAAGAAAATATATAACCCAGGTTATGAAACGTTTCCTTATGCTTCTCTGTTTCTCAAGGGCATTTGTGGTTATGGGCTTCTGCACAATCCAGTATGTATTGGTAGTGCCTGTGAATTTACACTCTCCCATAGCTAGCAAGGGAGGGCCCACTTCAGTTCTTAAGCTCTATGGTGATGGTACTGCTAAGTCTTTAAACCACATGGACTCTTGTGTCAGCTTGGGTGTTTGGTTATCAGGGACAGAAAATTCTCAGTAAGCAAGAGATGGTTTATAGCAGGAATGCTGGGGAGTTCACACCACTCATGCTTCCAGAAAGACAGGGAGCAGGGCAGGGCTAGAGGTTCCCATTGGAAATTCCTACAGCACTACTGCCAATGAGCCAACTTCAGCAGTTGTGTGTATCCCCACTTCAAATTCCTAGGACAGAGTATCTGACCGGCCTGCCTTGGGTCACATCTTCTGGAGATGAGCTATAGGTGCCTGTGATTTGAGCCTGGGGAATTAGTTTCCTAAAGGAAGGGGTAACAAGCACACACATGCCACATCATCCAACCTCTTGGCTGTCTGGTACAGGGGAGAGAACCAAGGACAAGCATCATAATAGGATTTGCCCAGCCCCCACCCCACCTTGACTCAGCTAACCCAATATTTTAGAATCTGCAGATTAGATATTTGTAACATTTCATTTTTGAGTACAGATTGTGTGTGTTGGGACTCAATGCTGCCCAGTTACCCTCCTGTAATGCCTGGACCACATTCTCATTCTCCATTGCCGGCATTTCAAATCCCACCCTCTTCTCAAATCTCTGATCCTACCACTTTCCACCTCTTCAGGAACCACACTCTATCCATCACACATCAATCTCCTGTGTGTTCAACTACTACTCAATACGCATCCTCCCCCAAGCATTTAAAAATGTCCTAGTAGTCTCTCTCATCTTCTATAATGGGAAAGCCACTCTCTGCTCAACTCTGTTGCAACCACCCCCTCCTCCTTCACAGCCAGGCTTTTTGAAGTAGTGAACACGGTCTTGGTTTTCTTTCCTCCCGCTCACTCTTCCACCCACTGCATTCTGGCTTGGTTCATCCCACCAGAATGACTCTTGTAAGATTTCCAACAAACTCCTTGCTGGTGGACATTCTCTCAGATCCTCTTTTCCCTCCCTTGTCCCTGAAACCCTCTTCCCCTGGCCTCAGCCCCTCTCTGTTACTTTTTCACAATCTCCTTTCCTGACTTTTCTTCCCTGAGTTCATGCCTGCAGTTTTCTCCAAATGTGAGCACAAACCATCTACATTGATGTGAGAACTTGGTCAGCAGCTTCCTAATAATGTACTTACTGTCAGCTTTCCTGCTCACAAAGGCGTTGCAATTCTTGTTTGGAAAGCACAGCCTTCAATCTGCTTCTTCAGTTCTTGCATTGAGTCTGCAAGTCAGTCATGCTTACCAAGAAATCTCACCCAACCTCAACTAGCCTCAGTGGAAGCTCTTGGATTCACGTTTCTGCATTTCACCCCAAGTTGCTACAACAGGTTAGCAGAAAAAAAAGTGATCTGGAAAGGCCAGACGTGGGAAGCCATGGCTCACTATTTCCCAAACCCTTCGCAAATAGGCTGTTGGCTTGTGATTTTTTTCTTTAACTTTTAATTTCTCTTGGCAAGAAAAAGCAGGTTTTGGATCAGACAGCTTCTTCAGAGTTTAGCTCCATTTAAAAAAGAGAAAGGAAGGAAGGATGGAAGGAAGGAAGGAAGGGAGGGAGGGAGGAGGGAGGGAGAGAGAGAGAAACAAAGAAAGAAAGGAGAAAGAAAAAGAAAGGAAGGAAGGAAGGGAGGGAGGGAGGGGGAGAGAGAGAGAAAGAGAAAGAGAGAAAGAAAGAAATAAAGAAAGAGAGAAAGGAAGGAAGGGAGGGAGAGAGGGAGGGAGGGGGGGGAGGGAGGGAGGGAGGGAGGGAGGAAACCTGGATACCAGGGTGTGTGTTTAGCCTGACAGTGAACCCATGGCCTGCATCAGAGCTCCTGGGTTGAATTGTCAGCTGCCTGCTAAGAAGACCCTGTCGGTGGCCATGGCTCAAGTAGTTGGATTCTTGCTACTCAAGTGGGAGACCTGGACTGCATACCTGATTCAATGCTTTGGCCCTGGCCCAGCCCCGGCCCAGCCCCATTGCAGGCATTTGGGAAGTGAACCAGCAGATGAGAGCTCTCGTTCTCTCTGTCTCTGTCTCTCTCTCTCTGCCTTTCAAATCAATTTTTAAAAAGAAGGAAGCATTAAGAAGATAATTACCTAGGAAACTTCCCCCAATAATATCGATTTCAAATTGCTTAAGGGAAGCACCACATGGACATTAAGAATATATGTTAAACGAATGAAATCTAAAATACCAAATCCCATAAACAATAAGTGATTTTCCCACGTGTCAGACTTGTTTATAAAATGTCCATATCAAAATCCAGTCCCTAGTAACCAAGAATCCATTCAAGACAAGGAGTCTGCAGAACTTGAACACTGGATAGGAATTCTGAGAGCCTTTGATCTGACACACGAAGTGTTCCTTCATCCCAGTGGGAGGGGCAAGAAGCGAGTCAGGACTTCAGCACCTGGCTGCTTATCCCCGTCTTGCATCCCCCTGCTTCTGTCCACAGGCCCCTGAATTTCTTTGAGGAGGGACTGCTCCCACTGAAGCTTGCAGGAGCTGCTGTCCCAGGCCACGGTAGATGTGTGCCCCAAGGAAGGTGTGCACACATAGGGTTTCTTTCCATCCTGAACTTTCCACAACTTGCCTTCACAGGGCTTCATACAATTCTGTGAGCCACTCCATAGTCTTTCAATAAACTATCTTTTTTGTACAACTCCTCACCCTTAAGTGAACCAGAGGATTTCCATGTCCTACAGCTAAAGGATACTGATAAAGGAGTTCCAGTTTCCAGTAGGGCTTGTCAGGAGCTTGGAAGCTGTCACTCCAGCCTAACACTGAGTAAAATGCTGAATTAAAAAATTAACAACATTTAGGTCCATCAGAGAAATGAGGGCATGGAGCTAACTGCTATTCCCAAAACTGGAGACATAGACAGGAGAATACAGGAAATCACAACTTAGCAAGTAGAAATCCGTAAGCAAAAATCCATGCACAAACTACTGTGAAATTCTTTTTTTAATTTTTTTTTTTTGACAGGCAGAGTGGACAGTGAGAGAGAGAGACAGAGAGAAAGGTCTTCCATTTTGCCGTTGGTTCACCCTCCAATGGCTGCCGCGGTTGGCGCGCTGCGGCCGGCGCACCATGCTGATCCGAAGCCAGGAGCCAGGTGCTTCTCCTGGTCTCCCATGTGGGTGCAGGGCCCAAGCACTTGGGCCATCCTCCATTGCACTCCCTGGCCACAGCAGAGAGCTGGCCTGGAAGAGGGGCAACCGGGACAGAATCCGGTTCCCTGACCGGGACTAGAACCCGGTATGCCGGCGCCGCAAGGCAGAGGATTAGCCTAGTGAGCCGCGGCACCGGCTGAAATTCTTTTTTTTTTTTTTTTAAGATTTATTTATTTATCTGAAAGGCAGAGTTACAGAAAGAGAGAGACAGAGAGAAGTATCGTCTGTCCTCTGGTTCACTTCCCAGATGGCTGCAATGACCAGGGCTGGGCCAGACCAAAGCCAGAAGCCTGGAGCTTTATCCAGGTCTCCCATGCACTTGGACCATCCTCCACGACTCTCCTAAGCACGTTAGCAGGGAGCTGGATCAGAAGTGGAGTGAACCAGCTCCCATATAGGATGCTAGCATCACATCACAGGTGGCAACTTAATCTGCCAGCCCCCATGAAATTCTTTTTTTTAGAGATTTATTTATTATTTTATTTTTTAATTATTTATTTATTTGAAAGTCAGAGTTACACAGAGAGAGGAGAGGCAGAGAGAGAGGTCTTCCATAAGATGGTTCACTCCCCAATTGGCTGCAACGGCTGGAGCTGGGCCGATCCGAAGCCAGGAGCCAGGAACCAGGAGCTTCCTCCAGGTCTCCAGTGTGGGTGCAGGGGCCCAAGAACTTGGGCCATCTTCCACAGCTTTCCCAGGACATAGCAGAGAGCTGGATGGGAAGTGGAGTAGCCAGGTCTCAAACCGGCACCCATATGGGATGCTGGCACTTCATGCCAGGGCATTAACCCGCTGCGCCACAGCGCCAGCCCCTTATTGTTTTGATAGGCATAGTTACAGAGAGGCTGAGAGAGAGTAAGAGAGGTTTTCCATCGGCTGGTTCACTCCCTATATGCCCATAACAGCCGGAGCTGGGGCATTCCGAAGCCAGGAGCCAGAAGTTTCTTCTCAGTCTCCCACATGGGTGCAGGGACCCAAGGACTTGGGCCATCTTCTACTACTATCCCAGGCCATAGCAGAGAGCTGGATCGGAAGTGGAGCAGCCAGGACTCAAACTGGCGTCCATATGGGAATCCGGCACAGTAGGTAGCAGCTTTACCTGCTACACCATGGCGCTGGCCCCTGAAATTCTTTTTATTCTGTGCTTTTTATTTTAGCTTCCAACAACAACAAAAACATGACAAGCTTACTAAAAAGCCAAAAACACAGTTTGAAGAGAAAGAGCAAGCATGAGAGCCAGGCTCCAATGCGGCAGGGATGTTGGAATTATCAGACTGGGAATTTACAACTAAGAGGCTAAGGGTTCTAATGGAAAAAGTAGAAAACATGCAAGAACAGGTAGATAATGTGCAGGGAGGTAGAGAAGTCTAAGAACGAATCAATCATGAATGCTAGAGATCAAAAACATTGTGACAAATGGAGAATGCCTTCGATGGACGCATCAGTAGAGGAGACCTGAGCGTAAGAATCAGTGTACATCCCTGGTGCTGTGGCGTAAAGGACTGGTGAGCTTGAGACTGACAATAGAAACTTCCACAACCAAGCAACAAAGAGAAAAAAAGACTAGGGGGGAAAAAGCCAGAAGAGAAAATTCAGACACTGGGGGACAACTGCAAAAGGTGTTAACAAATGCTTAATGGGACTATCGGAAGGAAGAAAGAAAGGAACAGAAGAATCTGGATCAATAGACTACTCACTCAGAAGTTACTGCTTGAACAGAAAAGAAATTCCATATAGAGAACCATGAATCATTTGTATAGAAATTCCTTTTTCTTCTCTCTGTCTTAGAAGTCTATGATCAGTTCTTGACCTCCAAAAATATTTTTAGGAGATAAAGAAATTCCTAAAAACAAGGTGATTTAAGGAATCTGATAACTTATGCGATAAATAAGTAATTTTTCAAAACCATCAGATTAATCAGGGACATCCCACATGCCACCTGCTCACAAAATTTCTATCCTTCCTACCTTCATCCTCTGCAACCATAAAAAATTTATGTGGAAAAATGAAAGATGGGAGGAAGCCACATGACCATCGATCAATTCCAAGCATAATCTGTAGGAGCCACGCAATCACTTGGTGATGATCTGAGTGAGATCTCACTGCACTTCTGCACTCAGAGGTTGACTGTAATAGCTCATCCTTACCCTACCATAAAAGCTGTTTTGATGGTGATCCGTAAGAATCAGTTTAGAATTCTCTCGCAGTCTTATTTTAGTGACATAGAAAGGTCGTAAAGTACAAAAAGAAATGGGTTTAGGAAAGAAATATTTCTTCTGCTACGCGTACATAATATGCCAGCTGTAACAGTCCCATCCTGGTTCCCTTCTGTTGTTATTTTGCTTTTGATTTTTTTTTTTTTCACTTTTGATTCTGGTATTTTCTTTTTGGTCCATTTTGCCTCCTAGAGAAAAGGGTTAGCTAGCAAAGATGGCAGGTGTGAAATCCTGCCAGGAGCCCCTCATTCCGGTTCCTGGTGCTGCCTGTCTTTTGCCAAATGGAAAGGTTGTTAACACAGAGGTGCCGACTTTCTCTCTCTCTCTCTCTCTCTCTCTCTCTCTCACACACACACACACACACACTCACACTCACACACACACTCACACTCACACTCACACACACAGAGGACCAGGGCAAGGGCACCAAATCACAGCGCCCACCTTGAAATCCAGCTACAATGAACACAGAACAGTTAAAAAGGAAAATGAGGAGTTTTTCTTAGCCACAGATGGCGAGTCTACCCCGGCGTCTTCTCACCCCACGGTTTCACAGAATCTTTACCCCCTGAGGCTGCTGTTTGCTCTGTTGTGGCTGAGGCTCCCTCCTCTTGGGCATAACAGAATGGAGCGTGTCCTACAAGTACCAGGCAAAAGCCGTAACTTCGGAAAATCACCTCGTTCTCCCTGCCCTTGCTGTGCCGTCCCAGAAATAGTCTCCGCAGACATCTGTCAAGCTACAGTCACGTGGCTCCCTCAGCAACCCTGGCAACTATTCACAACCTCGCCTAGGCAACAGTGCCATCCTGAGATAGCTGCCCGGGCGTTCGGGGCGTTTCAGCATCCAGCCTGGTCCTTGTGCCTGGTGCACTGCCCTCTGTACCCGCGGTGGTCCTGGAGGCATCTGACCGCACTGTGGCAACCTGATGGAGGGGCAGACAAGATGTAAGTGGGGGGGTTCTGATGCTCCAGTGGACACACACACCAAAGATACACACATTAACATGCACACATACACAAACACAAAACATACATGCCCACAGAGACATACACATACACATAAACACACAATCATGCAAATCACACAAACACATATACCCACGTACAAACACACACATACACGTATGTACATACATACACAGCACATGTAAGGCACACACAAGCACACGTATATGCATAAACAGACCCACATACACACATGTATAAACATACACGAACACATGCATACATACACACACGTGAAAACATATACACACCCCAAGCTGTGAAGGTTCCCAGAAGGCCCCTGTCCAAGGGGAACCCCGCCAGGCTAGGTACACATTCTGTGCCGCAAAGGCATGTGGGATGTGGGCTGTTTTCCATGTGTAGGAGGGGTAGCAGTGGCAGGGGTCTAGGGCACTGGCCTGGTCCTACAGGCCCAGAGTTCTTGGGACCCCAGGTCTCATGGGGTCGGCCTGGCCTAAGGATGTCAGTGCCTTGACCTTGGAGCAAGCGTTGGCAGCCGGGCTGGGGGTTGGAGACGAAGGAGAAGGGGGGGTGGCGAAGGGTGCCTGTTGAGAGGGTATGGTGGGGTGGGGTGTCCGTGCACTGAGCGCCTGCCTCCTTCCTGCTTCAGTAGTCCTTGCCTCTCTCATGAGCAGGCTTGGACTGGGTTTGACCTCCGCGCCTCTAGTCCTGCCCCTTTGCAAATTCCTTGGCCCTTCTGGATCTCCGTTTCCTCATCTATAACGTGGGATTGGAAATAGTTCTCCCTTCACAGCAATGTGAGGGGTCAATACATGCATGTAGAGCAGTTGTTCTCAAGGCCAGGCCCAAGGCCCCTGCTCAGTACACTGAACTAGTATTAAATGAGCAGCTCCAACTCTTAAGGACTCTTATCACACCCAATGCATGAGGATCCTGGGGGCTTGTGTGCATTCTGGAAAATACCTGGATTGAATTAAGACTCCAGATCAGTGTTGTCCTCTGGAAATATAATGCAAACTACATATGTAATTCTTAACTTTCTAGTATTCACATTAAGTGAGTTTTAAAAAACCCAATATACTATTAAATATAGGTATGCTTTTATTTCACCCACTATATCCAAAGCATTACCATCTCAACATGTGGCATTAGCCACAATTCACAAGCACCAATCACTCATGCACTGGATGGCACAGCTCCAGCCACCTCTTCCCTGACACCATTTCACCGGTTGGATCTCAGAGTCAGTGTCACTACCACCTCTGAGCACCTGGAGTACTTGCCTGTCCCCTCCATCCCCTCACACATACATAGTCACCGTGGCCTCACCCTGCTGTCTTTTCTCCATGCCATTCATCCCCTTGTGAAATTTTCCTGTTTGTTGCTTCTCACCGTTAGAACCTAAGATCTGAGAGCTGGGTCCTCACACCCAGTATAGTACCTCGCACATGGTAAGTACTCATTTACTATTTGTTGAATTTATGAATTAATATTTGACTAGATGAATAAATGGCTAGCTAGGGTCATCCCTATTGAGGAAACTAGTTTGATATACAAGGTGACATCAAAAAACTTTTGGAAAGCAGTATTAAAAGAGAAACTTTCTTTGGAGCAAGAAATTTCCAAGCCCATGCTTAGTTTTGTCCAGGATATGCATTTTCAAGAGCTTTTTGGAGATCCCCTCACATGCATGATTTGAAAAGGGTCTTCAGAAAAATAAAATCTTTTAATTTCATTTTCTGTGAGCTTTTTGAAGTACCCTTGCAACACAGTCTTAGATTGTAAAAATGAAGACTCCTGATGAGAGAGAAAGGCAGCGTCAGTTTTCTATTTATGCCAATCCTGCCCCAGTAACAGCTAAATCAATGCAACAGAGAGCAGGCTTTGCTTTCTGTTTGCGCTTCTGTGTGAGAAAAGTAGTTTTACTTTCTGACAGGTGAATAGAACTAGAAGCATTTTCGTTTGCATGGTTTCTGGAGCATTGAATTCTTAAGTCTCTATTAATGAGGGTCATATGAAAAAGTGGGGACAGATTTTTCCAGATCTTGAAATAAAACATCCAGTTGACACTAGAGCTTTATTTCTGGCAATAATGATAAGGCATTTGTGTACTGAAAGTAGCATTGTTTCATATCATGCCAAAAATAGAACAGCACAGAAGCACGTCCACTTATTCTGCAGAAAAAAAAAACCACTCAATTTTGACCAAGTAAACATCTCAGTATCATGGGAAGAATAACGTAGGGGCAGGCACTGTGGTGCAGCGGGTTCAGCCACAGTTTAAGGTGCCAACATCCCATATGGGCGCTTGTTTGAGTCCTGGCTGCTCCACTTCCAATCTGGATCCCTGGGCAAGTAGTGGAAGATGGCCCAAGTCCCTGGGCCCCTGCACCCGTGTGGGAGACCCAGATGAAGCTCCTGGCTTCTGGTTTCAGCCTGGGCCAGCCCCAGCCATTGCTACCATTTAGGAAGTGAACCAGCAGATGGAAGATTTCTCTCTGTGCCTCTCCTTCTCTCTCTTTAACTTTACCTTTCAAATAAATAAGTAAATCTTTTTTTTTTTCTAAAAAAAAAAGAATAATGTGGGGCCAGCATTGTGGCCTAGTGGGTAAAGTTGCTGCCTGCAACGCTGGAATCCCATATGGGAACCGATTCAAGTCCCAGCTGCTCCACTTCTGGTCCAGCTCCTTGCTAATGTACCTGAGAAAGCAGTGGAGAATGTCTCAAGTGTTTAGGTCCATGAAGAGAAGAAGCCTCTGGCTCTTGGCTTTGGCCTGGCCTACCCTTGGACATTTTGGCCATTTGAGGAGGAAATCAACAGATGGAAGATCTCTCTTCCCCCGCCCCCGTAACTGTGCCTTTCAAACAAATAAAATACATCTTTTCTTAAAAAAATAAGAATGTAATATTTGAAAAATCTGAAATATGCAAAATACAGGGACATGAAAACAGTCTTGTATACATTTGAGATTAATCAGGCAATAGCAATTGGCTTACCTACTTGAGTCTCCCAACTGTGATGATGTACAGATAACTGTGATGGTGTACCAGATGTTCTTTGACAGTCATTTATTTCCTATATAGATTATCAGAAATGCATGGGAAATCTAAGATTTGATTTTTAAAATGTTTTCAATGGTTTCAAAAATCAACTTTAATGTATAAGAATATTATACAGATTATCCAAATATTATCCAAATAGAATATTATCCAAATATTATCCAAATAGAATATTATCCAAATATTATCCAAATAGAATATTATCCAAATATTATCCAAATAGTGATGAGCTAGTTTATGATAAGTGAGTTAACTCTCTCTAAAAAGAAGGAAAATACATGGCTTGACGTAAGAGTACGTATGTACATAGGCTCTGTTGAAGTCACTTGGCAGTAGACATTCTTGATAAAACTAGTTATTTGGGCTGTGGGTCAATACCTAGAGTTAAAGCCTGTCTCTGAGGAAGCAACACGGTTAGGACAATAAATGTATTTGTGGCATCAGTTCTAATGGATTTGTTTGCTGTTGGAAAATGATTAGAAAAATAGTGGCATCCAGAGCTGGTGGCACAGACAGCTGATTCCCAGGCTCTGTTCTCAGATTCTAACTCAGACCATCAGTCGGGACTTTTGAACCTGTACTTGGAACAGCCTGTTTGGTCAATCTCTAAGCAGACCCCCCCAGTCAGCCAGGTCTGAGATCGTGCAGAGGCCCAGCCAAGTGTTACGAGGGGCAGACTGACTAGGATTCCCACGCAGGCTCAAAGTTCAGGGCCTCTCATTTGCATGGGTCTCTCCCAAAACACCCACCTCATTTTGTATTTGCAATTTTTATTCCTTATCTTAAAGAGGACTCCCCTAATTGGGAGGGGTTTAGTGCCTACTAAACACAGACGTGCTCCTGGCCATAAACAATCCTGTAATCATGAAACTATAGCCACAGGGAAAACCCAGCCCTCAGCCTGTTTTTATACAGCCCACAAGCTAAGAATAGTTTTTTACATTTTTAAGTGGTTGAAAAAAATCGAGTGACTCATAAAAACTACGTGAAATTCAAATGTTGGTGTCCATAATAAAAAGTTGTATCATCGGCTCCCAGCCATGCATGTCCATTGCTAGATTCTGCGCTGCTTTAGCACTATCATGGCAGAGTTGAGTCCTGGCAACAGAGAAGGTATGGCCTGCAAAGCTGAGAAATGCCCACCATCTGGTCCTCACAGAAAACATTTGTGGACCCCTGACCTATTTTCTGAAAATGAAAACACCATAGACACACACACACAAAAATGTTTTGAAACGGTTACACTAGAGGGTTGGTTTGACTTAAGCAGCTTCTAACCACTCCCAATTGTAGACGTGAGAGGCTATTTTATGAAACTCAACATGTGATTTAATCTGGACGTGAGTATCAAAGGCTTCCTAGAACCAAAGCACCTTGTTTAAGATCCTCTGTAACAAGCTATGCTTAGTCTGTAGGTGAGAAGTGGCAATTGGTGAGATGGAAGGGTTTGTGGCTTAATTTGTGTTGGGATAATTATCAGTAAAAATACAAAAAACAAAAACAAAATAAAACCCCTTCCCTTCCCAGGTAGAAAATACAGGAAAAATCTTAGAGGATAATTGCAAATGATCTGGGTAACTAGGTTAACCATCACGCATAAAATAGTCTTGCTCTGGATTGTGAAAAAGCCCAGCAAAACGTTGCCAATGTCGTACTTCAAAGTCCAGCTCTCAGAAGTGGTTTAGTAAACCAGCGAAAGCACTTTTATAAACAAAGCTAAAATCATGTTACCCATCATGATTGGGTGTGTTGGGCAAGAGTTGTGACAGATCATCGAATTCTGGCAGCAAAGCAGATTAAAAATATTGATTTGGCTGTCCCTATTCATAGACGTATGACAGAAAGCTATACAGAGTTGGGAGGGTCACTGGAAAGATCTGGGACCTCAGAGAGGGCAGTGAGGAAGGAAATCTATCAGAGGACAGCCGGTGTAGCCCCAGGTGAGTGTGGATGCTGGCTGGGCAGATTCTATAGATGTGGCACATTTCCCCATCAGGCAAACAGTGGGCGGAACACTGGGCCAAAGTACAGATCAAGTGGGAAGATAGTCAATGTGTTGTTAGGTTGGGAGATCAATGATAAAGGCAGGAGCATTTTTTTTTTTGACAGGCAGAGTGGATAGTGAGAGAGAGAGAGACAGAAAGGTCTTCCTTTTTGCCGCTGGTTCAACCTCTAATGGCTGCTGCAGCCGGCGCATCTCGCTGATCCGAAGCCAGGAGCCAGGTGCTTCTCCTGGTCTCCCATGCGGGTGCAGGGCCCAAGGACTTGGGCCATCCTCCACTGAACTCCCGGGCCATAGCAGAGAGCTGGCCTGGAAGAGGGGCAACCGGGATAGAATCCGGCGCCCCAACCAGGACTAGAACCTGGTGTGCTGGCGCCGCAAGGCGGAGGATTAGCCTGTTAAGCCACGGCGCCGGCCAGGAGCATTTTTATTAGTTGACTTTGCAGAGCGCATGATTAGATTTTCAAAGGAAGGAGAGATCTTCCTTGACTAACTCAGAGGTCTGGTACTTGGACAGACCAAGCAAGCTGCTACTCCAGCTTCTGCAGGAATCCTGCCTGTTGAAAAACAGTTTATTCTGTGTTTTGGAAGAGCCCGGTCCTCTGTGTTCCAAAGACCACCTGGGACAAATATCCCAACTGCAGTCCAACTTTTTCATTTTCCTAAGAAAACGAACTTAAGAGCAGGGAGGTGCAAGACTGTGGGGGGTCCATCTGCAGAGGGAGTGGTCTCACAGGCAGATGTGAAGGAAAGCTATACCTTGGAGCATCTGCTATGTGCTGGGCACTTTGCATATGCCACTTCATTACCTCCACATGCCCTCAGTATAATTATTGTAACAGGAAGTGCTAAGTTTCTTGTTCACAGCGATGCAGTCAGTAGCTGTGAACTGAGGAAGTATTGCATTCACGAATGTGCATACTGAGATGTGAGTGCAGGTCTCTATCTGCCTCACTCCTAGTGTTTCCGGCTTCAATTCACCCCAAGTGGGCTTTCCAAGCAGAGAAATCAGCAGGCAGGCAAATGTCGCATCACAAATGTATTTTCCCACTTCCAAGGATCACTAACACATTTCCTCAGTTTCCTGGAGTGATAAAACTAACCGAATGCTGTTTTTTTCATTGATAACATGTCCCTAAAGTGGAGGTTACACCTGCCCTTACACTTTTCTTTCTTTTTTCCTAAATATTTATTTTATTTGAAAGACACAGTTACAGAGATAGAGACAAAGAGAGACAGGTCTTCCGTCGCTGCTTCATTCCTCAGATGGCTGCAAAGGCCGGAGCCAGGAGCCAGGAGCTTCTTCCAGGTTTCCCAGTGGGTGCAGGGGCTCAAGGACTTGGGCCATCCCTCACTGCTTTAGCAGGGAGCTGGATTGGAACTGGAGTAGCCAGAATGTGAACCAGCACCCATTTGGGATTCTGATGCTTCAGGTAGGGGCTTTTAACCCACTGCACCACAATGCCAGCCCCGCAGTCTTTCCTAAAGTGTCAGATTCTCAATCTAGGAAACAATGTGTGTTAGGTCCCTTTGAGACCACACAATTTGAGCCCCCAAAAGAGCTGGAAAAATCATCTCCTTATGTTAGGATGCAAAGTATTCATGACTCCAGCCTGCAACGTAAGGCTTCCTTGCCCCTGTTATGCTGTGACTAGTTTCCTTTACACCAGTCCAGTTAGAAATGAGTTTTTAGGCCAGCGCCGCGGCTCAATAGGCTAATCCTCCACCTTGCAGCGCCGGCACACCAGGTTCTAGTCCCGGTCCAGGCGCCAGATTCTGTCCCGGTTGCTCCTCTTCCAGGCCAGCTCTCTGCTATGGCCCAGGAGTACAGTGGAGGATGGCCCAAGTGCTTGGGCCCTGCACCCCATGGGAGTCCAGGAGAAGCACCTGGCTCCTGGCTTCGGATCAGCGCAGTGCGCCGGCCGCGGCGGCCATTGGAGGGTGAACCAACGGCAAAGGAAGACCTTTCTCTCTGTCTCTCTCTCTCTCTCACTGTCCACTCTGCCTCTCAAAAAAAAAAAAAAAAACACACAAGAAATGAGTTTTTAATGTGGATCTAAGACTTCCCTTTCTAGAGATTTCTTTACACAGGCTGTTACAGTAATGAGCCACATGGTCTTCCCTTAGGTTCTGGTCAGCGGTATACACACAGTCAGTAGATCTTCAGCAGAGTTACTACAAGAATGTTTTTAAAAATGAATTAAAAAGCATACGCTGCAATTTAGAAGTCCTCTAGTAAGTCATTTGATCAATTTATAGATATTTCTATTTCCTACAAAACTGTGTCCTCAAATGTTTCTGAGATTAAAGCATTACTCCCCCTGCCCACGCCCCCAACCACAAGCCACTCGGAAGAAGCTATAGGGAAGAACCACCATCAAGTAATGCCGTCTTAAACAATGCTGCCCACTCTAAACGCAGTGGATTTCTTTTGTAAACCTAGGCCTAATCTCAGATTAAATAAAACAAATGGTAGCTAAATAGATGGCCTCTTCAAATCTGTTCGCTGTACCGCAGATGGAAACTAAGGCTTTCCTAATTTGCAGTTGAGACAGTACTCTTCCCATACTAAGAGAGGGAGAAGGAAGACAGAGCAAGCACCAATCGAAACAGACATCCGTAATTACAGGGTTTTAGGGTTGGAGTCACTTCACTTAATCTTTGCATGACCCAGAATTCAACTCAGAAGATTAAAAGAACAGCATTTTCAATTCTATTCATGAAAATTAAGGTCTTGGCTGGAGTTAATAAAGCTGAGGGGAAAAAAATTAAGCTGCTAGTCAAAGCAACGTAATCCTTACTCCAATGCAAAGTGAAAAAATATTTAGTTGCACAGTATTTCCATTATAAGTAATGCATTTGTTTATAGATTTATAAAAGAGGACATAATACCCTGGGAGTGAATTGGTCCACATGGGAGAACCATATCAGGATTCCACTATTGGAGCTATCCTAGAAGCTTAGCAGATCAAAATAAAAGATTGATGATGATTCTGAGTTTAAAATTTAATGCCTAGGCCACCTACTAAATTTTACATTACAAGAATGTTGCCTGTACCATAAATCAGTAAAATCAATTATGCTTTCTTATAGATACAAGAAAAATTATTATTTACACATTGTGTCTTTTCGGTGGTACTGTTTGCTTTTTTCATTCACTATCACTTGTCAAAAATGTCGTTTTGAAGGATGTCATGCATAATACTCTTGGGATACTAGAAATCCTCTTTGGCTGAAAAGGTTCATTTTTCTGTAAGTTGCTGACAGATGGGATCATTTCCACCTTCCAGTATGATATACTGGATTTGCAGGAATAAAATCCGAATGTGATCTACCCAAATTCTGGGGAAAAGCTCCCGACTTTGAATTCTATGGGCATGATCTTCCTGGAAAAGGAGCTTGCTGGCAGCTGCAGAGTGCGTGAAGAAACCATTGTTAAACTAATCATCGCCAGAGGCCTCTTTGCAAATAAATGGTTACCACCGTCTGTTTATCCAACACCTTAGTTACTGTGGAAGTCTTTTCCCAAAGCCAGGTTACCAATTCACAGGAGCTTTGTCGTTGGGGAAGCCCATCTCTCCAGTGAGTTATAGGCTCAGAGCAAAGTAAATGACCTTTCACTGGTTTGAAATGGACTGCGAGATTAAGACCTGCGAAATGCCACTTGGTTGGCAGTGTTATTTCCCCTGCTGCCTGTCATCAGTGTTCCCAGCAAGCTCCTTGTTCCCCAAGCTCCAGGAAGGGAAAAAAAATCCAACTGAATAATACGAGTCTAGATACTTACAACATACCAAATCTCCAAACTGTTTCTATAACATTATGAACTCAAGAGTTTTCATAGTTAGGCTGTTCAATTGGTTCCATATACGATCCAGGAATTCATGATGTCAGCAGTAAGAAAAAAATCTCAAACACTGTCATAATTAATAATTTAAAATATATAAATTATAAGAGCTTTAATTCATTTAATAACAGAATTTGGATTTGAAAAAGATAAATTTCCAGGTCAGTAGTAAAATAATTTAATAATATGGATGGGTTATGTTTCCATCATTGGGGGCACTGCTACGTCTTATTCCTAAGTATATTGGGTTAATGTTGTATGTATAGCAGGTTAGCCAGGAAACAGAAAATACTAAAGAACCTTAAGAATTTACAGTTGAGAGTAAGATATGAAGAGGAATTCTCCGTTATCTTATTATACTTAATTTCTGAAATCCAGAATTTACTCCAAAAGGCTTTTCTAGTTTTTTTTTAATCAGCTAATAATAATGAATATTTCAATTTTTTTTTTTTCCAGCTTCAAATGTGAGGTTTTTTTTCTTTTCCCAAGTCCCTTGCCTTATTGTCTCTTCTGTAAAATCTGATATTTGGGGAAAAAGAAACAAGAACCATTTGCATACAAAAACAAGTTATTAATCTCTCCTTCACCTCTTCCCATCCTACACCCATCAGAAACAGAATGTTGACATTTCAGTGTGTGTCCTCTATACCAGCAAATGTGCATATGTGGGTTTATCCAAACACAAGTGCATAATTTTAAAGCTTCTGTCTTACAAAGTCAGAATCAGCCATTTGCATTATTCTATGCAGGGATCAGGACACTTTTGGTTGGGAGAAACAGAAAGTAGCTTAAGGCCGGCACCACGGCTCACTAGGCTAATCCTCCGCCTGCAGCACCGACACACCGGGGTTCTAGTGGTGCTGGATTCTGTCCCGGTTGCTCCTCTTCCAGTCCAGCTCTCTGCTGTGGCCCGGGAGTGCAGTGGAGGATGGCCCAAGTGCTTGGGCCCTGCACCCACATGGGAGACCAGGAGGAAGCACCTGGCTCCTGGCTTCGGATCAGTGTAGCTCTGGCTGTGGTGGCCATTTGGGGGGTGAACCAATGGAAGGAAGACCTTTCTTTCTGTCTCTCTCTCTCTCACTGTCTACCTCTGTTTGTCAAATAAATAAATAAAAAGTAGAATATAAACATAATGTCAGTAATTGGGGAGGACCTCATTTGTCCAAACATCACAAAATATATAACATGACTGTGGCAAGCTCTTATCTCCGCCTGCCCCCAACCACCTCCCATAGAGTTTTACACTATAAATAACACTGGCAAGAAACATCCTTGTAATGTCCAGTTCACTTGTTTCTATTCATAGATTCCTCAAACCAGGAAAGAAAAGTCAAAAGATGAACATGTTTAAAATTTTAATATCTGTTGCCTGATTATATTTCAAATTTCTCGCAGTTTGTACTTTTATCAAATAGGGGATGAAAATGTTGGTTTCCTCAAGTCCTCAACAATGTTCTCTGTTAGTACCGCCTCTTCAGTTTGGCAAATCTCAATGACAGCACACTCATAAAGAAGAAGAATGAGAAGTCTATATGCATGAAAACAGTTTAAATCTATACACAATAATAATTTTTAAGATTTCAAAAGTTAGAATCAGACTGGTAGAGAATATTTTCTGTAGATATGAAAACGAAGATTTAAGGTCAATAGTAACAACTTAATATTTTCCTATTTTATTAGCCACTTGCTTTTCCTCTCTGGTAGTTAAGCTCCCCAGGTCTTTTGCTTCTTTCTTATTAATTGCTGATTTTTTTCATCAATTTAAAAAGTTCTTTTTATATTAGGCATTTTATCAATTCCTCTTTTATAGCCATCCATTTGTTCTAACCCAAGATTGCTTACTTGTACTTAGTTGATGTAGTATATTGAATTATGTTGATATTCATGCATGTGACCACAGAGCATCATTCTCTCAATCCACTTTTATATACATACACAGTATATTTACATATTCAAAAGTAGGGGCATGTTGTCTTATTTTGTTCATACATTTTTAACCTTTCTCTCTCTATATATATTTATAAAAATTCATAAAGGTCATCATAAACTTCCATATTTTTGGTTCCCTTTTATTCTTTGCTACTACCCAACTCCCTCCCTCCATTAAAACCTCACCAGTTTTTCTTCACCCTTTTCTGCACCTCTGTGCACATAGATGTCATGGTAACAGCCTATTGGCATCCTTCCAAGCTGCTTCTTCAAGCTAACATAACCTTACGAACATAAATTGTGTGTATACTTTTTATTTGTCCTGTTAGGGAAAAGGTTGCCTCTTTAAATCTTTTCCTCATTATTTTCAGAAATTCACACATACGGAAACCTCCAAGAAATGGAAGGCTCTCATTCAGAAACCACTACGTTAGGAAACAAGGCATCATGAGCAAGAACCAACAGAGGGGCGGGCACTGTGGCACAGTGGGTTAATCCTCCTGTGGTGCCGGCATCCCATATGGGTGCCGGTTCTAGTCCCGGCTGCTCCTCTTCCAACCCAGCTCTCTGCTATGGCCTGGGAAAGCAGTACAAGATGGCCCAAGAGCTTGGGCCTTTGTGCCCATGTGGGAGACCGGGAAGAGGCTCCTGGCTCCTGGCTTCGGATCAGCGCAGCTCTGGCCATTGCAGCCATTTGGGGAGTGAACCAGCGGATTGGAGACCTTTCTCTGTCTCTCCTTCTCACTGTCTGTAAATCTCTCTCTCAAATATATAAATAAATAAATAAATAAATAAAAACTTTAAGAACCAGCAGAAAGAATAGATATCCATTAATAACTCCCAAGATCTCAGATATTGGACATATCAAATTCAAAATATAAAATCCCTAGACTTCGGCTGGCGCCGTGGCTTAACAGGCTAATCCTCTGCCTTGCGGCGCCAGCACACCGGGTTCTAGTCCCGGTCGGGGCACCAATTCTGTCCCGGTTGCCCCTCTTCCAGGCCAGCTCTCTGCTATGGCCCGGGAAGGCAGTGGAGGATGGCCCAAGTGCTTGGGCCCTGCACCCGCATGGGAGACCAGGAGAAGCACCTGGCTCCTGGCTTCAGATCAGCGCGATGTGCCAGCCGCAGCGGCCATTGGAGGGTGAACCAACGGCAAAAAGGAAGACCTTTCTTTCTGTCTCTCTCTCTATCCATTCTGCCTGTCAAAAAAAAAAAAAAAAAAAAATCCCTAGACTTACCAATTTTAGAGGAATACAAGAGAACCTTGAAAATATAAGTAGGAAAGGAGGAATCCTTTTTAAATGTCAATGAGATTTAAAGAATCGGAATGGAAAATACACAATGGAATTTAAAAATCAGCAAGATTTCCACTTCTGACATCATGGTGATCAAGACATGTTGAACCACTCTCCCACTGAAAATGCTACCAAACTGGGGAAAATGAGAAAAACAGAGACAGCAAAGAGCTAATAAGATAGTAAGAAATAACCAAACCCAAATCCAAGTGCAACTGCAACCTCACAGAATAAACGTAGTGAGAAAGCCAGTATTGCTTACTCAAAGTAATTTCTTCTTGTGCTCTTACACTGTGTCGGGATTTTGCCTCATACCCTCATGCAACTCTGAAGAGCTGTGTCCACGTCCCAGGGTTATCCAGCAAGTGGGCTCGTCTGTATCTACAGGGGCCAATTGGGAGCGCATCTTCCCAGGCTTCTCCGAATTAGGTCTGTTCCTTTGGAGGAAACCACAGACAGCTGACCCTGCTGGGCTTGTGAAGCCTCCGCTGACAACGTCAAAGCCAGATTGGCTGGGAGTTTGGAGAGCAAACAGTGATTGGGAAGGGTGACTTAGTCTCTCATTCTTCTACCTGCCTTCCCCACAGCACAGAGGTGGGTGTGAGGCTCACCCTCGGTTCCAGGAGCCCCGCTGCTAGGCTCACAGCAGGCCTGCCATCCTGTCACTGTGGTCATCGTGTGACTACTCCTGCCACTGCCACCTGGCCTGTGGTGGACGCCTGGGGCTGACTTCAGTTGTGTTGGCTCTTGTGCAGCGCACCGAGAACACCTGTTGCCAGTACTCTAGCACTAATTAGGGTGCTTCTAGCTTTAACAGAAAGCCCAGCGCAGACAATAAAAGGGGACATTTTGGCTGATCGTTTTACAGAGAGTTTTTAGCGTAAGAGCTAAACAGTGACTCTGACTCATTTAGGAAATAATAAGCATTTTGAAAGGATATTGGGTAGTCCAAAGGCTAGGCAAAAAGAGCCAGAGCCAAAACTGGGTCGTGGAACCCATCTGCTTTGGGGTCGACACGGTGGCATAGAAGGTTAAGCCTCCACCTGCAGTGCCGGCATCCCATATGGGTGCTGGTTCGAGTCCCAGCTGCTCCACTTTCGATTCAGCTCTCGGCTGATGTGCCTGGGAAAGCAGTGGAGGATGGCCCAAGTGCTTGGGCCCCTGTACCCACCTGGGAGACCTGGAAGAGACTCCTGGCTTCTGGCTTTGGCCTGGCCCAGCCATTTTGGGGGTGATCTGGCGGATGGAAGATCTCTCTCTCTCTCCTTCTCTCTGTATCTACTTTCAAATAAATAAATAACTCTTTAAAAATAATGAACCAGTCTACTAAAGACAGAGCTGCTGGCAGTCCTACATTCTGTCCCTGAACACAGACTACCCTGTGCTACTCCTGCATCTGCTGCCGCTTCCCCTGTCCTCATAAATTCTCCACGGCCCCAGCTACTTCACATTACTAGTGTGGGATGCACAGTTCTTTGCAGGTGGATCTGATGGCCAAGAGAGAAGAAATGACTGTGCAGTACTGGTGAAGCTGCCTGGGGCCGTGTCTGTCTGGCCCTAACTACTTCTACACTGCAAGACGTCATTGGCCCCCAGGATATGCATGTGGCGGGGGCATCTGCAAAGGTGGTGAGGGGTTCAGAAGCAGACAGGCCTCTCAGCCACACACCGGGGTCATTCAGGAAAGAGAACGTGGGTGTCACAGAAGTGCCAGACAGCTCCTAAGCTTCCTGCTCCTACTGTTTCCATATGCAAGTCCTACGGCTGTAGGAATTCCATGAATTACCAGAACCCACCTGCCTTCAGCCCAGAGGTTGGGATTACTTTGATGAATTAGGGTTCAGCCCTGGAGCTGGGGCAGATGCAATCCCATGTCAGCCAGATGACGTTTTTCAAAGCAGGTTGAGATTTAATGGGTGCTGAGGAGAAAGCACTGCCCCCTCTCCAACTGCTTTCACTGGTCTTTCAACTATTCAATTTAAAGGCTTCTCTTTTTGGTTTTTTAATAACAACATCATCTATCGCCTCCCCAGATAGACAACATGCTCCCTGGGGACAAGGACTAGGTCTCTAACCTTCAAATTCCCTTAGTGCTTAATGCATGATAGCACTCAGTAAGGTACGAATGCATTAAAGGTGGGTTCTCCATGGTTCCACTGTCAGGGATCAGTTGATGAACACTGTTAAACTAAAATCAGGGAATCAAATAATTACATGACTGGACTTTTCACCAGTTGTTTTGGTTTTTTCACAGTAACTCATTAAATATCCACACAAAATGAGAATAAAGGATTTGCCGTGCCCCTAACAGGGTCCCCAAGGATATCCTTTAAAGAGTTTTGAACTTCTTGGGAAAAACATCTCCTGTAAATCTATGTATTGTTCTTAGAGCCCTAAAATTGTCAAAAGGCCCTTGGTTTATGAAATATATATCTACTGTGTTGCCTCCAGGTTTGTTTTTCTTTTTTTTTTAATTAATTTCTTTGCCTCTTTCTTTCTTCCTACCCCAGTTGACAATGAACATAATGCAGTGGTTTATTAGAAGAGAGCCGTGCCTTCAAAAGCGTGACTTGCCCTGCTTAGTGCTAAAACCAATCCTTTTTGGGTGAACTGACAGAATAACAGACTTTATGATGACTGTTCTTCCTCTATTAACGACACAGTAAATCCGACTGCAAGAAGGCACTTCAGAGACCAAGCTTGTTTAGCTCCCTCATCATTTCAGAAGGGCACTGTGAAGAATTCGCCTTTGGAGTTTTTGGAACCGCCATTGGGAGTTAAATAAGTAATTGGTTTCAACAACTAACTTGGAAATTTCATAAAAGCAAGATTTTATGCACTGAGTGTCCACTTACGTAAGTAGTTTATGGTCAATTCAAAAAACTATGAGAGACTGGAATAAGGAGAGGGTTTCTGTGACTTGGATGTTAAACAATGTTAACTAGAAAGTGAGACTCGACACCTTCACTTTACTGCACTGGTGTGGTGGACGGCACCCATAGCCCCAGTCCATCACTGTACCTATATCCATTCCATTTGCCACTGCACTTTGTGCTTTCTCTCCCTAGTGGTGAGCCCTTTGATTTTGGGTTGGCCATCTGATTTGCTTTGGCTCACAGCATGAGACAGGAGTGAGACTGCCAGTTCCAAGCCCAGGCTGTGGAAGCCTTGGTGCTCAACTCTGAGATTCTTCAGCTAGATAAATATTTTATTGTCACGTGCCTCTGAGATTTGTGGATATTTGCTCATAGAAACACCTAAGTGAGGGGGCAGGTGTTTCGCCTAGTGGTACGATGTCAGTTAACATTGCATCCCCCATAGGAGTACCTGGGTTCGATGCCTCTGACTGTTGACTCCAGCTTCCTGCCTCCTGGGAGGCAGCCAGTGATGGCTCAGGTGTTGAGTTCCTGCCACCTACATTGGAGACCTGCACTGAGTTCCTAGCGCGCATCTCCCAGCTTCGGCCTCAGCTCAGTGCACCCTGGCTGTCTTGAGCATTTGGGGAATGAATTGCTGGCTAGAAGCTTCCTTCCTCTCTGTGTGTGTGTCTTATCTTTCTCTATCTCTCTCCTTCTCTAATAATTAAATAAAAATGAGAATAATAATAATAACATAAACTGAACATTAAAAAGAGAAATACCTGGGGCTGGCATTGTGGCGCAGCAGGTTAAGCCACCACTAGTGACACCAGCATCCCACATCAGAGTGCCTGTTTGAGTTCTGGCTACTCTGCTTCTGATTCAGCTTCCTGCTAATGTGCCTGTGAAGGCATCAGAAGATGGTTCAAGCACATAGGCCCTTGGCACCCATGTGGGAGATGCCAGTGGAGTTCCTGGCTCCTGGCTTTGGCCTGGCTCAGCCCTGGCCATTGTGGCTATTCAGGGAGTAAACCAATGGATAGAAGATATCTCTCTCTCTCTGTGTCACTCTGCCCTTCAAATAAATAAGTAAAATAAAATAAGTAAAACTTCGAAAAGGAAATACCTAGTCAATATAATAAAATTGTTTATAGACTCATATTTTTTATTTGAAAGGCAGAGAGATACAGGTACACAGACAGACAGACCTCCCATCTGCTGGGTCACTCTCCTAAATACCTGCAACAACCAGGGCCAGGCCAGGCCAAAGCCAGGAGCCAGACCTCAATCTGGATGTCCCTTGTGGGTGTCAGAGACACAACTACTTGGGCCATCACTTGCTACCTCCCAGGGTATACATTAGCCGGAATCTGGAACAAAGCTGGAATTCAAACCCAGGCACTCTGAAATGGCATAGAGGCATCACAAGAGGTTTCTTCACCACTACCTCAAATGCCTACCCCAATTGGCTTATTTTTAAATTATTTTTTAGTCCTTCTGGGAATGATTTTTTTTTTTTTTTTTGCTGAAGAAGTAACGGTGGGGCATCATGATTGCTGAATAGGATCTTCCTATTGTCGTCCCCTGAAGAAGCATCAATTTTGACAACTACCACAGATAAATACTTCACAATGAGCCATCATCCCACGCCCGTGAGGGTGCCTACTATCAATAAATCAAAAGATTAGTGTTGGCAAGGGTATGAAGAATCAGGAACTCACATACATTGATGGAAATATAAATCAGGAGCTCCAGTACAGAAAACAGAATGGAGTTTCCTCAAAAAGTTAAAAATAGAACTACCATATGATCCAGCAATCCCATTTCTGGGTGTACATGTACAGGACCTAAAATCAAAGCGACATCTGCACTCCCTTGCTCATTGCAGCACTATTCATGATGGCCAAGATGTGGAACCAACCTATGTGTGCATGGATAGAAGAGTGCATAAAGAAAATGCGATACAAATACACGGACATCTTGTCATTGCTTGTAACAGAGGGTGGATGTGGAGGACATTACAGTATGTGAAATAAACCAGACACAGACAGACAGATACTACTGCGTTCATTATCTCACTCATATGGAATATAAAAAGATCAAACTCATAAAAACAGAGTGGGAGAGTGGTTACCACAGGTCAGGGGAAGAAATCGAGACATGTTGGTTGAAGGGTTGAACCTTCTAGTTACAAGATGAATTGTTTTGGGTGACTATGGCTAATAATAATGTGTTGTATACTTAAAATTTGCTGAGAGTGGGTTGTAAATGTTCTCTCCCACACACAAAGAGGGCAACCAGGTTAGGCTTTGGATACGTTCGTTGGCTTAATCATGCTAATCATTTTATTTTGTATACATATACCAAAACATGTTGTAGACCTTAAATTTATATTTACCCTTTTTATTTAGCAACTATGCCTCAATAAAGCTAGGAAAAAATGAAGACAAAATAACATTCCAAAAATAAATAAATAAGCATATAAATAACAATTGTTCTGAAAAATCAAAACTCCAGGTAATAAGAACCTGAACTCTCCACAGCCAGCTCTTAGGTGTGGGGTTCATTGCCCTGCAGTAGAGTAAATGTTATTAAACCTTTTCATCCCAGAATCTCATTGCTCTCCTAAAAATTATTGAGGACCCTAAACAGTTTCTTGTTGGTAAATTATATCTGTTGATATTTACTCTATGAGAAATTAAACTAGAAATTTTCACATATTTGTTAATTCTCTTTAAAGTAAGCATAAGGCACTCATTGCATATTCATATAAATGACATTTTTTTATAAAAAAATGTTTTCCGGGACAAAAGGCACATCATGAAAGGGTAGCACTGGGCGGTGATTTGCATGTGGCTTGTGCTCCAAATATCTGATGTTAGAGGCTTAGTCCTCAGCACGGTGATGTGAAAGGTGGCGGGACCTTCAAGAGGCAGAGCTTGGTAAGAAGTCCTTGGGTCATTAGGTTGGCTGCCCTCAGAAAGGGTAAGGTAGTTCTTGTGGGATCCCGCGTTCTTGTGGCAGTGAGTTATTGTAAGAGTGAACCGTCAGGCAGATGGCTGTCTGACTTCTGGTCTCAAGATGTGATGGCTTCCTCCCACGCATGCTCACACAATGAGGCCCTCACTAGAAGTTAAATTCTGATCTTGGACTTTCAACCTCCTAAGCCATGAACTAAATTAATCTCCTTGCTTCATAAGTATCCAGCTTCTGATATTTCATCATAAAAATGAAAGATACACTATTACACTCTTTTTTTTTTGTAAAGATTTACTAATTTATTTGAAAGGCAGAGTTACAGAGAGACAGAGGTAGAGAGAGAGAGAGAGAGAGAGTTCTTCCATTCCACTGGTTCACTCCCCAAATGGCCGTAATGGTTGGAGCTGGGCCAATCTGAAGCCAGGAGCCAGGAGCTTCTTCTAGGTCTTCCATGTGGGTGCAGGGGCCCAAGGACCTGGGCCATCTTTCACTGCATTCCCAGGCCATTAGCAGAGAGCTGGATCAAAAACGGAACAGCAAGGACTCAAACCAGCAACCATACAGGATGCTGGCGTCACAGGCGGAAGCTTAATGTATGCCACAATGCCGCCCCCTAATATGTTCTTTTTACAAATCTATTTAATATCTGTCCCACTAGAAGACAGCTGGATTCATCGATGTATTTTCTTCTGACTTCAATTTGTTGCAATACATCATGTTATCTATCTTGGATGAAGTATATGAAAAAATTTGGATTCATATAGATATGAAATAGTAAAGTGGAAGAGTATTTTAGTCACTTTTTTAGATCATTGAAAGTATTCTTTTGTGATACTACACTAAAACAACACAAGTGGAATTTCTTAAAGGTTAGTTGCAATGTGGAAGCAGAAATCATAGCAATGAACATTTTGTACATTAAAGTCCACTCATCTATCCTGCATTTTCTTACTTGAAGGTTTTTTTTTTCTTTGTGTTTAAGATTTCCATTTTGTTTATTTGAAAGGCAGAATTATAGAGAGAGAGAAGAAAAGACAGAGAAAGAGAAATCCTCCATCTGCTGGTCCACCTCTCAAAGAGCTACAATGACCAGGGCTGGGCCAGGCCAAAGCAAGGAGCCAGGAGCTTCATCTGGGACTCCCATGTGGGTGCAGAAACCCAAGGACTTAGGCCATCCTCCACTGCCCTCCCAGGCACATTAGCAGAGAGCTGGATCAGCAACAGAGCAGCTGGGACTCAAACCAGCGTCCATATGGAATGCAGGCATCACAGGTGGTAGTCTAACCTGCTATGCCACTGCACTGGCCCCCTACCTGCATTTTGAATAGCTCTTTCGTGTATGTATGATTTGACCCTGGAAGGGTCTTGGAAACTCTAAGAGGTCTTTGGACTGCACTTTGAGAATTGCTGGTATGAGATATCAAGGAATCTTCATCTATATTCGACTTTGTCAAGCAGTCATCTCTTTTGCAACCATGCCTGTTGCAAATAGGTGAACAACATTAGCCACAGTCTCATGTATTGCATCAACAAAAGCTGTCCTTATGTTTCCTAGTCCTTGATCATTAAATAAAGGAAACCTAGAAACACAATGAACTGAAGCTGTTGATGTAGAGACCAATAAGATAGGTAAGCTCCTTGCTCATGTGGCATTTACAGTTTTAACTGTGGGAGACAGTAAACAAGGAAGCAAATAAACAGGTACTTATTACCATTATGACAAATCCAAGATATCCACAAAATCCATCCCTGATGTTGCCTCAGAAGCAAGAGGCAAGTGAACACATCAGCAAATCCATGTAAATCTAGTTAAAAACCACCAGGAAGCTCAGGCCAGGGAGAAGGGTGCCCTGCCCTGCTGCGGGCAAATGAGAGGGGGAGCAGGGCAAGTCACTGCGGAGGCACAGCAGGGAGCCGAGGTGCAAGCTGCTTCTCTCCCCAACCCCCATCCTTAGTAGATCATCCGCTGGCCTGGCACCGCCCTAAGGAAAACACCTGCTTGACAGGAGTAGGGTCCATCTCAGGGCCATGCTGGAGCCTGGTCAGGATGAGGAACGGATAACAGTGGGATAACAGGTGTCTGGACTCTGTGCAATTCTTTTTTAAGATTTTATTTACTAATTGAGAGGTAGAATTACAGAGAGAGAGAGAGAAAGGTCTTCGATCCACTGGTTCACTCCCCAAATGACCACAATGGCCAGACCTAGGCAAAGCCAGGAGCTTCTTCCAGGTCTCCCTCATGGGTGCAGGAGCCCAAGCACCAGGGCCAGCTTCCACGGCTTTCCCAGTCTATAGCAGAGAGCTGGATCAGAAGTGGAGCAGCCAGGACACAAACCTGCGCCCATATGGGATGTTAGCACTGCAGGAGGAGGCTTACCTTACTATGCTATACAGCCTGTGCAATTCTACCCCTTGTCCCTTCACATCCTGAGAGCTAAGGAATTGCTCCAGAGCCAAGGAGTCTGGGTAAAAGGCAGGGCCTCGTAGTGGCTCCCTAATCACATTTGTGTATAGCACATGGGGATAGGGTGCTCAAGCTGTAGCATTGCAGACTCTTCTTATACTCAACTGGAGGTACTCACCTGCAAATTTAAAACCCAACTCTGGCCCCGGCATTGGGGCTAGTCACGTGGAAGTTTCAAGAGCCGCCACACGAGGAGGAGAGGAAGTGGGAGAATTTATCCACAGCTTCCCTCCTATGCTCTGGGTAAAATTTGCATCATTGATGATTTGCTTCCCAATGCAGGCATTGCTCCTGGCCCCGCCGGGCTGCCATGGAGGAAACAGCCAGAGCGCCACCGGGTGCGAGCCTCAGATCCCAGAGTGAGCCAGGGGAGTGCCTCTGCCTGCTGCCTGAAGATCCCTGGGCTCTCTGAATCCAGAGTGCCTGGTGACCGGGAGGGCGCAGGGCGGGAGGGCAGCGGCCTCTGCAGAGCGAGGCAGGCAGCGCTGTGGGCGCCGCGGCGGCTGTGGGGCAGAGGGGCAGGGGCCCCTCTGGCTGAGCGGGAGGAGCGTCACCCCAGTGAGGCTCGCGAGCCAGCGTCCTGGGAGCTCCCCACAGCGCAGAAGCCTGAAGACCAAGACACTGAGTGGAGATCGACACCTGGAACTCCGGGGCACGCAGCAGGCCTGGGCTGGGGATGTAGGGAGAAGCCAAGCGCAGGGGACCCCTGGGAACGCCGCCTTCAGCTCCACCAGACACTGTCCGATTGCACTCCTAGATCGGAGCTTTGCCTCTAATAGCTTGGTGGGGACTTCGTCTGATCCTTTTCCTTTCTTATAGATAGGGCTGTATCTGTTGATCTATAGCTTTGCCCTGGAGTTAACCAAAATCACTGACTACCCCATCGCGATGTCTTCCTTATTGAACTGGTAACACGCAGGGAAGCAGAGCTAGAACTGCGTGTGTTCTGCGAGGTGTTTTGAACTTGAAGAGAAAGGCTATTTGATTCCACATTCGTGTTAAAACCACAACTTCCCTTTGTTTCCAGAAGAGGGCACAAGTTCATCTCAGGTTTATTCTTGGCGCTTCTCGCCTCCCTCCGTCCCCTGACCGCGTGTGCACACACAGGCACATAGACAGACACGGGTTCACACAGCCCAGCCCCAGCCCCTGGTTGGCCTTCTCCCAGTGGACAAACAGCTTACGCTCCCGTTTCAGAACCTGTGAAGAGCAACGCTGAGCGGACTCTGGGCCCTACTGCAAGATGGCGGGTGTCCACCCTCTGGGACTTCTTGGATTCCTGGATAGACCTGTATCCACTATGGTGAAGTATGTATGGCTTTAAGTTACAGTTCCTATCTGATTGTAAGTCATTTCCTGCAGCATTGTTACACCTGGAATAGTGATAGGAGGGGTCCCAGGCAATAAGCAAATGTGCTGTGTGAGGAGAATGTGAAAGCAGACTGAAATGTGGCTTTGCTTTTACTCTAGGCACACAGTGGGCATTTTACACAATGTCCAACACTCTTCTGCCCAGTGTTTTTAAATTTAGTTTGAGAGGTGGAGATACACATACATACACACACACACTCACAGAGAGAGAGAGAGAGAGATCACACTCCCATCTGCTTGTTCACTCCCCAAATGCCCCCAGCCAGGAGCTCAGTTCGGGTCTCCCACAAGGGTGGCAGGAACTCATTACTGGAGACATCACTGCTGCCTCTTAGGGTCTGCATTAGCAGCAGGCTAGAGGCAGAAGCCAGAGCCAGGACTTGAACCCAGGTACTCCAGTGTGGGATGCAGGCATCGTAACTACTAGGCTAAATGCCCGTCTTCCTGAAAATCTGTTGCTCAAAGTTCTAAGAAATGTATGCAGTTACTGTTCAATTTCATAATAAAAATTAGCACATTTATTGCTTATCATTAATAAACAATATATATTCCACGTGGAAGTTAACTCAGAGGAGCCCTGGCATAAATGGACTGACTTACCTGTGCTTGTTTGAGAATTAAAATCCTAATGATTCAGAATCACTGGTATTGAGCTTGCTTCGATGCACCTCACATCTCCAACCCATGTGACACTGCGTTCTGCATTTAAACATTAGCTCTCAAATAAGGTATGATGATACAATGATTGGAACAGATGAGTTATTTCAGTTCTCTCTCATTCAAATTAGTTCTCTCAAAACCCCAAGCCGTCACTAGGCTCTTGTGTACTGCCTGTGGACATTCTGGTCTTCATTAACTGTTATTTACATCTATATTGCCCATCACCTTTTTCTGTGCCTGCATACCTTAAGATTTGGAGTAGATCAGAGTTTGTGGAGCCAGTTGTTTTATTGAAATGTTTAGGGATTGTTAAAACTTAAAATTTGGAAGCAGGGTCAATTATAAATGCTAGTCTTTTTGTTTTGTAAGTGCAAATTTTAGTTCATGTATGAGGTGTTCTACTGTATTTTAATAATATATATATATATTTTAAAGATTTATTTTATTTATTTGAAAGACAAAATTACAGAGAAAGGTAGAGACAAAGAGAGGGAGGTCTTCCATCCAATGGTTCACTCCCAAGATGGCCGCAGTGGCCAGAGCTGCGCCAATCGGAAGCCAGGAGCCAGGAGCTTCTTCCGGGTCTCCCACATGGGTACAGGGTCCAAAGGGCTTGGGCCATCTTCTACTGCTTTCCCAGGCCATAACAGAGAGCTGGATCGGAAGAGGAGCAGCCAGGACTAGAACCAGCACCCATATGGGATGCTGGCACTTCAGGCCAGGACTTTAACCCGCTGTGCCACAGCCCCATCCCCTTAATAATATTTTTATTTTTATTTTTTAAATTTTTTTCCTTTAATATATTTTTAAACTGAAATTGATTCCCCTTTAATTGTTCTTTTTCTTATTTAATCATTATTAAACTACGATTTCATTGTTAATTTCTGTGGCAGACTAATATGCAGTTTTCCTTTTTAGCTTGAAAATCATTAATGTCATTAAAAATATTAATCCATGATTTTCTCCTCTTTTTAAAAACTACAATGACATTTTATTACTTATTCTTTTTTTAAAAAAAGATTTTTTTATTTAATTGAAAGAGTTACAGCGAGGCAGAGGCAGAGAAAGAGAGGTTTCTATCCGCTGGTTCACCCCACAAATGGCTACAACTGTGCCAATCTGAAGCCAAGAGCCAGGAGCTTCTTCTGGGTCTCTTACGCTGGTGCAGGGGCCCAAGGGCTTGGGCCATCTTCTACTGCTTTCCCAGGCCATAGCAGAGAGCTGGATCGGAAGTGGAGCAGCCAGGACTTGAATCAGTGCCCATATGGAATCCTGGCACTTCAGGCAGTGGCTTTACCCACTATGCCACAGTGCCAACCCCTTCTTACTCATTTTTTATTTACAAAATTCAGTAAGAGAAAAATGTCATCCTGTTTCTTTTCAGCTCATTATTATTTTTCATGTTACCTTATGCATATTGGAGGGTGCATGGTTACATTTCTGAGGGCTCTGTAGGCGTGTTTGCAGCATAAGATAGGAAGGTCATCGACAGCAGGGGTCATACTTTGCTTCCCACTCTACCACCCTTCCCAGCAGTGCCAGAGACTACAACTGCAGGTTGATTGATCAGTTGAATTACAAGTTACAATTACAATTACATGAAAAAGAATGCTATAAACATATCATTCCACTGGCGGATCACAATGTATTGATTAATGAGAAGTTGAAGATAACTTCGAATCACTTTTTATAACAAATACATTTATAAGAGAGACTGGATAAATATTTACTCAGTATGTACCACATACATGGCACATAATTGTTCCCTATGGAGACTACTGAATGAATAAATAAGCACACACACTTGTGCAATACTTTACATTCATTACACATTTAGTCTTCACCACAACTCTACCAGCATCCGCTATTAGCATCACCCCTATTTTACATGGTGGGGAGTAGGGAGGGAATTGAGCCACAGAGAATTTTACCAAGGTCAGGCAGCTAATAGGTGGAACTTTACTGAATTGGTCATCTGGCTGCATAGGCCTGGCAAAGTGAGGACTACTTCCCATCTTAGGGAACATAACCACAGGAAAAGCTTGTGAAAATTGTCAGAACAAAATGGAGCAACTTGTGTCAACTCAAACAGAAATCAGTATATAATGAAAGCAAGCAAGCCAGCCAGGAGATGAGGAAGGAGGGGTTCTTTCGCATGAGGGCCTGCTAGTAACTCTCACAAAAGATTCTGCCAGGACCACAGCATTGCCCAGAGGCCCCCACAACCTCATACAGGAAGCCTTTCGACAAGAACATCTTCCCAGCAACTGTCTGTTCAACCTTGGCCGGACATCGCCCTGTGTTGTTCATCACTGCGGTCAAAGATTATTGTCTGAAAATATCTGGTGCAGACCTCCTCATTTTGCCTTGAAGAGCTTCCCTTGGCGTTAACCTCTTTGAATCTGCCCGCAGTTCACGATGGCATGGGAATTCCCACTGCAGGGCTCTGCTCCTCCCAAATGAATACCGTTCTTCTTTGGAGAATTGCTCTCTGATTGTTTTTATTTGGGTTGACAAGGCGAATGGCAGTGCAGATGTAAATAGCAGTTAATGAGGACTCTGATGTCCACAAGGCAGTACACAAAAGCCAGAGCTCTTTCGGTGCAAGGGGATAGAAACCACATTTGAAATAGCTTATTTCAAAAGCTATTTATCGGCTGCCTGTATCAGAAGGTGTCCTGGGCTGACTTGTGTCCCAATCACCGCAAATATGACTATGTTTTAAGAAGGTAAAACTGAGCCACTAGTGTGGCTGTATTCCAGTCTGGCTGGTGTGCCCCTAAGAAGATGAGGTTAGGACACAAGCGCACACACACACACATACACACATGCATACACACATGCACACACAGGGAGGCCCAGGTGAAGGCACAGAGAAGAGACAGTCAAGTGCAAGCCAGGGAGAGAGACTCAGAATGAAAGCGAACCTACCAGTGCCCAGATCCTGGACTTGTAGCCTCTAAAACCATGAGGAGATAAATTCCTGTGTTAAGGCACGAAGCCTATGATACTATGCTAATGAAGCCTGAGCACACCAAGACAGAAGGATGCTGGGTAGTTCAGAGAATTAAACATTATAGCAACCAGTTGATCCAGGAACTTCAAGGACACACACACACACACACACATCTCTTTTCCTCTCATCTGTGTTTGACTTCATTCTTTCCTACTGTCCATGAGTCTTTTCCATGTGGAAGGGAAAGTGTGACTCCCAGCTCTGAGTTTCTTGCCTAGGCTCAGAATGTTCAAGGACAAAATTACAGCAATTTGGGCCAGCGCCGTGGCTTACTTGGTTAATCCTCCGCCTGCACGCCGGCATCCCATATGGGCACCGAGTTCTAGTCCCGGTTGCTCCTTTTCCAGCCCAGCTCTCTGCTGTGGCCCGGGAAGGCGGTGGAGGATGGCCCAAGTCCTTGAGCCCTGCACCCGCATGGGAGACCATGAGGAAGCACCTGGCTCCTGGCTTTGGATCAGGGAAGAGTGCCAGCCGCAGCGCACCTGCCGTAGTGGCTATTTGGGGGGTGAATCAACGGGAAAAGGAAGACCTTTCTCTCTGTCTCTCTCTCTCTCACTGTCTAACTCTGCCTGTCAAATAAATAAATAAATAAATAAATAAAATTTTAAAAATTACAGCAATTCAATTTAGCGGTCTTAATTGGCTTCATTTTCAATTTCAGAATTGAGCAACACTCCATTCCATAAAATAGAATGAGTGTTCATATGGGCTGGGCAGAAGAGGTTAGTTTTATAGACAGAGAAAGAAAGTAGAAACAAAAAAAAAATACAAAAGTGTATTGGTCATTTCAAAGTTACTCTCCCCATCGGCAGGGACAGGAAGAAAGAATATAGGAAAATAACTGATTCTTTACCACCAGGTTAATTCATGTGAGGATTAATATTTCATTTGCACACTAATTGAAACCAGCCTGTTTGGGAAATTTGACTGTTATCTCTCTCTGCCTGATTTGTCAGAGGGCCTGATCAGCTTGGTGCGGCCTGGTGACATGGAATGAATGAGAGCCTGGTCTGTTCAAGGAGTTTAGTTCAAAACAATGTCCTCCTGTAACTGTTCGTTGACAGAATCTAAAAATTCCAAAGACAGACTCAACTGACCCCATTTGGGTCACGTGCCCAACACAAGGTTGGTGAGTGAATTCTCTTTGGAAATGACTCTGTGGCCCTTGACTGGCTGATGTCTGAGTCTGTGGTTTGCTTTCCTTAAAAAGCAAACTTGGCTTTTGTCTCTTATCTTCCCTTCCAGAAGATTCTGGGTCTCCAAAATTCAGGCCCTTTGTAGGCTGCTGTGCCAGGAACCAGCTTCCTCTTAACAGCTCCCCATCGGCAGACACTGAGGTTTCAGCTTCCTCTGCTCTGCTGGAGTAGTCACCGCTCACCCAGCCCTTGTCCGTGGGAAATGGAGTCGCTTGTGTCAACCCTGACAGATAAGTAAATAAGTAAATAAGTGCAAGAGGTTATGAAGGCAGGGTTCTGACACACGATGGCCTGATAGTGATGACCACAGCAGACTCTGGCAGAACTAAAGGGTGACCAAGGCCACCACGACCTTGTACAAAGAGCACTCCTACAAGGACTTCTGTCCAACAGCTGTGCAACTCAGACAGACGACATCATGGCTATTCATTGTGGCCAAACATTATTGTTTGAACATGTCTGATGTGATGTTCCTCATTTTTGCCTTTAAAACTTTCCCTGGCGGCACAGGGAGTGTTTGGCCTAGTGATTAAGAGACTGGTTAGGAAGGTCATGTCCTGCGTCAGAGTACCTGGATCTGGGACTCAGCTCTGACTCCTGACTCCAGCATCCTGCACATGCAGATCCCGGGAGGCAGCAGGTGATGGCTCAAGTGGTTGGGTCCCTGTCACCCATGTGTGAGACCTGGAATGGGTTCCCAGCTCCCTGCTTTGGCACAGCCCAGCCCTGGCCATTAAGAGCATTTGGGGAGTCAACCAGTGGATGGGAATGCTCTCTCACTCTCTTTCCCTCCCTCCCTCCCTCCCTCCCTCCAAATAAATAAATAAAAATGAAAACAAATAAACAAACTTCCCTTGCCTCAGCCTCTCTGGATATATCCATATGGCTCACATATTCTCTTTGTAATGCTCTGCTATTGCCAAAAAGATATCCTTCTTCTTCGGAGAGTCTCTCTGATTGTTTTGTTTTTTAGAGTGACATCCAAATTCCAAAAGTTAGGGGACAGAGATTCTTCACCCATCCCTTCTGTCCCACGGACTTGGCCCTTTCGGCTTCTTTGTTGTCAGCAGAGTGGCTTTTCGGGGGGAAGAAATCAAAGAAAAATGCATGTTTTAAATTGCAGTGTTTAAGCCGAGGTCTATTTTGAGGCTTTCCAAATAATCCTCTGGGAAGATGCCACGGTGGTTGTGTCTGTCTGGGGAATGTGGAGTGGGGAGTGGTGCAGGGGATGGAGCGAGCCAGGGAAGTGAGCCAGGAGTGAGGAGGCCCTGCCCCTCACCCTAGGTCAAGCAGAAGGGCTTGACTTCATATTTTGGCCTTTTAAGATTTCATTTGAAGAAATAGCCTTTAACTAAAAATAGGAAACCTTTGAACCCCTGCAGAACACCAGGCTGTCTCTTACATATTTTATGAAGTGGTAATCATGGTTCAATACAGTTTTGTATTCCGGGTCTTTTGTTTTTATTAGATTACATTAGGAGCACATTTCCATAATTCTATAGTGTTTTCATAATCAGTTTCTTAACCTGGTGCCTGGCACAAGGTAGGCCTTTAGTAAATGGTGGCTGAATGAATGAATGAGAATATTTGACAGCTGTTCCTAATTTAGCCTTGATTATGTGTAATAGCCTATTTCTTTCATCCATTCGTTCACCCAACACGTACTTGTTGAGTAGCTACTCTATGCCACGCATTGGTGGATGGCACTCGGAACACTGCAATGAACAAGACAGACACGGTTCTTTCTACACAGAGCTGACAGCCTATGGGGAATAAGATGAGGGAGTTGGCATTCACAGCACCAAAGTAGAAAAACCATGGGAGGCTAAAGGTCCAATGAGGCACACAGTGGCGGTGCCTCACACGGACCATAAAGCCAAGGAAGACTCCCCGGACCAGCTTGTAAGAAGCATGGAAGTCACCTCTGTGTCCTAACAAGTCAAAAGCTGAACCAACTGACAAATCAACAACTCTTTTTCGATCTCTAAGAGAAGTGACGTCACCAGGCAAGCTGCTTCCCCCCAAATTGAGGAGACTGATGTGCAAATACTGAGACCCACAATTCACCAGAGCAGATGCCTCTCTGGGAACCTGGGTTGGGGTGGGAGGGTCTGACCTGGATTTGACAAATTCCTGGAGGCAACTCTGAGGCTTACAGACAAGCCCAAGAGACAAAAACTCCAGGGAAACTGAGTCACAGGAAGCTGGTGAGTTTCACCCCCAGGAGCCCTCCCGGGTCTCGCTGTGATTATGATAGGAAAGCCTCCTGTCCTGGCGGCAGGAAGAGGCAAAGGGAACCATCTGAAATATGCGCACGCACCCCAGCTCTCTCCACATGCGCAGGCTGTGCGTCTGTGCAATCAACCAACGACAGAGCACACATATCCTCTTTTTGTTTTTAAAGATTTATTATCTTATTGAAAGTCAGAGTTACATAGAGAGAGAAGGAGACGCAGAGAGAGAGAGAGAGAGAGAGAGAGAGAGAGAGAGAGGTCTTCCAAGCACTGGTTCACTCCCCAATTGGCTACAAAGGCTGGAGCTGTGCCAATCCAAAGCCAGGAGCCAGGAGCTTCTTCCAGGTCCTCCATGTGGGTGCAGGGGCCCAAGGACCTGGTTCATCTTCTACTGCTTTCCCAGGCCACAGAAGAGAGCTGAATTGGAAGTGGAGTAGCTGGGACATGAACTGGCGCCCATATGGGATGCCGGCACTGCAGGCGGCGGCTTTACCTGCTGCGCCACAGCGCTGGCCCCAAACATATTTTCTTATTAAAGATTGCATCTGTATTGAATGTGTACAGACCTTTTTTCTTGTCATTACTCCTAAGCAATACACCATAAGGATGTGCTAAGGTTCTATGCAAATACTATTGTCATCGGAGAGAAGTCGTGGGGTTCTTGTCTTCACGCAAGAAAAAACTCAGGCATGAGACAGAGAGCAAAGTAGCAAGGTTTTATTAGGGACAGGGCATCCGTCAGAATGGAAGGGACAGAGAGAGAGAGAGAGAGCGCCCAGCTACTCAAACTGGGGGGAAATGGGGTTACAGGGTTAAATGGAGTGAATACACCTGGCAGGCAGGCGGGCAGCTCAGCAGAGAGCAGAGAGCTGAGCAGGCTTTGTTTAGACTTGGACTTATAAGGGAAAAGGGGTCCAGGTTTCTCCTTCCCCTCCTTCCCCTCCTTCCCCTCCTTCCCCTCCTCCTCCTCTAGGACAAAGGGTAATTAGAAAAATCTCTTCCCAAGTTCATTATCAGACAGGGGGAGTCTAGCTGGTGCCAGGCCAAGGGGCTTCCCCCTAGGGTGCCTGCCTTGGAGGAAGCATGTTTATCAGGCCAGGCAGCCCATTTGGCGCTGAGGAGAGTGCTTTCCCATGGGGGAAGGGCTGGGACCACGGGAAGGTTATCAGGGTCTGGGCAATGCCATTTTATAGACGGGATTTGAGCATCAGTAGATGTTAGTATCCTTTGAGGGGTCCTGGAACCAATCCCCTGTGCATACCAAGGAACAATTGAATGTATATTCTGCCTACCCTAGTCTGTCTTCATGAGAAACGATTTTTTTAAATTTCTTGGTTCACGTCCCAAATGCTCACAACAGCTGGAACTAGGCCAGGCCAAAGCCGGGAGCCAAGAACTCCAACAGGATCTCTCATCTGGGTGACAGGGACCCAAGTGCTTGAACCAGCACCTGTTCCCAGAATGTTCATTATCAGGAATCTGGAATCTGGAGCAGAACGAGGACTGATATCCAGGCGCTCAGCTATGGGATGTGGGTGTCCCAAGCAGTATCCTAGTTGCTAAGTCAAATGCCCTACCCCAGGAGAAACTATTTCAACAAGCCTAACTAATATAGGGGATGGGAATTCTCCACTCCAATCCATTCTAGGGATTCTGCCCACCTAGCGGGGAACCTAACAGCACATGTGGAGTTGATAATCCAGGGTCACAGGCCATCTAAAAGACAGAGATCTAATCACAGGCCTGGAGAACACTGCCCCCCCCCCCCCCCCCCCCCCCGTCTCACCTCCACATTGCCAAAGGCCCATTTATAGCTGTTTCCTTTTACTCAGTGCATCCTATTTGCCTGCAGAAAAGGAGAGAAGGAAAGAATGAGAGAAAAGAGGGAAGAAAGAAAGAGTGGAAGGAAGGAAGCAAGGAAGGAAGGAAAAATGGAAGGAAGGAAGGAAGGAAAAATGGAAGGAAGGAAGGAGAGAGGGAGGGAGGTAAAAAAGAAAAATGGAAGGAAAGAAAAAATAATAAGAGATATTAAACAAGCGAAAAGCACAGTCTGAAAAAATAGAGCAAGTGTAAGAACCAAAGTCAAATATGGCAGGCATGCTGGAATTATCAGACTGGGCATTTAAAACAACTATGCTTAAGCTACCGAGGGCTCTCTCATAGGTGAAGAAGGTAGCATGCAAAACAGACAGGCAATGCAAGCAGAGAGATGGAAATTCTAAGAAAGAACCAAAAATAAATGCTTGAGATGAAAAATTCTAACAGAAAGGAAGAGGCCTTTAATGAGTAGAGTAAGGGTCTCTGGGCTTGAGGTTATCTCAATAGAAGCCTCCTAAACTGAAAAAAAAAATAATATATTCTTAAATACAGAATATTTAAGATCTGCAGAATATTACAAAAGGTGTAACATGTATGTACTAGGAATATCAGATGGAAAAGAGAGAGAGAGAAAGGAACAGAAGAAGCATTTGATACCATGATTGAACATTTGCCCAAGCTCATGTCAGACACAAACCACAGACCAAGGAAGCTCAGGGAACACCCAGTATGACCAACGTCAGAGAAACTACACCTAGATACCAACCTACCTAAAGTCCAAGATCTAAAGAAATCCTTAAAGAAGCCAGAGGAAAATGCCTTTCTTACAGAGGAGCAAAGAGAAGTGCGTCTTCTCCAATGCCAGGCAAGCCAAAAGAGTGGAGTGAAACTGATGAAGTTTTGGGAGAAAAACATCAGCTACGAAGCATTCAGTACCCTGTGAAATTACCCTTTAAAGGTTGATAAATAAAAACTGAGGGTAGGGTGGGCATTTGGCCTAGTGGTTAAGAAGACAGGCTGGGATGCCTGCGCCTCACATTGGAGTGCCTGGGTTTGATTTTCAGCTCTGACTTCTGCCTCCAGTTTCTGGCTAACGCACACCATGGGAGCCAACCTGGAAGAGACTCAGTATGAGTGGAGGGCAGAGCGAATGCGAATGGGAACTCAGACATGAGCCAAGGAGTGAAGTGTCTTGGCCTCTGTCCTGAGTGGAACGGGGAAACATTAAACGATCTTGTGATAAAACCCACTTGCCATTTCCAGAGTCCTGTAGACTCTGTGAGTCATAATGAGTGTGAAATTAAGCATATTTGCAATTCAAATGCACAATGATCTGATTACAATGGAGAGGAAAGGCAAGACTGTAAGGAAGACCACCTAGGGGCTAGTGAGAATATAAGACAATGAAAATGTGGATGGGTTCCAGGAACAGGCACACAAAGAAGCAATACCTTTCAGTGGCTGAATGTGGAAAGTGGTCCAGGAGAGGCTTGAATGACACTTGATTTCTGGCTTAGGCCATGGGTAGCAATTTATTAAGCTAGAGACCACAGGATAGGGGCAGCCAAAGGGTTCAGTTGCACGCATTGGAGTTCAGGTTCTTGGGGACATCCAACAGGAGGTGTGTGAGAAGGAAATGGAAATGCGATTAGAAGTACAGGAGAGGGGCTGGCGCTGTGGCATGGTGGGTAAAGTCGCTGCCTGTGGTGCCGGCATCCCATATAGGCACTGGTTTGAGTCCCAGCTGCTCCACTTCTGATCCAGCTCTTTGCTATGGCCTAGAAAAGCAATAGAGGATGGCCCAAGTCCTTGGGCCTCTGAACCCTCATGGGAGACTCGGGGAAAGCTCCTGGCTTTGGATTTGCCTAGCCCCAGCCATTGTGGCCAATTGGGGAGTGGACCAGTAGATAGAAGACCTCTCTCTCTCTCTCTCTCTTCCTCTCCTTCTCTCTCTGTGTAGCCCTGATCAAATAACTAAATAATTCTTAAAAAAAAAAAAAGTACAGGAGGGGGGTGGGGTTGTAGATGGGGGCCCAGGCACCCCCAGCACGGAAGTGGTAAGAGATTCAGAGTTCAGGAAGAGCCCTGAGGGAGAGGTGTGGAGAAGCAGCCAGGGGGAAGCCCATCGGATCCTGAGGCCTGCTGATAGCTGAGGATGGGCAGAGGGTGATGCGTCTGTCACCCAGAGGAGAGTGGGATCCAGTGAAGTGCTGGGTCTAGGCAGCCAAGAGAAGGCAGCGAGGCAAGGGGCGGTGGCAACATGCTGTGAATTGCAAAGTGGCAACAAGAACATCTCTGGAGAGCCTGGTAAGGCAGTTCCCAGCACAACAATGGACAGAAGCCAGGTCCCTGTGGGTTTAGAAGCATCTGAATTTCAGGCAAAGGATCTAGGGAAGACTTTCAAGAAGTGTGGCTCAAAGGGAGAAGAGGAAGATAAAGCCTTGAGGGAAGAAGGCCAAGGAGACTTGAGCTCCACTGAATGCTACCACCCACTTAAAACTGAAACAGGACAGATAAGCAAAACTCTCCCTTCTCTTAGTATTCAGGGCCCTCCAAAGCTTGGTTCCAACCATCCTGACTTCTGCCATGGTCGGAATGTTTGTATCTCCCAATCCCAAAGTTTGTGTTGAAATCCTAACTCCAAGGGGATGACATTGGGAGATAGGGCTTTGGGGAGGTGATTAGTTCATGAGGGTAGAAACCCTCATCCATGGGACCCAGAGGGGCCGGCACTGTGGCATAGTAGATTAGGCCTCTGCCTGCAATGATGGTATTGCATATGGACACCAGTTCGAGTCCCAGCTGCTCCACTTCCAATCCATCTCCCTGCTAATGGCCTGGGAAAACAGTGGAAGGTGGCCCAAATGCTTGGGCCCTTGCACCCATGTGGGAGACCTGGAAGAAGCTCCTGACTTCTGGCTTCAAGTTGGCCCAGCTCCGACCAATGTGGCCATTTGGGCAGCGAAACAGTGGTTGGAAAAGCTCTCTCTCTGTCTCTCCCTCTCTCTGCCTGTAACTCTGCCTCTCAAATAAATAAATAAATATTAAAAAAAAAAAAAAAAAAAAAAGCTGCCTTGCCCCTTCTACCATGCAAAGACACGGTGAGAAGACAGCTATGAACCCGGGAATGGCCTTGACCTTGGACTTTGCAGCCTCCAGGACTGTGAGAAATAAATTTCTGTTGTTTAGAAGCCATGCAGTCTCTGGTGTTTTGTTAGAGGAGCCCAAACAGACCAAGACAATTTCCTGGTATTCTTACATTCCCTTTTGTTTTACCCAAACAGGTTAATTATCGTTCTCCAAATAAGCTTCCCATTTCTTCACTGATGATGTTCCCTCCCCCTGAAATGGCCCTGCCACCAACCCTTACCCACCTGAACTGGCCACCTCTGTCGGCTGAGGAACTCCCAGATCTCTTCATCCTGGGAACCTCAAGAGCTCAGTGTCTGTCCCATTCGTATGAGCCTCCTTGTCTTCTGGATCTAGCTTCCTTGACTATTACTCCTATGCCCCTACTTCCCTGTAAATCCCACACCCATAAGAGCAGGGGTTCTAGGGAGCTTACTGAGCATTTTGTGAGCTCTTCTTATGCAGGAAATTTCAATAAATGTGAATGAAAAAAGTGAGTGAACAAAAGTATATCAGTGAAAAAAAGCCAATTTTTTAAAATGTGCTTATTCTTTAAAAAAAAAACCTTTTATTTAATAAATATAAATTTCAAAAGTACAACTTTTGGATTATAGTGGCTTTTCCCCCCATAACTTTCCTCCCACCCACAACCATCCCATCTCCCACTCCCTCTCCCATCCCATTCTTCATCAAGATTCATTTTTAATTATCTTTATATACAGAAGATCAACTTAGTATATACTAAGTAAAGATTTCAACAGTTTGCACCCACACAGATACACAAAGTATAAAGTACTGTTTGAGTAGTAGTTTTACCATTAATTCACATAGTACAACACATTAAGGACAGAGATCCTACATGGGGAGTAAGTGCACAGTGACTCCCGTTGTTGATTTAACAATTGCCACTCTTATTTATGACATCAGTTATCATCCGAGACTCTTGTCATGAGCTGCCAAGGCTATGGAAGCATCTTGAGTTCACAAACTCCAACCTTGTTTAGACAAAGCCATAGTCAAAGTGGAAGTTATGTCCTCCCTTCAGAGAAAGGCACCTCCTTCTTTGATGGCCCGTTCTTTCGGCTGGGCTCTCACTCACAGAGATCTTTTATTTAGGTCATTTTTTTTCCCACAGTGCCTTGAAAGCCAATATTTAGAGTATAATAAAAAAAAGTTAAGTTGAATACACAGAGATTGAAAAGAAAATGGTAGTTACCAGGGGCTGGGGGCAGGGAGAGGAGGGAATGGGGAGATGTAGCTCACAGGATGCAAAATAGCAGATGTGTAGGGTGGACAAGTCTAGGGATCTAATGGGCATGAGGATGACAGTTAAAAGTTGTGTGTTATGTGGGATTTTTGCTAAAAGAGTAGATTTTAGATGATATTGACATTACTCCCTCCCCCACCAACACACACACACACACACACAAATGGATAACTATGTGAGAGGATGGATATTTGCTTAACCATGGTAACCATTTCACCATGTATACTTTAAATATATACAATAAAATTACATTAAAATGTCAGTTAACATGGAAATATTTCTTTATTACACACAGTTGATGACCTGGCATGAGATATCCCTCATCCAATCCTGTTCTGGAACCTTCTTTCTTCCTTAACTAGGGAGGTACACACATTTACTGTGTGCTAGGTATATAATCTGATTTACCCTTCAGTCACATGAAGTAGCTGCTATCACCATCCCACTTTATAGGTGAGGAAAGTAGGGCTCAGAGAAGTGGAGCAACCTGCTCTAGGTCACACAGCTAACCACATGTGGACCCAGCACTCCAGTCCTAGGGGCCTGTGATCTTTTCTTTTCTTTCTTTCTTTTTTTTAATTTTACTTGAAATCAGAGTTACACAGAGAGAGAAGGAGAGGCAGAGAGAGAGAGAGAGAGAGAGAGACAGAGAGAGAGAGAGAAAGGGGTCTTCCATCTGCTGGTTTACTTACCAATTGGCTGCAATGGCCAGAGCTGCGCCGGTCCGAAGCCAGGAGCTAGGAGCTTCCTCCAGGTCTCCCACATGGGTGCAGGGGCCCAAGCACTTGGGTCATCCTTCACTGCCTTCCCAGGCCATAGCAGAGAGCTGGATCAGAAGTGGAGCAGCCAGGCCTCGAACCGAGGCCCATATGGGATGCCGACACTGCAGGTGGCAGCTTTACCCACTATACCACAGCAGTGGCCCCATGGGCCTTTGATCTTTTCCAAGAAACCCTACTGCCATTGAGGACTTCTCCCTGCTTTCCTTCCTGACTGAAAGAACTGAAAGAAAATAATTTCAGGAAATGCTCTAATAGTGTTTTTCATAATAGTCATAAAAAAATTGTAAAGCATGCACTTCAGGAAGCTGTCAGATAAGCAGAAAAATCAGTGAATTCTGTTATTTTCCTTCTTTAAAATTCAATAAGTTAAGCAGCATAAAGAATAGGAACCTCCGGGAAGTAGCCAGACGGAATAGATTCAATGAAAAAGCAAGATGTTGGAACGCTAGAAAGAAGAGAAGAAGCCAGGTAGGGGCAATACCCGCTTTCCTTGGCTTTTGTTTGGTAACATTTAATATTTAATGAATTGTGAATGTTCAACTCCCTGGCACAATTCTGAGAATCAATTTCTTAGAAAAATTATATTCACCAGTGATTTGATTTTCCAAGGAACATTTTTTCTTGATGACACAAAATTAGGTAGCTTTAACTTTCAAATTGTAAAAATTACTTGATTGTTTACACGATTTTGTTTCTTCAAGCACAGCTACTTATCACTGGCTGGAACGAGAACCCTGCCCTCATTCCTAGCTAATGAGCCGGGAGTTGGATGGTATTTTCTGTTTTTGCAAACATGTTGTGGTGAGTCTTTTTCCACTCATTTAATGCCATTACTCATAATTTCTTGACAATGATTATATAACTACTCATTTGCTTTGCTTTAGGATACCACTTCAAATTAGATATTCATTAAAATATTGCTTGATTTCTGCTAATGGCCTGTGACATATTTCATGTTAGAAAAATATTCTTTCTCTATGGCATTTTAAAGACACGAAATTCCAGGAATATTCTGAACAAAGTCAGAAGGATCCAGTAATAGTCCCTGTTTTGGCCAGATTCCCAGTAACGTCATTGTGCCTTTTCCCCAAATAGTCTATTAGAATTCTGGCCTCTCATCTTTAAAAGATGAGCAGTCCATCCTTCTTTGATGTAGGAGATTTCTCTTTTGGCCCGACTTCCTTTCTTCTCTCTGACCACCTGGCTTCCATCAAAAATAACTGCATGAAACCCTTTTTGAAATAAAAGTGAAATTAAAATTTCTGTGTTTTCAGATTTTTCCCCATCCCAAAAAATTCTGGACAGATCTAGAAAATTGGTTTCTGCCAAGATGATTTTATAACCCTCTTGAATCCTTTTAGATCCACAAGTGTCTGAAAGTTTTATAACTGATTTATGATTTACTCCTTGTAACTTAATGAAAAATTCAGAGGTTGGTAAAATGATTTTGTTCAATGGAGGGTTTTAGAGGGGAGCCCAGCTTTTGGAGGCACTCAATGTCACTTTTAGCCATGCAGAGCTGCCTTTTAGCCTTGGCCCTGGTCCCATGGCTGGGGTGGGGGGCAGGGGCGGAGTTGGGGGGGGTATCATCCTTACCTTGATGGCTGCAAAGGCTGAGGCCCAGTAGGGGATGAAAAGGTGACAGCATCCTGGAGCAGGCACAACAGGACTCAGCCCAGTTGTGCTACACAGTGAAAAAGGCACTGGTTCTGATATTAGGTAGACAAATCCCAATGTGCCACCCACCAGCTCTGTGACCTTGAGAGAGGTTTTAACCAGCGTGTGCCTCTGTTTTGTCAGCTATAAGCTGGAAAAAGTGTTGTATCCATCAGGATCCAGTTAGGCAACAAGAACCAGGACAGGTATCTGAGGAGTGAGAAGTACATATTTTATTTTAAACATTTCTTTATTTATTTGAAAGTCAGAGTTAAACAGAGAGAGGAGGAAAGCAGAGAGAGAGAGGGAGAGACAGAGAGAGAGAGAGAGAGACAGAGAGAGAGAGGTCTTCCATCTGCTGGTTCACTCCCCAATTGGCCAAAATGGCTAGAGCTGCGCTGATCCAAAGCCAGAAGCCGGGAGACTCCTCCGGGTCTCCCACGCAGGTGCAGGGGCCCAAGGATTTGGGCCACCTTCCACTGCTTTCCCAGGCCATAGCAGAGAGCTAGATTGGAAGAGGAGCAGCAGAGACATGAACCAGCGTCCATATGGGATGCCAGTGCCGCAGGCGGCGGCTTTACCATTTATGCCACAGCACTGGCCCCCAAAAAGCATATATTTTAAAACTACTAACTAGGTGAAAACATTCAAAATCATATCTTTCAGGTTTTTTTAGTGAAATATACAGCACATTATCACTAGCTGTAGTCACCCCACCGGGCAATAGTACACCTGGACTTCCAGTTCCTACATGGTACCCCAGTTTTAATGTGTCAGTTAAATTTTTTTTTAATATTACTAACTAGGCACAAGGTTGTTGACTAGGTGATTGAAAAGTTAAAGGAAGAGAACTAAAGAATCATAGCGGTAGCCAGGACCGGAAATGGCCACCACTCCTAGAGGCAAGGACAAGGGGGAAGAAGGAGGGGCCCCAGCTCTGTCTTTCTGAGGAGTGCACTGAGGCTGGTCCTATAAGCGAGAGGGGAAACTGGAAACCAGATTCAGATGCTGCTCCAGGAGGGAGCTGCCAGGATGGACCTGCATTGCTGATGCCATGTTCATGGGAAGAAGATGGGGCTGCAAGTCCCTTTGCCTTCCTCCAGCCTTCCAGTCTTCCTCTGGTGCCCCACTGGCATAGCCCAGCAGGCAGCCACTGGAAAAGCAGAAATGTGATGTGCAGAATGCCAGCCTCAGTATCACAAAGCAGAGCTTCGAAGGGTGGGTTTGGAGCTGGGAGATAACAACCTGGTAACTGCACAGACGCCTTGGTTTGAGAACTCACTCTCTGTCATTCTCAGTGCCAAGTGCTTTCTATGCATTTTCTTATTCTATGAGCCTCACTTAACCAAGTATCCCCATTTTACAGATTAGTAAGCCAGGAGTGTGTAGCTTTATCACTCTGCTGTATGTAACAAGATGTCTGGGTTCTGTCTCTGTAAACATCTGTTACATCTCTCCCTACCTCCTCCAACGCCCTCCTCCCAACATAGTCAGTATTTGTAGAGCTTGGTGGTTAATGGGAATGGCAAGGGGAGCGGGGAGTCAGGCAAATTTGTAGAGGAACCCAGAGGAATAAGTGGAGCAATTGTGTGGCTCAGAAGTACGGTGTATGCCCTGTGGCCTTGGCCCTAGGCAGGTGGAGACAAAGAACTAGAGTACCCCAGGGGACTCACCTTGTAGGATGGAGAAGATTGAAATAATGGGTGAGGTGCCTTAGTTCACGGTGGGAATATGTCGCTGACACTACCCGAGCAAGCCACCAGGTGGAGGGACATGGGAAGAGCTGGCAAGCTGGGGGTGAAGCTTCGACTAGTATCTCACAGGGTAGGTAGAAGTATCTTCTTTGTGTCTGGAGTTATCATTGTGGCCTAAACAGGGAGCCATCCTGGGGTGCTGGGTCCGGAGAGCCATCCCCAGCCACAAGACTGAACAAGGAGTTGCAGCTTCAATGAGAGCAGCTGGGATGAGAGGAGACATCTTCCTGAGCTCTCCAGTTTTCAGTGAAACTTGGTGCGATGGCCCCAGCCATTGGGACCCCAGCTGCCATGGCGCCTCACACGACTCCAGGGGAAGAGGCCCTCTGCAGAGAGCAGTGTTGAGGTGAGAACCACAAGGCTGAGTAAATAACACATTCCGGCTGCCTTGGGTCAACTCCCCTGGAAACAGACCCTGAGATGGAGCCTTGTGTGCAGGTGTGGACTGGGGAGTCAACGCAGTTTATAGTTTATAGGAGACAACTCATATACAGAAGTGAGGGGCAGGCATTTGCTATGGTGGTTGTGACACCGCTTGGGACATCCACATCCCACATCCGAATGCCTGGTTCGAGTCCCGGCTCCACTTTGGATTGCAGCTTCCTGCTAATGTACAGCTAGGGAGGCAGCAGATGATGGTTCAAATACTAGGGCCACCGCCACACACCTGGGGGACTCAGACTGAGCACCTGGCTCCTGATTCAGCCTGAATAGTCATGACTGTTGCAGGCATTTGGGGAGTAAACACATGCATGAGAGCTGTCTCTCTGTCTACTTCCCTGCCTTTCAGATAAAATGGAAATGAATACTAAAGGAAAGGAAGTGAGCAGCGAAAGGGCACAGGGAGAGGTTGGGTACAGCACAGGTGTAGTAGCTGCCTCAGCTGGCTGCAGCGCCACCTGGCACTGGTACGGCACTTCCAGAGTCTGCTCAAAGGGGGACTTTGGGCGCAGGTAAATCACTGGATTCGGTCCTTTGGAGAGGTTATAATCTTGTTCCGTGGGAAATTGCTAGAGAGACGCCAGCTGGGAGCCCATAGCAGCCAACGTTCCTGGAGGCTTGTGGAGTAAATGCGTTGGTCCTCATCAAGAGAGAACAGGGAGGCCCATCACAATCCAGTACACCATCCATCAGCCCAAACCACATTGACTGAACAACTACCATGAACCAGGCCATGGCAACACATCAGCGCCAGGCCCTGGGAATGTATCAGTGATTAGGACAGTGATCTGACAAGGCAGACTCACACTTACCAAGCCTTCCTTTGCCTCCATGACTTCACTGACTATGGATAATAACACCACCTGACTCTTAGGATTGCTATAAAGATGAGTGAGATAGTACATGTACAGTAGCGAACTCTCAGCTCGTATTACCTGTTGTGGTTATTGATAATAACAACACCGTCCAATATTTGAAGACTGGCTGAAGGACAACAGAGAAGTCGTTCGACGCTACCACCCTTCCCAGACATTTGTAGGGGGCTTCAAAAAGTTTGTGGAAAGTGAAATGAAATATGTTTATTTTGGTGCAAAAATTTTTTGAAATCCATGCATATAAGAGGATCTTCAAAAAGTTCATGGAAATGCATATTATGATAAACTATGAGTATATTTCAAAATTCTTGCACCAAAATAAATGTGTCTTTTCTTTCCAGAAACTTTTTGAAGTTACCTTGTGTTTTTATAAAAAAGAAAAGAGAAGCAACTGGGAAACACACTCTTAAGGGAGAAAGAGTTCCATCACTGGGCCTGGCCCAAGAGCCATAAATAATAAGCTACCAATGGAGCTGGTGCTGTGGCACAGTAGTTAAGCCACAGCCTGTGACGCCAGCATCCTATATGAGCACCAGTTCGAGTCCCAGCTGCTCCATTTCTGATCCAGCTCCCTGCTAATGCACCTGGGAAAGCAGCAGAAGATGGTCCAAATGCTTAAGCTCCCAGGAGACCTGGGTGGAGTTCCAGGCTCCTGGCTTTGGCCTGGCCCAGCCCCAGGCACTGCAGCCATTTGGGGAGTGAACCGACAGACAAAATCTCTCTCTCTCTCTCTCTCTCTCCCTCTATCTCTGTAACTCTGCCTTTCAAATAAATAAATAAATCTTTAAAAGAAAAATCATAATAAGCTACCACTTAGGGAGATGCTTGGTTTTCAGTAGTCTGTCATGGAGACTGATGGGCCAGCCCAGCTCCAGGCACTCACAGAGCAAGAGTGCTGTAAGAATGATTAAGTCACAACTCACAGAGCTATTTAACCCACATCTCTGTGACCCATCAAGTGTAGTGCCTCTCAGAATATGATGGTACTTCAAAAAGTTAGTGGGAAGTAGCATTAAAATGTTTATTTTGGTGTCAAAATGTTTTTAACCCCACGGATTTTTTTAAAAGATTTAGTTTATTTATTTGAAAGACAGAGTTACAGAGAGAGGTAGAGACAGAGAGAGAGAGGTCTTCCATCCTCTGGTTCCTCCCCAGATGGCTGCAATAGCTGGAGCTGCGCCAATCCGAAGCCAGGAGCCAGGAGCTTCTTCTGGGTCTCCCACGTGGGTGCAGGGGCTCAAGGACTTGGGCCATCTTCTACTGCTTTCCCAGGCCATAGCAGAGAGCTGGATTGGAAGAGGAGCAGCCGGGACTAGAACTGGTGCCCGTATGGGATGCCGGCGCTTCAGGCCAAGGCTTTAATCCACTGCACCATAGCGCCGGCCCCACGCATCATTTTTATAATAAGCTTTTCCATGAACTTTTTGAAGACCCCTCATACCATACCCCTCAGGATGGTAGCTCTGAGAGAGCAGCCATGAGATCCTCATCCGGCAGTGACCTCAAGCTCAAGCCCATCCCTCCGCCTTGGCACTCTTCAACTACCTGCTGCCCTCACTCTATGCTCTCAGCCCTGAACTGGGTCTTGGACAGACAACACGTTTAGGAATTACCCTTGGCTCCATTGCTCTGTATCTTTGGTTTCATAGGCACAGATAATAGTACCTCAGCCCCATCTCCCAGCTTACCCATTGGCTGGACAACAACAATCAGCCACCCTCTCTCTGATAAGAAGGAGCAGGGGCAGAAATTGGAGGGAAGCACTCTGGCCCCATGTTGAGTCCTTTGGAGGATCCGTTCCCGTCGGCCGCACGCACAATGTCTCTGTGGCCTCTGGAGGGCATTGGAGACTGTGGCAGCAGTTCTAGTGCCTTGGCAGCCACAGAGACACCCCCAAGGGGAAAGGGCTACAGGAGTTCAGTGTTACCTGGAAGAACTGTTTCACCCATACACGTGAAACTCCTTACTGGGAGTCTCCAGGATCTCCCAGAATAATTTAGGAAGAAAGTACGGCTTAGCAGTCCCAGCTTGCTGGTGAGGATGAAGCCAGAGAAATCGTAGTCTGCATGCTTCTGTGACCCTGTTTGTCCCCCTCCTCAGCCTCTTGCCACTCACACCACTCCTGTGTGTCTGAAGTGTCAGTTAGGTACATCTGGGTGATTGACACCTGCTGTTTTGTCACTCATTCTTCTTATTAGTTACCATCGCAAAATTTTTCTCAGGGAGATCAGCAGCTCCACCTCTCTCAGTTCATAAAATTATGGTGAGGTTGACCCTACTCTTGGCTTGACGTATGGCCATGTGACTCAAGCCTAGCCAATTAGGAGGAATAGCACTTTTCTTTCAGCCATGATGAATGGTTCAGGGATGTGCACATGACCCCCAAGAAAGCCAATGCCAACTTAGATGTTTGGCCCGAGGTTAAGGTGACACTTGGGATGCTCATATCCCATGTTGGAGCCTAGGTTCAAGTCCTTGTTCCACTTCCAATTCCAGATTCCTGCTGATGTGTACAGCAAGTGATGACTCAAGTATTTGGGTCCTTGAAATCCATATGGGAGGCCTAGATTGAGTTCCAGACTCCTGGTTTCTGCTTTTTCCCATCTTTATTATTGTGCATATTTGGAAAGTGAGCCAGTGGGATGGAAAATCTTTTCTCTGTCCTTTCTCTGCTTTCTAATAAAAATAAAAATTAATAAACAAAAAAATTTTAACTTAATGTGATTTTTGCTGGAAATCTTAGGAAAAAGATAACTACTCCTTTTATAACAGCCTTGGATGTGGACTTCTGCTACTGCAGGAATCTTGTGACCATGTCAGACAGCAGCATTTGGAAACTGAGGCTGCGTGGGAAGGACAGAGGTGAGAGACAGGGTAGTGGTGAGCCTGTGATAGCATCTGAATCTAGATTTACCTCTCTCATTTTCAGTTATGAGAGCTAATACATCCTGGTTTTAGTTAAGGTCATTTGGATTGTTTTTCTCATCACTATCATCAAGAAAAGCCTGCCAATTTCAGCCTAGACAGGCAGCACAGGATTGGGAACATGGAAACACATAAGCTACTTTTAGTCCCCCTTCTCTCCTTTCATGGAATCCTCCTTACAACTATGAGATGTAAGCAGGGGTGATTATTTTATTGTCTCATCCAAGGGGTGATAAGATTACAACCTTGGGGCCGGCATTGTGGTGTAGCTGGTCAAGCTGCCGCCTGTGACTGAGGAGGCGCTATCAGTGGCCTGGCCTTGGTAAATCCAGGGACAGAGAGGGGAGAAGCATTAGAGCAGGAGAGAAGAGAGGAAGGGACCACAGCCAAGGCTCCCGGAGATTCAGGCGGCAGCTGGTTGCTGTCTCCCTCCACAGGCTGCACTCTCCTGTGTGCTCTCCTGCGGGGGTGCAGCAAAAACTTCTCCCCAAGTGTGCACTCCAGGGCACAAGGCTGCTTGCAGGTGAGGGGACCAGGACACCAGGACTCCCTCCTCCTGCAGAGCCTGACTTGGTTTTCTATTGTGTATGTCACCCTATTGGAATCTCATAGGTAGTAGGAGTTGGTTCCCAGGAACTGGGCTTCAGGTTGATTCAAACGGGCTCACTCCTGACATATAGAACCCTCTTTCTGCCTGATTAGTGAATGTTATTCTCAAAGCCAGAAATATTCTTTCTTTGTTCAGTTTCTTCCTGGCTTAGGTACAGTTCTCTATATTCCTGCTGGCTTTCCTATAGAGATGAGGGACACATATCTGTGCATGTGTATGCACTATAGGGAAATATGTTTTTTAAATTTTCAATGTATTTGTTAACTTTATTTAGGATTAAAATAGCAAATGTATACATTTTTTAAAGTCTCAATAAAATACCGTGAAAAATTTTAACAAGAAAAAGATCTCTACTAAGAGGATCACTGAATAAGTGGATTTGTAGTTCCTTTTTCGTCCTCTTCTATCATTTACAGAATAGATTAATGAAATTCTTTTCATTAATTCATTCACTTTCTACAATGAATATGTAATGCTTCACCACAGAAAATAAGACAAATAAAGCACGATTTTGAAAAATAACCAAACTTTCCATCATTCCCTGATACTTTTTGGCTGAGGCCCTATGTAATCTGGTCCCAAGCAGTGAACAGTGAAGCTTCTCACTGTATGTATTGAGATATAACTTGCATACAATAAAAGGTCCCAATTTTAAGGGGAGGGCTCATGGCTAAAGCATACACCCAAAGTCACCTCACCACAGTTAAGAACATGTCCATCCCCCTATATAAAACTCCTTCTTGCCCCTTGGTAATCTACTGCCACCTTTATTCCTGGGCCTAGATAACCAAGGTGCTTTCTGTCTGACTTTCGCCTGTGTCAGGTTTCACATCAATAGAAGCATGTGCTGTGTGCTCTGTTAGGTTCAGCTTCTTTGGCTCAGCATATTTTTGAGATTCACCCACGTTTTTGCATATGGCACTTGTTCATTCTTTCTTTGTTGTTGAGTTGTTTCCTGTTGTAGACATAATATTGCAGCTTATTTATCTACTCTCCTATTGGTGACCGCCTGGGCTGTTTCAGCTGTTAGCTATTATGAATGAAGCAACAACAACATTTGTGTGGACACATGTTTTTATTTCTCTGGGGCAAATTCCTTGGTGGTGGGATTACTGTGTCAAAAGTGCATGTTTAACTTTATAAGAACTCAGGCAGATGGATATTTAATAGAAAAACAAAGCACTGATCTAATGTCCACATTCTTTTCTACGGCCTCCTCATTAGCAAATGGGAATAGTATTTACCTTGTCTAATTCATGTCACCTTTGCAATAATCAGAATGGATAATGCATGTTAGTGAGCCATAAATGCTAAACTGTATGGTGTAGAGAAAGAGCTATCCATATTCATAGGCAGGGGATAGTGAGGACTGAGGAAATTAGAGAAGACAGTGGAGTGGGAGACCACCTTTGGATGCTAAATTCAATCTGTCTAATGGGTGCAGGGAAAGAGGGATAGGCAGGTGGATGGCCGATGACATATCCTCAAGGAATACAAAATAATTTAAAGAATAAAAGAGAACATATGGATTGATTTTATTTGTAATACATGTTTTTAAAAGTCACCTTACCATAAAGCAGGTCTCAAACAACCTGGTGAAATGTCTCTCTGAGGCCCCTACTCAGGCAAGAGCCGTGAGTAGCTGTGTGGTTGTGCCAGGAAGACAATGCACCCGTCAAAGACAAAGATCTCTTCTCTTGTTTCTTTTCTGAAGCTTGATCAGGACTTCCCTAGTACTAGTTCTATTTTCTACTAAAAATCAAAACTAAGCAATTTTTAAAAATGGAAAATAAAAGGGAAGAATTGCACAAGTCTGTGGAAGAGTTTTTATTCTTGAGTGATATAACTCCAAGGCAATATTAAAATTTCTCTCTCCTAGGGCTGGTGCTGTGGCTGACTTGGTTAATCCTCTGCCTGCGGCGCCAGCACCCCAGGTTCTAGTCCCAGTCGGGGCGCCGGATTCTGTCCCGGTTGCTCCTCTTCCAGTCCAGCTCTCTGCTGTGGCCCGGGAGTGCAGTGGAGGATGGCCCAAGTGCTTGGGCCCTGCACCTGCATGGGAGACCAGGAGGAAGCACCTGGCTCCTAGCTTCGGATTGGCGTAGCTCTGGCCGTAGCAGCCATTTGGGGGGTAAACCAATGGAAGGAAGACCTTTCTCTCTGTCTCTCTCTCTCACTGTCTAACTCTATCTGTCAAATAAATTTTAAAAATAAATAAATAAATAAAACTTCTCTCTCCTGAAATTAGCTGGCTGTCCGAGTGCCTTGCTTATGGAGGTAGTCTTATGCGTTACTGTGGTCAAGGGGGAGATGCAGAGTGCCCTGCCGATGCTGGAGACCAAGGAAGCATTCAGAAACCGCACGCCGCCCTGCTCCTGACCTTGGAATCTTTGTGCCGGCTGCTCCCTTCCCCGCTGCGGCTCCTTCCCCTTTCTCGACACTATTTCTTGCTTTTCTTTCAGGTCCCAGCTTGAACACAGCACGGTGAGGAACCAGCGCTCAGCCTGGCCTCTCCAGCACCCTACGTTGTTTAATTCTCTCTAGAGCACCTATCGCTGTAGATTTTGTGCATTTCTTTGTTTGCTTCTATTTCCATCTTGCCCGCTGGAACATATCCTCCACAAAACATGGACTTGTTTTCTTTCTCACCCATCCTCAATGCCTGCTGTGGTTACTGGTATACAGTAGGAGCTCAAAAAACATTTGATGGATGACTAAGTGAGATCACCCTTTAAGCACTGGGAGAGAAGGGAAATGTACCATTCCAGTAGGCCTCTGAATTTCCTGAATAATTAACCAGAGTAAACTGAGAAGAATTTGCCTAATGGGTGGAGGGGTAGACAGGTCAGTGGATGGCAGATAACATACCCTCAATGAATAAAAAATAACTTAAAGAACATAGAGAGTATATTAATTCATTTTATTTGTGATCCATTTAAAAAATAAGTTCAGCTATAGATGAATAAGAAAGTTCCACTTTTGTGACACTTAGACCTCTAAGATTCATACCTGCTGCACCACTGATAAAATGAATGTTTATCTTGTAAATACTTCTCAATTGAAATTCATGTCTGGGTGCTGGTGCTGTGGCATAGTGGGCTAAGCCTCTGCCTGCAGTACCTGTATCCCATGTAGGCACCCCTTCTAGTCCTGGCTGCTCTTCTTCTGATCCAGCTCTCTACTATGATCTGAGAAAGCAGTAGAAGACGAGTGCTTGGGCCCCTGCACCCTCGTGGGAGACTGGAAAAAGCTCCAGGCTCCTAGCTTTGGATCAGCTCATCTCCAGCCTTTGCGGCCATTTGGGAAGTGAACCAGCGGATGGAAGCCCTTTCTCTCTGTCTCTGCCACAAGACCTTTCTCTCTGTCTCTGCTACTCTCTGTCAGTGACTCTACCTCTCAACTAAATAAATAAATCTTTAAAAAAGGGAAATTAGTATCCAGTTTGATAGGCAAGATGCTATCAGTGAGTCAGGCAATAGGAATAATATACTAGTGTCACTACTATATATGACTTTTAAAAAAAATTTTATTTTACTTGAAAGTCAGAGTTAAACAGAGAGAGGAGGGGCAGAGAGAAAGAGAGAGAGAGGTCTTCCATCCGATGTTTCACTCCCCAATTGGCCGTGACGGCGAGAGCTGAGCTGATCTGAAGCCAGGAGCCAGGAGTTTCCTCTGGGTCTCCCACGCGGGTGCAGGGACCCAAGGACTTGTGCCATCCTCTACTGCTTTCCCAGGCCACAGCAGAGAGCAAGACAGGAAGTAGAGCAGCTGGGTCTCGAACCAACCGGGTCTGGAATCAGCGCTGAATTACAGCAGCAGCCCCTATATATGACTTTTGATTCAATTAAATATAAACATATTTAAGATGTCTTTAAAATGTTGGTCAGATTTTCACATTGTAAAGATTTTAACAATATGTCTTTAGGAAGAAGTCATGCATTTGTTAAAAATATCCTTTGAAAATATTATTAAAGCTCTGCTTTTTAACTTTCAAATGTATTTTTCTTTTTTTTTTTTTTCAGATTTATTTATTTTATTTGAAATTCAAAGTTACAGAGAGAAGAGAAACAAATCTTCCATCTGCTGGTTCACTCACCAAACGGCCGAAAGCCAGGAGCCAGGAGCTTCTTCCAGGTCTCCCATGTGGATGCAGGGGCCCAAGGACTTGACCCACCTTCTGGTGATTTCCCAGGCCATTAGCAAGGAACTGGATTGGAAGTGAAGCAGCCAGGAACTGAACCAGCACCCATATGAGATGCCAGTGTTGCAGTCAGCAGCTTAACCCACTATGTCACAGCTCAGGTACCACCAAATGTGATTTTCATTTTTATAATTCTAAGAAATCCTTTATCTTTACTTGGGTAAGTAAAATAAAGAATTAAGATAATATGACTGTGTTGGCCGGCGCCGTGGCTTAACAGGCTAATCCTCCGCCTTGCGGCGCTGGCACACTGGGTTCTAGTCCCGGTTGGGGCTCCGGATTCTATCCCGGTTGCCCCTCTTCCAGGCCAGCTCTCTGCTATGGCCCGGGAAGGCAGTGGAGGATGGCCCAAGTGCTTGGGCCCTGCACCCCATGGGAGACCAGGAGAAGTACCTGGCTCCCTGCTTCGGATCAGCATGATGCGCCGGCCGCAGCGGCCATTGGAGGGTGAACCAACAGCAAAAAGGAAGACCTTTCTCTCTGTCTCTCTCTCTCTCACTATCCACTCTGCCTGTCAAAAAAAATAAAAAAAAAATAAATTAAAAAAAAAAAAAGATAATATGACTGTGTTTAATTCTAAAACTTCTAATTTAACCTTGGTGAAAAATCATTTCCAAAAGAGAGGATACAAATCTCAGATTTATTATTATCTTGAAATTATTGTTTTAAGTATGAATGTATGCATATTTATTTGATTTGAAATTTTATATTAGGGAGAGCTTCCATCCGTGGCTCATTCTCCAAACGCTCTCAACAACCAGGGCTGGCTCAGGTGGAAGCCAGAAACCCAGAATTCAATGTAAGTCCGCCATGTGAGTGGCAGGGAAAAAAATACCTGAGCCTTTACCTGCTGCCTTCTACAGTGTGCACTAACAGGAAGCTGGCTCAGAAGTGAAGGAACTGGGACTCCAACCCAGGCAACCTGATAAAGGGTGCGGTCATCCTAACCATCGCACCAAATGCCCACCCCATCTTGAAATTTATCTTTTCCTTTGTTTTTTTTTTTTTTAAGATTTTTTTCTAAATTTATTTACTTGAAAGAGTTAGAGAGAGGCAGAGAGAGAGAGAGAGGGAGAGAGAGAGGGAGAAAGAGAAATCTTCCATCCACTAGTTCACTCCCCAAATGGCCGCAACCGCCGGAGCTGAGCTGATCCGAAGCCAGGAGCCAAGAGTTCCTCCAGATCTCCCACACAGGTGCAGGAGCCCAGGCACTTGAACCATCGTCCACTGCTTTCCCCAACCATAGCAGAGAGCTGGATCAAAAAAGGAGCAGCTGGGTCTCGAACCGGTGCCCATGTGGGATGCCGGCACTGTAGGCAGCTACTTTACCCTCTACGGTTTTTAAACAACACTGTGGGAGGGGCAGACTAGACAAGCTGAGAAGGCTGAGGGGCAAAACTTATCTTCTTGTGAGACAAAAGAACTACAAAGAAAGGAATGGAAGAACCAAGAGAAGAAAGAAAGGGGAAGGGAGTCTCTCATGACGGAGACAGATGTCCAAAGCATTCACTAAAGTCCAGTACACTATTTGTGTAACCATTTGCAACTGAGAAGCTGTTTGAATTTGCAGGATAGCAAGCCAGTTTGCTGGATATCTAATGCGTCCTCTTGATTAGCACTGTCCAATGCTTTTTTTTTTTTTTTTTTTTTTTTTTTTTGACAGGCAGAATGGACAGTGAGAGAGAGAGAGAGACAAAGAGAAAGGTCTTCCTTTGCCGTTGGTTCATTCCCCAATGGCCACTGCAGCCAGTGCACCGCGCTGATCCGAAGGCAGGAGCCAGATGCTTCTCCTGGTTTCCCATGTGGGTGCAGGGCCCAAGGACTTGGGCCATCCTCCACTGCACTCCCAGGCCACAGCAGAGAACTAGACTGGAAGAGGGGCAACCGGGACAGAATCTGGTGCCCCGACCGGGACTAGAACCCCGTGTGCCGGTGCCGCAGGAGGAGGATTAGTCTAGTGAGCCGGGCGCCGGCCTGTCCAATACTTCTTGCTCTTGGGTATTCAAAATGCAAATAGCACAACTGAGGAACTGCATTTTAAATTTTTATTTCATTTTAATTAATATGAATTTAATTTAAATTAAATAACCACATGTATCTAGCAGCTACTAAGACAACACAGACCTGAAAAATTAGCTAAATTATATGAACTGTTCTAATTTATTATTTCTTAGAACAATACAAAGGCAATCATAGTTATGTTTCAAAATTAATTAACACAATAGAGCTAGTATTTGCATAAGCAGACATCCAGCCTCTAGGAAAATGGAGAAGTAACAATTACAGGCGACCTGATCACCTCCTTGGCTGTTCACTGTGTCTAATGTTCTCTTATTTCCTTCTTAGTAAGCCAAGATGAAAGTTTCTGTTTCTCCAGTGTTTTTTTGCAGAAATAATGATAATAAAGTCCTACCACCATCAGATCTTCATCTTAAGTACTACCCACATGGATACTTACTAACTCCCTTTATTCCTTTTAAAAGTTAGTTTTTCTTTCTTCTTTCCTTCTTTCTTTCTTCTTTCTCTTCATTTCCATCAGCTTGAAAGACAGAGTGACAGAGAAAGAGGAGAGAGAGAGAGCAAGCTTGGGGTGGAATGGTTCACTCCTCAAATTCCCACCAACAGCCAGGGTTGAGCCAGGCCAAAGCTAGGAGGCAAAACCCCACCCACGTCTCCTTTGTGGCGGGCAGGGATCTTCCATCATCTGCAGTCTTCCCAGGAGTATTAGCAGGAAACCTGAAACCAGGCACTCCACTACGGAATGTGCGCATCCTAAGGAGCAGCTTAACCCACTGTCCCACAACCCCCACCCCCGTGGTATTAATTTTGAAAGTGAAGAGCTATCTGCCAGGTATGTTGCTCACTGAGTACTTTGAACTGCCTAAGCCCTCAGCTCCGTAGGGCTGTCTTTGATGTGACAACCTGGAGAAGGGTTCAGTCAAGTCAAATTGGGTCATGGTTATTCCCGAGACACTGACAAGGCTTTGTAGCTTTTCTTTTTAGACTCATTTCTCTTGTTTGGTATTATGGTTTGAATGCGTGTGCCTCCCCCCCCCCCCCAATCCATAAGTGAAAAGCTCCCCCAAATGATGGCATTAGGAGATGTGTCCTTTAGCGGATGGTTATGATTAAGTCTTCGAGCTTTTTTCACTCTTGTCCCATAACAGATACCTATGAGAAATCAGTCATAGAATTAGATACACAGTGGGCAGAATCATCAAAAATGGGCTCCAGAGAGCTGCCTTGTCCCTTTCTCCAAGTGAGGACACAACAAGAAAGTGTGTCTGTAACGAATGGGCTCTTGGGGGCTGCGCTGTGGTGTAGTGGCTGTAACTGCAGCCAGCAGTGCCGGCATCCCCTATGGGCAACCGCTTGAGTCCCAGCTCTTCCACTTCTGATCCAGCTCCCAGCTAATGTGCCTAGGAAGGCAGTGGAAGATGACCCAAGTATCTGGGCCCTTGCACCCTCATGCGAGACCCAGAGGAAGGTCCTGGCTCCTGGCTTCGGATCAGCCCAGCTCTGGCTGTTGCAGCCATCTGGGGGAGTGTATCAGTGGATGAAATCTGTCTCCCCTTATCTCTCTGTAACTCTGCCTTTCAAATAAATTAATAATGATAATAAAAGAATGGGCTCTTCCCACACATGGAATCTGCCACCAACTTGGTCTTGGACTTGCCAGCCTCAAAAACTTGGGCAATAGGTGGTTGCAGTTTGTAACCAACCCAGTGAGTGGCATTTTAGTTGTAGCAGCCTGAACAGACTAAGATAGTTGGTCTCTATTTTCCTCTGATGTAAGTCTTTTGTTGTTAATGACAGTGTAGGAAGGTGGGGCTTTTATGTTTTATTTTATCTTAAGAAAAGGGGAAATCAATTCAAAGGTACCACTGGATTTGGAGTGCAGAGAGAACTGTGACCTGAGCATCCAGAAAAGGTAGGTGATAAAGGATGCCAGCTGTGTGGCTAATTATATACCTGATTGCTGCTAGGTGTCTGCCATGGGACAGGCGTGGAAAAAGGACCTGAAACCTTAGGCATGTTGAGACATGTGTCATTACAAACAGCCCCGCATACGATGGTACTTCAAAGACTTGTGGAAAATGGAATTAGAAGCTAAGTTTATTTGGGTGCAAATACTTTTTTTTAAAAAGATTTATTCACTTATTTGAAAGGCAGAGTTAGAGAGAGGCAGAGGCAGAGGGAGAGAGAGAGAGAGAGAGAGAGAGAGAGAGAGAGAGAGAGAGAAAGTCTTCTATCCACTGGTTCACTCCCTAATAACCGGAATTGGACCGATTTGAAGCCAAGAGCCAAGAGCTTCTTTGGGGTCTCCCACGTGGGTGCAGGGACCCAAGGACCTGGGCCACCTTCCACTGATTTCCCAGGCCATAGCAGAGAGCTGGATTGGAAGTATAGCAACTGGGACCCGAACCGGCGCCCATATGGGATGCTGGCACTGTAGGTGGCACCTTTACCCGCTACGCCACAGCACTGACCCCTACAAATACATTTTGAAATGTTTTCTTATAATATGCATCTCTATGAACTTTTTGAAGACCTTATATATGTATGGATTTCAAAATTTTTTGCACCCATTCCACCTTCTGTGACTGAAGTACTTTTGGACACTTTCAATAGCATATTGAAACCACCCTGCACAGAGACTGATCAAACTGGGAATCACGCGGCTGTGTGCTGGTGTGAATGCCACAAAGTGAAGTTCTTGACATGGGAGCAGCAATGAAATGTTTCTCCCATGCCCACCCTCCTCCACCTATACCAAGACCTTGAAAACAAAGGATAAAGCCTAAAATCCACCCGTGTGGCAGCCATGGCCATGAGGGCTCCACATAGCTTCCCTTCAAGACAGAATCTGCTGTAAGGACATTAGCTGGCAGCCTCCTTCTGTCTCACTTTTGGGATCCACTGCATCGCACATGCCAGGGCCACACTCGACCCAGTGGCAGGCTGCTCCTACCCAACTCCGGTCTCCTCCCACAGGTCGTCCTTGCCAGAGTTCCCCGTTGCTTTGGCCAAAACTTTACTCCAGCCTGAAGCCCTGCCCGCTCAACCCTGCTTCTTCCCCTAACCCAGCTCACAGGGGCTGGATCTGCACTGAATCTGAGGCTGCCCGGCTGCTCCCGGCTCCTCTTCCCTGTGTCCCCGGCACCCAGCTTTTCCCCCAATACGTCTCCTGCACATCTAATTCCATGCCGGTGTCTGCTTCTCAGGTGACCCAAACCAACACAATACAAAATGACTAAGACTCATTTATTTGAAGAAATAACCTTGAAGGGTGTTTTTCATTGCAAGGGTGGAACCTGGGTCTGTTCTGTGCGGATCTGTGTCTCCAGGGCCCAGTGTAGCACTTGGCACAGAGTAGGCGTTGGATGAATAACTTGTGGGAGGAAGGAAGGCAGGCAATGAGACACGGAGGAAGGGAGGGGAGGAAGAAGGAAAGACTTTGGATTAGCTCAGGCTGAAAATCTAATCAAGTCTTAGTGAATGCTGAACTAAAATGCTGTAGCAGGAAAAGGAAAAACATGTAGGCAGAAGACGATGGTCAGTTTGGAATTCAGAAAAGGAAGGATCAAAGAAGGAAAATGCGTCAGTGCTGTCTCCAACATTGTCTGGGAGGACACGTGTGCACAGCCAGGTGTTTACACACATTTGCATACATGCATCCACATCTACATATGCTTAAGTGATATATGCAGGAAATAATATGTATATTTTACATATATTTATATGCCTGATATTTTCTTCAGGATCCTGAATATATATGAATAACACCTAAGTGTACCACCAAGGTGAAAGGAAAATGAAACAAACAAAATTCTCTAGCTCCTACCAATGGAAATATTGCCAAATGAAAACAGAGACAAGCTGGCGCCACGGCTCAATAGGTTAATCCTCCGCCTGCGGCACCGGCACATCGGGTTCTAGTCCCCGTCAGGGCGCCGGATTCTGTCCCGGTTGCTCCTCTTCCAGGCCAGCTCTCTGCTGTGGCCAGGGAGTGCAGTGGAGGATGGTCCAAGTCCTTGGGCCCTGCACCTGCATGGGAGACCAGGAGAAGCACCTGGCTCCTGGCTTCAGATCAGCGTGGTACACCAGCCACAGCGGCCATTGAGGGGTGAACCAACGGCAAAGGAAGACCTTTCTCTCTGTCTCTCTCTCTCTCACTGTCTACTCTGCCTGTCAAAAACAAAAAACAGACAAAAAAAAAAAAAAACAAAAAAACACAGAGACAATGGCCAGCGCCAGGCACAAAGACAGAGCTTCCTTTGCTACAGCTTTCCATTTGTACAATTAGTCCTATACAGTGGGCCAAGACACCCATGTGTCACCCCATGCAGTCACCCCCCATTAAGAAGTGTCAATTGCAATGTCCCTGAGGAAAAGCTTTGAACTCCATTAAGATCTCTAATGCTATTACATTCAATGGGACTAGGGTAAATCTCATGCAGAGTTTTAAAATCAATATCCATTAAATACACATCATAAATAGAGGTTGGTGTTCAAGCATTTGGCTATTTGGAATTTGCTGAGAATGATGCTTTCTCATATATGTCTTCTTTTGCAATTATTTAAGCAGAAAAAAATGTGTGTTCTGTGTTCAACTTGCTTCTTAGGAAAAAATCAAGTTTTTGCTGTGGTGATCTAAAAAGCATTTGTAGGACTATAATATGTTTTCAGAATCCTGAGGGCTAAGGCCTCTGAGCATGTGTTTATATACACAAGTGTGTGTATTCGTATGTGTGAGTTTTGCAGATGGTTCTCTTTTAAGCTCAGAACTCTAAAACCTCTCTCAGTGACTGTCTTATAGTTCCACTGTCTGTGTTTTTATTTATTTGGAAAATGCTTTCTAGGTAGTTGTCTTACTTTTTCAGAAACAGTAACAACCTTGCAACATGCAACAACCCAGGCTCAAATAGGAAGTGCAAACATTTTTATAGGGGTTTAATGAGCAATGACCATGAATTTTTTCCTTGAGGAACGAATAGATATTAGATATTAGAACTGAGGTAGACTGTTAAAATGGGCTTCTCCAAACAGCAATTTAGAAGAGCAATGAGTAATTGGGACTTTATGAATGGAGTTGATATAGAAAAAGATCCACTGTTATTGTTCTCAATCATCATTCTTATTATAGCAATGTTGACACTAAAATCATTATGATTGATTTTTTTTAATTAGGAGCAGAGTTGATACTCAAATCCAGGTACTCTGATGTGGAACAAGACTTTCTATTTAAGATTTATTTGAAAGGCAGAGATACAGAGAAAGAGAGAGGCAGAAGCAGAGAGAGAATCTTCTATCCACTGGTTCACTCCCCAAATGGCCACAATGGCCAGGGATGGGCCAGGCCAGGCTAATGCAGGAGCCAGAAACTTCTTCTGGGTCTCCAACATGGGTGCAAAGACCCAAGGACTTGGGTAATCTCCCACTGATTTCCCAGGCACTTTAGCAGGAAGCTGGATTGGAAGTGGAGCAGTGGGGACCTGAATTGGTGCCCATATGGATGCTGGCGCTGCAGGCAGAAGATCAACCTACTATGCCATAGTACCAATCTCTATCATGGATCTTTATTGGTAATTTTTCCAAAAACAGAAAGCCAGAAGGACTTGGAACTAAAATAAATTCTTCAAATCTGTAGATATAATTTTATTCTAGCAGAGACATTGGAAAAGAAGGTCAACCTAAGTGGCATGAGTTTTTGTCTTGGTGGCAAAATTAGGATGATTTTCTTTTTTCTATTTCCCAGATTTTATAACATAAGCATATATTTCCTTTATACTCAAGGAAATTTTTACTTAAAAAACAAAAGAAAAAATGATTACTAAAGGACACCCACACAGTGTAGGCATCATTCCTTGGTGTAGGTTTGGGTTGAGATGTGGATGCCAAACTATTGCCCCAATGATTGGAGAATCAGTGAGTGAGGAAGGTAAAGGGACCCTTTGGTATATATGGCAAAAGTGATCTGGTTCTCCAGACACATCTTGTCCCAGACTTCTGGAGACATGTCAGCAGCCATCCCCTTCATCTTCGGGGCTCCCAGAACATCCCCCAGTGGTCCTATTGCATTGCCTTCCTTCCAGAAAACTACCAGCTCGGCATGACTCATGATTATGAATAATATTGAGTCCTGGTGAGACAACCAGATGAGATAGCTCCAAAATACACCCAATGGCTGAGTCAATCCATTTAATGGGGATTACTCATATGTAGTGAGTAAAAAGTTAGAAGACATGGACTACCTTCAGCTGATACCAATCACTGTTACAGGCAAAGGTTCATTCCCCAGAGTCAACATAATAAGGTGGCTCCAAGGTGTTTTGGTCTGACTTGATGGTTAGTTAATTGCCCTCTTTATTTCATGGTCCTCTGTACTATCAATGACCCACACATTAAGGTTTTTTGTTTGTTTTTTAGGTGTAAGGTAGTTTTTTTATTACAACTCATCCTGTCTTTTCTCATACCCAACTTCCTCTCCTGGGTGTTGGTGGTAGAGACCTGGGTTCTCAACAGAGTCTATTCCAAATTCTTGGAGGCCTACCACCACGGGAGAATAAATAGTTACAGGCTTCATCCAGAGGGAGAAAGAGGAGGAAAGATACTCTTTCTGGGCCCGGCGCTGTGGTGCAGCGGGTTAACGCCCTGGCCTGAAGTGCCGGCATCCCATATGCCATATGGGTGTCGGTTCGAGCCCCAGATGCTCCACTTTAAATCCAGCTCTCTGCTATGGCCTGGGAAAGCAGTAGAAGATGGCCCAAGTCCTTGGGCCCCCGCACCCATGTGGGAGACCTGGGAGAGGCTCCTGGCTCCTGGCTTCGGATTGGCGTAGCTTTAGCCGTTGCAGCCAATAGGGGAGTGAACCATCGGATGGAAGGCCTCTTTCTCTCTCTCTCCCCCTCCCTCTCCTCTCTCTCTGTAACTCTGACTTTGAAATAAATAAATTAAAAAAAAAGAAAAGAAAAGGAACTCTCTCCTAAGGTCTCCAGGAGAACAGGCTTGGGAGGGCTCTCTGAGAAGATGGGCAATGGCCACACAGCCCCTGGAGCTGGAAGGAGCAGGAAATGGAATCAAGATTCAGAGGACCACAAGGAAGGGAGGAGTGATTCCCCAGGGAAGGGATCCTGGGTGGACAACCAGCGCATGTCTGTCTACTACACCCCATCTCCACGCGCGACAAGCATTCTGGAGTCTCAAGAGAGGTTCTGATGGTGGTCATGCAGTATTGATTAAAAGCTTTAGTTTTTAAAAAAGATTATTCATTGATCTAAGGCTGAGTGACAGGGAAACACACACACACACACACACACACGGATCTTCATTCTGCTGGTTCATTCTTCAAATGCCTGCAACAGCCAGAGATGGGCCAGGCTGAAGCCAGGAGCCCAACACTCCATCCAGTTCTCCAATGTGAATGCAGGACCCCAAGCACTTGGGCCATCATCTGCTGCCTTCCCAGGCACATTACCAGGAAGCTGGACAGAAGCAGAAAAGCCAGAACTTGAACCTGCACTCCAATATTGGATGCAGGTTGTTTCACAGCCCCTTAAAAGCTTGAGCTTTCTAGTGATCCTGGGTTCAAATTCCAGGTTTTCATTTACATAACATAGGTCTTGGATTATATAAATGTCTACATATTTAAATTTATATTGTATACTTATATTTCAGACTCTTCACCTGTAAAATGGTGATAATCGCTTTTACCTCATATGGCTGTTAAGAGAATTAAATGAGATATTTTGTAAAGCACTCAGCACATTTCCTAGTGTATAATAAGTGCTCAGTAAGAGCTATAGATGATGATGACAATGACCCACTGTGGATGATCCCCAAAGTTAAATTCCAAACCAGCAACAAGCAGCTGACTCTATTGCGCATGGCCAGCGTTCACACAGTTGCCTTTGATTCAAAACCTCTGGCGCAGTTCAACACGGGCAGGTGAGCGGAGCTGTTTCCACTCAACAGACTGCATTACCTCGATGGCTCCACACACAAAGACCTCTTGGGGCTGCTTCCCTCAGCAAGGGGATGCAAGCAGACAGGCTAAGCGGACGCTGTAGATCCCCGTCACGGACATTACTCATACTTGTACCTGCCCCTTATTTTCTGAGTAGCCTTTCAATATTTGGAGAAACTCCTCCATCATGTGACTCTCATCTCCTCCACAGTGCTGAATTCCCAGCCTCTGTGCAGCTGAGACACAGGTGTGTGACGTGAACAGTATCACTCACGTGCACTCGATAAGTCTCAGATCGAAAGAGACCAACAGGCACAAAGAGATTGTGTGAGGAGCTCTCATTCTGCAGGTGGCAGTGAAATGGTTTCTCTTGGGCGCCAGAGAGGTGCAAGGTCAAATTTGCCAGAGAAGGGGCTCATCAGAAGGGCTCACAGAAGTGGGAACTCCAGTAACCTCAAGAACCTGTGTTTAGTGTTTGGTCTTGAGTCTGTTTCTCCAGTTCTCTCTCTCTCTCTCTCTCTCTTAAAGATTTATTTATTCATTTGAAAGGCAGAGTTATAGAGAGGGGCAGAGAGAGAGAGGGAGAGAGAGAGAGAGAGAGGTCTTCCATCTGCTAGTTCACTACCCAGATGGCTGCAAAAGCCAGAGCTGTGCCAATCTAAAGCCAGGAGCCAGGAGCCTCCTCTGGGTCTCCTACGTGGGTGCAGGGGCCACCATCTTCTACTGCTTTCCCAGGCCATAGCAGAGACCTGGATCGGAAGTGGAGCAGCTGGGACTTGAACCACTGCCCATATGGGATGCCGGTGTTGCAGGTGGTGGCTTAACCTGTCATGCCACAGTGTTGGACCCTCTATGCTATTTTAAAATGCATCCCTTTAACTGTATAAACTAAAGAATGGACTTACTCTAAACAGAATGACTCTGGACTCAGTTATTTGTGGCTAAGAAGCCTTACAATACAGTTCCAATGCAGTTTTTTCTTGGCAAGATGTGAGGGGTGTAGGGAGAAGATCTGTTTTTTTCCCCCCCAATGTATACATATGAACAGTAGGAAATGTTCAGCTTTTAATTCTAAAAAATCCCTGAATAAAGCAGTGTCTACTGATTGGGTTTATGGACAGACTTAAAAAATTACACGAAGGTCTTTAATGTTGATGGTATCCTAAAAAGCTGAATTCAGGTAAGGCATTTCCATCACTGTAATTTTTAAAAAATATTTATTTATTTGAAGCCAGCGCCGTGGCTCACTAGGCTAATCCTCTGCCTTGCGGCGCCGGCACACCAGGTTCTAGTCCCGGTCGGGGCACCGATCCTGTCCTGGTTGCCCCTCTTCCAGGCCAGCTCTCTGCTGTGGCCAGGGAGTACAGTGGAGGACGGCCCAAGTGCTTGGGCCCTGCACCCCATGGGAGACCAGGAGAAGCACCTGGCTCCTGCCATCGGATCAGCGCGGTGCGCCAGCCGCAGCGCGCCTACCGCGGCAGCCATTGGAGGGTGAACCAACGGCAAAAGGAAGACCTTTCTCTCTGTCTCTCTCTCACTGTCCACTCTGCCTGTCAAAAATAAAAAAATAAAAAAATAAATAAAAATAAAAAATAAAAAAATATTTATTTATTTGAAAGTCAGAGTTACACATAGAGAGAAGGGGAGGCAGAGAGAGAGAGAGCGAGAGAGAGGTCTTCCAACTGCTAGTTCACTCCCCAGTTTGCCGCAATGGCCGGAGCCATGCTGATCCAAAGCCAGGAGCCAGGAGACTCCTTTGGGTCTCCCATGTGGGTACAGGGGCCCAAGGACTTGGGCCGTCTTCTACCGCTTTCCCAGGCCATAGCAGAGAGCCAGATTGTAAGTGGAGTAGCCGGGACTCGAACCGGCGCCCATATGGGATGCCAGCACTGCAAGCGGTGGCTTTACCTGCTATGCCACAGTGCCGGCCCCATCACTGTAATATTAATATGATAACTATCATATTTGCCCAGAAAAAAGGGCATGGGGAATTCCAGTTTGTACTGTCATTAATCTGGGTTGCCTAAAAGAATTTATATAGTAATTGCTTCCCGGATACCTTTCATTCCTTTTACACATTTGTTTTTTTTAAATTTTTATTTTATTTATTATTTATTTATTTATTTATTTTTTGACAGGCAGAGTGGACAGTGAGAGAGAGACAGAGAGAAAGGTCTTCCTTTTGCCGTTGGTTCACCCTCCAATGGCCGCCGCGGTAGGCGCGCTGCGGCCGGTGCACCACGCTGATCCGATGGCAGGAGCCAGGTGCTTCTCCTGGTCTCCCATGGGGTGCAGGGCCCAAGTACTTGGGCCGTCCTCCACTGCACTCCCTGGCCACAGCAGAGAGCTGGCCTGGAAGAGGGGCAACCAGGACAGGATCGGTGCCCCGACCGGGACTAGAACCTGGTGTGCCGGCGCCGCAAGGCAGAGGATTAGCCTAGTGAGCCACGGCGCCGGCCCCTTTTACACATTTGTAACACTTACTAAGCTCAACACTCACCTGCTGCAGCCAGAGCAGTGTCACACTCAGGGGAGCACAGAACACACCTGAGTCCAGAGATGGTTCACACTTCTAAAAGAACAATGGATAGAGACGGTCTCTTTTCCCTTCATGTGATGCACTGACCTGGACTGATGCTCAGGTGCCTTCAAAGGTAATTGGAAGGAATGGGCGTCTGGTGCTGTGGTTAAGATGCTGCCTGGGACTCCCACATCCTATGTTGCAGTGCGTGGGCTCCAGCCTCGGCTCTGTTCCAGTTCCAGCTTCCTGTCAAGGCTCACCATGGCAGGCAGCAGGAGATGGCTCCACTACTCTTGTTGACTGAGCTTCTGCTCCTGCCACTTCAGGCATTTGGGAAGGGAACCAGTGGATGATTCTGTCTCTGTCTGCATGTGTCTTTCTCAAACAAACAAACAAACAAACAAAAATGTTAAAGATAACCAGATAGTATCCATCTCTGCAGTTAACTGTATTGGAAAAGACCCTTTATCAACTTAAAATAGGATCTAAATTTTCATGGCAGATACTGAAAATTGTTTAGGATTTTATCTTTTTTTGACAGGCAGAGTGGACAGTGAGAGAGAGAGAAAGGTCTTCCTTTTGCCGTTGGTTCACCCTTCAATGGCTGCCACGGCCGGCGCGCTGCGGCCGGTGCACCGCGCTGATCCAAAGGCAGGAGCCAGGTGCTTCTCCTGGTCTCCCATGGGGTGCAGAGCCCAAGCACTTGGGCCATCTTCCACTGTATTCCCGGGCCACAGCAGAGAGCTGGCCTGGAAGAGGGGCAACCGGGACAGGATCCAGCACCCCGACCGGGACTAGAACCCGGTGTGCCGGCGCCACAAGGTGGAGGATTAGCCTATTGAGCCGCGGCGCCAGCCAGGATTTTATCTTAAAAAGATGAAACTGGAGATTAGAAAATTAAATTCATTTTGTATTCATCAAAATTTCAGCTATATTTGAAACTAGGTGCTAATTCTCATAATGAACTAAGAATGAATTTATGTGGATTTTTTTTTAAACATAATTTTCTTGACAAAACTGCATGAAAGAAAACACATATTTCTCTTCACTTTGTCTTTGGCAATACTATAATATAGATCACTTTTGGAAAAGGATCTCAGAGCTTCTTAATTTTTCTCACAGCTTCTCCTGAATACTTTACTATTCAAATCATTATTTTTCTTTGAAGGGACTTTTGGTCAGCAACCTTCTTCCAGTTCTTTCCTTGTGTTGTTCCCTGGAGTAACGTATCCAAGTCTTCACTGGCCAAAAACAAGGGGTGGGGGGAAGACCATCTTCCTACTACTTCTTTCAACATCATTTGGGTCCTTTTCATGAATCTTGTGATCTTTTGCAAGGTAAGTACTGTACTCTGGAACGAACTTGTATCGAGCTTACAATGCACACAGATGTTTGCAAGGCTGACAAATTAACCAGCGACTGACTAAGATGCTGACATACGGGGGCCAGCCAGAGGCTGACGCTTTACAGCAAGGACAGTTTGAGTGGTGCATCATTTTATGAGTGACCAGTTCACTGGGGACTATTTTCACAATGCTGCCACTCGATTCCCTGTGCAACCCACCAACTGGAGACTGGATAACGAGGATCACCTCCCCATTCTGCTTTTCTTCAGAGAATCTGCCCACGGGGCTTCTGTCCCCTAACTCCTTCTTCCCTTTCCTACTGCCTGGACTCTGTAGCTCCCTGTCCACTGTACTAATTCTGCATCACAAAAGTCCAGAAATGGATCTTACACACACCCCTTGGGTCTGTCTCAAGTTTAACACATCAAACTTCTCAGGACATTCAAGGTTTATAATTTTGGTCAGAGTCGTAGTTCCAAGTCAAATATGTGTCTTGAAAAGTAAATAATATGGGTTTTAGTAAACTTTTAAAATCACATGGTAAAATCAATGTCTTTCTTATGTGTCTCACAACAGATCAACACTGCATAATGGGATGAATGTAACAACAGAATAATCAGTGTTGGAATCCGAACCCTTGAGTGAAGGTATGCACGGCCATCAGTCTGTAATTAAGAAAAAACTGTTGCTTATTTATGTCCAAAATAACTTTTCTATTTAGACATGTTTAATACTTTTTAGAACAAAAAGTTTTGAGGGGGTCAGTGCTGTGGTATAGCAAGTTAAGCCATGTTAAGTTGTAGCAGCACTGGTTTGAGTCCGGGTTGCTCCACTTCTGACCCAGTTCCCCATTAATTGCCTGGGAAAGCAGTGGAAGATGACCCAGGTACTTGTGCCCCTGCACCTGTGTGGGAGACCCAGAAGAAATTCTTGGTTCCAGGCTTCAGTATGGCCCAACTCTGGCTGTTGCGGCCATTTGGGGAGTGAACCAGCAGATGGAAGATCGCTCTGTCTCTCCTTCTCTTACCGTTAACTCTGCCTTTCAAATAAAATAAACAGACTTAAAAATTTTTTTTTGAAATCTTGAGTCCTAAGAATGAAATATCCTCTGGCTCTGAGGACTTCCAAAAACCATGACCAGAAAGTGAATTGAGCAATCTTTGGACATGATAGTTTAAAACTACGACTTTTTAATAAACTATCATCTGAAACACTTATGTGATTGGGCAGCATATTCTTGAAATGTGTGTAGAATAAACAATCATTTATTTTCCTCTTCGGTGTTTTAAAGAAATTTTTATTGGGTTGAGGGTGTACATTTCAGGATATAACAGTTTGCCAAATTCTGTAATCCTTTTTTTTTTTTTCAAGTGTCATACAGGGTGTGGTATGTTTTGGGAATTTTTTAAAAAGTTGTGGTACATGGTGTTTTTTTGCTTCACTTTTCAAAAATGTTAAGATCATCTAAACCCCACAGAGAAAGTCTGGTTCCTAGTAGAGGCTCTTGGGTTTCCACAGATTACTTCCTGTAGCCAGTTTTGCTTATTTCCTTTCCAGAAGTGTTTATGTTTTCAACATCAGAAGCTCATTATTAGAATTAAGATCTTCATAATTACCACTCTAATGCTTGGGGGGGGGGTTGGTTTAAAAAGGTGAAAATAATTCAGAAGGAATAACACAAATAAGGCATCAGAATTAAGTTTATATCTCCCACGGGTAGTGTGATAATTGAAATTTTCAAAAGATCCATTCTGTTCTGTTTATCCCTTTATTAATCCCTGGCTATTAGGAAACACTTAACAAAATAAAGGTTTGGAGGATTTTTTTTTTCTTCGTAATTAAATAAAGGAAAGCCTTGGTTCCACAAGGCTAGAATTGTTCTTAGAAAAACAACGTCTCTGTAAACCCTCGCTCCTCAGTACCACAGAAGGTGATGGTTGGGAAAGCTCTTAATACGAGAAGCTAGCAGAAGACACCGTGTTCGGAACCGACCTCGGATGTGGAGAGGAAGGACTCAAGTTTGGTCCTCACTGCCTGACTCTGGCAATTCGCTCACACTCGCAGGCCTGCGAACGCATTTCCAAGTCCCCGCACAGGGGCTCCCTCCCCACTCATCCTTCCCCACCGAGAACACCAGACGGGAAGCCACCGAGACTGTGCGCGCACTGACAGCAGAATAGAGGGGAATCAAAAACGGCAGAATTGCAACCCCCCCCCCCCGCAAGTTTCCCTTTTGTGTCCCCGGATCTGGGTGCTTGAGACAAGAAAGGAACCCCAGGTTTCCAATAAACAGCAAGCGCCAGCACTTTCCAGCCACACGACTGGAGCAACGCCCTCCCGGGGAACGGCCTGGGGGATCCCTGGGCGTCCTCCTCGCCACAGCCCCGGGGCGGGACGTGAAGGGGTCTCCGGGTGCGGGCAGGAGGCGCCCGCCCGCCCCGGGAGAGGCGGCGGCTCTGGCCTCGGAGCCGCCCCTGCTGCGGCCGAGAACAAACGGGATATTCAGCCGCGGCCTGTGGCTGCCAGAGCCGCTCCTCAGGGGAAATGAGGCGTCGAGTCAGCCTGCGCAGGCATCGCCTTTAAAAGCGCCCCCGCCAGCCGGCCGCGCACACGGCTCCCCGGGCTCCCCGCCGCGGCGTGAGTGCGAGTGCGAGCGCGCGTGGATGCCGGTGTGAGCGCCGGCGCGCGCGCCGGTGGGGTGGAGCCCGGAGCGTCTACACCGGCCATGAGTCGCGCGAGCGCCTGGGCCCCGCTCTGCCTGCTGCTGGCCGCCGTCGCCCCGCTCTCCCGGCAGCAGCCCCCGGAGAGGTAACGCGACCCCCGCGCGTGCTGTCTTCCTCCGTCCCCCGCCGCTCCTCGTGCGCTCCTGGGCGGCCCTGCGCTCACCCCGGGGGCGCACGTGTCCGCGCCCCCGCGTGGGCTCCGCCTGGGACCCCGCACCCCCAGGCGGGGCTGCCTCGTGCGCCCACGGCGCGGCCTCCGTGTCGCCAAGCCACCACGTGGCGGGCTTCACCTCGCCGCCTCTCCTCAGAAGGTAACGGGGGCGGGGGGCCGGGGCCCCAGGAGCGCCTGCTGTTTACCGCGGCTCCTTTCCCCAGCGAGGCTTTGCCCGGAGCCTAGGGGAGAACCGGGGAGCGCCCCGGGAGCCGCTCGGGAGAGTTAATTAACTCCTCCTCAGCCTCCGCCGGCCTCAGGACCCGAGCTGTGGGAACCCCCCAGCCCCAGCCCAGCTTTGGCTTCTCCGGTTACACCTCCGTCGACTGCGGACTCCCCTTTCCAGGGCCAAGATGCTCAGAAACGGGGACGGCAGTGGAGCAGCTCCCCAAATCGCAGAACTCAAAACTTTCTGTATTGGACAAGTTGCTTGCGTCTTTAAGACCAACGCGCCCCCCTCAGCGTGGCTCTCACCTCCTCTCCTCCCCCTCCCCCTCAGTGAATTTGATCCATTTTCTGTTTTTCTTGCAAAACTTTGCCCCTTCCTGCGGGACTCGGTGGTGTGTCTGTGGTCTTATCAGGGCGGAGACAGACGGCAGCTGATCTGAATGCTTTATCAGGCGCTAATTGAGTCATTCTAAGAGCTAGCAAGCCTTCAGATGTTCGATCTGGGGCAGGCGTTTTTCCAACCGTGTTACCTTTTCTCCGTTTACCCTGCTGCACGTTGCTGAAGCTGAGGCCAGGGTTCCAGTGAAGTGTGCCCGTCTCGCTTGTGTTTCTCCAGACCTGTTTTCACATGTGGCGGCATTCTTACGGGAGAGTCTGGATTTATTGGCAGCGAAGGCTTTCCTGGAGTGTACCCTCCAAATAGCAAATGCACTTGGAAAATCACAGTAAGTAAAAGGTATTCTCCTGGAAGTGGGTATTGGAAACGGTGGAAGGCGGCCCGCCTTTCCCCCCTGGGGCAGGATTTAAGTTGGCGGCAAATGCCCGAAATCGTGAAACGTTGGCTTGACCTCAACTATTTGGGAGATTTTTGACTAACAGTGTCCTGCATTAGCGTTTAGAAAGGGCACGAGATAATGCTTGAAGAAAAACATTGTGAAAGCAGATGTGCTTCTGGAAGCCCAGCCTTGAGTCGGCTGAGTTTGATGGATTCATGCTGAAGGCTGTTCTCAGGCAAAGGCCTGTTAGGGCGACCTTTGAAAGTGATTTGTTGCTCATGCCTTGCATAAATTCCCAGTGGGAAAGAGAAGATCAAAGGAGGTGCTTAATACCCATTAGGAAAAGGAGAAGAAAAGAAACAACCTGCTTAAAGTCCCCTGGTTGAAACCCACCACGAGGGAACTCGAAGAATAGAGTAGTAATATGGAGGGGAGGGGGGCTAAATAGCAAGCAAGGGTAAATAAAGTAGGCATGCTGGCTAGAAGTGGCTTAGCTCCACTGAGTCAAGATAAGAAGCCGGGTTGAGAGTTTTCTAAAAAACAAAAAACAAACAAACAAAAAAACGGAAGTCTGAGTGTAAGTCCTCTAAATTGAGTCATTGTCCCTGTCCGCATAGCAGTGACTGTCAGCTTCTTCGTGGTTTATTTTTCTGTTGCTGCTGAGAAGCTGTGTGGCGTCACATCGCTTCACTGAGAGCTTCTGTCAGTTTCTGCAATTTATGGATTATGATTGTTAAAAAGCAGCTACCTGTGACTGCAAACCAGCACCAGGTGTGTCAGGCGCTTGCTGTGCCAAGTTGTTGACAAGCGTGAGCTCCCTGGATCCACCAAACCTCTCTGTGACGTGGTGATGATTATTACTATAGCCAACCAGGTGGGGAAGCGGAGGCCTGAAGCTGATGGAAATTGATCCAACAGCTGGTAAGCCCAACTTGATGTACAGTAAAACTTACTTTGCAGTAAAGCAAGGATACTTGGCAGGTAGACACAAGTGATCCCCTGCTGTAGCCTAAGACTTGGCTCTTACATCTGTGTTGATGTCTTCCTCTAAAATGCCAATCATCGGATGAGCTCATACAGATTTCATATGCTGTAGCACATGAAGCCATGAGAGAAGCCATAGAATGTTAGCATATGTGTGAAATAAGGCTCTATGACAGCTTGGTTTCCATGTTATTGTGTTTTAATTTTACTAAATGCACGTTCAAAATGACCCAAGGAAGTTACTAGCTGAGAGGTACCATGTGCCAACCAAGCAGAAATTCACGGAACAGTGTTGGTTTGCATCACACTTTGACTGCAGGGGGAGGTATGGTGATGATTTTCCTTGATAAAGCAGGGTTTTTCTCTGGATGGGCCTGATGGTCTCATTTGTACCTTTTTGGGCAGGGGGGAGTATAATAGATACTCTGTTGGCTGTAGAGATTCTCTTCCACTTAGGGTGGGTTATGTCCTGATAAATCCATTGTGCGTGAAAAATATAAATCAAAACTCCAGTGTGTTCACCTCACCTACCGACCATCCTAGGTTGGCACCACTGTGGAGGTGTGGCTCACTGGGAGCTGCCACTGCCCGGCATTGCAAATCGTTAGCCTGGTTTGAAGTATGATTCCTACTGAATGTGTGCTGCTTGCATCTCACTGTAAAGTCAAAAAATCGTGACGTGGAACCAATGTAAGTCAGGGACTGTCTGTTACAGAAAGGGAGAGCCGGTGAGCTCACCTCCCTGGATTCAGATTCTCCTCCCAGCGCTCATAGATGCTGTGACAGGGGCTACCACTGATCTGAACCCCGGGAACTTGTTCCATCGACGACGAAGTATGAGGCTTCTTAGGCAGTTTCAGCATAGTTTATTGAAGTGAAGGGGCAGAAACTCCTACCCCTGATGGAGCAGGCAGGCATTGCAGAAGAGACTGAGAGCCCAGTCTGTTCAGACCGGGGTTTTTATGGACAGGAGTGTGTATCCTGGTTTCTTCTCCCCCTGCCACCTCTCTGACATACTACTGGGTGGTGGGCTTCCTGGGTGTGGCATCCTCCCATGTAGTCCCTTTGATGAAGAGCAAATGAAATTCCCCTGAGCTGCCCCCAGGGAGAGGGCTGAAGCCAACCTGACAAGGTTATAAAACAAGATCAATTACTTCAGGAATGGAATTCCCCGAAACAAACCCCCTGGATGATCCTGGCCATCAAGGTTTTTATCTATCGCCTTCAGTCCAGTGGTCAGAACCTTGTCCAGCCAGTGAATTGCTTTTGAAAAAGGATAGTTGAGGATGCCTAGGGCTAAGGCAGACAGACCAGAGGCTGGCTCCTGCTGTCAGGGCTTGTTTCCTCATTCCATTGGGCGTAAATTCATTTTCCTTAAAGCTTCTCATTTTCTTCAGCCCCTTAGGCACGTAGGCTGGTATCTGCCTAGCTGCCTTAACACCAGGAAGAAGACACAATAAGGTGGGGTATGTCAAGTTCTTCAACTCAGTGTCTGAGTTAGGGGCTGCGGGGAGAAGATTGATTGAACTAATCAAGGAGGCTGTTGTGCCTGAAGCACAGTGAACAAGGAGGGTCGGGAGAGGAGAAGCCCGAGAAAAGGAGAGCAGGACTGTGGGCCAGGGTGATGGCTGTGACTTTTGACTAGGAAGCCTTGAGAGGATCTTTGGCAGAGGGTGCAGTCCTCTGGTCCTAGATCATTGTGGCTGCTGGGTGGAAGATGAGCTGTGAGGAAGAATGGGAGTAGGCCAGTTGGGGAAGGTCTCACGATATCCAGCAAAGAGCGTGGTAGAGTGGACAAGGTTGGGAACAAAGATGATGAAATGGGGACTCTTCTTCCTCGAGTGTTTTCTCAATAGTTCTGCCTGTAGTTAGGGTGTAGGGTATCAGCTGAGAGGCTGTAGGCACCCCTGTTCCAGATCAAGTCTCATCCAAGGCAATGTCTGAGGCTTTCCCAAAGCTGGTTTGACCCAGTCCATTTTCTTGCTCTTGCAGTCAGTAAACTAAGAATATAATCTTTACTGGGTGATTGAGTATCACTTCTATTAAAACATTGGAGACCTCTTGAGATGGGAGAGTCTCAGAGTGGCCCTCAAGCATCATTTTCTGTAACTGCAAAGAAAAACTGTTTAAGTTCACTTGCTTCCCATTCTGTTCTTCCAAACTGAAGATGTGCCCCAGCTCAGTGGCCTTCGTCTCCAAACGCCTTTCCTTGTGTCTTCTCAGCGGAAGAATGAGGAAAGTCTGATTTTTGTATCTGTGGGTTTTTTTTAAAGATTTATTTATTTGAAAGTCAGAGTTACACAGAGAGAGGAGAGGCACAGAGAGAGAGGTCTTCCATCCAATGGTTCACTCCCTAGTTGGCTGCAATGGCCGGAGCTGCGCCAATCTGAAGCCAGGAGCCAGGAGCTTCTTCTGGTTCTCCCATGCGGGTACAGGGGCCCAAGGACTTGGGCCATCTTCTACTGCTTTCCCAGGCCATAGCAGAGAGCTGGATCAGAAGTGGAACAGATGATCTTGAACCAGCCCCCATATGGAATGCCAGCACTTTAGGCCAGGGCTTTAACCTGCTACGCCACAGTGCTGGCCCCTGTATCTGTATGTTTTAATAAAGGTGAGTGCCAGTGGTTATAGCCAAACTCTTAACTCATCACACTGGATCTTTTGGTGTGGAAGTAAATAGCTTGCCAATTGGAAACTCAGACTTAGGTTTACAAAACATACTTTAACATTATTACAGGAATTTCTTGGAAAGCTTCTCTGTCCAACACTATCTATTTTGGCTATTTAAATTTAAACTAATAAGCTAAAAATTGAGTTCATCCATCCTACTAGGCATGTTTCAAGTGTTCAGTAACCATTTGTGGGTAATAGTTGCCATCTTGGGCAGTAAATAATATGAATATTTCTGACATCAAAAAGTTCCCCAGGATAGTGCTGTTCTAGGGAACTTTTGAAGTTACTTTGACTCATGTGAAGATACGTTGAGGATGAAGGTATGTTGCGGATGAAGGTATTCTGAGCTCCTCAGTTATACCTCTGCTTTGCAGGTGGGGAAGCTGTGACTGGAAATCAAGTTTTGTGACAGCTTTATCTTCTGGCCACGGGACGTCAAATAGACTTAGATTTTACTAATTAATTTTTCTGAGCATGTTCTCAAAAACGTGTGGCTAGAGATTCAGTCTGAGATAGAAGGCTAAGTCGTGATGGGGTTGAGGCTTCATTTCCTATAGGAGTTGATGAAGGGACTCCAAGCTGTGGGACATCTACATAAGATCCCCCAACCCTCATGTAAGGGGAGGAGAGCGCACATTGAGCGACTTGACAGCTAAGCCATGTATAATCCTTTGGAAAATGGGGTCTGCTCTTCTGAGCAGGATTGGGGTGAGGCAGAAGTCACCCTCATTAACTTAAGAATGAGAACCAGTAACTCCGCCTGTATGAAGCCCTGCAGCAGAAAGTGGAACTTCAGTTGTTGCTGTACCACCATCCTGCTCCTGGTAGAGCGGCCTTCTTGCAAGGATCGTGTGCAGTAGACAGGAGTGATCACCAGATCTTTGTGATACAGTTCACTGCTCCGCAGCAAGATGCTGAGAAGAACGCGCCAGGCACGGTGCTGGGTACTGGAGACACAGATGACTGCAGATGACGTGTACTGGGGCTGTGTTATGGTCCTGGGGCTCTGCGTGGGAAGTGAGATAAAGCCATGAGGCACCGTGCATTCTTGGCTACACGGTCACCCCTGGCAGTTGACTCACTTCACAAGTGAGGAAGCGGAGTCTAAAGCACCTTGTCTTCCCTGATAGTCTAGTGAATGGTATGAAAAGACCCACACTGCATTTTCTGACTCGTGGTACGTTGACAGTCTTACATACTGACTTATCAAGTAACCCCTCACCAACATTCACTGAGCACCTACTATGTGCAGTAGGCAGTCAGCTGGGCAGAAAAAGGGCACCGTTTCTGTCCTCAGCGAGTAGTTTGGACAGGAGAACCTGGAATGGTTATCTGTAACTTATGATCCTGACTGTAAGTAGTTTTTAAGTGTTGGTAATTTTGAATAAGGCTTGTTTACCATTTTAAAAGTTATGGAAGGTCCTAGATTATTTCAGATGAAAATAACTACTGCCTTTTGTACAGAGTAAAAATGTAGTGGCTCATTTTATATCTGTGCTACTCTGACTTGAGAAGTTATTCCCGTGTCTTTTGGAAACCTTTGCTTGACCTAAGAGTGCTGTTTTGCTTGTGCCTTGATATTCTCCCCAAACACCAAATAGACGGTTACAGAAAGGCATTCCAGTCACTTTGTGACTTTTGTATGTTAAAGTCATCGTACTGCATCCATCCTCCAGAAGCCTGATTAAATTCAAATGGCATTCCCATTTAGTGCAGAGAACTAATAGATCAAAAGTGTGATCGGGATTTATGTCTCCCCGATAACGCTTATATGACTTCATGAGAAGAAAGTCCATGGTGGTAGGCATGGGGTTGTATGAAAATTGAGACATGTGTGACATATGTAAGACATCTATAAGATCAGTGCTAGGTATATAATGTGCAAAAACAGTGAATTTAGGCAGGAACTCAACATTTAAGTTACTTGATTATGCCTAAGGGTATAGCAAGGAGTTCTAAAATTACTGTAACTATTATTTGCCTGGTATAACCAAGCAGAACAGATATAAGAATGGAATTTTGACCTTAAACACACCTTTCCTGGCTTTAAACTATACATAGAATAAGAATTATATAGAGACTTAAGTTTCAATCTGCCATGGTTTTTAAAAAAATTTTTGTATACATTTGTTCTAGGCCCAGTTATGACAGCTGCCTGAATAGTAATTTTTTTCTGAATAGTAATTTAACACAATGCTTGAATTAATATTATTTACAACTAAGGACAGTAAAACTGAGTACAATTAGCAGAGAATGTCTGCAAATCCACATTTTAGAACCATATGAGTGGGATAAAAGCACTACAGATGGATTTTTTTGGCTTGTTTTTAACTAAGAAAGTATAATTCAGAAGTGTTATGATTCTAGTGACACATAAACTGTTCTAGTCAGCTTTCAGTTGATAAGATAGTGGAAGGATTAAAAAATTTTCTTGTCACCTTAAATCCTTGTGGGAAGCAGAACAAATATACAATCCAAATAAATAACCAAGTAGGTGACATTCCTCATCCCAATGCCACCACCCTTTGGAGCCTCATTCCAGCTTTTCTAAATTTGTTTAGTTTTCTGCTTGCTTTTGAGGGCTTCTGTTACTTGTCTTTTATTGCTTTCTCACATAGAAATCCAGTATGTTTTTATTAATTGAAAACCCCATGTTAGATAAATATTGGCACTGCTTGTATTTTTAGTGCTGTGTTCAGGAAGATGCCTTAGAAAGAGTTTAATGAGCAGAGAGGAAAATGAGAACACAAAAATGAAGTCTTCATTGGGTATTTTTTTTTTTTTCTGAAAGGGATTTTCTTTAATATATCTGTGACCAAACAAATCATTCTTTCCTGAAATATCAGTATAGTAGTATAACAAATGATCAGTTTTTTTTAAAAAACAATCTAAATTGAGAAGGTATTTAATGGAAATAAAATGCCTGAGCAGGAGTTTTAAGAATGTGTTATTAAACAGACTAATGAAATTATTTCCACATCCCTTGCCCACTTCTGGAGTTTAACTTATGATATTATGGGCAGATTTGAGCTTTTCTGCAAGCTTATAGATTCCTTAAATTCTATATCATTTAAAAGAGTGGTCTCATTGGCTGATTGCTTTGTGCTGGAGGCTAGAGAAGCGTCTGTTTTAGAGAGCTCCAACTTGAGAGGGTTCCTTTGCTCTCCACCCTGCTCTGCTCAGAGTTAGGGGAGTGTTCTCGTGGATGGTTTCTGTCCCTGTTCCTTGCACAGAGAAATGCTCTTTGTATGGATTATTGTTCCTTGATCCTATGAAAAATGTAATCACCACCCTTAGCTTACATAGTTGCACCTTATAACCTAGCAGCTTTGTCAACAGTGATAGCCATGGTTTGAGATGCCCTTGACTTTCTAACTCTAGGAATTTGGGGGACAAGAAGTGTTTTCTTCAGATACATTATTTGTTAGCTCATGGGAGTCAGTGTAGCAAGACTTTGGCAAACCAAAATATAAACATCCAAAAATAAATGGAACACCCACAGAGGAGGAGGGAGTGGAGTTTAAGCTGGCCAGGACACCAGCTTTGCCGCTAAATATCGCCTCTTTCATCACCTCACCTCAAGACACTCTGAACACTACATATAATAAAACAGTGTTTTCCAAAATGCAAAGTGATGGAGAGACCACTTCATCAGAAATGGGCTGTTAACATGGGCCAGGCTAACAAAAACGAGGTATGGGAAAGCCAGTGGCAATTCTGCTGCTAAGTGCTCTTAGAAATGAATAAGGAGTTGATTGCTATACACAGGCCTTCTAGCATTCCTGGGCTGGCATCAACCTCCTCTGAAGACACTGTCAGTCACTCAAGCGGTGTATGAAGTATCTACTGGAGACCCAATGCTGGATTGGGCACTGAGACTACACTGGTTGGAAAATCACATCCCTGAGTAGGGCCAGCTATCGCTGATCGGGGAGATGTCCCCAGAACGAGTAACGAGGGCATAGCGTGGCAAGGATCATGGAGGGTTGTGTGTGATGTTGCTCAGTCACTAGACAGATGGGCAGTGGGAGAATCGTACCGACGTAGATTTGAGCCCTGTTTGGCCCTTTACTAGGTATTTGATGAAGTTTCTGGAACTTTCTGCAGTTGGTGTCCTGGACATAATGGGCAGACATGCCTTCTTAGGGGTGGTGTGAGGATTGTAGGAGGTAGCAAATGAAAGGCGCTTGGCACAGTGCTTGGCACAAGGCGCTTAATAAATGGCAGTGGTGGTGTTTTGTTTTTTTTAATCTCTGTTCCAGGGCTGTAATAAGAAAGAAAGGTGTAGTGTTTGTGTAGAACTGTCTACAAGCCAACTTGTTTCCAGCTCGATGGTGATTCCCCTGGGGCATGGCGAGTTCCCATTGGAAATACTCACTCCTGCTCACTGTGCCCTTTCTTCATTGAAAACATGATCTTTCATCAGGCTTAATCCACAGAAGCACTTCCAAACCCTCCCTTCAACCAGATCCCTCGCACCCCAGCACCAACCAACAGTGCCTCTTGGCTTTGAAAGTAGGGAGTTTATGGAGCAGAGAAAGGATTTTCAGTTAAAAGTTACAAATAGTTTTTTGTCTTTAGGGATAGAGATTTTAATTCACCTTTGGGCTCTCAAATCACCAGTATGGGCCTCTTAAGTTATATAAATTAAGTAAGGAATGTATTCATTTATTCCTAATAGGCACACCATGATATAGTAGTTAGGATTATACTTTCTTTTTTTCTTTTTTATGAAGGTTTTTATTTAATGAATACAAATTTCATATGTACAGCTTTTAGGAATATAGTGGTTCTTCCCCACATTCCCTCACCCCCACCCCACTCCCATCCCACCTCCGATTCCCTCTCCCATTCCATTTTTCATTAAGATTCATTTTTAACTGACTTTATATACAGAAGACCAACTCTATACTAAGATTTCAACAGTTTGCACCCACACAGACACACAAAGTATAAAGTACAGTTTGAAGACAAGTTTTACCGTTAATTCTCATAGTATACCTTTTTAAGGACAGAGGTCCCACATGGGGAGTAAGTGCACAGTGACTCCTGTTGTTGATTTAACAATTAACACTCTTATTTTTGACATCAGTGACCACCCAAGGCTCTTGTCATGAACTGCTAAGGCTATGGAAGCCTTTTGAGTCCACAAACTCCATCAGTATTTAGACAGAGCCATTTGCAAAGTGGAAGTTCTCCTCCCTTCAGAGAAGAGGACAGGATTATACTTTCTAAGAGTGTAGATTCTGGAGCCAGGCTGCCTACATTGAAGTACCAGCTCCCCTGTGGTGGTGGTGTCTGCAGAGACCACCTCCAATAACCGCACTTCTGGGAGCCTCCGGCACTGACTCTGGGCTGGCCTGGTGAAGTCAATAGAGTGGGCAGAAGTAATACTGTGTGACTGCAGCTAAGGAATAAGAAGTCTTGTGGCTTCTGCCTTTGTATTTTAAAATGCTCACACTGGGGGAAGATGGCTGCCATGGCAGGACCACCGTGCTGGGAGGAAGCCCAAGCTAGCCTCATGGAGAGGCTTCATGGAGACCATCTCCAGAAGTCCTGGTCTTCCCAGCCAAGATGCCACATATGTGAGTACAGTCATCTTGGAAGGCCAGCACGGGTTAGCCTGCAGAGACTTCAAGGTGCAGCTGCTAACTGACAGCAGTCATATGAGAGAATTCAAGCAAGAACCATCCACCTGAGCCAGAGAACCCACAGAGCAATAAGAAGTAAGAAAGCCACTGAGTTTTGGGATGGTTTGTTGTGCAGTAGCAGATTACCAAAACTGTTACTTACTGGCTGTATTACCTTGGGTATTACCTCTCTCTGCTTCAGTTTGTTCATCTGTAAAATGGGAATATTATTATTCCTTGCCTCACTGGGTTGCTTTGGAAGTTATTACATGTATGTCATTAAAACAGTGCCTAGAACATGGCAAACTACTGGAAAAACAATGTTCATGAAATATTTGTTGAATACTTAATGTATCAGGCTCTCTATTTTGAGAATTTTTTTCATCATTTTTCTTTTCATCTATTTCAGAGATATAATTCTTTTTTAAAATTATTTTTAGAAAGCTTTTATTTAATATAAATATCATAGGTACAACTTTCAGAATATAGAAGTTCTTTCCCCCATACCTGCTCTCCACCCCCAAACCATCCCACCTCCTATTCCCTCTCCCATCTCATTCTTCATTGATTCATTTTTAATTATATATAGAAGATCAACTCTATACTAAGTAAAGATTTCAACAGTTTGCACACACAGAGACACACAAAGTATACAGTACTGTTTCAAGACTAGTTTTATCGTTAATCCTCATAGTACAACACATTAAGGACAGAGGTCCTACGTGTGGAGCAAGTGTGCAGTGACATGTTGATTTAACAACTGACACTCTTATTTCACTCTTATTTATGACGTCAGTGATCACCCGAGGCTCTTATCATGAGCTGCAAGGTTATGGGAGCCTTTAGAGTCCACAAACTCCGTCAGTATTTAGACAGGGCCATATGCAAAATGGAAGTTCTCTCCTCCCTTCAGGGAAAAGTAAATCTTTCTTGATGGCCCCTTTTTTCCACTGGGATCTCACTCACAGAGATCCTTAATGTGGATCATTTTTTGCCATACTGTCTTGGCTTTCCATGCCGGAAGTGCTCAGAGATACAATTCTAAGAAGATAAGCACACTTCCCTTCTCTCAATCCTCCTTCCTTCTTTTTTTTTTTCCTTTAATTTTTGCAGTAACAAATTTTCAGTTTACTTTATAATCATAGGCTTGGTGTACCACTAACTATAATGTTCAACAAATAAAAAGTAGGAAGACCATTGTTTCACTGTAATAAAGACAAGGGCTATAAACAGTAATCAAATCGTATCACTTTCATTCTTATACTTTAAAAAAATTTATTTGAAAGAGTTGCACAGAGAAGGAGAGGGAGGGAGGGAGGTCTTCCTTTCACTGGTTCACTCTGCAATTGGCTGCAGCAGTCAGAGCTATCCCAATCTGAAGCCAGGATCTTCCTCTGAATCTCCCATGTGGGTGAAGGGGCTAAAGGACTTGGACCATAAGCAGAGTTGGATTGGAAGTGGAGCAGCTGGGACTCGAACCAGTGCCCATATAAGATGCCAGCACTGCAGGCAGTGGCTTTACCTGCTATGCCACAGTGCCGACCCCCAATCCTATACTTCTTTTGTATTCTGTATTAACTACCACATCAGAGAAAACTAATGACATTTGTCTTTTTGTATTGGCTTATTTCCTAAGCATAATGGTCTCCATTTGCATCCATTTTATTATAAAAGATGGGAGTTAATTATTTTTTATGGCGGAGTAGTAGTCCATTGTGTATGTATACCACATTTTCTTTTTATCTGTTTATCAGTTCATGGACGTATGGGTTGATTCTATATCTTAGCTACTGTGAACGGAGCTGCTGTAAACATGGGGGTACAAATAACTTTCATATGCTGATTTCATTTCATTTGGGTAAATTCCCAGGAGTAGGATTGCTGGGTCATATCATAGATCTATTTTCAGATTTCTGAGAAATCTCCATACTGTCTTTTATAATGGTTATGCAAGTTAACATTCCAACCTACAGTATATTAAGATACTTTTTTCTCCACGTCCTCATCAACATTTATTTTTTTGATTTTTGGATGATAGCCATTCTAAATGGGATGAGATGAAATCTCATTGTAGTTTTTATTTGCAAATCCCTGATGGCTAGTGATCCTGAGCATTTTTTTCATGTGTTTGTTGGCCATTTGTATTTTATCCTTGGTAAAATGCCTGTTCATGTTCCTGGCCCATTTCTTGACTGGATTGTTCGTTTTGCTGTTAAATTTCTTGAGTTCCTTATATATTCTGTATATTAATCTTTATCACATGCATAGTTTGCAAATATTTTCTCCCATTCTCGTGGTTGTCTTTCCACTTTGATGATGATTTCTTTGTTGAGCAGAAGCTTCTTGGCTTGATGTAATCCCATTTGTTTATTTTTTGCTTTGATTGTGCTTCTGGGGTCTTATCCAAGAAGTCTTTGCTTATGCCAATGTCTTGCAGAGTGTCTCTGATGTTTTCCTCTAGTAATTTGATGGTATCATTTCATAGATTGAGATTCTTGGTTCATTGTGAGTTGAATTTTGAATAGGGTGTAAGGAAGAGGTTTAGTTTGATACTTCTGCATGCGGAGATCCAATTTTCCCAAAACTATTTATGGAAGAGATTGTCCTTTCTCCAGAATGGATTTTAGCTCACTTGTCAAAGGTTAGCTGGTTATAGATGCATGGATTAATTTTTGGGGTTACTATTATGTTTCACATGTCCTTGGGCCCTGCACTTGCATGGGAGACCAGGAAGAAACTCCTGGCTCCTGGCTTTGGATCAGCACAGCTCCAGCCATTGTGGCCACTTGGAGAGTGAACCAACAGAAGGAAGACCTTTCTCTCTCTCTCTCTCTCTCTCTCTCTCTCTCTCTCTCTCTCTCACTGTCTGTAAACTCTACCTGTCAAATAAATAAATGAAAAAACTATTCTAGTCCCGGTCGGGGCACCAGATTCTGTCCTGGTTGCCCCTCTTCCAGTCCAGCTCTCTGCTGTGGCTTGGGAGTGCAGTGGAGGATGGCCCAAGTCCTTGGGCCCTGCACCTGCATGGGAGACCAGGAGGAAGCACCTGGCTCCTGGTTTTGGATCAGCGCGGTGCGCCAGCCGCAGCGGCCATTGGAGGGTGAACCAACGGTAAAGGAAGACCTTTCTCCCTGTCTGTCTGTCTCTCTCTCTCTCTCTCTCTCTCACTGTCCACTCTGCCTGTCAAAAAGAAAAAAATCTAAAAATTTATACCAGGGCACTTAATTTTTCTGTGGTTATTGTGAATGGGACTCCTCTCAAAAGTTCTATGTCAGGGACTGATGCTATGTCACGGTGAGTAAAGCTGCTGCCTCCAATGCTGGCATCCCATATGGGCTCCAGTTCAAGTTCCAACTGCTCCACTTCTGATCTGGGCACCTGCACCCTTCTGGGAGACTTGGAGGAAGCTGCTGGCTTCAGATCAGCCCAGCTCTGGCCATTGTGGCCATTTGGGGAGTGAACAAGAGGATGGCAAGTCTCTTTCTCTGCCTCTGCCTCTCTGTAATTCTGCCTTTCAAATTAATAAATAAACCTTTAAAAAGTTCTTTGTCAGACATGGCATTGTTTGTGTATACAAATGCTATTTTTTTGTGTTGATTTTATAACCTACAACTTTGTCAAACTCTCTGAGTTCCAGTAGTCTCTTAGTGGAATCTTTTGGTTTCCCTATATATAACATCATGTCATTTACAAATAGGGATAATTTTAGTTCCTCCTTTCCAATTTGCATCCATTTGATTTCTTTTTCTTTTTCTTTTTTTAAAGATTTTATTTATTTTACAGGTGGAATTACAAACAGTGAGAGGGAGAGACAGAGAGAAAGGTCTTCATCTACTGGTTCACTCCCCAGCTGGCCACAACAAAGCTGAACTGATCCAAAGCCAGGAGCTAGGAGCTTCTTCCAGGTCTCCCACGTGGATGCAGTGGCCCAAGCAGTTGGGCCATCTTCTGCTTTCCCAGGCCACAGCAGAGAGCTGAATCAGAGGGGAGCAGCCGAGACTAGAACCGGCACCTATGTGGGATGCCGGTGCTGCAGGCGGACGATAAACCTACTGCGCCACAGCACCTGCCCCTGATTTCTTTTTCTTATCTAATGGCTCTGCCCAAAACTTCCAGAGCTATACTGAATAGCAGTGATCAAAGTGGATATCCTTATCTGGTTCCAGATCTTAGTGGAAATGCTTCCAGCTTTTCCCCATTCACTCAGATGCTGGCTGTGGGATTTTTGCATAAATGTTCATCAGGGATATTGGTCTATTGTTCTCTTTCTCATATGTTTTTCTGGTTTTGGAATTAAGGTGACGCTGGCCTCATAAAAGGGGTTTGGGAGGATTTCCTCCCTTTCTGTTGTTCCTGAGTAGTTTGAGAATAATTATGATTAGTTCTTCTTTAAAAGTCTGGTAGAATTCAGCAGTGAAGCCTTTAGTCCTGGGCTTTTCTCTGTAGGGAGGGTCTTTATTAGTGATTCACCCTCCGTTTTGGTTATTGATCTATTTTGGTTGTCTCTGTCTTCATGCCTCAGTTTTGGTATTTTTTATGTGTCCAGAAATCTTTCCATTTCTTCTAGATTTTCCAATTTGTTGGCTATAGCTGTTTGTAGTAATTCCTGATAATTCTTTCAGTGGCGTTAGTTGTAACGTCTCCTTTTTCATCTCTGATTTTATTAATTTGGGTCTTCACCTCCTGCCCCTTTTTTAGTTAGTTGGGCCAATGGTGTATCAATTTTTTAGTTTTTACTTTTCAAAAAAACCAGCTGTTCATTTCAATGATTTTTAAAATTTGTTTTGTTTATTTCTTCTCTAGTGTTTCTTTCCTCCTAATTTTGAGTTTGATTCTCAATGTCTTGAGATGCATTGTTAGATAATTTATTTGATATCTTTGTAATTTCTTGATGTAGGCACTAATTGTGGTAACCTTTCCTCTTTTAACACTGCTTTTGCTGTATCCCATAAGTTTTGATGTGTTGTGTTGTCACCTTCATTTGTTTCAAGGAATTTTCAGTTTCCCTTTTGATTGCTTTTATGACCCACTGTTCGTGCAGGAGCATGTTGCTCAGTCTCCATGTGTTTGTATATTTTCTAGAGTTTCTTATGTTGTTAATTTCCAGTTTCATTCTATTGTGGTCAGAAAAGGTACATGGTATGATTTTATGGTTTGAATTTGCTGAGACTTGTTTTATGGCCTAGCATATGGTTTATGCTAGAGAATGTTCCATTTCTTGATGAAAAGAATGCATTCTGGGGCTGTGGGATGAGATTTTTCTGTAGCCATCAATTAGACCCGTTTGATTGATAGTGTGGATTAGCTCTGTTGCTTTTTTGTTGATTTTTGCCTTGTTGATCTGTCCATTGATGAAAGTGGAGTGTTGAAGTCTATCATTATTGTATTGGAGCTTATGTTTCCCTTTAGATCCATTAGCATTTTTTTTTTTTTTTACAGGCAGAGTGGACAGTGAGAGAGAGAGACAGAGAGAAAGGTCTTCCTTTACCGTTGGTTCACCCTCCAATGGCTGCTGCGGCCGGCGCACCGCACTGATTCGAAGCCAGGAGCCAGGTGCTTCCTCCTGGTCTCCCATGCGGGTGCAGGGCCCAAGGACTTGGGCCATCCTCCACTGCCTTCCCGGGCCACAGCAGAGAGCTGGACTAGAAGAGGGGCAACCGGGACAGAATCTGGCACTAGAACCCGATGTGCTGGCGCTGCAGGCAGAGCATTAGCCTATTGAGCTGCAGCGTCGGCCTCCACTGTATTTTTTATTTGACACATTGAATTCTTCATTTCTAATATTTCAGTTTGATTCTTTATTATTTGTTTCTGTTTCCTGGGATAAAATGTCATTCATAGTTTTCTTTAACTCCTGTAATTGCTTCTCTGGGTTTTTGAGTAACTTTACAATCAATCATTCTTTCAAGTTCCTTTTCAGGCATTTCATCAATCTCCTCATCTTTACAATCTAATATTGAAGTATTTTGTGCCTTTTGGGGAGTCCTATTATCTTCTTGGCTCATGTTTCTTGTATTTTTATACTTATTTTTATGCATCTGGAGAAGCGCTTGTTAATATCTTCTCTGAAGTCTCTGTTCTTGGAGATGTGCCTCTAGGCATAGTGGAATGCCTGCAGCTTCAGCAGGTATCCAGAGGTGTGCTGGGTGGGGCAAGGGAGCTCTGGCCAGCGCTTGTGGGAGGGGCAGAAGTCCAGGGTGACACCCAGGTTGCATGTGGTAGATTTCCTCTGTCGTCAGTGTGGGAGAGGGGATTATTACCCTGCCTGGCATGATTACTACCTCTATCTTTCTCTGTGCCAAGGTGAACCAGCTGCCTCAAGTGAGCTCTCTGCATGCAGCCGCTACTCTCTCAGGCCATGAACTACATGAATCTGTGCTCCATAGTGTGAGCTGGAGCCTTTTTCGATGTTGGTTCCCAGCTCGCAGGGAATATTGAGCTTCTAGACTCAGACTCAAAACTCCGCCTAAAGACCTGGCCACACCCCCCTGCCTTTATTGGTTTCTGGGTCTGTCACACAGTCAGGATTCCTATAGTCACAGGAAGCAGGGGATCTACTGTATCCTGTAAGACTGTCCAGGGAGAGAGCTGCCCTGGCCCTGGTGCCAGCTGCCTGCCTGACAAAGTGCACCAGTGCTACAACTTGGCAAGCTGAATCCAGCACTTTGGTGGATGAAGGGGAGGAGAGCAACGTGCCGAGTGGGCACCCTGCTTCCTGCCAACTCTCCAGCAGGGACTCAAAGTCAGAGGGACTGCAGGTTTCCACCAGACGATGCAACAGCCTCTCCTCGCCTTGTTGGGAAAATGGGGCTCTTCCCCCACTGGTCACCAGGCACCTTGGTTGGGGGAGGAGGAGGGAAGCCATGTGGGCATCCTGCCCTCTGCCAACTCTTCTGCTTGGACTTAGTGGGGTCCATGAGTCTCTTCCCCAGACAGGATCACCAGTGGAGCATGCGCTTCTGCAGACTCCTCTTACCTTGGTCTGGAAAATGGCTACCTCACCCACCACAGGCTCCTGGAGTTGCTGGTCATGTCCTGCAAGTTGCTGTGTGTTGCTCCACAGAGTTTGTCTGTCTGTCTGTCTGTCTCTCTCCAAAAGATTTATTTATTGGGGCAGGTGCTGTGGTGCAGCTGATAATACCACTGCCTACAGTGCCAGCGTTCTGTATGGAGTGCCGATTCAAGACCTGGCGCTTCACTTCGGATCCAGCTCTCTGCTGTGGCCTGGGAAAGCAGCGGAAGGTGGCCCAAGTGCTTGAGCCACTGCACTCACATGGGAGACCTGGAAGAAGCTCCTGACTTTGGATCAGCTCAGCTCCAGCTGTTGCGGCCACTTGGGGAGTGAAGCAGCAGATGGAAGATCTTTCTCTATCTTTGCTTTGCCTCTTTGTAATTCTTCTTTTAAATAAGTAAATCTTTTTTTTAAGATTTATTCACTTATTTTTTGGAAAAATCTTTCATCTGCTTGTTCACTCCCCAAGTGGCCATAATAGCTGGAGCTGGGTCAGTCTGAAGTCAGGAGCCAGGAGCTTCTTCCAGGTCTCCCATGTGGGTGCAGAGGCTCAAGCGCTTGGGCCACCTTCTGCTGCTTTCCCAGGTACATTAGCAGGGAGCTGGGTTAGAAGTGGAGCAGCTAGAATCTGCACTGGCACTGCAGGCTGTGGCTTAATTCACTGTGCCTTAAACCACTGTGCCACCACACCAGCACTGAGTCTCTCTTCTTTCTGCACACTTTTCATTGAAAACTTTTCTCCAACTATCTCTTTAAGAACATAGATCTCTTGTTTCTCTAATATCCTCCTGTGATCAAAATCAGCATGTCTTTCCCCTATTGAGACATCTTGGAACCCTATATCCAGGAATTTCTTAGAGAAGGCTCCTGCATTAAAACAGGTAGCGGTAGAATGGCAGAAAGTACTAGAAGCCAGTAGAGCAAGGTGATGTAGTAGAGGAGGTGACATCTGATTTGAAAACTGCGTGCTACCAAGGGCCTCCCCACTGATAGGCTGCGGAGAAACTGTGAGGGCCCCACTGCTCTGGGTGCAGAAGGTTGGTATGTGGTGGTAACACCTCTCCAAGGACTGTGTCCGTGATAAGCAGAGCCTAGGATATCTTCTGGATGGCTATGAATGGAAGAGCCTTGCTTGTGGATTATTACATTTACCTCCTGAGGTGAGGATGGAGGGTTGGGTTTGCTTTTTTGCTTATTTGTGTTTGGTTTGTTTGATTTTTGAGAGATGTCAGGGATGTGGAGAGGGGAGAAGCTGAAGGGTCTGTTTTTGTGAGTAACGTTGCATGGGTAGAAGCTACTTTCATCACCCCCTTTAACAACCCCCAGCACCTGTACAGTGGGGGAATCTGAGGGACACCAGGAAGTAGCCCCTGAACCCGATTCCTCTTCATGGGCCTGTTCAGGGGGACCTGCATCAATAGGGGTGTTTTGCTTACACAGTCATCGGTTGAAGGACACTTGGATTCTTTCTACCTTTCAGCTATTTTGAGTGTTTTGAATAATGCTGCTGTGAACATTGGAGCTTTTGATTCCTTTGGGTGTAGGAGTGGAACTGCTGAGTCATATTAGACTTCTATATTTAGCTCTTTGAGGAAACACCAAACTGTTTTCCAGAGGTAGGAACAAAAAGACATGGTGAACAGAGTCACTAGGAAGCCAGACAGCTTTTTGGACTTCTGTAGATGTCTCCGGCAGGTGTTCCAAAGCAGATGGCGTTTGGGAACAATGCTGGCACAGTGAAGCTGTTGGAAATTAGAGGAATTATTTTTTTTAAGGATTTATTTATTTATTTAAAAGGCAGCTATAGAGAGGCAGAGAGAGGTCTTCCATCTGCTGGTTCACTCCCCCAAATGGCTGCAATGGCTGGAGCTGTGCCAATCCGAAACCAGGAGCTCTTCCAGATCTCCTACAGAGGTGCAGGGACCCAAGGACTTGGGCCATCTTCTACTGCTTTCCCAGGCCATAGCAGGGAGCTGGATCAGAAGTGAAGCAGCCAAGATTCGAACCAGCATCCATATGGGATGCCGGCACTGCAGGCGGCAGCTTTACCTGCTACACCACAGCACGGCCCTAGGCATTGTTCTTTAGTGATTGCAACTAAACTTGTTAGTATTTGGGGGAAATCTATCTATATATATATATAAAATATAATTTATATATAAAATATCTGCAAAAAATTATATATCTGCAAAAAAATTTTTAAAAACAGAATCATCAGGACCCAGACAGCTACTCTGAGATGCCCAATATACTTATTTTCATTCTTATATTATAATTTTAATGAGCTTGTTATTTCCCATAAATCATATATGTATATTCTTATCCATTGCATTTAATGCTTTATAAATATTATTTAATAATATATAATAAATATTTTTTTTCTTTTATTTAATGAATATAAATTTCCAAAGTATAGCCCATGGGTTACAATGGCTTCCCCCCTCCCATAACTTCCCTCCCGCCCGCAATCCTCCCCCTTCCCGCTCCCTTTCCCCTTCCATTCATGTAAAGATTCATTTTCAATTCTCTTTGTATACAGAAGATCAGTTTAGTATATATTAGGTAAAGATTTCAACATTTTGCCCATATAGCAACACAAAGTGAAAAAACTACCATTGGATTACTAATTATAGCATTAAATAGCAATGTACAGCACATTAAAGACAGAGATCCTACATAATTTTTTTTTCAAATTAATTAATTTTCTATGCCATTTCCATTTTAACACCAGGTTGTTTTTTTTTTTCATTTCCAATTCTCTTTATATACAGAAGATCAATTCAGTATATAATTAGTAAAGACCTCATCAGTTTGTGCCCACACAGAAACGCAAAGTTATAAAAATACTGTTTCAGTAATAGTTATAGCATCACTTCGCTTTAGACGACACATTAGGGACAGATCCCACATGGGGTGTAAGTACACAGTGACTCCTGTTGCTGATTTAACAATTTGACACTCCTGTTCATGGCGTCAGTAATCTCCCTAGGCTCTAGTCATGAGTTGCCAGGGCTATGGAAGCCTTTAGAGTTCGCTGACTTCGATCTTATTCCGATAGGGTCATAGTCAAAGTGGAAGTTCTCTCCTCCCTTCGGAGAAGGGTACCTCCTTCTTTGATGGCCCCGTTCTTTCCACTGGGATCTCACTCACAGAGATCATTCATTTAGGTCTTTTTTTTTTTTTTTCCATGATATCTTGGCTTTCCATGCCTGCTATACTCTCATGGGCTCTTCAGCCAGATCTGAATGCCTTGAGGGCTGATTCTGAGGCCGGAGTGTTGTTTAGGACATCTGCCATCCTATGAGTCTGCTGTGTATCCCACTTCCCATGTTGGATCTTTCTCTCCCTTTTTGATTCTATCAGTTAGTATTAGCAGATACTTGTCTTGTTTGTGTGATCTCTTTGACTCTTAGACCTATCAGAACTATCAATTGTGAGCTGAAATTGATCACTTGGACTAGTGCGATGGCATTGGTACATGCCATCTTGATGGGATTGTGTTGGAATCCCCTGGCACATTTCTAACTCCACCATTTGCGGCCAGTCCGATTGAGCATGTTCCAAATTGTTCGTCTCCTCCCTCTCTTTTTCCACTCTTAGATTTAACAGGGATCACTTTTCAGTTAAAATTTAAACACCTAAGAATAATTGTGTGTTAATTACTGAGTTCAACCAATAGTACTAGAACAACAACAACAACAACAAATACTAAAAAGGATAAAGTATTACATTGTACATCTAAAGTCAGGACAGGAGCTGATCAGTTCATTGTTGCTTATAGTGTCCATTTCACTTAACAGGTTTCCCCTTTGGCGCTCAGTTGTCACCGATCAGGGAAAACAAATGATATTTTTCTCTTTGGGACTGGCTTAATTCACTCAGCATGATGTTTTCCAGATTGCTCCATCTTGTTGCAAATGACTGGGTTTCGTTGTTTCTTACTGCTGTATAGTATTCTATGGAGTACATGTCCCATAATTTCTTTATCCAGTCTACTGTTGATGGGCATTTGGGTTGGTTCCAGGTCTTAGCTATTGTGAATTGAGCTGCAATAAACATTAATGTGCTTAATAATATATAATAAATATTTTTATAATTATAAATGTGTATAAATATATTTAATAAAAATATTTCTAAAATAACAAAACTGTTTCTTAAAACAGAAATAAATCATAGAATTATTGGGTCAGAAAGGAGTTATCAGAAAGTTTTCCCAACTATTTCTCTATCCACTAGTGCAGACTAGACATCTACTTCTTTTGTGGTTCCATAGCATCCAGGGAGTATCTTGTTGTAGCACTCATCACACTGTGTTTTAATCATCTGTTTGCTAACCTGTCCCCCTTACTAAACTGTAGATTTCTTGAGGACAAGAACTTTGTTTTGGGTGACTCTTCTAGTGGCTAATATGGTGCTTGACAATAGTAGTTGAGTGAAACAAACTATGAATGAATAGGTCACCTACATCATCCATCTGCTTCCAAGCAGAACAGCACAGAAGGTATGTCATAGTCTGTTTGTGAGATTTTTATTTTTAGTTACTTATTTTCATTTTATTTTAAAAGCAGAGAGACAGAGATATTCCATGTGCTGGTTCACTCCCCAAATGCCCACAACGGCCAGGACTGGGGAAGGCTGAAGCTGGGAACCTGGAACTCCATCCAGGTCTCCCACGTAATGAATTATCATCTGCTGCCTCCCAGGGTGCACATTAGCAAGAAGCTGGATCAGAAGTGGAGGAACAGCGCTTACAGCAGGACCTCTGAAATGGGATACAGGCATTCCAAGTGGTATCCTAACCATGTGCCAAAGCCCACAGCTAGCATCTATCTAAATTTTAGGTATTTTGTTCTGTTTAGGCCTTAATTAGGAAGAAGTGCTTCTTTGAAGGATGGGGTGGATTCTTAACATTGCATGAGGATGAATTAACAATAAATGTTATCATGTTGATGATGATACTTGGCTCTGGCTAAATTTTGGTTTTCACACTTGGCTAAGATAGGTAGCCAGTGGTACTAGAGTAAATGTATGAGGGACACACATAGTATCTCTTTGTTGTAGAGCCATGGAAAAAAAGCAAGATTTTTTTTTCCACTTAAGGGGTATTCGATGAGCTATGATGAAGACAGAAAATGGAGTACCCATTATTTATTCAACAAGGAAGGGTGTTGGTATGTGAATCAATGAAAGTATTCCATTAGATTTATGTGACAAATGCTTTTTTTAAAGATTTATTTATTTCAAAGAGAGAGATCCTCCATTTGTTGGTTCACTCCTCAGATGGCCTTAACAATCAGGCTGGGACAAGCAAAAACTGGCACCCAGGTACTCTACCTGGACCTCCCATGTGAACTGGGCCATTCTGTGCTGCTTTTCTAGGCACATTAGCAGGGAGTTGGATTGGCAGTGAAGCAACTGGGACTTGAACTGGTGCTCCAATACAGAGTGCTGGCATTGCAGCCAACAACTTAACCCACTGTGCCACAACCCTGATTCATATATTAGAAAAAACTGGATCCTGTCCATGCCCTGCCCTCAAGGCTTAAATTTACATGGGAAGTGCTTTCAACACTTTCACGTCTGAGTCTCCTTTTTGCTTCAGTTTTCTTTTTTTATGTTTATTTTTAATTAGTTTTTTAGCAAATGCAATGTGGTAGGTAGGCACAATTCTAAGAAAATAATAATATTCCTTTCTTCCCTCAGCCTCCTCCCTCATACTCTCCTTCCTTCTCCCTCTGTTTTTCTTTTTTGAGATAACATTTTAAATTCTTTTAAAAAATTTATTTGAGAGGTAGAGGTATAGACAGAGAGAGGGAGAGACAGAGAGAAAGGTCTTCCATCTGCTGGTTCACTCCACAGATGTCTACAATGGCTGGAGCTGGGCTGATCCAAAGCCACGAGCCAGGAGCTTTCTCCAGGTCTCCGACGTGGGTGCAGGGGCCCAAGCACCTGGGCCGTCTTCTGCTTTCCTAGGCCATAGCAGAGCTGGATTGGAAGAGGTGCAGCTGGGACTAGAATTGGTGCCCATGTGAGAATGCGGGCATTGCAGGTGGTGGCCCTACCTGCTATGCCGCAGTGCCGACCCCCATAACATTCTTAATCATTGGTTTCACAATGGTATGAAACAACATTTTACAAAACTATATTTGCTGCAGTACTGATACAGCCATTTGTTTTATGTTTGTGTTTAAATGTTAGCTCCCACATAAAAGGGAGAACATGGAGTATTTGTCTTTCTGGGTCCAGCTTATTTCACTCAGCATGATGTCCTCCAGTTGTGTCCATTTTGCTGCAAATGGTAGAATTTCATTCTTTTTTTAATAGCTGAATAATATTCCGTTGTGTATCATCTACATTTTCTTTAATCATTCACCTGATGATGGCCATCTGGGTTGATTCCAAATTTAGGCTGTTGTGAACAGTGCTGCTATAAATGTGATACAGGTATTTCTGTTGTTATATTCAACTCTTTTGGCTATATACCCAGTAGTGGGATTGCTGGAACATATGACAAGTCTATTTCTAGTTTTTTAACTAATCTCCACATTTTTCCAAGTGGCTGCAATAATTTACACTCCCACCAATAGTGTATAACTGTTCCCCTTGGTCCATGTTCTTGCCAGCATTTGTTACTGTCTCTGTTTTGGATTTTAGCCATCCTGACAGGGGTGAGGTGATATCTCATTGTGGTTTTAATTTGCATTTCCTTGATGGCTAGTGATGTTGAGCATTTTGTCATATTTATTGGCCATTTGTATTTCTTATTTTGAGAACTGTCTGTTGAAGTCCATCAGCCATTTCTCGGTTGGTTGTTTTGTTGTTGTTTTTAAGTTGCTGATATATTCGGGATGAGGGATATTAATCCTCTGTCAGATGGTTTGCAAATTTTTTTTCCCAATCTGTTGGATGTCTCCTCAGTCTATTGAGCACTTCCATTGCTGTGATGAGCTGAGTTTGATGTAGTGCCATGTGTTTAGTTTTGCTTTTGTTGCCTGTGCTCTAGGTGTCTTAACCAAGAAGTTGTAACCTACACCAATGTCTTGGAGTGTTTCCCCTACGTTTTCTTCCAGCAACTTTATTGCCATATGAAATTTAGGATTGCTTTTTCTAATTCTGTGAAGAATGCCATTGGTATTTTGATAGGGTTTACACTGAACCTGACAGCTGTTTGGAGTAGTATAGAGATTTTAATGACACTGATTCTTCAATCCATGAGCAAGGAATATCCTTCCACTTTTTTGTGTTTTTGATGATTTTTTCATCCATGTTTGATAATTTTCACTGTAGGGATTTTTCACTTGTCTGGTTAAATTTATTCCCAAATATTTGATTGTTTTGTTGTATATGGCTATTGTGAATGGGATTTCTTTCTGTGAGTTGATCATTAGCATACAGAGAGCTACTGTTTTTTGTATTTTTATTTTGTAACCTGCAACTTTACTAAATTGGTTTATCAATTCTTTATTTTTTTAAGTCTTATTTATTTACTTGAAAGGCAGAGTTACAGAGGGAGACTTATTTTATCCACTGGTTTACTTCTGAAATGGCCACAACAGCTGGAGCTGAGCCACTCTGAAGCCAGGAGCTTCTTCTGGTCTCGATGCAGGTGCAGGGACCCAAGTACTTGGTCCATCTTCTACTGCTTTCCCAGGCCATCAGAGGGAGCTGGATTGGAAGTGGAGCAGCTGGGACACGAACTGGTGCCTGTATGGGATGCCAGCACTGCAGGTGGTGGCTTTACCCGCTGTGCCACAGTGCCAGCCCCCATTTCTCTTTTTTTTTAATTAGTCACATAATGCTGTAACTCTCTCTCTTAATACTGTTTTAGCTGTAGCCCACAGGTTTTTTTTTTAATATTTATTTATTTGAGAGTGAGAGTTATACAGAGAGAGAAGGAGAGACAGAGAGACAGAGAGACAGAGAGAGAGAGAGAGAGTGAGTCTTCCATCCACTGGTTCACTCCCCAGTTGGCCACAATGGCTGGAGCTATGCCAATCTGAAGCCAGAAGCCATGAGCTTCCTCCAGATCTTCTCATGCGGGTGCAGGAGCGCAAGGACTTGGGCCATCTTGTACTGCTTTCCCAGGCCATAGCAGAGAGCTGGCTTGGGAATGGAGCACCTGGCTCTCAAACTGGTGCCCATATGGGATGCTGACACTGGAGGTAGTAGCTTTACCCACTATGCACAGCTCTGGCCCCTTCCAAAGATTTTTGATAGTTTGTGTTTTCATTTTAATTTGTCTCAAGAAAGTTTTTTTATTTCCTTCTAAATTTCTTCAATGAGCCATTGATCATTCAATTGCATGTTGTTTAATTTCCAAGTATTTATCAGTGTTCTATTGTTGTTGTCTAGTTTTATTCCTGTATGGTCTGAGAAGATACATGGTATGATTTCAGTCTTTTTATATTCGCTGAGACTTGCTTTGTGGCCTAATATGTGGTCTGTCCTAGAAAATGTTCCATGTGCTGACAAGAAGAATGTGCATCCTGTAGCTGTTGGGTGAAATGTCCTGTAAATGTCTGTTAGGTCAATTTGCTTGTTAGTATGTTTTAACTCTTATGTATCTTTATTGATTTTCTGTCTGGACGCTCTGTCCATTGATGAGAGTAGGGTGTGTTGAAGTCACCCACTGTTGTATTGAGATCTAATATTCTCTGTATATATCTGAGTGGTTTGGCATATATATATATATATATATATATATATGATTGTTGTGTCTTCTTGCTGAATTGAACCTTTTATCAAAATATAATGTCCTTTATCTGTTTTTTACAGTATTTGATTTAAAGTCTATTCTGTGTGATTTCAGGATAGCTATACCTGCTCACTTTTGGTTTCCATTTGCCTGGTATATCTTTTTCCAACCCTTCAGTTTCAGTCTGTATCTTGGTGCAGTGAGTTTCTTTTAGACAGCATATAGTGGGTTCATGATTTCTTATCCATTCAGCAACCTGAGTATTTTGGTTGATGAATTTAAGCCATTTACATTCAAGGTTAGTTTTGATAGATAAGAACCAAGACTTGTCATTTTGTTGATTGGATAATGACTCTACCTTCTCTGTTTTGAATTTGGCGGTGATGTGTGTTTCGTGTTTACTTCTTTTTTTTTTTTTTAAGATTTTTATTTATTTGAGAGTCAGAGTTACACAGAGAGAGAAGAGGCGGGGAAGAGGGTTTTCCATCCAATGGTTCACTCTCCAGTTGGCCACAAGGGCCAGAGCTACCCCGATCTGGAGCCAGGAGCCAAGAGCTTTTTCCGGGTCTCCCACGTGGGTGCAGGGACCCAAGGACTTGGGGCATCTCCTACTGCTATCCCAGGCCATAGCAGAGAGCTGGATTGGAAGAGGAGCAGCCAGGACTAGAACTGGTGCCCATATGGGATGCCGGCGCTTCAGACCACAGCATTAACCCACTACACCACAGTGCCAGCCCCACAATTAACACTCTTTTGTATAATGTTAGTGACCACCTGAGGCTCTTGACATGAGCTGCCTAGGCTATAGGAGCCTTTTTTAAAAATATTTTATTTATGGCCGGCGCCGTGGCTCAACAGGCTAATCCTCCGCCTTGCGGCGCCGGCACACCGGGTTCTAGTCCCGGTCGGGGCACCGATCCTGTCCCGGTTGCCCCTCTTCCAGGCCAGCTCTCTGCTGTGGCCCGGGAGTGCAGTGGAGGATGGCCCAAGTCCTTGGGTCCTGCACCCCATGGGAGACCAGGAGAAGCATCTGGCTCCTGCCATCGGAACAGCGCAGTGCGCCGGCCGCAGCGCGCTACCGCGGCGGCCATTGGAGGGTGAACCAACGGCAAAAAAGGAAGACCTTTCTCTCTGTCTCTCTCTCTCACTGTCCACTCTGCCTGTCAAAAAAAAAAAATTATTTATTTATTTGAGAGGTAGAGTTATAGTGAGAGGGAGAGACAGAGAGAAAGGTCTTCATTCTGTTGGTCCACTCTCCAAATGGCCGCAACAGCTGGAGCTGTGCTGATCTGAAGCCAGGAGCCAGGTCTCCCATGCGGGTGTAGGGGCCTAAGCACTTGGGCCATCTTCTACTGCTTTCCCAGGCCACAGCAGAGAGCTAGGTTGGAAGAGGAGCAGTGGGACTAGAACCAGCATCCATATGGGATGCTGGTGCCGCAGGCAGAGGATTAACCTGCCTGTGCCACAGCGCCAGCCCCAGGCTTTTGAATCCATAAACTCTGTCAGTATTTAGAAAAGGCCATAAGCAAAACGGAAGTTCTCTCCTTCCTTTAGAGAAAAGTACATCCTTCTTTCATGCCACATCTTTCCGTTGGGATCTCACAAAGATCCTTCATGTATAATATTTTTTGCCACAGTGTCTTGGCTTTCCATGCCTGAAATGCTCTCACTGGCTTTTCAGTCAAATCAGGAAGCCTTAATGGCTGATTTTGAGGTCAGAGTGTTACTTAAAGCAATTATCACTCTGAGTTTGCTGTGTGGACTGCTTCCCATGTTGGAATATTCTCTCCTTTTAATTCTATTATAATTACCTGACACTTGATCCTATTTATATGGTCAACTTTAACACTTAATATGATCACTTTAACAGTTAAGATGACATTTTTATCACCCAGCTTAATGGGATTTGGGGTCCCATGACAAGTTTTCAACTGTACCCTTAGAAGTGAGTCCTTAGGAATGTATGCAGAGCTATGCAGCTTTATAGTCACAAACTTCCTCCTCCCTCCCTTTTCCCCACTCTTATTTCTTACTGAGATCCATCCTCAATTGACTTTATACACATATGATTAACTCTGTTAATTAAACAGTTCAACAAATAGTATGAAGACAAAACAATGAAAAATTAGGCCGGCGCCGCGGCTCACTAGGCTAATCCTCCGCCTTGTGGCGCCGGCACACCGGGTTCTAGTCCCGGTCGGGGCACCGATCCTGTCCCGGTTGCCCCTCTTCCAGGCCAGCTCTCTGCTGTGGCCAGGGAGTACAGTGGAGGATGGCCCAAGTGCTTGGGCTCTGCACCCCATGGGAGACCAGGAGAAGCACCTGGCTCCTGCCATCGGAACAGCGCGGTGCGCCGGCCGCAGCGCGCTACCGCGGCGGCCATTGGAGGGTGAACCAACGGCAAAAGGAAGACCTTTCTCTCTGTCTCTCTCTCACTGTCCACTCTGCCTGTCAAAAATAAAAATAAAAAAAAAAAACAATGAAAAATTAAAAAAAAAAACCCTAAAACTGTTCCTCAACAGTCAAGACGGGGCAGCTCAGGTCACCCCTTCTCGAAGTGTCAATTTCACTTCTGCTGATTTTGTTTTAGGTGCTCTATTCATTCTTGCAGATTAGGGAGAACATATGGTATTTGTCCTTTTGGGACTGGCTTTTTAAAAAATTTTTTTATTTTCTTTTTTTGGATTTTATTATTTGAGAGGTAGAGTTACAGACAGAGGGAGAGACAGAGAGAAAAGTCTTCCGTCCATTGGTTCACTCCCCAAATGGCCGCAATGACTGGAGTGCGCTGATCAGGAGCCAGAAGCTTCTTCCCGTCTCCCACGCAGGTGCTAGGCTATGGGAGCCATTTCCAGAGCTTCCTGTGCAGCAGCTGTTTTTGCTGCCTTATCTGCTAGTGCACCTGCTAACATGCTAACATGGCTATCTTCTGATGTCACTTAGAATGAGTAACAGCCACTTCTGAAGGTTCCAATACTGCCGGAAGTAGAGTTTACATTTCCTTTCCACACTTAATGGAGAAATTCTTTGCAATCAATAAGCCTCTTTGTCTCCAAATTGCTGTATATGCATGTAGCACAAGGAGGGCATATTTGGAGTCTGTATATATATATACAGTGTGTGTATCTATGTATGTGTGTGTATATATGTATATATATAATTCACTGACCTTTTCATAATTGTGGGGATCTAGTTAATGCAGTAAGTTCAGCCTTTTGAGCTGAAGTATTATTTGGCAATGCCTGAGTTTCTGTTACCTGGGTAACATTACTATGGTATAATCTACCTTTCTAATACCTTCCTTCATGTAACTGCTGCCATCAGTAAACCACTCAACATCTGGATTCTCTAGAGGTTCATTTCGTAGATCAGGTCTACTAGAATACACGTGTTCTATAGCTTCTACACAAGAATGTACTCTTCAGTACCTTTAGGTGGCCTCAGAGTTACTGGGTTGAGGACTTGGCACACTTTAAGAGTTATCTCAGATGAGACTAACAATAGGGCCTGATGTGTTGTGAGACATCCTCCTGTTAGCCATTGATGTCCTTTAATTTCTTTTTCTTTAATAGAAAGCATTTACTTAACAAATATAAATTTCATAAGTACAGCTTTTGGATTATAGCTGTACTTCCATCATACCTGCCCTCCCACCCCCAAATCATCCCACCTCCTACTCCCTCTCCCATCCCATTCTTCATTAAGATTCATTTTTAATTATCTTCATATACAGCAGATCAACTCTATACTAAGTAAAGATTTGAACAGTTTGCACCCACACAGACACACAAAGTATAAAGTACTGTTTGAAGACTAGTTTTATGGTTAATTCTCATAGTACAACTAATTAAGGACAGAGGTCCTACATGGGGAGCAATTGTACAGTAATTCCTGTTGTTGATTTAACAACTGACACTCTCCTTCAGTTGTTAAATCAACAACAGGAGTCACTGTGCAATTGCTCCCCATGTAGGACCTCTGTAAGTAAGTCTGTACGAATGTATGCAGAACTATACAGCTTTATAGTTACAAACTGTAACATGATGATTCTTCCACCCTCCTTCATTCTCCCTCTTTTTAAAAGATTTATTTATTTATTTGAAAGTCAGAGTTAAACAGAGAGAGGAGAGGCAAAGAGAAAGGTTTTCCATCCACTGGTTCACTCCCCAATTGGCCACAACAGCCAGAGCTACACTAATCCAAAGCCAGGAACCAGGAGCTTCTTCCAGGTCTCCCACGTGGATGCAGGGGCCCAAGGACTTGAGCCATCTTTTGCTGCTTTCCCAGGCCATAGAATAGAGCTGGATCAGAAGTGAAGCAGCTGGGACTTGAACCGGCGCCATATGGGATGCTGGCACTGTAGGCAGCAGCTTTACCTGCTGTGCCACAGTGCTGGCCCCCCTCCTCCCTCTCTTATTCCCACTCTTATTTTTTACAAAGATCTATTTTTAATTAACTTTAGTTAACATAGAGTTAATTATATGTGTATAAAGAGTTCAAAAAATAGTATGAAGAAGAGAAAGAAAAATTGTTCCTTGGCAGTCAAGACAAGGGCTGTTCAAGTCATTGCTTCTCAAAGTGTCAATTTCATTCCTACAGATTGCCTTTTAGGTGCTCTATTAGTTATCTCCAGTCAGGGAGAACATATGGTATTTGACCCTTTGGGACTGGCTTCTTTCACTAAATATGAATTTTTCCAGTTTCATCCATTTTGTTGGAAATTACTGTACTTAGTGTTTTTTACATTGTTGTATAGTATTCCATGGTATACATATCCCATAATTTCTTTATCCAGTATTCAATTGATGGGATTTTGCAACGATTCTATGTCTTAGCTATTGCAAATTGAGCTGCGATAAACATGAGAGTGCAGATAACTTTTATTTACAGATTTCACTTCCCTTGAGTAAATTCCCAGGAGTGGGATGGCTGGGTCATATGGTAGGTCTATATTCAGATTTCTGTGGTGTCCCCATACTATCTTTGATAGCTGCTTTACCAGTTTACATTCCCACCAACAGTGAATTATGGTACCTTTTCCCCCACATCCTTGCCAGCATTTGTTGTTTGTTTTCTGTATGAAAGTGATTCTAACTGGGGCAACGAGAAACCTCATTGTGGTTTTGATTTGCATTTCCCTGATGGCTAGTGATCCTGAGCATTTTTTCATGTGTGTATTGGACATTTGGATTTCCTCTTTTGAAAAATGCCTGTTTAAGTACTTTGCCCATTTAATAACTAGCTAGTTTGTATTGTTGTTGTTGAGTTTATTGATCTCTTTACATATTCTGGTTGTTAATCCTTTATCAGTTATATAGTTTACAAGTAATTTCTCCCATTCTGTGGATGCCTCTTCACTCTGCTGAGTATTTCATTTGCAGCACAGAAGCTTTTCAATTTGATGTAATCCCATCTGTTGGTTTTGGCCTTGATTGCCTGTGTCTCTTGGGTCTTTTCCAAGAACTCATTGCCTATGCCAATGTCTTTCATCATTTCCCCAGTGTTCTCTAATAATTTGATGGCATTGGATTGTAGATTTAGGTCTTTTACTTTGTTTTGTTTTGTTTTGCTTTGTTTTGACAGGCAGTTAGACAGTGAGAGAGAGACAAAGGTCTTCTTTCCGTTGGTTCACCCCCCAAAATGGCCGCCACAGTCGGCGCGCTGCGCCAATCCGAAGCCAGGAGCCAGGTGCTTCCTCCTGGTCTCCCATGCAGGTGCAGGGCCCAAGCACTTGGGCCATCCTCCACTGCATTCCTGGGCCACAGCAGAGAGCTGGACTGGAAGAGGAGCGACCGGGACAAAATCCAGCGCCCCGACCAGGACTAGAACCCGGGGTGCCGGCGCCACAGGTGGAGGATTAGCCTAGTGAGCTGCAGCGCCGGCTTGATTTAGGTCTTTAATCCATTTTGAATGGATTTTTGTGTAAGGTATAAGGGATTTTGCATCTTGCTTCACACTTCTGCATGTGGAGATCCAGTTTTGCTAGCACCACTTGTTGAAGAGAATGTTGTTCTATGGATTGATTTTAGCTCCTGTCAAAGATAAGTTGGTTGTAGATACATGGATTCATTTTTGGCATTTCTATTCTGTTCCCTTGACCTGTCCATCTGTTTTTGTACCAGCACCAGGCTATTTTGATTATAACTGCCCTGTAGTATGTCCTGAAATCTCAGATTGTGATGCCTCCGGCTTTGTTTTTGTTATCCAAGATTGCTTTAGGTATTCAAGGTCTCCTGTGTTTGCATATGCATTTCTGTATGTTTTCTATATCTGAGAAGAATGTCCTTAGTATTTTGATTGATAATGCATTGAATCTGTAAATTGCTTTCAGCAGTATGGACATTTTTATGAAATTTTTAATAGAAAACTTTTATTTAATAAATATAAATTTTGAAAGTCCAACTTTTGGATTATAGCGGTTCTTCCCCCCATAACCACCCTCCCACCTGCACACCATCCCATCTCCTACTCCCTCTCCCATCCCATTCTTTATTAAGATTCATTTTTAATTATCTTCATATACAGCAGATCAACTCTATACTAAGTAAAGATTTGAACAGTTTGCATCCACACAGACACACAAAGTATAAAGTACTGTTTGAAGATTACTTTTACCATTAATTCACATAGTACAACTCATTAAGGACAGAGGTCCTACATGGGGAGCAAGTACACAGTGACTCTTGTTGTTAACAATTGGCACTCTTATTAATGACGTCAGTTATCACCCGAGGCTCTTGTTATGAGCTGCCAAGGCTATGGAAGCCTCTTGAGTTCACAAACTCCAACATTATTCAGACAAGGCCATAATCAAAGTGAATGTTCTCTCCTCCCTTCAGAGAAAGGTACCTCCTTCTTCGATGGCCCCTTCTTTCCACTAGGATCTCCCACACAGAGATCTTTCAGTTAGGTCATTTTTTGCCAGAGTGTCTTGGCTTTCCATGCCTAAAATACTCATGGGCTTTTTAGCCAGATCCAAATGCCTTATGGGCTGATTCTGAGGCCACAGTGCTATTTAGGGCATTTGTCATTCTATGAGTCTGCTGTGTATCCCACTTTCCATGTTGGACCGTTCTCTCCTTTTTAATTCTATCAATTATTATTAGCAGAAACTGTTCTTATTTATGTGATCCCTTTGACACGTAATCCTATCTTTGTGATCAGTTACCATGTGCTGAACTGTATGTCTCCTCCCTCTCTTATACTCACTCTTATTTTTAACAGGGATCAATTTTTAGTTAGATTTAAACACCTAAGAATAATTCTGTGTTAATTAAATAGTTCAATCAATGGTATTAAGTAGAAAAAGAAAATACTAAGAAGAATAAAGTAGTTAGCTGTTCCTCGACAGTCAGGACAAGGGCTGATCAAGTCATTCCTTCTCATAGTGTCAGTTTCACATCTACAGGTTTCCTTTTAGGTGCTCAGTTAGTTGTCACAGATCAGGGAGAACATATGATATTTGTCCCTTTGGGACTGGCTTGTTTCACTCAGTATGTTTTCCAGATTCCTCCAGTTCGTTGCAGATGACTGGATTTTTTTTTTTTTACCACAGTGTAGTATTCCATAGAGTACATATCCCATAATTTCTTTATCCAGTCTTTTGTTGATGGGCATTTAGGTTGATTCCATGTCTTAGCTATTGTGAATTGAGCTGCAATAAACATTGAGGTGCAGATAACTCTTTCATTTGCCAATTTAATTTCCCTTGGGTAAATTCTGAGGAGTGGGATGGCTGGGTCATGTGGTAGAGCTATATTTAGATTTCTGAGGTCTCTCCATGCTGACTTCCATAGTGGCTTTACCAGTTTGCATTCCTACCAACAGTGGATTAGTGTGCCTTTTTCCCCACATCCTCGCCAGCATCTGTTGTTGGTAGATTTCTATATGTGGGCCATTCTAACCGGGGTAAGATGAAATCTCATTGTGGTTTTGATTTGCATTTCCCTGAACATTTTTTCATGTGTCTGTTGGCCATTTGGATTTCCTCTTTTGAAAAATGTCTGTTTAGATCTTTGGCCTATCTCTTAAGTGGGTCCTTTTGTTTTTGTGGAGTTTCTTGATCTCTTTGTAGATTCTAGTTTTTTTTTTTTTAACTTTTATTTAATGAATATAAATTTCCAGTGTACAGCTTATGGATTACAATGGCTTCCCCCTCCCATAACTTCCCTCCCACCCGCAACCCTCCCCTCTCCCGCTCCCTCTCCCCTTCCATTTGCATCAAGATTCATTTTCAATTCTCTTTATATACAGAAGATCAATTTAGTATGAAGATTTTAACAGTTTGCACCCACATAGCAACACAAAGTGAAACATACTGTTTGAGTACTAGTTATAGCATTAAATCACAATGTATAGCACATTAAGGACAGAGATCCCACATGAGGAGCAAGTGCACAGTGGCTCCTGTTGCTGACCCAACAAATTGACACTCTAGTTTATGGAGCCAGTAACCACCCTAGGCTGTCGTCATGAGTTGCCAAGGCTGTGGAAGCCTTCCAAGTTTGCCGACTCTGATCATATTTAGACAAGGTCATAAAAGACAGAGTGAGGATAGTAACCAATGATCCTAAGAGTGGCATTTACCAGGTTTGAACAATTATACAGCATTAAGTGGGGAAGAGGACCATCAGTACACACAGGTTGGGAGTAGAGCCATTGGTGGTAGAGTAGAGGTTATGATTACAAAGGAATGAGGCCCAAGTACGCTAGACAGGGTCTAGAACAAAGGACAGAGTCATTCTTAGAGGAGCTAAGAAAGGTGCTGTCTAAGCTACAATTAAGTTTTCTGATTGAGAGGCAAATAGAACCTGATAGAAGGGGCTTGATAATAATCTGGTGGGCTTTAGGCCTTGTAAGTTAAGAGGCCCAGACCTACCTATCTCTTCACATGGGGTATATCCTAAGGGAGGTGTGAACCTCCTAGGGGAAGGCACTCTGTTGACTTTCATTACTTGGCTGGCCTGGGAGGAGAGCTGGCCAGGTAAAGGCAGGGGGCATCTCTAACAAGAAATTTACAGTTCTGCCTGCAATGTTGCTGACCCTACTTGACCATCCCCTCAGCTGCAGTGGTCACTTTGGAAGTTGGGCTGAGTGAAGGGCTTTTCAGCTTAGAGCCAATAAGATCTGTGGCTCTGACCTGGGCATCCTTCGACTCCAGGGCAGGTCCATTTCCAGTGATCCAACTCTTGGCCAAGCTGCCAGGGCTCTTCACAAGCTGACTTCTGCTGAAGCCCAGGCTTACCACTTTGAAAGCCACTGCAGTGGACTGGCCTGTTGGGTCTCCTTGAGGGCAGATCACTGTACAGATCAGCTATTAATAGGCCTGCCACCCATTGCTTCTGATGCCTAGCTTTCTTTTCCTCCTGGTTTGTGTTAAAGCAGACCAGAGGATGCAAGTCAAGGGAGTGCCCGTGCCCCATCTCTAATCTTCGGTGGCCTGAACTACAAGTCTATAGTCACAGGCATGTTCTGTAGTAGTTTTTCCAAGGTAGACAATGCCCATGAGGAAAATTATATTCTCACTTTAAAACTTTCTTTCCCTTTGGTCTAAAAGGGAGGTTTTTTCTACTTACTGTATACTTCACTGATGGCGAAGTGAATCTAGCTATGAGATTATTTAAGTTCTTATTTTGGCTATGCTATTACAGAAAAATGTTAGCCATCTCTTTTATAAGGTCTAAAGATTAAATTGTGCGTCCTACAGATTCCTTCATAATAGAATTAGTTTCCTACCTTGAAGAGAATTGAGAAATGAAAGAACAAGTTGGGCTTAGAATAGAGAAATTAGGGAGCAAGTCCTAGATTGCTTGCTGACAATAGCAATATTACATGAATACTTAGCAAACAGTTTCAACCATTAGATAACAACTTAAGAAAACATTTACCAGAAGGTCCAATGCCTTCTATAAATTTTAAGAATCATGTATTTGAAAACACCTCTTAACTATCTAACATGGTGTAGTTTGTTTAACCAGTAAACTTAAGCACAACCATATAAAATGTGTTTAGTTTCTTTCTACCAACAAGTTTAAAACATATGATACACAGATTCAGGTCACACAAATTAAAATGTATCTTTGATTGATTTTAGCAGCTTAAATTTATGGACAATCTTATCTATAAGCCATTTAAAATAAAACTCTTAATAAAATTTCCCCATGTGGACATACAATATGTACACACATATAACATAGCATAGTAGACCAATATAGCAATTTTAATAATAGCTTTTAAAATCTTTAACTCTTTTTGTAGATTGCCAATTGATTTGAATTGCTTTTTGTTTTTAGTAACCTCAGTTAACCATACTTTCTCTCAGTTGGTACTGTTAATACATTATTGGCTTCATCTGTTTACAGAGCCATCCCAAAGTACTGAATACAATAGAAGTGGCTGGAAAAAGTCCATAGGAACCCATAGGAGGACAGCTAAACACAGAACCAACAAGGCTTTAGTTTTATGAGCAGCAAATCATATATAACTGTGGATGACAAAAGACTTTAAGTCACCATGTTTAAAATTATAAACTCATCAACCAACAAGAGGCACTTGCTTACTTCACAGTATTTTTGAAAGCACCTGTAGGATTTTACAAGTATTTAACCCTTTAAGCCTCTGGGGCTTTCTCATTAAGATAACTATCATGTCTAGTAACACAAGATCATTAGACTTTTTAATTCTCAATCATTTGTATTAATAGCATTTTCCATTATAGAAACTTAAAGTTTGGTACCACATCACATCTTGACAGTACTTTTAATATAATCCAAATAGCCTGATTAGTTGGTGTCTCTATAAGATGAGAGACATAGGTCCTTCGATTTTTTCAGTTGGGCCCAAACTGGAAAAACCAAAGTCCAGGATTTACTGGAAATTTTAGAGACCAGATTGTTTGAAACTTTGATTTTTTGAATGCCTGTCAAGAATGCCAAGAAGGCTCAAAATCCAAAATATCTGGTTGAAATAGATTCCTTAAAATCATGACATAACATAGACCAAATTTGATCATTGTTACAAGGTGATTATTCAAATCTTTGAAAATAAGCACATATTTAAATAACCCTTAGCTCTTAATAAAAATTCAGCTGTTTTTGAACAATTAGAATTTAACAGACATCAAGAGAACATAATAGATTACTTTAATACATTGCTTTAACAGAGCATCAGAGTTTAATTCTATGTCAAAGAGAAATTGAGCTTCCTGTGATCTTTTGCTGTGAGGTTTCCTTCCTTTACCTTCTTTCATATTGGTGACCATGTTTCTGTGTTTCTGTGTGTAACACATCTTTAAGCATCTTTTGCAGGGCAGGATGAGTGGCAACAAATTCTTTCAGTTTCTGTTTGCTATGAAAAGTCTTAATTTCACCTTCATTCACAAATGAGAGCTTTGCAGGATATAATATTCTGGGCTGGCAGTTTTTCTCTCTTAGTACCTGGGCTATGTCTCGCCATTCCCTTCTAGCTTGTAGGGTTTCTGATGAGAAGTCTGCTGTGAGCCTAATTGGAGATCCTCTAAGAGTAATCTGGCGTTTCTCTCTTGCACATTTTAGGACCTTTTCTTTATGTTTCACTGTGGTGAGTTTGATTACAACATGTCGTGGTTGAGGATCTCTTTTGGTCATGTTTATTAGGGGTTCTATAAGCTTCCTGTACTAAGATGCCTCTGTCCTTCTCCAAACCTGGGAAATTTTCTGCTAGTATCTCACTGAAAATGCCTTCTAATCCTTTCTCCCTCTCCATGCCTTCAGGAACTCCTAGAACCCAAATGTTGGGTTTTTTAATAGTATCCTGTAGATTCCCGACAATATTTTTTAGATTTCTAATTTCCTCTTCTTTTCTTTGGTTTGCCTGTTTCCTTTCCTGTTCTCTGTCTTCTGAGTCTGATATTCTCTCTTCTGCTTCGCCCATTCTGTTTTTAAGGCTCTCTAATGTGTTTGTCATTTGATCTATTGAATTCTTCATTTCATTATGATTTCTCGTCACTATCACAGTTTCTTGTTCTACTAGTTGTTTCATTTCATTTTGATTCCTCCTTAATATTTTATTTTCCTAAGAGAGATTTTCTATCTTGTCCATTAAGGATTTCTGTAGTTCAAGAATTTGTTTTTGAGAAGTTCTTAATGTTCTTATCAATTTTTTGAGATCCGCTTCTTGTATTTCTTCGATCTCATCATCTTCATAATCTTGCATTGGGGTGTCTTTTTCATTTGGGGGCGTCATAGTGTCTTCCTTGTTCTTGTTAGCTTGGTTTTTGCGTTTGTTGTTTGGCATGTTGGAGATATTTGGTTTCTTCACTGTGGTGTTTTTTCTTGTTACACTATGGCTCTATATTAAGTGGACTGTCTGCTTTTGGTGGAGCCTTAGAGGCTTGAGATGAGTGTGGCCTGAGAGCTGTGTTTGGTTCCTCAGGGTTGAGGGTGTGTCAAAGATGACACTCCCAGGTTAGGTGTGGTAAATCTCTCTTTCTTTCTTTTTTTGATTCAAAAGGGAAGTAATTCCACACAGCTGAACGTATTGGAGGTAGTTAGCAGGCAAATGATATACCCACAGGAGCCAGAGATTGGAAGCTCTTTCCCAAGGACCACACAGGGAATCTCTGCTGCCCTCAGTGTGGGCTCCAATTCTCCTGCAGTCTCCCACTGGGTTGCCAAGTTAGATGCTAATCTCCTGTTATTTCACCCGTCCCCCCAGAGTCAGGTTTTTCTGCTAGGCTCAGGGCTGGTGCAGACCTGAGGTCGCCCTGCTTATGACGTATGTCAAAATGGCGCCTGCTCTTTGTCTTGCTCGCCTTTGAGAGGTGAGCGGAGAGAGAGAAACTTGTGTCCGTATCGGTCACTTTTTTTTTTTTCCTCTCTCTCTTCTAGTTAGCCTGGTGAACTTTTCCCCACGGAGTTTCAAGCCTCGTTCCCTCTGGCCTCTTCTTTCTGCTTGCCCGCTGGTGTCTTGGGCTATTGATGTTCGGCTCACCTCGCGTTCCAGCGCTGGTGTGTTGATTCTGCCGCTGTTGTCCCGAAGTTGGGCTCCCACGCTCTCCACGCAGGTCCATTGTGAATCACTAGTTCTGGAAGAGTTTCCTCTGCTGTTTCTTCCCCTACTCTTCCTTGACCCTGCAGTATCTCCACTTTTATTAAACTGTCTCTCCCCCAGACTAATAGTGTGCTCCCTTCCTATTCCGCCATCTTGATAATCCCCAGATTCTAGTTGTTAATCCTTTATCAGTTGCATAATTTGCAAATATTTTCTCCCATTCTGTTGGTTGCCTCTTCACTTTCCTGTTTCTTTTGCAATACAGAAACTTCTCAATTTGATGTAATCCCAATTGTTAATTTTGGCTTTGACTGCCTGTGCCTCCGGGGTCTTTTCCAAGAAGTCTTTGCCTGTGCCTATATCTTGCAGGGTTTCTCCGATGTTCTCTAATAATTTGATGGTGTCAGGTCGTAGATTTAGATCTTTAATCCATGTTGAGTGGATTTTTGTGTAAGATGTAAGGTAGGGGTCTTGCTTCATGCTTTGCATGTGGAGATCCAGTTTTCCCAGCACCATTTGTTGAATAGACTGTCCTTGTTCCAGGAATTGGTTTTAGCTCCTTGATCAAATATAAGTTGGTTGTAAATGTTTGGATTGATTTCTGGTGTTTCTATTCTGTTCCATTGGTCTATCCATCTGTGTCTGTACCAGTACCGTGCTGTTTTGATTATAAATGTCCTGTAGTATCCTTTTTTTTTTTTTTTTTTTGACAGGCAGAGTTAGACAGTGAGAGAGAGAGAGAGAGACAGAGAGAAAGGTCTTCCTTTTCCATTGGTTCACCCTCCAAATGGCCGCCATGGCCAGCACGCTGCGCCAATCTGAAGCCAGCAGCCAGGTGCTTCCTCCTGGTCTCCCATGCATGTGCCGGGCCCAAGCACTTGGGCCATCCTCCACTGCCTTCCCGGGCCACCAAGAGAGCTGGACTGGAAGAGGAGCGACCAGGACAGAATCCAGCACCCCAGTCGGGACTAGATCCCGGGGTGCCAGCACTGCAGGTGGAGGATTAGCCAAGTGAGCTGTGGTGCCGGTCCATGTAGTATTTCTTGAAATCTGGTATTGTGATGCCTCCGGCTTGTTTTTGTTGTCCAAGATTGCTTTAGCTATTTGAGGTCTCCTGTTGCTCTATATGAATTTCAGCATCATTTTTTCCAGATCTGAGAAGAATGCTTTGGTATTTTGATTGGTATTGCATTGAATCTGTAAATTGCTTTTGGAAGAATGGACATTTTGATGATAATGATTCTTCCAATCCATGAACATGGAAGATTTTTCCATTTTTTGGTATCCTTTTCTATTTTCTTTTTTTTTTTAAACAGATAGTTAGACAGTGAGAGAGAGAGAGAAAGGTCTTCCTTCCATTGGTTCACCCCCAAATGGCCGCTATGGCCAGAGCTACGCCAATCTGAAGCCAGGAGCCAGGTGCTTCTTCCTGGTCTCCCATGCAGTTACAGGGGCCCAAGAACTTGGGCCATCCTCCACCTCCCAGGCCACAGCAGAGAGCTGGACTGGGGGAGGAGCAGCCAGGACTAGAACCCAGCACCCATATGGGATGCCAGCTCCACAGGTGGAGGATTAACCAAGTGAGCCATGGTACTGGCCCTTTCTCTTCTATTTCTTTTTTTAAAAGTGTTGTAATTCTCATTGTAGAGATCTTTGATATCCTTGGTTAAGTTTATTCAAAGGTATTTGATTTTTTTTGTAGCTATGGTGAATGGGATTTATCTTAGAAGGTCTTTCTCAGCTGTAGCATTGTATATGTATGCAAAGGCTGTTGATTTTTGTGTATTGACTTTATATCCTGCTACTTTACCAAACTCTTCTATGAGTTCCAATAGTCTCTTAGTAGAGTTCTTTGGATCCCCTAAATAAAGAATTATATCGTGTGAAAAGAGGGATAATTTGACTTCTTCCTGGCTGAAATTTCCAGGACTGTATTGAATAGCAGTGGTGAGAGTGGGCATCCCTGTCTGGTACCAGATCTCAGTGGGAATGCTTCCAGCTTTTCCCCATTCAATAGGATGCTGGTCATGGGTTTGATTGTGATGAGGAATTTTCCTTTTACACCCAGTTTGCTTAGAGTTTTCATCATGAAAGGGTGTTGTATTTTATCAAATGCTTTCTCTGCATCTATTGAGATTATCATATGGTTTTTGCTCTTCAATTTGTTAATGTAGTGTATCACATTGACTCATTTGCGAATGTTGAAGCATCTCTGCATAGCAGGGATAAATCCCACTTGGGCTGGGTGGATGATCTTTCTGATGTGCTGTTGGATTCTATTGGCCAGAATTTTATTGAGGATTTTTGCATCTATGTTCATCAGAGAAATTGGTCTGTAGTTTTCTTTCTCTGTATCTTTTCAGGTGTATGAGTTAAGGTGATTCTGGTTTCACAGAATTTGGGAGGATTCCCTCCATTTCCATTGTTTTGAATAGTTTGAGAAGAATTGGTGTTAGTTCTTCCTTAAATGTCTGGTAGAATTCAGAAGTGAAACCATCCAGTTTTGGGCTTTTCTTTGTTGGGAGGGTCTTTATTACTGATTCTGTCTCTGTCTTGATTATGGGTCTGTTTAGGTTTTCTATGTCTTCGTGGCTCAATTTCGGTAGGTTGCATGTGTCCAGGAATCTGTCCATTTCTGCTGGATTTCCCAGTTTGTTGGCATACAGCTCTTTGTAGTAATTCTTGATGATTCTTTTTATTTCTGTGGTATCTATTGTTACATTTCCTTTTTCATCTCTGAGTCTATTAATTTGGGTCTTCTCCCTCTTTTTTTGGTTATTTGGGCCAATGATATATCCATTTTATTTATTTTTTTAAAAAAATTATTTTGCTGATCTTTTTTTGTTTTGTTTTGTTTCAATTTTGTTTATTCTGTAATCTTGATTTCTTTCCTCCTACTTTTGGGTTTGGTTTGTTGTTTTTCTGGGTCCTTGAGATACATTGATAGCTCATTTATTTGGTACCTTTCCAATGTCTTTATGTAGGCACTGATGCTATAAACTTCCATCTTAACACTGCTTTCACTGTATTCCATAAGTTTTGATATGATGTATTGTCTTCATTAGTTTTCAGAATTTTTTTTTTATTTTTCTTTTGATTTCTTCAGTGACTCACTGTTCATTCAGGAACGTGTTATTCAGTCTCCACGTATTTCCATATGATTTAGAGATTGTTGAGTTGTTGATTTCCAACTTCATTCCATTGTGGTCAGAGAAGATGCATGATATGATTTTGATTTTTTTGAATTTGCTTAGACTTGCTTTATGGCCTAGTATATGGCGTATCCTAGAGAAAATTCCATGCATCGATGAGAAGAATGTGTGTTCTGTCGCTGTGAGGTGAAAGGTTCTGTTAGGTCCATTTGGTCTATAGTGTCGATTAACTCTGCTGTTTCCTTGCTGATTTTCTATCTGGTTGATCTGTCAATTGCTGAAAGTGAGGTATTGAAATCCCACATTACTATTGTATTAGAGTCTATGTCTCCCTTTAGATCCATTAACATTTCTTTTAAATAGCCAGATATCTCTGTAATTAGGTGCATATACATTTATTATAGTCATGTCTTCCTGTTGAATTGTCTTTTTAATCATTACACAGTGCCCTTCTCTGTCTCTTTTAGCAGTTTTTATGTTAAAGTCTTTTTTTCTGATATTAGGATGGCAGCCCCCCTCTTTTTTGGTTTATGTTAGCATGGAATATTTTTTTCCATTCTTTCACTTGCAGTCTGCATGTGTCTTTGTTGGTGAGATATGTGTCTTGTAGGAAGCAAATAGATGGGTCTTGTTTTTAATCCATTCTGCCAGTTTTAATTGGAGAATTTAGGCTATTTACATTCAAGGTGACTATTGATAACTAACTACTTGGCCCTGCCATTTTTCCATAAATCTTCCTATTGTTCACTTTGGATTTCTTTTGTATTGCTGCTGGGGAATTTTCTGCCTTGTCATCCTTCATAGTGGTGGCTATCTGTGTTTCAGTGTGGAGCACATCCTTAAGCATCTTTTGTAAGGCTGGATGAGTGGTGACAAATTCTTTGAATTTTTGGTTGTTGTGGAAGGTCTTTATTTCACCTTTATTCATAAATGAAAGGTTTGCAGGGTACAGTATTCTGGGTTGACAGTTTTTTCTTTTAAGATGTGGACTGTATCTGCCATTGCCTTCTAGCCTGTAGGGTTTCTGATGAGAATTCTGCTGTGAGTCTAATTGGAGATCCTCTGAAAGAAAGCTGGTGTTTCTCTTGTGCACGTTTTAGAATGTTTGTTTTACTGTGCAGAGTCTGACTAGAGTTTATTATGGTGAAGATCTTTTCTGGTCATGTCTTGGACGTCCCTCTCTTTTTACAGACTGGGGGATTTTTCAGTAATTATTTCACTAACCAGGCCTTTAGTCCATTCTATCCTTCTATACCTTCAGGAACTCCTAAAATAGATAGGAGATAAATCTTTAGAAATCCTACAGTTAGTCCAAAAAAAGAAGGAAGGAGAAGGAGGAAGGAGGAGGAGAAGGAGCAAGGAGGAAGAAGGGGTGGGGGGAGGAGGTGGCCTAAGGTACCAAGGAGATGCTGGGACCCTGCCTGAGACCTGTGCCCAATCGTGGAGTGATAGAACAGAACTACTGCACCTGGCATCGTAGCTGGGCCCTTTGGCTTCCCGACCGTCCTGTCCTTGAATTGAAAAGCCACAGAGCACCCGGCCTCGTCACCTTCAGGCATCCCTTCAGGCAGCTGAGGGCTCTGAGGAACAGGCGCTTGGTGAAGCTCAGATTTCTCATCTTATACATCAACCCTGAGCTCTGCAGTTGAAGAAGCCAGAACAGAGGGCGCTGTGGCGAGCGTGGCAGGCACAGGTGCGCGTCCTCACCTCCCCTGCCGTGCCTCGCCATCTACTCTACAGCTACCTGCAGTCTGCACCAGCGCGGTCTGAGTCTCCAGTCCCATCGCTCCTCTTCATAGTGTCTTCTTTTTACTGTTTCTCTTACATGTGTTGTCACAGGACATTTAATTGAAATGTCATACCATCTGAGCAACATGAGCCCCTGTCCTCCTGCCGCTGACTGACGGCTCCTCCGGGAACCCCCAGCTGCTGCTTGACTAGCGTGCTACTCTTCCCACTGTGCTTTGGCTTTTAAGTACATTTAGGGTTTTGGAAAAGCTCTTGGGGGTGGGGAGAGTCTGAGTGCAAATGAATTGGTTAATTTGGAAGAGACTTTGTAAGCAAAGCTAGCTAAGGTGTTGGTGGGCTTGGGCACTCAGTACAAGTAAAGAAGGTGCCTCCTTTGTTTATGATCCCAGCTGCCACCCCAGACTGTGCCCTTGGCTGGCAGCTTCCTGCACTGGGAGCCCGCCCGCCCTGCCCTGCCATGCACTGCACAGTCCTCCGCTCCCGCCCTCTGAGGCTGGCGCTGGGGAGCCGTCTGGTTGTCTGGGGCCTCTGACTTCACCTGGGGAAGCTTGTTTCCATGTGCTGGCTATCTGACCAGATATTTTCCTTTGGAAGAGAGGCAGACCTTTCGAAATCTAATTCCAAAGGCTTTTTCTTTTTTTATATAATTTCTTTTTTTATTTATTTATTTGACAGGCAGAGTTACAGGCAGTGAGAGAAAGAGACAGAGAGAAAGATCTTCCTTCCATTGGTTTACACCCCCTCCCCCCCCAAAATGGCCGCCACGGCCGGCATGCTGCGCCGATCTGAAGCCAGGAGCCAGGTCTCCTATGCAGGTGCAGGGGCCCAAGCACTTGGACCATCCTCCTGTGCCCTCCCAGGCCATAGCAGAGAGCTGGACTGGAAGAGGAGCAACCGGGACTGGAACCTGGGGTGCCAGCGCCACAGGCGGAGGATTAACCAAGTGAGCCACAGTGCCAGCCCCCCAATAGGCCTTTTGATATCCGTATGTACTTCAAATGTCTCAACTTTGACATGTTCAAAACCGAACCTATTAAGGCTTGCATAGCACAGAGGATTAAGCCACCACTTGCAACCTAGCTGCCTCACTTTCAGCCCACCTAGCTCCCTGCTAATGCACCCAGGAAGGCAGTGGAAGATGCACTTAGGCCTCTACCACCCATGTGGGAGACCCAGTTGGAGCTCCTGGTTTATCATGGCCATGTGGGGGAGTGAACTGGTGGATGGAAAAGCTCTTTCTGTCTCCCACCCCTCCCCCTGCAATGTCTGCCTTTTAAATAAATCAATCTTATAAAACAACAGCAAACCTATCGTGCCTATGGTTTCTCTGCCCTAAATCTCTAAAGCGGAATGACACCAAACCGTCTTGTCTGCACTGCCTTTCCGTATTGGAAGGGCTGGAAGCAGTGAGGTGGTCTTTAATGCAGTGTCTCCTGCCTGCCACCATCCTCTGCTCTCTGCTGCTTTCTCGGGAACCGGTTTTCCCATGCAAATGCCCATTGTGAAAACAGTAATGCCTACTAGATTGGTAAGTGTTGATGGCATCTAGTGTAGGTGATGGTGTAAACAGTTGAAATCAACAGCTTTACTTGGAGCCGTTCTTTAATCTAAAATGCCCCATGCCTTGACTTAGCAAGTCCATTTCTAAAAATGTATTCTATGGGAGTATTTCCTTAAACACAAGATTGTATAATTATGTTCATGATAACATTATTCGTGTTAATAAAGATTAGAAACATACTACATGTAGGAAACTATGGGATTGGGTCTATAAATTCTGGTAAAGGCATGCGTTAGGGTGGTATAAAGCCATTAAGAATAGTAACATAAGGGCAGGCGTTTGATGTAGTGGTTAAGACGCCACTTGGGACACCCGCATCCCATGTTGCAGAGCCTTGGACCTCGCTGGAGTCCTGGTGGTGCTGCTGCTCTCAGCTTCCTCCTAATGCACACCCTGGGAGGCAGCAGGTGGCTCAGGGGCTTGGGTGCCTGCCCCCCCACCACGGGAGCTGCGTGGAGCTCCAGGCTCCTGGCTCTGGCCTGGCCTGTTCCTAGCTGTTGCAGGTATTTTTGGGAAGTGAACCAGCAAATGGGAGATCTCCCTGTTTGTCTCTCTTCATTTCAAATAAATTTTAAAAAACATCTTAAAATATAGCCATATAGCTGTCTTTCCACTTTTTTAGACTCTTCTACAGTATCAAACATAATTCTTGGTATTTGGTAGGTGTTTAATGGACTAGATTTATTTTTAAAATATTCTCCTGTTTTTATAATTTTATGTATATTCCTGTATAATGTGAGAATACAGTATCTTGTTTCGTTCCTGTTACTTTTTAATAAAAATCACCTGAGTGACTTCTGGTTAAACACGACGGATTAAGCACATTTGTTTAATCCTGTTCCCTCTCAAATTCCCTTACAGAGAGGGAATTAAAACCTCACAGACAAAGGGAACTGGAATGAATTAATGGTAGGTGAATTTTGAAGGGCGAGGAAGCGGCTGGGCCGTCGTAACGGAATGAGCAAAGGAGCGAGTACAGAGGGGTCTGCCCAGGGGAGGGGCGGTGCCATGGACTCCCTGAAGGGCCCAGCATCCTGTTGGAGGCCCTGGACTCTGGAAAGGCAGTGGGGCTGGTGAAATTAACCTTTGTCAGAGCAGTTAATCTCCCAGGCCCCCTGCGCCACCCTCAGCCCCAAGGGAGCTGCCTGCCGCCTGCCTCCACTCCCCTTCCCTTCTTCACAGAACTTTTTCTCTGAGAGGCAGAAGGATTCTCGACCATAAGCCTAGCCGAACCTAGGAGTGGCCCCGAAGCCAGGATCCACGTAAGTGTGCATAGTGAAGGGTGAGACCCCTGCGCCCCTCTCTCCTGCTGTTCTCCGGAAAGCTGCTGCAAGATCTGGACCTCTCAAGGCCCTGGGGACTTTTTTTTTTTTTTCCTTTCAATTTATTTATTTTTATTTTATTAGATCTCTTACCTGCTGATTTACTCCCAAAATGTCCATCATAGCCAAGCCAGAGCAAAGAATCCAGAATTCAATCCATGTCTCCCACCACGGTGGCAGGGACCCAATGCTTGAGTCATCCATCGCCTGCTGCCTCCTGGGGTGTGCACCAGCGGGAAGCTTGATCCCAAGCAGAGCAGGGCCAGGAGCCCAGGTGCTCCATACGGGATGCAGGCATCCTAGTGATGTCCTAACCGCTTCATCAGACACTTGGCCCACGTGAGGGTCTTAGAGAACACGGACAGCCCCAGAGAAGGAGCCTCGCCCAGCTACTGACTCAGGAAGGCAGAGAGAAAGCCAGCTCATCCTTGCCACACGCTGGCGACAGGTCCTGTGCCAGAGCCCAGTCAGCATCACCAGGGATGGATGGAAATGGGTGCTTTGAGGAGAGCCTCATGCGTGAAAAAGTAGAACCCAGACAGACAGAAAGCAGAAACTCCAAGGAAACGGAGGTAACACAAAGCAGAAGGAGATGTCAAATAATTACTATTATCCCCAAGAAGACAAGGAAAGACATTAATTACATGAAATAAAAACACAGTGCTAACACAATATTAAGAAAAATATTCTGGAAATTAGTAACTTGATAAAACAGCAGTAGAATGGTTGGAAGAGAAAGAAGAAACAGAAAAATAGGGCAGTAGAAGGTGGAAACTGAAGAGAAAATTAGATCTGTCCAGGAAGTCCTTAATTAATTCTGGTTCTAGAAAGAACAGAGACTGTGGAGGGGAGGGAATTATCACACAAATAGTACTTCGCACAGTGAGTGAAAAAAAGCCAACACCAGGTGTGTCTTTGTTCACTTTAGACAAAATCTTACAAGCTTAGAGAGGGGGAAAATCGCTACAGCAGCCTGTTAGAAGCCAGAGGTGGTGGAACAATGAGTATCTTTTAACATTCTGATGAAAATTACCTAAAGCTACAATCTGTACCTGCCAAGTGTGAGCAAAGAATAAAGGCATGTTCAGATACACACGATCTTAAACTTTTAGTCTTGGTATACCCCTTGTAAGAAAACTGGAAGAGAGGCCGGCTCTGGTGTAGCAACTAAAGCCGCTGCCTGTGATGGCAGCAAACCCTATGGGTGCCGATTTAGTCCTGGCTACTCCACTTCTGATCCAGCTCCCTGCTAATGCACCTGGGAAAGCAGGAAACGATGACCAAAGTGCTTGGGCCCCTGCCACCCACATGGGAAACTTAAATAGAGTTCGAAGTTCCTGGTTTCAGCTTGGCCCAGGTCTGGCTGTTGCGCCCATCTGAGGAGTGAGCCAGCAGATGGAAGACCTGTCTTCTGTCTCTCTGTAACTCTGCTTTTTAAATATATATATAATATAAATATGTATATAATACACATACTTTAATATTTTAAAAGGCACTGCATTATAACTTAAAACTGGAAGAAGATGAGCAAAGTAAGGGAACAAAACAAGAAAGAAAGAGACCTTGGAACCCTGGGGAGAATTTCCCGAGTTGGAGATGAAACCAAGCCCCAAGCACCAGCTGTGCAGAAGGTCTGGGGGTGGTCAGTCCAGACTGGTCGGGGCAAGAGCAGGAGGGTGGAGGGCTGCAGAATGGATTTATCCAAGGAGTAAGTGGAACCAGGAGGACACCAGTGCCTGGCCATTTGCAAGAGGGTCTGTGTAGCAAACTAAGCGACCTGAAAGAACAAGGCAATTATTATCTCTAGAAAAAACACAAAGCTGTGCAAGAAATTTAACAGTTTAGCTCAGTAATGAGTAATATTTATGTGATTGTAGCTATGGAAATTGTTTAAACCAGAATTTTGATGGAGGAGTAGTAGGAAGTAAAGAGATAAAGTTTAAAGGGGAAAAATCAAGAAATAGCAATGTAGGCATTTTATTAAGGAAGAAAAAGCGCATTTCTGGCTAACGAGCAGAAGGAGTTAAACTGGTTCCTTCTGAGCAGTGGATATCGGGTGAGAAGAGAGCACGGGCTGTTGTTTCTCATTAGAGCCTTGTTGTGCTGGTTTAATAACGGCGGTGAATTTTTTTGATATAAAAATTGGATTCAAAAGCAGCTTTTGTTCTCTCTTGAGGCAACTTGGTGCTAACATGTAAACTCCGGTTGTCCCCTTGTTCAGGACATTGCATGCTCCCATTTGCATCTGTTCTGTTTTAAATTTGTTTATTACCCTCCCCTGATTTTCCTCGTCCCAGAAGGGAAGGGCTTTTTGTTTCATTTCTAGTGTAATTTTGTGTTGGTGATCTGTCACCTGACAGATTTGTCAGATGAAATTACATATTACAGAAATATTTTCTTGAAAATGTCATTTCATGTTATTACTTAGATCGCTGCATAGAAACCAGCGCTATCTTACAAAAGCTTTTGAAAACAATTATACTCCTGCGTTATTAAGAAGAAAAAGGCCCCTTGCTAGCAAAGGCTCCTCAAGCTCTTATTTGGTACTCTTAAGAACAGCAGCCAGGAGACGGGCATTTGGGACAGTGGTTAAGCTGCCCCTTGGGACATCCACCCGCATGGGAGACTTGAGTTCTAGGCCCCTGGATTTGGCCTGATCCATCCCCAGCTGTTGTGGGCTTTTGTGGAGTGAACCAGTGGATGAGGGTTCTCTCTCTCTTACTCCCCCTTTCCAAGCCTCCTCTTCTCTCACAAATGAATGAATGAATACATACTTTTTAAATGAATACATATTTTTTAAAAGCAGTCAGATATGTATTGTGGTTTAGAGTAGGGATACCTTTTCTCTAATACTTTGATCCAATTAGGTATATCTTGTTCTACACGATGTTCTATCATGTTGATAACACTAGAGACCTGTAAATAATATCCAAAAGTGACTTAAGTACTTTGTTCCATTTGAAGGTGCAAAGAAATTGACTAGATTTAATTTTATGACCTATTTGTAGTCTTCTACATGAAATGCAACTGAGAAAAATAAATTAATAACCTTACTTTAAAAATTTATAATCTTTGCATCGGTGTTGTGGTGCAGCGGGTTAAGGTGCTACTTGAGACACTGTATCTCATATATCTGGTTTGAGTCCCAGCTACTCTAATTCAAATCCAGCTCCATGCTAGTGTGCCTGGAAGGCAGTGGATGATGGCTCAATTGCTTGGATCTCTGCCATTCATGCTGGAGACCTGGATGCTGTTCCTGGCACCTGGCTTTGGCCTGGCCCAATCCCAGCTGTTGTGGACATTTGGGGAGTGAATCAACAGATTTCTGTCTCTCTCTGCCTTTCAAATAATAAATAAATAAATAAATCTTTAAGAAATTATAATCCTGTAAATGTGCTTTGAGATATATTATAGCAAAATAAACTTCTCCTTGAGACAGGTGTTTTGGCAAGCTCCAACTTTTCCCCAGGAGGCACTGCTGGGTTCTGGGTCCTCTGTGCCTTTGGATTTATGGTTCCTCCTAGCCTAATGTGTGTTGCTGAACTGGCAGCTGGTGATGAATGAGTATTTGTTGATTTTCAGGTCAAATAAATGGCACAAAGAGCCCCATTTCTCCATCTTCTTCCTCACCTTCATTGCAGTTTTTGGCTGCCTGACCCCTAGCTGCTTGTGGGTTAGTTTAAACAGATGCAGATGAATCTGAATGGAACAGTTCTGCTGTCCAAGGTTCACACCCCTGCAAGGCAGAGGACACGTCCCAGGCACCTGTGAGACCTGTGGGTGCTAAGGAGTCTACCAAAGGGGAGAGGGAGCAGTGGGCTCTGGAGGGGAGAGATTGACGACAGTGTCGCCTTGGGGTTGGGAAGGGGACCAGATTCCCAGGGAAGGTGTATTTGGTCCCAGCTTTGAAGTTGAGATAG